>NC_138385.1:15088978-15094875 GCF_054177405.1 Leptonychotes weddellii
CAGAGAGTTGTTGCTATTCCTTTCTTCGATCTCCTGTTGAGTTTGTAGGTGTTCAGAATGGTTTGATCCCTATCCAGCTGAATTCCTGAGAGGAGACGAAATCCAGGTCTCCTACTCCTCCGCCATCTTGCTCCGCCCCCCCCATCAGATGGAGATTTTAATCTTGGTTCAGACACTGTGTGCTTCAGGCAGGTCATTGGACATCAAAGTCTGTTACCAGACTTGTAAGATGGGGATGATACTCTACGTCACTGAAGATGTGTTCTGGCAAGTAGGCACTGAGTAAATGATAGCCTTGCTGATGTGACGACATCATTATCATTTGGTTGAACAGGCCAGAGCAAGGGTGAAAAAGTCTAGGCCATTCTTTCTGTAAAAGGAAACTGGATCTGGGAGACATATCTACAAGTCTTTTGGGACCCAACTGTTGAATGGGGTAGCTGATCAAACATGTTGGTCCTCCTGGTAGGTAGTCGCTCAGTATCAAAGAGAACAGACTCTTTAACTTGGTCACGTGAAGGACAGGGAAAGGTCTGTCAGGGAAGCCTCGCTTTGGAGCCTCCCACCGATGGGCCTGCCCTCAGACCCCTCAGGCTCCTTTGATGTTGTGACTGTCAGGGTGGCAGTGATTCTTCTCCCCTACAGGCTGCAGGAAGTGACCAGCTGGTGCCAGTTCTTCCCCCAGCGTACGAGCTCTTGGCGGCCTCTTTGAAAGAAGCTCAGCTCTCCACATTTTGTCCTTTCCTCCCAGACTTAAGCAAGGGCACAATATCGTTTGAGTTTCTGATGCCTTTTACTGATAGACATACAGCCAAACAGTTGGGGGTTAGCAAAAAGCACACAGAGGCAAATTTCAACATGGCAATCGTAAGACCCAGTGTAGGCGTGTTTAAGCGTATAACTTTGGCATCAGCCAGCCTGGGTTTGGATTTCTGCTCTAGTGTGCCCTAGCTCTTTCTCTTCCCTGAGTCCCTGTTTCCCCATCTGTACAATGGGGTTGATCATTTCTACCTTAACAGATTGTTGAGAGGATTCAGAGGGATGGTGAAATGCAGAGTATAGCGCCTGGGACACAGTAGGCCCTTGAGAAATGGTAGCTACTATTTCTGTTGTTCAGTAAGAGAAGCCTATAAAAAAGGCCCTTGCAGTTCTTCCCTGGAAGATAGACGGAGCTAGGCCTGATTTTAGCTCCATTCCAGGACCCATTTCTTAATTCTTCAGGAAGACAGCTTCACCCCTTCCCTCTCATTTTTAACTTATTTCCTCTCCTTTCTTCCAAAACAAAACAAGACAAACTCCATCTTTGGTCCCAGTTGGTGCACATTTGGTTGGTGCGCCTTGATCCTAGTTGGTAGGCATTCGAGTCCACTGGGGATCAAGTGAGAGTTATTTGCATCTAAGGCTATGTACCGGGCTGACCTCCCTCCCTTCGTATTGCGTTTTATAGCAAATATGGCTGAAAGAGCTTCTCCTAGGATTTCCTAATTTTGATTAACACAGGGAATCTTCCTCAAATACTTACATTAGAAACCAGGACGGGTCTAGTTGCTGGTCAAGGCAAGTTGCCCAAGGCTCTAATGTCCTTTCTGTCACCCTTGGCTTAACCTTTGTGGAAAAGGAGAGAGATCATTAAAATCAGTTGTGATCTCCCAATTTCTCGAGCCAATGAATTTTATTCTTTTACGTGAGCATGGCTTTGATTCTTGGCTTTGTCGCCTTTATAATGACCTTGCATTTCCCTGTGAAGGAAACATTTTAATTGGTGGCTCCAGTGTCATGGGAGCTTCCTACTCTTTGCCCTCTCATATTTTAGTGACCCCCCCATATCAGGTGATCTTAAAAACCACCCAAACCATGAACTCTTGCCTGGTTTGAGCCACTCATCTACACAGCTTCGGGCCCAGAGCTGGGAGGAGTCTCTGTTCAACAGAAGCCAGACTAAGCTGTCCTCACCCGAGGCTGGGGTACATCAGCTTTGGATTGGAGGGACAGGTAGGAGGGTTGTGCTCCACAAGAACTCAGGCTGAAAACTTAATCTCCAGATACTACCAGAGAGGATGAAGCCAAGGACTATTCTAGAAGGGGCCAGAGAAAGAGCTGTTGGACTGGCTTACCCCTACCTATCCTTAACTCAATGGCATCTCTACTGAGGAGCCTGAGTCCTCCTGCCCCATGCCCTAGTCTGGGTTTAGGACCCCTCAGCACCCGGGTGCCCCACTAGGCTGGCCCCTGTATTATCCTGTGTTGGAAGTTTCACACATGTCTGTCATTTGCTACTAGCTCCTTCTCCCTGCGTATCCTCATTGCTTAGGTGCCCCTGCCACAGAGTAACATCTCCAAATGTGTTTATTGAATTCAGTGGGTGAACCGACGAACGTACCTGTGGCTAAACAAACCTGAGTACCAGACCTGGCTCCCCTGTGGCATCACTGTGCACCTTTGGGTGGGCTGCTGCAACTCTCTGTGTTTTGTCTTCTCCTGTGAAATGGTGAAATGAATGCCTCCTCCTTACTACCTCCGTAGGGTTGCTGCGAGCCTCCAATAAGAAAATGCATTTGAAAGATCTTTGAAAATTATGAAGCGCCCCGCATTTACTAGGTATTAATGTAGAAATAAGTAGACCAGATATGATGGGAAGTTCTGCCCTGAATAAATGGAACTGTGTGTTGGCTAATTAACACAGCATTACTGGGCTCTCTTCACAAAGGCTTTAGCAGCTTCCTGGGTATCTCTCTCTCTCTGCATCTTTCCAGAGATATTACTTTTTAATTTTTTTTTTTCTTGAAGCAAATCCACCCATCCCCACAGATTCTATTTTTAAACAAGTCAGTCCATGGTGCTGAAGAAACCGGTTGGCCCTGGCTAAGGAGATACTTTGAGGGATTGGTAGTGTCAGTTTAAATTAATGAAAAGTCTGAGTGACAGACCATTTTAAAATAAATGTAGTTTTATTACTTTCAAACACATGTAATAACAGCCCTGGGAATAGAACCTAGAGAAAGATAGCCTGCATCAGAGAATCAAAGCAAACAAATAAGAATCCATGATAATGAGCCTATTACTGGGTGAATGTCCTGCTAAAGACCATCATCCTCAAATTGGCTAACGTTCCCCTGGTGAAATCCATTTATGTAGGAAGCGCTTTTTCCCCTCCCTTCATAGATATGAGGAAAGGCCCATTAAAAATCGCTACACATGGGGCACCTGGGCAGCTCCGTCAGTTAAGCATCTGACTCTAGATTTTGGCTCAGGTCCTGATCTCAGGGTCGTGAGATCGAGCCCTGCGTTGGAATCTGCTTGAGATTCTCTCTCTCCCTCTGCCCCTCCCCCCATTCACTCGCATGCTCTCTCTTTCTCTCTCCCTCTCTCCAAAATAAGTAAATAAATAAAGCCTTTTAAAAAATCGCTACACATGGCTTCTGGGTAATCCAGCCTTTGTCAATGCTAATGGATGGCATCCAGCAGCAGTCCCCTGCACGATGGCCCTAACAAATAGTAGTCCCAAACAGCAAACACCCTGGGGCCCCTACAGGGATCAACTTGTCCCAATTTGCCTGAGACCTCTCCTTTTGGGCACAGAAGGTTCTGAGTCCTCAGTCCCAGGCAAAGCGAGACAGCTGGTCACCTGTGGGCGCCTATGCCTCGGGCAGCCTCTAAGTATGGAAGAAAGGTGCGGTTGTAGGGGTTTCCATTGGAGGGATGAAGGCGGGCTGGGGGAACTGCAGCTCACCCATTCTGTTGGTCTTTCTGCCTTCATTTTGGGACTTCTCTTACCATTTCCTCCCTGAAACATGTTGATCCCGTCTGTCTTCCCTGTACCCCCCAAATCCTATCTAAAGGCATAGCAAAACTTCAGAAAGTAGGACTGAGACAGCAGAGGGGGTTAATGCTCATCATACCTAGCATGTCTATGGTGCGTCCCATGCACCAGGCACTGTGCTAGGCACCTCGTGTGCATTAACTGAGTTATCTTCACAGTAGCCTTCTGAGCTGGACGTTATTATTACCCTCATTTTACTGATGAGGCTAGGCAACTAACCCAAAGCCACAGCACTACGGAGATGGGCTCTAGACTCAGGGAGTCTGTGCCCCTCTACCCACGACACTGCCCTGCTTATCAAATGCCTATCTGCCTCTGAGGCTAGCCCTCCACTCAGTCTCTACAGACATGGTTCCTATAATAAAAAACCATTGCCTGTGTATCCCCTATGGAGCTCTGGAGCCCTTGTAAGAAGAGACCCTCTTAGCCCGAGGCTGGAAGTCCATCCAGCCTGGGTCCTAGGTCTACCATGAACTGGTGTGCAACCTTGGACAAGTCACTGCCCTTCAGCTTTCTCTTCTATTTATAAAATGAAGGAGCTGGACAAAGTGACCTTGAAAGCTCTTTCCAGTTCTAACAGGCTCTGGGCTCCTATGACAAGGATATTTGAGGGGGAGGGAGTCCGAAATGAGGAGGAATGCCATCAAGCCTCCTTGATGACTGGGAATTCCCAGTTCTTTCCCTGATGCCTTCCCAAACAGACCAAAGTGAAAGTGCTTCCAAAGGAGCCCCAGGGTATAATCGCTGTCCTTAGGATGGCAATGAACCCTTCATTTGACTCCTCCAGGTATCTCTGGGGCTACAGGGGAGCAGGTGGTTTGGCTGTCTGAGATGTTGTCAGAGTTGTTTTGAGTTTCTGATATTGGAGAGTTTGGGGTGAAATTCATATAATTAAACCTTAAAGAAAATGTCTCCCCCCATAGCACCACATAACCCCAAAGGGGCTTCTGAGCCAGAGAAATGGAATTCAGTGTCTGTTGCCCCAAATACTCTTTGACACAACCACCCGGAATTGAAATTAGAAACCCTCTAACCACAGAGATCTGTCAGTGAGGGGAGAGCTCCGTGGAGAGAAGTGCCCAGGGCTGAAGGGCAGGTAAGAGGAGAGGAATACAAAGTGGCTGAGCAAACCGGCAGGAGGGAGACAATTTCCACTCTCCGAGACCCTCCAGGCTAGAGAGCGAGGCTAAGTTTTGACCTAGTTGTCCTTGTGTGCGTTGCCGTGAGCTTTTATGAAGTATTTATATAGCCGTTTTATATTTCACCAAGTGCTTTACAGTCACTTTTATTTGGCTTAGTAAAGTTTTCCTGGAATGCCATCTACTTTCTGGTCAGGAGAGTCCCCTCTCGTTTGCTTGGCACCTCCGTGCACCCAGCCTCACACAATGGGCCACTTGTTCCGGCAGCCGAGCAGGTGCAAAGAGTCGAGGGGCTGACGGCACCTGCAGCCACTGGGCTGGTTGGAGTGGGGGTGGTTTACACTCCGGTTCACCTTTCCTTGATTGTTTGGTTTCATGATTGTTCGGTTTGATTTTATTGCTGACAAGCAGAGAGCGGCGGTGCCCAGCTTGGGTCTGCCCAGGGCACAGCTATTCTGATCATGGGACGCTGACAAACGGTAGGCCCTTTCTGCTGTGCTCAGGGACTCTGTTCTAGTCCCCCCTGCCCAGGTCCACCATCGCCACCATCTCCCACCAAGCAGACGTGTGGACTGTGCTTCCTCCTACCCGCCTCCGTCCCCGGGCTCTGACGGCAGCCTGGAGTCGGGGGCTCGGGGAATGCTTTCAAGGGAAGAAGACAGCAGAAGGAGCCGGTCCGCTCTCTGCAGACAAGACTTTTCAGTGTCCTTGGGCAAGTCTAACACCAGGTCACCATTATTCTTGGGCGGGGGTGGTTTCCTTCGTCCTCCCATCAGCCCCCGCGGCACCCTCTGCCAAGCGCTCCCATCAGCCCCCGCGGCACCCTCTGCCAAGCGCTCCCATCAGCCCCCGCGGCACCCTCTGCCAAGCGCTCCCATCAGCCCCCGCGGCACCCTCTGCCAAGCGCTCCCATCAGCCCCCGCGGCACCCTCTGCCAA
>NC_138385.1:15094975-15152551 GCF_054177405.1 Leptonychotes weddellii
GCATGTGTGTAGGTGGGGCAGGAAGAAGTAGAGCTTCACACTCTAGGTCACAGATTTGCTGGGGGATCCAACACAGTCACTAGTCGAAGATTTCATTTTCTGAGGACCAGGTTTGCCAAAGCCAAAGGCAGGATCTGGGCTTCATGGGAAGTCCAGATTAGAGATAGTGGGCCAGAACATTGGAAAATTTGGGACCTGCAGCTACCGAGGCGAGGGGGGGTGGTTCTGTGGCTGAGCTCGGGGCTGTGTAGATGCTTAACAGGGAAGTGTTGAGTAGACAGCACTTGCATTCTGTTACTGATGGAAGATGGAAAATCCTTTCTTGGATGCCCAGAACTGAGAACCTAGGCACTTTGCCATCAGATTTGGAACTCTTTTTTTTTTTTTTTAATATCTACACCCAATGTGGGGCTCAAACTCATGACCCCAAGATCAAGAGTCTCATGGTTTCCTGACTGAGCCAACCAGACACCCCTGACACGCTTTCAAAGTTACTGCCTTGACCATAGGAAATGTAACAGGTATATCACATGTGTTATTAAAGCGGTAGAATCACATTAATTCAGACTCAGAAATGGGCTGAAGTTTACACTCGGAGAAGAATTGATATTGCTAGCAGGTGTGTATGATGGATGGGCTTGGCGTGGGCGCGCACTGCCTGATCCAGGGGGATGGTACAGAGGCTAGAAGGAGTGGCGCTGGGGCTGGGGGAACTTACCTGTCGGGCTGGCCCAGTCAGGTGGGAAGTGACCCACCACCTGAATAAAGATATTCACTGGGGCCTAGGGAAGGAACCCTGCCTTTCTCCAGGTAGGCATTGGTTTCCAAAGTGGTGCCATCTAGGGGATGGGACACAGTGGCCGGTTTTCCTGGCAGGACCCAGACAGGAGTCCAGCGTAAGGCAGGTTCTCACTCAGGGGCTACAAATTGAGGAGTGGGGGGAGGCCCCCAAGAGAAGACAGCTGACAAGAGCTGGGCAGAGTAGGTTAGAGTCTCCACCATACAAGCTGAGCTCTGGGTGAGGCATTCAGTCTCTGTTCAGTTCAACAGACATTTATGGACTGCCTACTGTATGCCAGGCACGGGGTGAAGCAGAGGACTGACCCAGAGACGAATACAAACAAGGAAACCAGGACAGAGTTCAGGCGGCAGAGCCCAGGGAAATCTAGCCAGCAAGAGGAAGTCATGCCCAAACCTCTGGGGTTCACTCCCCAAACAAGAAAGACTGGTTTTGAGGCGCAAGACTAATTCCAGAGCCTGGGGCTTGACAGGCCGGTCAGGGAAGTGATCGCCTTCCTGCCTTTGTCACCGCGAGCTCAGGCTCCGGGTCGGCCTAATCGGGCACACTGAAGGCTTTGAGGCCTGCACAGGAGTGTGGCCAAGACAAGAGGAACTGACAGTCGAACAGTGACAGGAATAGTGAGCTTTCCTTTCAAGTATGTCGGCGGTACCTATTCACGGGAACGCAGTGTGTCCTCCCCTCGTGATCTTTGGGGGGTCATTAAATAAGGTTCGGTGGGACGCCCAGAACAACACCGAGGAGGCTTTCCTTTGTTACTGCATATGCTTGAAACACAACACGAGGGAAGAAAACAAGTCCCCTTTTTCCCTAACTCCGGCATGCCTGCCTCTTAAACTGGTCAGTGAAGTGTGACTGTAGGTTGACTTTGAGGGTCCCAGCCTCCATTTGGCAGATCACTGCGTTGAAGAATGGCTGTTTGTTGTGGACCCGCGGGGACCTGAGACAGACAAAGCAGTGTCCTCAAGAGAGATTTGAAAAAGCGTGTGGGTGTTTTCAGGAGCCATCAAATTAATGACTTGTGACACTTCTGCAAAGTGGGACTAGACAGTTTGGGGTCCCAGAGAGGAGGAATGTAAAATGTGGGGGGGACAAGTGGGTCGGGATTCTGACACCCCAAGTGGGTTGGTCACTGCCCTGGGCCTCAGGAAATGATTTGTTCTTCAGCAGGTGACAATTAAGTTTGAACCATTTGAAGTCCTGTCTGGTGAGTCCCCCCCCCCCCCCCAGAGGACCTGTCCCCTGGAAGCCCTGTGTGAGGATATCTCTGCTGAAGCTACGCACACGTCACTGCTCAATCACAATTGGAAAGAAAGCTTTGGGTGCTTTTGGCCGTGCTCATTCTTCCCTAATCCTACACCATCAGTGCCCCTGCTTAGACTTGGACTTCAACTGGGGCGTCCTTAGACAACTGAGACGCTTTCCATTTCTTCAGGTCTCTTCAGCGTGGGGAGGAGTGGATTTGAAGCTTCCCCTGACTATTCATCGCAAGGTGGTGTCTTCATCCTCCTTCCGGAAATCCTTTTCTAATACCATTTATTGCACACCTACTGCATGTCAGCACGGTGTTCAGTGTGTTCACATAATAATAACAGCAACCCTCATCTGGGTGTGCTGGGCACTGTTTTAAGCACATTGCCTGTGTTGTCCCAATGTACTAGCATTCGGGCTATCAATTCGTCCTCAAAACAAGGCAGGTGGCATCATCCCCATTTTACAGATAAGAAAACTCCAGCCCAGCAGGGTTTCATTATTTGTCAAAAGGCACACATAAGTGGTGGAAACCAGCTCATGAACCTATGTCTCGACGACAAGGCTGGGGCTCCTTCTGCCATGTGACTCAACCTTTCTAAAGTGTATGATGTACTCGTGGTCTTGGTAAACTGCATATACTAAACTGACTTTCACCCCCTAAAACTAATGACTGATCACTATTTTGACCATCCGTCGCTGTGCCACAATGCTGTCATGGGCTATTGACCCATTCTCTGACTCCTTTCTTGGCTCTTCCATTGGGGAGCGTGACAGCTCTGTGCAAGTCACATCTGCAGGGACGCTTGGCCTCTCTGGGCCCCAGTCTGCCCATCTGTAAGCAGAGGGCATTGGACTAAATGATTTCGAGGGTTCTCTCTGACCCCGATATTCATTCCCATGAGTTAAAATCTAACTTAAAAAAAAAAAAAAACTAACTTAAAACAGGTAAAGATCATTTCCTTTTGGCTTAACTCCAGTGGGACGAGAAAACATCTGGTTTTCTGGGCTAGTTCTCTGCTCTAAGAGGACTTGATAAATGAGTTTGGGGTGATTGAATAATAAATCCCAACTGCACACCCTGTCCTCTGACAACCTAACCCCCCGGTTCCCGAGCTTCTGAATTACATATTTCTTTCTGGTTTTGTAAGAGTGAAAGTGGGTTGAAGTCCTCTCCTCCTTTATATGTCCTTCCACAAGGACACCCCCCCCCGAGAGCCCTGCGCCAGTGCTGCCCGCCTTGGCCTGGCATCCGGACTGCTGGTGGCCGGGCTCTAAGCCCAGAAGGCAGTCCTCACCGGCCTTCCCACACCCCAGGCTCTGCCTAGCCGCGGTCTCATTTTGGCTTCCTTATTTACTTTTCTCTCTCCTTACCTCGAGGTTCCTCTGCAGAGTTTGCTTCCTTGGACCCATGTTCAGGTGATCCCCTCATCATCAGCCTTTTCTCTCTGCATTCCCTTCTCGGTGGGGGGCTGTTCCCCACAGCCAAACTCTTCTCCCCATGGCGGGTGATTTTCAACTTCTCACGCTTTCCTCACCATCTGGAAAATATTCTTTGCTTCTTTAGGTTTAAATGACTTCTTGAGTATATTCCAAGACCAATCTTTCAGTCCCCCCCCCCCACCCCTCACGGGGAGCTTTGAAACTAGGTGAAAAACAGATTCTAATACAGATAGTCCCTTATATAGTTAATGCCCACTAAATGAGATATAAATGGATCGACATCTCTCCGGTTTCTTCTCTAGCTTTTACTTCCTGTCTGTTGAAATGTATTTGTAATTAATTTCTGAAAGGCTGTTGTTCGAGAACAGAGGGGCTTCTAGGAGTATGGTGGGTGTATGTTTCTGGCACTCTCCTGGTTGAGATTTGCTCTCAAGTGGTACTGCTATGCTGACAAATATGGAAAACATTTTCCTTTAAATATGTGCATAAATAAATAAGAAGCAAATTGTTGCTATCTTTATTAAATGTATTTACAAAACTCAGCTCTTTTCACCTTTGCTTTATTTTTCTGTTCATTTATGTAAATTAAGACGGCATCTTGCATAGAAGGAACTTTTTTTAGGCCTCTTAACAAGATGGTTTTTCTACCCTGTGTTCTGGTTTGTTTTTAAAGCTATTTATACTCTTTCAATTACCCAATTTTCCCATAGTGATTACTGTGGATTATTTATTCATTTCCAAAGAAATGAGCTGATAAATCAGGGGCTGCAGACAGTACTGCAGTCTTTCCATAAGATGGCGCTCTGAGAATGTGAGCTCTGTAACTTACAGCTCTTGGTCTAACCTGGCGGCAAATTAAACTTTGGTAAAATCACTTATGGGGGGGGGGGGGAGTTAGTCCTTCTAAGACTTGCTCTCAAACAGTTGCCACCATTCTAATGCCTAGGGGAAGAAGGAAAGTGCATTTTCTAGAAGCCTCCCTGCCTTATATCCGGGCTAACAATGTTTGAAATCAGCAGTGTGCATTTTAAGGGACCTTTTTTTTTTTTTGGAAAGATTATTTATTTATTTATTTATTTGACAGAGAGAGACACAGCGAGAGAGGGAACACAAGCAGGGGGAGTGGGAGAGGGAGAAGCAGGCTTCCCGCGGAGCAGGGAGCCCGATGCGGGGCTCGATCCCAGGACCCTGGGATCATGACCTGAGCCGAAGGCAGACGCTTAACGACTGAGCCACCCAGGTGCCCCTTTAAGGGACCTTTTAAAGAATGGACTTTCTTCTAGAGGGGGGATTGTGATACTAACAACTTGTGCTGGTAGAAAAGCCCCTCTCTGGGTCTCAGTTTCTTCACCTACCAATGAGTGGATTGGACAAGATGATCTCTTAAGGGTGCTTCCGTTTCCAGTGATTTCTACATTTGAATTCATTGATTTCTTTCCACTACATCCTTGCTGCTGCAGCCAGCACAGAAATGGGAAGAAAAGATCGCCCATTTTACGCTTGTTTGCCTCTATTCCTCTTCTACAAGTGCTCTCTTTGCTTCAACTGTCCCAAGACAAGCATGCCCAGATGTCCTGTTTTAATTAGGTTCCTTTTCTCTTTATGGCTTTTGCACCAGTACCCCCCTTCTCCTCCCCTCCAATCCTTGACCAATCTGCCTGAACAGAACCATGTCCCCCTTTTCACTTCACAAATAGGGATTTCTTGGCATTATGGCAGACATTTTTGTGCTAAGCAGATACCAAAGTGGGTAGGAAAGGGCAAAGACACCGCATGTAATATGTAAAGGTGATGCTTTTTAGATCACACGTAACATGTCCAGCTAAGAAAACTTGAGATTCTGGAGATAGGAACTTCTCTCTTCATTTTTCTTCCTCCGCTGGCTGGTATTCATTGCCAGAACCATGGCAGAGCTTTAGGAAAGAAGCGGTATTCCTGAGAGAGGACAATTAATCTAATTAGAGATGAGTGTCACTAAGTAGATAACTCATCATTAAAATCCTCTGTGGCCGACAGCGTCCCCGTTCCTGGCGCTCTGGGCAATCTGTGGATGAGGGTCGCGCAGTGATGGCTCGTCCCCGTTCAGAGGCTCTCATGGACCCTGCACGCCAGTGGCGCAGAGGGAGCCAGTGAAAATGAAATGCTGAATTAATTAATGCAAAAGCTACGGAGACACCCCTAACCGAGTCCCTCCGGGCTTGAAGCGGAGCATGCATGTTCCATAAAATTCCCCGGGGGCACATCACATCTGCCACATTGCTATAGCCGAGGCGACATTCTCCTGCATTCATTTTCCTGTTGTCCTTAGAGATTTTCAGATGGCCTTTGGTGCTTGTCTTGTGGCATGCTGGTGGTGGTGGTCGTGGCGGATTATTTATTTCTCTGACCTCAATGTCATATCTCCCAAGAACACAAAATTTCACTGAATAGCAATACTGTTGGATCTGTGTTTGGGAGACGTCCAGGGCGACATCGTGTATATTGCATTCTGTAAATATGCGTTCTGTCCTAAGAAGTCACCTTTGAGGGGCGCCTGGGTGCCTCAGTCATTAAGCGTCTGCCTTCGGCTCAGGTCATGATCCCAGGGTCCTGAGATTGAGCCCCGCATCGGGCTCCCTGCTCCACGGGGAGCCTGCTTCTCCCTCTGCCTCTGCCACTCCCCCTGCTCATGTGCTCTCTCTCTCTCTTTCTCTCTGACAAATAAATAAATAAAATCTTAAAAAAATAAAAAAGATTCTCCATTATCCTCAACAACCTCATCTCCCGCTCCGTTCCTTCTTCAGGCAGGCACTCAGGGATTGATTTAAAGATTTTTGGCATCTGAAGTTATACCATTCGCTGAGGCCTCTTTAAGAAAAAGAATACAAGGGGCACCTGGGTGGCTCAGTCGTTAAGCGTCTGCCTTTGGCTCAGGTCATGATCCCAGGGTCCTGGGATCGAGCCCCGCATCGGGCTCCCTGCTCCGCGGGAAGCCTGCTTCCCCGTCTCCCTCTCCCACTCCCCCTGCTTGTGTTCCCTCTCTAGCTGTCTCTCTCTTCAAATAAATAAATAAAATCTTTAAAAAAAAAAAAGAAGTCACCTTTGAGCTGGGCTGTTAGTAATGGCCACCGTAACTCTTACCAAGAAGGATTTCCCATAGGCCCTGCTTTTAATTATCTTTTCCTTCCTTTTGTTTTTTCTTTTGCCTTAAGAAAATTAACTACTATATAAAACTTCACTCATTAAACATTAAATTATTATAAAGCTTTAAAAATGTACAAGATATGGAAGAACATAAAATAAAATTAAGAGTTCCCCAACATCTCCCCTTGCTCACCAGAGATAACTGCTATTATCATTTCTTAAAAATGTTCTGCGTCTATCTGGCCACATATAAAGTACAGGAGAGTCATGCCTCTGCAGACCCATTTTTACCCCAAATGGAATCACACCGTACATTCTTGACCACTGCTTATATCTGCAACAATGTATCTTGAATTTGGCTTCATGCCAACACATACAGCTCGACTTCGTCCTTTTCACGTCCGCATAATATTCCATTTAGGCTTTTAAGATTCCATTCTGTATTTTGTCTGGCTAAGGAGAACAGGGTAGAGTGGTGGGAAACAGAAATGATAGGGGCGTGGGGGAGGTATAGAGACACCTAAAGAGAGCGTGCAAGAACGCCGAGTTTTAAAACAGTGCCATGAAATTTTAGCAGCTATGGGAATCAGTTGGATCAGTACTTTGGGTTACTGCTTTGCGGAATACAGAAAATAAAGGCAAGTTTTAGGTTGAAGCCACAGGCCAGCTCCTCCTAACACTTCTGTAACCAGAAACCATGCTTAATTTACTGAAGTCCTTTGAGGATTTAAATAGCACATGGATAGAGCGGAACAGTGGATGCTATTTCAACTTTCAAAAAGTTTGGCAAGCTTTTCAACCCAAAGCTGTTTTTAAAAAATTGAGTCACCATGGGATTGGAGAGCAGTGTTTTGTCCTGGCTCCTGATCCATAGCTTGGAGATAAGAAACAAAAAAATAGAGCAAGCAATAGGGACACTTTTCCGGATGGCGGGAAAGAATACAGTAGGGCCGCAAGGGATCAGCTGGGAACTAATGTGATTTAATATTTATAGGTGATTTGGAAGAGGGAGCATAGGGCAAAATCGCTACATTGGAAGATGTCTTTACACTATTCCAATGAGGATCATAAACTTTAGGAAGACGTTTGTTTTGTAGGAGCAGGCATAAAAGTGGCCGGCAAGCTTCAATATGAATAAGCCCCTGGAAATGTCTCTGGGGACACATTCCTGAAGTTCATTTCAGAAGATTTATAATAAGCCTTGCCTCTTTATCTGTGAATAGGGTCTCTGCTTCAGGCGTCAGTAGGTGCAAAGAAAGACATGATGAAGTTGCTGGTATCATCAGGAGGGAGATGGTATTTAAACAGCATTATGTGAACATAAAAGAGGAGGCTGGTAAGCTGATTGCCACAAGATATATAAATAAAGAACGCTACTTTGCGTTTCTTTAATATAGCCCCAGAGGCAACTGGTGTTTGATGGTTGGTGATCTGTGTATTCACTAATCTTCAAAGTTAAATAAGCAGAATATGTTAGGCTATCATTTCAGAAGAAATGCAATCAAATGTTCTCTTCAACTTTACTACAAAATATTTTCCTTTCCATGGGGTGCCTGGCTGGCTTGGTCGAAAGAGCACCCGACTCTTGATCTTGGTGTCGTGAGTTCGAGCCCCATGTTGGGTGTAGGGATTATTTTAAAAAAGTATTTTCCTTTTCATTGGATGCCTTTTAATTATGAAAGTCAGAACTAGATTTCCTGACCTCCTCTGCTACCACACGTCTTTTTCAAGGCATGTCCTGAATATTGGCAGATACATTATATCATGGAAGGGAACACCTAACAAAACCAGATCAATATCTTCTGAAGTTGTGGAATTTTCAGTAATAAATAATAAAGATGTCTGCCCTACCCACATCACAGTATGGTTGAGAAGCTCAAGTAAGCTGAATGATAAGAAACTGCCTTGTACAGTCATATGCAAAAATACAGTAGTATTAATTATTTATTGCACGTCATAATTTGGGATTACGAAGTGAGAGGCGCCTGCGTGGCTCAGTCAGTTAAGCGTCACCCTTGGGCTCAGGTCATGATCTCAGGGTCCTTGGATCAAGCCCCACTTCAGGCTTCCTGCTCAACAGGGAGTCTGCTTCTCCCTTTGCCCCTCCCCCTCCCCCCTGCTCATGCTCTCTCTCTCTCTCTCTCTCTCAGATAAATAAATAAATAAAATCTTAAAAAAAAGAAATATGAAGTGACTAAATTCTAGGAAATTATCCTTTATAGCTATTCGTGCAAATGTGCGAAGATTGGTATACGAGGATGTTCTTTGCGGCATTGTTTTATTAGCAAATTATTAGAAATAACTCCACTTTTCATCAGGGATTGGATAAATAAATTATGATATAGCCATACCGAAGAATAAGGACAAGACAGCTATTTATGTTCTGACATGGAAATATGTCCAAGATATATATTAAGTGATAAAAAGTTGCAAATCAGCATGACTAGTATGCTTCCAATTTGGGTTAGAATTATGTGTTAGTAAAAGTGTGTGGAAACCCCTAGAAGAATATATATCAGACTGTTAGCCATGCTTCTCTCTTGGAAGGATGGGATGATGGGGGAACTTTTACTTTATGCTTTGTTTATTTCTGTACTGTTTAAATTGTTTACAATGAACATTATTATTTTTGTAATTAAAAATACAAATAAAAGAAATACGAATTTGCCCTTAACGCACCGACTATCCTGTTGTAATTGGGGGGAAAAAGTGTTTCAGGCAAGGGCAAATTTATACTGTACATGGCTTGGGAATGCCTCCTGAAAAGAAACCCAACTCCAAGGCCTACAAGAAATAGTGGGAGGAGGCAGTGGAGGAGAAGGAAGAGGTAAAGAATATACAAGCATCTTTCTTTTTCCAGTGAGTAGAGAGCACACTCAGAGTTAAGGTCCCTTCTGCGTGTTCCCCTGACTAAGACGCAGGACCTCCCTTAACTAAGTAGCTCTCATCACTCTGAGTTGCCAGTGGCCCTTACTCTTCTGGACGCCACAGTAGATCCAGAACACAATAAGGGAGGGGACTTTGTCTGTCTTGTTCATTGTTGTATCCCCAACTCCTTGGGGGGAAAAAAAAAAAAGGATGTTGAATTAATGTTTGTTGACTGTTGAAGGTTCTCCATTGCAAATAGACTCTATCTGGAGTTGTTTACTTTTGCACCATAGGGTCATCCGTGGTTTAAAAGGCTGAAGAGAGCTTGTGGTCAGCTTGACCACTGGCATCAAGTATAGTCAGCTTTTATTTTGCTTGGGACCCTCCTGTGACAAACCTTTTCTTTACCGTCCCCTTTCCAGATACAGCCAGAAGGCAGCGAGGAATGGCATGAAAAATCAGTTCAACCTCCATGAGCTGAAAATGAAGGGCCCTGAGCCAGTGGTCAGTCAAATTATTGACAAGCTGAAGCACATTAACCAGGTAAGTGGTAAATTGAACAAAAATGGAAATGGGGAAAAAAAATGAGGGATGGTCAGTGTCCGCTGTTCCAGTTGTGTTCTTGGGCTTTTGGAGAGGCAGCCGTTCTTCATTTTCTTCAAAGATTCTCTCTGTTGGGGCGCCTGGGTGGCTCAGTGGGTTAAGTGTCCGGCTTGTGATTTCAGCTCGGGTCATGATCTCAGGGTCATGAGACTAAGCCTCAAGTCGGGCTCCATGCTCGGCGGGAGTCTGCTAGAGATTCTCTCTCCCTCTGCCCCTCCCCCCACTCATGCGCGCACACGCACACACTCTCTCAAATAAATAAATAAATCTTAGAAAAAGATTCTCTCTGTTAAAAAGGACTTCTGACTCTTGTTTTTTACTCCATTTTTATTTTATTTTAAGTTTATTTATTTTTTTTAGTAATCACAACACCCAACATGGGGCTCGAACCCATGACCCTGAGATCAAGAGTCACACACCCTTCCAACTGAGCCAGCCAGATGCCCCTTCATCCCACTTTTAAATAATAAAGAAAATATCATAATATTAGAGAAAGCTTGGAAAATGGAAAAATATTTCTCACAATCCCATCACTCTATCCTGTTTTCATTTTTAGCCGTTCTTTTCTAATATTTGTTCAGAAAACCACACTCACACAGGCTTGTTACATAACTGGAACCACACAAGTGATTTATAGTTCTTAAAATTAACACTATATTGGAAACACTTTTTCATGTTGTCACAAATCTTCATATTAATCATTTTTTTGTGGCTGCCTAAGATTTCTTTAAGTATTCATCATGATAATCAGCTTGCTTTTGCTGGACATTGAGATTGCTTCAAATTTTTTACCATCATAAATAAAGCTACCTCTTCACACATGGCGCTTTCTCCTGATCTTAGATCATTTTCTTAAAATATTGGTGTTATCAGGTTAAAAGATATGAGCATTTTAACGCATGTTTCCAAGTTGCTTTCCAACGGGAACGTGTATCGGCTTTCACTGCCACTAGGAAGATACTAGAACACCAGCTTCACTGCACCCTTGCCAACTTCTGACTCACTGCCATGCACAGAGACACCCACAGATTCCCTTGACCTGTACACAGAGTTTTTCCTCTCATGAGGAGTTTAGTAACTAAGACACAAATAGAAGTTAGTTGTACCATCTGCTTGTGATTGCTTTGTGGCCACAATAAAAAAAAATGCCACCAAAAATGCCACCGTATACCAGAGTGACACCATGGATCCTGGCACCACCAACTTCTATTTGTAGCCTAGAAAGAACTTAATGCAACTAAAATCCTTATGCAGGGGCAGAGGTTTGCGTATGAAGACACTGGCGTGGCTTTATTTTTTAATATGAAGATTAGCAATGACATTTTTGTGGTTCTTAGAAAATGTTTGGAAGGGCTTTCTAATAGTGGTATATTTCACTGCAAATGGCTTTGTGAAAGTATTTACAACACACTTGGGTTTGGCTCCTCCAGTGCCTAATTAAGTGCTCTGCACTCAGTGAGCACTTAATAACCAGTTGTTAGTGCTGCTGAGCACATGATAATGGAAGTCGCTGCCTGAAAGACCCTTCTCTCTGTAAACTCCCAACCTCACGAAGTTCTGCAGAGCCTGGCTACACGTGGTATGATTTCTCCAGAATGCGTCTCTGAAGGGTTCAGAGCACAGTGTAAACCACTTCTGTGGAGGTGTAAGGGCATGCTACGCTTCACCTGGGGACAACAGCAGTCATTGTCCTCTGAATAATTTCCCAATTATCTCTAGCCGGCTCTATCTGGGGGGCTCCACTCAACTGGTTAGACCCCCCCCCCCGACACACACACACACTGGTGAGGCCAGACTCTCAGGCTCCATCACTGTGCCCCTAATCCTAAAAGAATACTATCAACAGATCTCTTTGGTCAGTGGACCTGAAGGAACACCTACTATGTGCTCAGCCAGGTGCCAGGGCCTTTGGGACCCACAAGTCTAATGCTCTGTATTCATAGCTTCCTTGGAAGGACGCACAGGCAGAGAATGTGCTTTCAGATAGAAGGCAGCCTGTGATGAAGAGCCAGAGGACGCTGCCACTCATCCATTCTGGCTGGCCGGCCTGAGGTGGGCGGAGCTAGGACAAGAAGCATCGCAGAGGGCGCCAGCGCCCAGAGCTGCCACGAGCAATGAGTAGGTAAAGACAAAACCAGGGAGTGGCAGGCATAAGAAAGATCAAAGGCCTGCGGATGTACTCCCCAGTGGAAAAAGGGAATGCCATATCATATCAGACGTGGGCTTCTATGTGATCCAGTGGTCACTAAAAAATACAGCCTTGTAGCAAAGACGTTGAGGGTTTGATACTCATACTGTGGGAGACCATGTGGGAGTGTGGGAAGAACGTGGGCTTTGGATCCAGATGGATATAGAACCAGATACCAGATGGTATAGAACTTTGGGCAAGTCATCGGACCTGAGCTTTAGTTTTCTCATCTCTAGTACAGAGAGCTATCAAAACCTCTCTTACAAGGTTCTTGTGAGGATTAGAAATTTGATCTATACCCCCATTATAGAAAGCTTAAATATAATTATAGATATAACATATTTTATGTATTACATATTTTTACCTATATACACAAATATATATAATTGCATATGCCCGACAGACAGTAAATGGCAATTAAGATGATTATAATTCAGGATTTTCTCTGTAGGCAGGACTTGAGTTTGAAAGGGAGCATTATTAGTCCAGTACTTTTTGCCAGTCTATCTAATCTGCTTCCCCAATTTTGTGCGATTGTAGATCCCTTTGATGTGTCTCTTCTTTGCTCTCCCATATTGTTTCCTTCCGTCCCCTTTCTCTGACTTCCAGCCCCAAAAGCTGAAACCAGTTCATGGGTAGGGAGGTGTATATTATGAGAGTTGAAAAAGGCACCATTACAATTTCTTTCTCCCACCTCTGCCGTGAATATGTGTGTATGTGAACATTTTTGGTTCCCTTACAAATACCGTTGAGCAACCAATTAATTCTCATTGATAGACCAGTTTTACCTGTTTAAGTAGAGCTGTTAAAATTGCTTGGGCTCCAAACACCCACAGTGACTTCTTTTTCTCATCTGTCTTGCTTTACATAGCCCAAACACATTTGTTTTCAGACCTTCAATAAAATTCCTAGTTTGGCTGTGATTCAATCTGAAAGTGAGACATTTTAAGAAAGTCAAAGAAGAACGTTACAATGATGATAATGATGGTGAAGAAGATGATGATGATGTGTCGTGTTTGTATAGCACATAACCATATTTCAAAGTGATTTCATGTTCTAAAAGTCTAACTGGTTGTACTGGGAAAAATAGTCAACCTGGAATGGTATAAGATAGAGTCCTGTCACAGAATCAGTCTTTTCAAGAACTCATTGTTACCTTTGGACATTATTTAGTCCTTACTGACCCCTGTGGGTAAGTGATATATGATCATTGTCCCTTTTTTATAGCTAGAGAAACTGAGGCAGAAATCCACCGAAGGCTGAGTGGGCATGCTGCCAAAACATCCAGTGAGTTTGGTTGAAAATTCGATCAATCATCCAGATGTTGTTTCCTGTACACTGCCAAACATCTGGATTCACTGACTGCCTGACTAAACTGACCTAAAGTTTTAGTGATTGGAACTTGATAGAATCGAGTTAACTTGCCCAAGTTCACATGTAAGTGAGTGGTGAGTCCAGGAGTGTAATGGCTATTTTCCTAGGCCCCTTGCTTGGGGCTGCATCTATTAAGCTATAGTAGGATGCTCCAACATACACATCTGTAAATGCAGAGCTACCTACTTCTCTCTGTCTATGCACGTATGCCCACGTGCATCCATTTAGATGGACCGTAGCTGGGCCATTTATGAGCACTTCCCAAAATAACTCTTCACTTTCTTCCGTAGCAATTCTCAACTGCCTCCTTTCAGGTTATAGTTGCTGTTGATAGCGCTGAAAATAATATACTCACTAAGGGAATAAAGTAACATTATTTCCATATTGACAGTCCCATGGTGTAACCTTGAGGGGATGGGTTCAGGGTCAGGCCCGGGCCCCTTTCCTGGGAAGGCCTGCAGGTGTGGAATGGCCTCCCCTCCTCCTTCCAAGCCAGAGTTCATGTGTAACATTCCCACGATTGGAAATGAGGACCTTTTTATTTCCTTTTCAGTTTCTAATTTGTGCAAGGATTTATTGTCTTGTGTTAGCAGAGCAATTGAACTCCTTTAAGCCCTCAGTGTCAGTTCTGAAATTTGCTAGGCAATATTGCTTTAAATACACACACACACACACACACACACAAGTTTTGTTTTTATTTTTGCCTGGAGAGAAGACCCCCCAAATACCAAGAATGATCACAATACATTCTTACCCAGATGATACTGTGGGCCATTTGCCCTCTAACCCAGCTCTGTTGGTGACATTTTCTCTCTCTTTAAGAGTAGCCGTGTAGTTAGTGTGAATTCAGTGGTCCCTGAGCTGCTCTCTGTTATTCTTCCCCAGGAAAATCTCGCTGTTTATTGTTTTTCCCCAGTTTCAGTTCCGGTTCAAATGGAATTCCAGAAATTGTTTCCCTGCCTGTTGTAAACAGTTGAAAAGCTCTGACACCAAATTTCATTCAAAGTTGGATAAAGTCTCATCTGTTTGGGATGGTTGAAATGTCCTGCTGAATGGTGGGGGAGTGGATGAGATGGCCTCTTAAGATTCCTTCCAGCCGTGTGATTCCGTGATTTGTGACTCAAGGTCAGCCTTTAACCCAGCACCCTCTTGTGAACAAGTCTTGTGACTTTATTCTCTGCTCTGCCACTCTTTTTAAAACACCCTGTTCCCAGGTCACCCCTTTCTACTTTGTAACCTCTCATCTTTTCAGAGATTGTTCTCTTCCCACCAGTCCTCCAGCCTAGGCAGATGGAACTTCAACTTGCCCTTCCCTGCCCCGCCCCCCCACCCAATTCTTCTGTCCTACTGCCTTGTTCCCATTAGGCTATGAAAACATTAAATTAGAAAACCACTTTTGCATTTATCACCCCTAAAGTTTCCCTCCTCTGGGGCCAGATAGGTGACCGGTCTTCGGATCAGGTTAGCCACGTGACTCCATAGGAATGATAATAATTCTGCCATATAATGGCGCAGCGCGGTTCAGTTTGTAAAGTTCTTTCATGTACATTAGATAAACTGATCTTCACAATGGCTCTGAGAAGCAGGCATCATTACCTCCATTTACCAGATGAAGAAACGAGGGGCACGGGAAGGCCAAGTGAGTGACAGATCGTAAGTGGGAGGCCTAGACCTAGGATCTAGGGCCGCTGATTTCTGGCTGTGCGCTCTTGCCTTCTGCTTCTTTGAAGCCACGCCCCACCTTGTGCTGGTTAGCAAGATCTAGACATAAAGGACATGTACATGTACACGAAGCAGAAACTCCTTAATTTGTCTAACAACCTCCAAGTCCCTGATGTAGTCATTTCTATGGTTGAAGCTCTGAAATCATCAGCAGAGAAAGAATAAGCACGCCATTTACCAAACCTCAATTAGAAGATTCTTACAAAACCAACTACCATGCTATCTGGTGTGGAAACTGAGGCCCTTGGTGACATGGCTTCAAGTTAGGCGCAGCAGACAAACTTTCTCTTAGCTATCTCGAATTTATAAAACGATGGCAGATGGTCAAAGAAGAATTTAACATGTAAGCAGACAGTGGGACAGCGCCATTTCCATCCCCCTCCATAAACACCTGAAAAGTATTTTTAAGATGCCTGACAGATGACTCCAGTATCGTGAAAAGGTGCTGGCTGCTGAAATAGAAAGTTAAAATTTTTAATAAGTTAATTAGTAAAGTTGTTAAGTGTCAGAGAGGTTCTCAGGACATTCCTTAGCATGTGATTCAAAAACAAAATCTGGAAATGCATCTCAGGCATGATAGAAAACACTCTGAGGAACTTTTTTCAGAGTCTTCCCACAATAAAACCAGCGAGAGTCGTAAAACACTGGCCTAGTCCGATGGTTGCTAGAAAAGCCAACACTGATCTAAAATGTCGAAATAAAAGGAGAGACCTTTTGAGAGACAAATATAAATAAAAGACCTTTCCAAATGGAATTACGTCCCAGTGTCTGTCACACTTCTTCACATACAAATAGCGTGGCAGAACTTTAGGAAGGGCCATTTCCATATGGAGCCAGAATGTGTGTGTGTGTGTGTGAAAGACAGAGTATCTACAATGGCGTGTTAACAAGAGCCAGTGAATGACTTCTGAGTTACAAAAGGACAATGTTAGTTGGTCTTTAAATAGCAGACCTAGACTCTGTGGAGCTAAACATTATTTCATGAAGTAAAAGGGAATTAGCCGATGCATTCCAAAACACATTTATCATTAAAAAATCTTCTGTCATTTTGCTTAATAGCCTGAAAAATAATTACGATGTCTGGTGGCTTTGGGGAGCATGTGTTTTTAATATCTTAATTACTATGTACAGTTTAATAACACTGCACCAAGAAGAATTCCCAAGTATTTCATATTAAATTTATTGAAAATGAGCTATTTGCTATATTTAGAAAATATAGGACTAAAGGTACGTAAATTGGCCCACGTATTTTAGTCCTTGCATATGAAATGAAATTACTCAAATAAAATGGAAGATGAGTCAGGAGTGGCGGGCCAAAATGTTATTGGTAGCAGTGTTGGGGTAATCTTGACTTAGCAATGAAGGGAAATACGATATCTTTTTTCACTGTAGTATTATACTCTCTTGAGTGTTTTGTTTTAGTTAGAAGTATTGAACGTGTCAGGGGCGCCTGGGCGGCTCGGTTGGTTGAGTGTTTGACTCTTGGTTTCAGCTCAGGTCATGAACTCAGGGTCCTGGGATCGAGCCCTGCAGCGAGCTCTGTGCCCAGCAGGGAGTCTGCTTGTCCCTCTCTCTGCCCCCACTCTCGCTCTCTCTCTCAAATAAATAAATTTTTTAAAAAGAGGGGGGGACACCCAGGTGGCTCAGTTGGTTAAGTGTCTGACTCCAGCTCAAGTCATGATCTCGGGGTCCTGGGATCGAGCCCTGCAGCAGGCTCTGTGCCCAGCAGGGAGTCTGCTTGTCCTTCTGTCCCTCCGCCCACTCATGCTCTCCTCTCTGTCTCTCTCTCTTAAATAAATAAATACATAAAATCTTTGAAAAAAATGAAGTATTGGACGTGTAACCTGTGGAAAGACAAGCTCTACATATGACAAGAGAATTCTATCAAATTGTAAAGGTGACCAGATTTACAAAGTTAGAGATATAGTTCCAAAATAGCTATGAAATCCATGAGGTCTCATATTCTATTCCTATTTACCTCCTGGCCAAATGCAACACATTTTTTAAAAGATTTTATTTATTTATTTGAGAGAGAGCACGTGTGCACACACACCAGTGCGGGGGAGAGGGGCAGAGGGAGAGGAAGAAGCTGAGCAGGGAGCTCTCCTGCTGATCCCTGAGATCATGACCTGAGCCTGAGCCCAAGATAGACACTTAACCAACTGAGCCACCCAGGCTCCCCTGCAACACATTTTAAAAAAAATAAATAGTTTCTGGGGCGCGTGGGTGGCTCCGTCGTTAAGCGTCTGCCTTCGGCTCAGGTCATGATCCCGGGGTCCTGGGATCGAGCCCCGCATCGGGCTCCCTGCTCCGCGGGAAGCCTGCTTCTCCCTCTCCCACTCCCCCTGCTTGTGTTCCCTCTCTCGCTGTGTGTCTCTCTGTCAAATAAATAAATAAAATCTTTAAAATAAATAAATAAATAAATAGTTTCAAATGGTTGCTCTCTACCCCCATAAACCTTCATGTATGTTCAAATACTGTTTGAGAAATTCAGAGGTAACTTTTCACCCAGAGAGATATGTATATATATATATAATATAAATTCTCTGTTTCCTATAGCACCTAACATAGTATCACGTACAGAGTAGACATGGAACATACACAACATTTTGGTGATCAGTTTATTCAAAGGACTCAACCTTGGCTGCTCAATTTATTTCTGAATTTAGATTCAATTTAAGGCACTCCTCACATTCGACATTGAACCAGCTTTTGTGCCAAAGGGCAGGGTTACATAAGTGCAGGGTTATAGTTAGCAGGGGCCTTTAGGTCATAGGGTCCAACCCTCTGGTTTTACCGATGAATAAATCGAAGGCACGAGAGAGAAATGACACGTCCAGAGTCCTACTACCAGAAAACAGCAATGCCGAGCCCGGGAGAGGAGCACAGTAGTATTTTGCCATGCCATCGCTCGGCTGCCAAAGGCTCCCGTGTCAGGCGAGACGTGCTTGCAAACACACAGGCACATTTTCCTCTACGGTCCTCCTGAGCACGGCAGAAGCCCACACTTCAGCAGTTCATCTTTGGAACCAAAAGCAGAACAGCACGAGGCAGGAACTTGCTAATTATTTATCCCTCCTTATGGATATTAACCAGTGTTTGGTCACAACGAGTACACCTTGGGGCCGTCACCTCCCTGAGCCCATGGAGCAGTGGCCCGCGTGGCACCGAGGGGGATGGGCGCGTCTGCTGGGATCACTGAACCCAGAGCAGGAAGAGGTAGCAGGACCTGTGGCTCAGAGCCTTATACGCCCCTCTCCTCCCACCCCCCCCACCCCGGGTCTGCCTCCGGCTCCCATCCATGTTCAGGGGCCAGTCATCCTTTCGCTCTAGGGCTCTGGATCTCAGCTCCTCCACCTTCCTGGGCCCCCCTTTAACAGTTTCTCTTAGTGCGTCCTCCCTCCTTCCAGAATGGCAAAATTAGCATCCTATTAGTCAGTGGGTTCCAGTGCCAGTTAGCTCAGTTGTTCAGGCAGTGTATTCAGATTGGTCTCCATAGGGAGTAGAGATGTGGGAGACGTGCTTGGGAGGGTTGTTCTGAGTCCCCCATTCCTATTTTAACCGGAGCTGCTACAGTTTTAAAATCTGCTTTACATATCCGTCTTCTGAGTAAGATTTCCCTTACACAGAGGGTTCCGACTGCTAACACAATAAAAATCTCAGGGTGCCCTTGAAGCTGACATTAAAGGTTTAAGCCCATATGAGCCATGTTTTCATGCGAGCATTCATGCAACGGATCTCCTAAATATCTACAACCCCCAAGGCTGTCACAGAACACCTTCCAGTCCCCGTTAGCCACCTCCTAAAATGAACTGTTGGTTAAAAGGGGGACCAAATGGGCGCGTGTGAATGGCTTGGTGGAGATATTATTTCCTATTGGAAGTGATGTTCCTGGTGGAAGGCCCATGTTCTTTGAAGCTGAAGACCAACACATCTCAGTTCTCCTTGCCCGCGCCATTAGGATTCTGACAACATCCAATGGAAATAAAACTAGCTTGTCTATACAGAGCAGACACTTTTGCCCCTGGATGGCAGTCCTTTGTTCATTGGCTCAACCAAATGTTTGGCCTCCGTCCTGGGTGTGCCCAGGGTTATTTGAGACCTAACCCTGTCCTGTAAACTTATTTGACACATGACCAGAGATGTTTCCATGTTCTGTGTGGGCTCCATGTCAGTACTTAGTAAAATGTAAAATAACAATGATGGAGTCAAGTCTGTATCCCTAACTATATGCTTGTCTTGGATGGCAGCTGCAGTGATTTTGCATAGCAATTGTTAAGTGGAGTATTTCCAGCGGATTTCTAATTAATGTCAAAGTGAAAAATACATTATTAATATGCACTGGAAGATATCGGATAGTTTCCTAATAGGGTTAAAGTATGATCTTCTTTGTTTAATTAGTTGATCTGGATATTATTTTCTTCATAGTCCATATTCTGCCAGGACGTCACTTTTCAGAGTAAAATCTGTTCTGTATTATGGGCGAGCAGTTGACAAGACCAAAAAAAGCTAAGAGAATTACTATCGTGGTCTGCCATAAATAATGAGGCCCAAGTTCACATCAGTTATATCCCAGGGCACTGAAGAGTCTTCTGGTTATTATCATGGTATCATTGTTAGCAAATCTTGAGTCATCACAACAAACAAGAAGAGCCGAAAGACTGGAGAGAGACCTGATTTTTTAACCTTACCTTTAATAAGGGGGTAGAGGGGCATCTGAGCGACTCAGTTTGTTAAGCATCTGACTCTTGATTTCAGCTCAGGTCATGTTCTAGGGTCATGAGATCGAGCCCAGCGTTGGGCTCCACACTGCTGAGCGTGGAGCCTGCTTAAGATTTTCTCTGTCTCTCTCTCTCCTTCTGCCCCTCCTCTGCACTTGCTTGCTCTCTCTCTCTCTCTCTCTTTTTCTAAAAAACATAAGGGGTAGATATTGAACTGTGGATACCACAAATCAGGGAGCCTGGTATCACATCTTAGTAAAATTCTAGATTAGATTCTTGGAGAGCATGAGCTTTTAGAAGCCACCATGATGATGCCTAGGAGCCACTGTGGGCTCACTCAGAACAAATCAAGCCATTTCCCTTTATGAGTGTGTATGTGTGTCTGATTTTACTAGATCAGGGGAATGGCACATTTCAGCAAGGTGTTCGCCAAAGATTCCTCTGATCCTTTTTAAGCAGGTGACAAGTAATGTTGGCTAAGTGATCATATAGTTTAGTAAATGTATAGCTAATTAACCATCATATCTGAAGAATATTTTCTTAACATATCAGTGTCAGCCTGGAGAGAGGAGTTTAGTTGTTTGCTTTGTACTTGACCCCTATCGCCTCAAGTTTTTACCAGTGACTTAACTGAAGACAGAGAAGGCATAATTTTAATATCTAGTGATGGCATGAAGCTACGTAGGGTTAGCTAATACTAGATAACACAATCAGGATCCAAAAGTATCTCAGCGGGCTGGAATGGCAGAGAAAATTAGCAAAGTGAAATGTTACAAGGATAAATGCAAAGTGTTCCATGTAGATTCACAAACTTGACTACAAAAGCACAACTGGGGAAACCCAGCTTAGTAGACATCTTTGTTTTTAATTACGATGGAAACAGCAATAAGGAGCAATGAAATCTTCACTGACCCACAAGAATATATCTCTCAAATAGAGTGATCACTTAGCAGCTCTTTGGATGTTGTGGCCATTATTGGCAGGGTGAAGGGGAACATATATGTACGTGTGTGTTGGGGTGGGAGAGGGAGGGGCATGGAAGTGAGTGTCTGGGAAAATATTCTCTATTCTGTTTAGAGGTTCAAAAGGACTGTTTTGGGATTATAATGTTCACTGCTCCACCTGAGTTTTTGTTAAACTAGTACTACCTGCTTTAGTTGTTAAGTCTTTTTTTTTTTTTTAAAGATTTTATTTATTTATTCATGAGAGATAGAGAGAGAGAGAGAGGCAGAGGCAGAGGGAGAAGCAGGCTCCCCGCGGAGCAGGGAGCCCGATGTGGGACTCGATCCCAGGACTCTGGGATCATGACCTGAGCTGAAGGCAGACGCTTAACCGACTGAGCCACCCAGGTGTCCCATAGTTGTTAAGTCTTATTGGTGTGTGATTTAAGGTCGGGGTGAAAAATCTGGGAGCCACAGCACTGTGTGATCTAGTTTGGGGAAAGTAACAAAGATCTTAGAACCAAAGATAGATCTCTGCTCAAATCTCAGGTATGTCACTTTGTAATTGCCTAGATTTAGGCCAAATTATTTAACTTCCTGGCACTCAACTTTCCTAATCTGTGAAATGGGTATACTATGATCTATCTTGAAGGGTTAGTACAAGTGTTAGAAATAGTAACACTCAATATGTTGTAGCTACTCTTTTTCTTCGTATTATGATTGTATGAAGAGTTAGCATAAAGGAAAATCCATAAAGGGAGTGACCTTTTGATTGGCTTATCTGTGCCTCAGTTTATCAGTTTCTGGAATGGAAAGACTACAACTTTTCTAGTTTAGATTGTTACTTAAATGATTTAAAATTCTAAATATAATAATCTAAATCCTAAAGATTCTTGGAAAAATATATCTAGCCAACCTTCGACAGATTTTTGAACTATTTAAAGTTCAGTTTGGCTCAAAGTAACTGAATGGAAAATGAAGAGGATAAATTTTTAAAAATTTATATATATATATATGAAGAAGTGTGTGTTTAAATCAAGGTCTTCAGATTTTCCCAAGTTTGAACTCTGCCCTAAAGTGGAGGATCTATAAATAGGCAGTCTGCCCTTAGAGATCTTACCACATGATCCAGAAGTCCCATTTTATCTTCAGCCCCACCAGGACCTTTCATGGAAGGATGGTATCAAGTGAAGATACTTCAGAGCTATAAAGTCAGGGCAAGTTAATCTGCATTCCTTTTGCATTTTGCTCTCTGGTTGAAGATGGTGAGAGGTTCCTATATTTAAAACCCGGCTGACATGATATCCTTATTGGCAGATGTCTCACAGGAGGTATTTAGAATGATTCTGAGCAGCATATAACATGTTCGTGAGTGTGTGTGTATTTCACATGCCGACAGAGCAGAAAGAATTCACGGGGCTTGGGACTACTGAGCTTTCTTGAGACACCATCACTCTCAGCTGTTGGGGGTGATGTCACAGATGCCAGGAACACTGACTAGGCCCCAATTCCCAAAGCTCTATTTTGCGTTGCAGAGCCTAAGGCAGACAGACCCAGTCCATGGGCTCTACCATCAAAGAAGTTTGGAATTTGTTAGCCACAGGCTGGGACCAGCAACCACTTGTTGTCTGGGCAAAAGGAAAGCTGCCCCCTGCTGCCTGAGCCTTTGTCCCTGCCTGGGATACCATGGAAAATGGGGAAGGAATCCAGACTCATTAATGAGCTAATACAAAAGATGAAGCCAAGCTAGAGGCAGTTCATTAGCTGCATATGGATTCTTGAGGGCAGTTTGAAGGATCTCCGGATCAGGACCCAGTGGCGCTGTAGCCTCTTGTTTGCCAGACCCAAGTAGAGGATGAGAGTATCCCTGTGCAAAGCAATTTCCATATTGCTGATTTCTTTTTTAGGGAATGCCATTCCTTGGGCTATTATGTAGCAAATTGGCTGATCAATAAATACAATCTGATAACCCACGGTACAAATTATTGCTAAAGCTACCGGTTTCATTATGAGATGCTGAGATGGAGCTCAGCTCTGAGCTTCTACTTGGTTGAATGGCATTTGTTCTTGTCTGTTGTTCCTGGAAGTCACTTAAATCATGACTACTACTTCCTTTTTTAAAAGTTTTATTTATTTAAGTAATCTCTACACCCAGTGTGGGGCTTGAACTCACGACCCTGAGATCAAGAGTCGCACGCTCCACCGACTGAGCCAGCTAGGCACCCCTAAACCATGACTATTTCTATGATTCCTTTCAAACTGATACTCATCATGCAAGAAACAAAGTAAAATATAATGCACATATGTATATATGCACACACACGTATGATATATAACTTATATATCATATATATAAAATCTCCTCACCTTTTATTGAGCAGTTAGTTATTGCATGTCTATGTTGTGGATAGTGCCGAGTTTGGTGGGCTCTCTTGATAAAGACTTAGACACACTTATCGTCACATATACATATATCATTGCCATTTGCTTTCATTTGTTCAATATCGAGCAGCTCTGTGTGCCGAGCACTAGGGGACAATGATCCAGACAACTTAAATCCAATCCTTGCTTTCAAGGAGGAGGATGAAAACATCTGTACATAACTATAATCCAAGGCCTAGCGTAAGTGTCATGAGAGAAATAGAAACCAAGGACTATGCTGGCCCCGAGAAGGGAAGGATTAATTCCTACCAAGGGTATTAGACAAGACTTCAAAAATAGGTAGCCTTTAAGCCAGGCTTTGAAAGACGAGGAGAATTTTGACAGATAGCGGTGGGAAGAAAGGATCTTCCTGGCAGAGGAATGTGGCATGAGCCGTGGCACAAAGACATGAAAGTATATCCGTAAGGAGCCTTAGTCTAGAAGAGTCTGAACTTTACTCTGTTAGCGGTGGAGAGCCGGTGAAGGGATTGGAGGAAGAGAGTGGCATGGTTAGACTGGTGTTCTAGGATGTTAACTCTGCCAGGAACGTGGAGGGAGGTCTGGAGATGAGAAATTGGAGGCAAGGAGTCCATTTAAGCTTGTAGGGTTTGCAGAGCAGAGAAGGAAGGCCCGTTATTAAAATTCATTAACCTTCCTTTCCAATGCCTGGCGGAGCAGGTTAGGGGATGAGAGCTGCTCTAGCCCCCATGTCTGGCCAATCATCTTTGGGTCATTAATGGGGACATAGGCAGGGCTGTAGCTTGCAGTGGTCTGGGTCTCAGACGAGAAGGTAGCATGGTGTGACCTTCTCAAAGCAGACCAGTACCGTATCCGGGTCCCACAGCAGAAAATTAAAAGAAAATTCTAGTACCTCCGGAGATCTGTCCCTCATTGAACCCTAAGGAGAAGTTCTCACAATGTAGTATTTAGATTCCCCGATGAATGTGTTAACTATTACTTTTTAATCAATTCGTCACACACTTTTTTTAGTCAGGATTCCAATTAAAAGTGGCTCCTTAGCTGTTGAATGTTGAGTGCCATCCATCCGTTCACTGAAGCCTCAAAAATTACCGAAACTGTGAGAAAGACTGAGAGAGATTATAGTGTTTTTCTTCAGCTGCCACTGTGGGTTCTTAGATGTGCTGGGTTTCGTGATAACCTCACAACGAGGAGTGGGGGAACCCGAGGGAAGCAGTGAGTGTTCACCTTCTCCAACCTTCTTAAAACACATTTTCCCATTTGTTATCAATTCCTGTGTTTTTCTAATTATGGCAGCTACTTGCAGTTGGTGCTCTTTCCCTAGAACGGTCTCCAGGAACTTTATAGGCTTTCTCTCTAGGACCCTGCTTGTGAATTTTACCCAAGCATATGCCGACCGTGAGCTGACCTGACCTGTCCCCAGGACCGGCGGGCTGGCACCCGGCCCTGCTCTTTGTCCCCACCGCGCCGGTCCTGCACCCTTGTTGCTCAGAGCAGATGCTAAGAAGGCAGATGAGGTGTTCGTTCAGACAGGGTAGAAGCTTGTTTATAGCACTTCCACCAAGGGTAGCGTCTTGTCTGCCCCACTCCTCACCATCTCTTCTTCTAGAATGGTGCCTGGCACAGAGCAGGCGACCGGTAACTCTTGCATGAATCTGGGAAGGCTTCTGTTCCAATTTGTGACTTGGCTGTTTTCCTCCAGCCTGTGCTGCTATTGTATTTGGGAAGCAGATAACTCGTTTCCTAGTTTCATACGTACACAGGTGGAGGGAAGTTTTGCTCCAGAACGGATCCTCAGCATCTCAGCAGCACTTGATTTGGATGATGAGATTTGGGACTTTTGAGCTACTGAGATTTTGGACTGAGAGTTGATGCTGTAATGTGCTGAGATTTTGAGGCATGTTGTGATAACATAAATATATTTTGCATGTGGGGTAGAGATGAATTGGGGAGAAAATGTATGTGTATAGAGCAAAAGCAAGAGAGTTGGGTGGGGGTTCTTTCCACCATTAAAACAATTACAGAATGTTACATTGGGGTTTTGTCTTCAAAGTATATACAGAATCTTTCAAGTCTGCCAAGAGTCATCCAGAATACTTCTTTCTGCCTTGACTTAAAAAAAGATTTTATTTCTTTTTTCCAGCCTTATTGAGATACAGCTGATACATAACATTGTGAAAACGGAAGGTGTACAATGTCTTGATTTGATGCACATAAGCATCGCAATACGATACCATCGTAGCATTAGCTACCACCTCCGTCATATCACATAATCACCATTTCTTTTTTGTGGTAAGAACATTTAAGATCTCCTCTCTTCCTTCACCTTCTTGAGCAATATGGTGGAATGGTACCAGTCTTCCCCATGACGCCCCATTCCATTATGCAGCAGGTGCTCACCTTGATAGAACCTGGATAAATCCATGACCGCTCTACTTGTTCTTTTTTTTTTTTTTAACCTATTCTTTTTTTTAGGACTTTATTTATTTATTAGAGAGAGAGAGAGCATGAACAGGGGGAGGGGCAGAGGGAAAGGGAGAAGCGGACTCCCCACTGAGCAGGGAGCCCAACACAGGGCTCGGTCCCAAGACCCTGGGATCATGACCTGAGCTGAAGGCCGATGCTTAACCGACTGAGCCACCGAGGTGCCCCTCCCTCTACTTGTTCTGCCTCCCTTGTCTGACCTTCACTTGGTGGCTATGCTGTGGCTCCCATCTAGTGGAATTATTGTTGACAGAGACCCCAGGCTATGGCCTACTCTCCCCTACTATGCCTGTTCTGTCCAGTAAAATATGGTAGTAAGTGAAGATGGAAAACCAATTTTATCTGTCAAAGCTCAGTTTGTTGAAGTTAGAAGAGCTGAGATAAAACAGTAATCTGTGTGCCTACTTTATTTCTAGATTCCAATCTTCCTGGGTCCTGAAGTCCTGCGGTGACTCATGTCTCTGTGTTTGGTAGCTAGATGCTGGGAAATTTTCTGATTTGCGGGTTATAAAAGTGAATAAAGTGACCAAAATCTTTAGCACCACCTCCCCTGTTGACACAGATTTCTCATGCTTTCCCCCAGGAAATAGTCTCTCTGAGGAAGGACAGATGGGTCAGTGATCTCGTCTACCTTCAGCATATTCCTTTGGACCTACTATGTACCACTTCCTCTGGGCTCTCAGCTCTCTGGACATCACTAGCCCTGCCCTCCCTTTCCCGTAGCCAGTCAGCAAGTGCTCATTTTTGTAACATTATTTGTCTGAACCTAGTGCAGACGAGTCTGACTTCATCAGCCATGCCCCCTCTGGGCATGGAGACTAGAAAAATCAGTGAGACACTTACTGCCCTTGGCTTCTTATGTCTCTCTTCTTAGAGCCCTATGGTCTCCGACAGGACTTATATTTTGCTTTTTGTTGATCCATTTGTGTAACTTCTGTCTCTACCACAAAAATACTTGCTGCCTCCCATTTTAAGTCCCCGCCTTACTTGCCTCCCACGCTCTGAGGGAGAGGCACCTCCTCCCCACAACTCTTCACCCCCTTTCTTCCTATCCACCCACTCTCATCTTCCACTTCATTTAGGAATTTTCCCTATATGTTTTTTTTTTTTTTTCCTCTGCGCCCTTAGTGATTCTGTCTTTAATGGAAAGTAGTAAAAAAAAAAAAAAAAAGAAAGAAAAAAGAAAAAAGACCTGGAGAAAGACAGTGATCAAGGCCAAGCGGCATTTATCGAGTACTTGCTGAGTGCTGGTTACTCCACTGGGTGTTTTGAAACATCAAATAAAGAGCACCGTGCTTGTTATATGCTCCCTTCTAGATTGAAAGAAAATCCATAATCTATAAATGTTTTTTTTTTCAAAGCAAAAACACCAGAAGTTTGGAAAGGAATTCACAAGTTGTGTTGTAATGCAACTGATCTCTTGCTTCCTGAGAAAGTTGGTTTCTTGCCAAAGCGTTCAAATCAGGCCCACGCAAACTGGGTGTATTTATAGAGGGCCAAACGAGGAAGAGAACATGATAAACTTTCCTCCCCAGTACAGCAGACAATGGCAAACAATCACCAGGTGAATGCCACGTAGCACAAAAATTGGGGAGCTAAACGCCATCTAGGTATGGGGCGGCCTGACATCTGCTAGGGGGAAGCCCCCGCCCCCCCACCCCTGGAGGTGGCTGATTCAGGTCCGGGGACTCCAAAGTGTTATTCTGGAAGATGGCAAGCCCTCAGGCATTTGGGGGACCCTCTCTATCTTGGGGACATCTAGGAGACTGGATCCACTATAACTGCCGCTGAATTCTTAACATAAAGATGTTAATAAGAAAATGAGAATCTCTGCATTCAAGTGTTTTAACGTTTATGAGGCCTTTTTATTTACATTGTCACATTTATTTCTTACTACCATCCTGTGAGCTAGCTATCATGAATATTCTCTTTTATCGATGAAGAAACTGACACTCAGATTGTAACAAAAAGGTTAACCTTACTCTAAATTCCATGATCTCTCTTCTCCTCTGTTGAGGGAAGAACCGTTAAGACAGTCTTACTATCTAGGAGGTCACTTGGAGCAGCTAGCTCTAGGCTGACCCTCTAGCAATTTCTTCTAAGGAAAGAGTATGACAATCCACCAAGATGGATAAGGATATTTCAGTGGCGTTGTTGGCCAGAGCAAAGAATTAAAAGCAACCCAAATTTCCGTCAGTAAATTTATTATGTGAATGATGTCATTTCCATACAATGGAATAATCTACAGCCATTTAAAAATATTTTTTTAAGATTTTATTTTTAAGTAATCTCTACACCTAACGTGGGGCTTGAACTCACAACCCCGAGATCAAGAGTCAGACGCTCCACTGAGTGAGCCAGCCAGGTTCCCCTAAAAATATTTTTAAATACTGTTGTGCATGGAAAGATATCCATGATAAACTGTTAAGTGAAAAAGCAGCTTATGAGACAGTATTAAAGTACAATCCAATTTTTACCAAAAAGGGGCACACATATATACATATGCATGAGGGGAAAAGTCTGTAAGAATATGTATCAAAACATTAGGAATATTATGGTAATTTTCATTTTTTTTTTAACCTTGCTGCACTTTGCCCCCATGCTTTAAAAAATTATTTTTAGGGGCGCCTGGGTGGCTCAGTTGGTTAAGCGACTGCCTTCGGCTCAGGTCATGATCCTGGAGTCCCGGGATCGAGTCCCGCATCGGGCTCCCTGCTCAGCAGGGAGTCTGCTTCTCTCTCTGAACCTCCCTCCTTTCATGCTGTCTATCTCATTCTCTCTCTCAAATAAATAAATAAATAAATAAATAAATAAATAAATAAAAAATAAAAAATTATTTTTAGGGGCACATGGGTGGCTCAGTTGGTTAAGCGTCCGACTGCTGATTTCAGCTCAGGTTGTGATCTCAGGGTGGTGAGATTGACACCCTCGGCCCTCTCCCCCATCCAGGCTCTACACTCAGTGGGGAGTCTGCTTGAGATTCTCTCCCTCTGCCCCTCCCCCCAGTCACACTTGCACACGTGTGCGTGCTCTCTCTCAAATAATCTTTAAAAAAATTATTTTTAAATCAGAAAAAGCAATACATCTATTATGATTTAAAACAAACATTTTGAATCGGATGAGGACAAACGTTAAGACTGAAACCACCACCGTGGACCAAGTCCAAGTTCTCACACCTTCCCCATCGCCACCTTTCCTGGCCATCTCAGAAGTAATCGAGGCCGGAGAGGAGGCGGCAGGAGAACCATCTGGCCTGGTGGCCTCCTGACCAAGGCAAACGGCCCCGACATTTCAGCCTCAGCGCCCAACCCCTTAGTGCTGTGCGCAGCACCAAGGGCCTTCGGAAAACTGGCCCCAGAGGCATGTGGCCTCATGACCCACTTCACCCAGGACCCCTTCCTGACAGGCCCACTGAGACACGTGTGCACAGTTAGAAGTGGCCCCCAAGCTTCTAAGCTTCCCAGAATAACCTAATATTAGTCCGTCATTCACAAATTGGCCCAAACATTTTGGAATCTATTTCTACTTTTTGCCGGCCCTACCCCTGAGGGCAATGAATTCCTTAAGTTTAGTGTTTGATATTCAAAGTAGGGCCTCCCTTCATCCAACCTAAAATCATCTCTGTCAAGTTCAAGGGGGTAGCCCCCTAATTCCAGCGTTCTAGGACATAAGTTTGTGGTTACCATAACCATCAACTGCATGCACTTCTCTGATTTTCCCCGTTAGCCTTCATCTTTTCAGAGTCAAGAGGCCAGTGATTTCAGTCTGTCATCATATGGCTTTGCCTTGTTCTCCACCCTTCGTTATTTTATTTCCCCTTCTCTGGACAGTTTCCTTTTCCATTTTGTCTTCTCTAATATGCCATCTAAAATCAGCACTGCAGCTTAAAATCAGCTTCTCTCTCAGTGGGTTGCTAGATGCAAACATGAGAAGTTCAGCTTTTCATGGCGAGAGCCTCATCATTAAAGAGCTGCAGCTTCTAGTCTGTTTCTTCTTCGCTGAGATGCGTCCGCTGTCCCCACTTTATATTGTCTGCTACACCAGGATCCCACAAAACCCCAAAATGAGTTTGATTTGGTGGCAAAAAACTCTCAAATCAACGCAATAAATGGCGCTTCCAAATGTAATCTTCTGGCTCTATGAAGTAAGACAGCCCTCATCTCTCGCAGACCAACGAGGAGGCCATCTGACAGTTTTGCCATGCCAGAGACTTTCAGTCATTCCTTTACACTTGTGTAAAACCTTCAGACTTTCTGGAGAAAATAACCTTTATTTCAGAAAACAGCTTTGAGGTTTGGAAAAATCCAAGCAGACCAGGTATTTCTCAGCACAGAAAGGACTTTTCCTAAACTTCTAGAAAGCTAATAAGGCTTTCAAAGGGCAGTGACAACTTCCTCTGATGGCCACAGTACAGGGAGTTCCAGGGCTGGGGACCAGCTGTTACAACCAGGGCGCTGAGGAGCTTGCCAGACCTTCCACCTTGTGCGCCCCCTTCTCCCTTTCTCTCCACATCCGTTCTCCTCCTTCCCTCTTTCACTGTCCCCTGGCCTCTTTCTTTCTGTTCCTTACCTTTCTCCCCCCACCCATCTCCTCCTCCCCGACATCTTTTTTTTTTTTAACCATTTCATTCCCCAGACTCACTGTAGCCTACACCTGGAGTAGTTTGAATTCTTCATTATTTCTATTGAATAGCATTTTCCCTTCCCTGTTCTTTTTTTTTTTTTTTTTTTCAAAAGGAGGGGACGTGAAGACTTTATATCTCTTCCACACACACAAACAAAAACCAAACTAAATCAAATGGCTTCTTATTTGCGTGTAGCCCCAGTGGATTTTTTCCCCCCTGTGGGTCACTGGCCCTCGATAGGAGAGAGGTCCCCACCCTTGCACCAAGGGGTCTTACCGATTTCATTCTTCTTCTGAAAAGGGGATGAATAACAGTATGGACAATTAGTTACTGTGGGTGGGAGAGGGAATTTGACTGGAGGCAATTTTCTTTGGAAAGCGATAGGAAGGCACAAGAGATGATAGTAGTTCTAGTTGTGAAAAACAGAGGGTATAAAATCACTTGGAAAGTTCAGCTGAGAACAGGAACATCTGGGGCTTATTCATGGTTTTTCAGAAGTCTTTTGAAGCTTTTTTATTAGCTGGGTTGACCTCAGATCGAGGAGGAGATTTTTCAACTGTTAAACAGTTGTTTCTTTGCATTCCTAAAGTCATATTGTGTTCAGCTTGTTAATATCTGCACAGGGGGCCTTGGGCAGAGTCGCCCCGAGCAGCATGCTTTCGGGACATATTTCCCCATAGCTGTTATTTCCCTTTCTTGTTGAGGATTTGCATGTGTCCCTTTCATCCAGGCACACAGCAGATTCCTCCACAAATAATTGCATTTGACATCACAGTTGTTAGAGAAAATTCGGGGGGGGGGCGCGGAGAGAAATCCCCATTTCCCTCACACCGAGGCAGCTGGAGGGAGGAAGCAGGTTAGACAGGGAAATGCATAAACATACCTGGAATGTAGCAGCAGGTAATTCTGTCTGTGTTAGTCACGATAATAGCTTGCGTGTTGGAATATCAAGGGTGTAGATTCCAAGATGTCTAGAACTCAGAAAGAAAAGAAAAAAAAAAAAAAAAAAAAAAAAACCCACCACAAACCAACACCTTGCATCCCATTGACTTCCAGGGCCTGACGCTGGAAACATTGGCTTACGTGTTTAGTTACTATCCCGGGAGTGTGTGCCAAGGCACTTTCCCACTTTTTTTTTCTAGAAAGGATTTTAGGTCATTTATTTGGAGCTTCTGTTGGGCAAGGCAAGAGCATCTTGCAGGGAGACCCCAAACCCAGCTTCTGATAGGCTGGGGGTGTCATCAGATTGCACTCCAGCAGAAGTTCCTGTTACGGGGACCCTCAAAAGGCAGACTCTCGGAAAAGGAGTGGTTTGTTCAGGGTGTGATGGTGTTGAGAGAAGTAAAAAATAATCTATGCACTAACGCTATGCCCAGAAATAAGTTTCTATGTTCTGTGGCTAAAACTCTTGGAGGTAAGTCAGTGATTTGGTTTTTCTTTTTCTATTAACTGGCAGGCCTACAAAGGTTCCATGCAAGCGAAAGAATTTAAACAAATTTCCAGAAATTTGACATTTGAAAATTTGGGGAGTTATTCGGACACAGATGTTCTGTGTTCTGTGTTGGGTTTATGGTCTATGCCAGGCTCCTTGATTAACAGCTAGAAGACACACAGTTCAATAAATCAACACATAGGTCTTGAGCTTCTATTCTAAATGCGTTTATTGTTTATTTGGCCACTGAGTGCCAGGCTCTCGGCTGGGCCCTGGGAATCTGGAGAGGCCTAAAAATGAATCCGATACAGTTCTACCCTCAAAAAGCTTTTGGCCTCATAGAGGAGAGAGACGTAGGTTCAACTAATTTCAATACAGGGCTGAATGTGATTGGGATTTTAAGACAGGTCCAAACAAAGTGTTGTGGGCACACAGATGAAACAATTAGATTTGGCTGAAGGGATTGGGGAAGAATTTGTGGAGGAAATGATATATGAGACGACTCCTGGAGGATAAACAGAATTTCAACAGAAAAGATCAGTCAAGGTGAAGAGAACAGTGTGGGCAAGGCGTGGTGGAGTGAAACTGCAGGGTGTATTTGGAGAATGGGGAGTAATGAAGGTGTGTGGCGAGAATTGTGGTAGACAATGGGCAGTTATGAAATTGAGTTAGGAGCCCAAGAGAAAAGTCTAGACAACAGAATTTGTCAAAAATTCAGAACAGTATCATTCCCTTGGAACCAGGTCTCTTGAGAACAATATTAGAACCCAGCCTCTGTTCTTTGGGGGTCCACAATTAAATTAAGAGGCAAGGCATTCATTTATATGAATGATTAAGGGGCACCTAGGTAGCTCAGTCAGTTAAGCGTCCGACTCTTGATTTCAGCTCAGGTCATGATCTCAGGGTCATGAGATCGAACCGCGCAGAAGCCCCGCATCAGGCTCTGCGCTGGGTGTGGAGCCTGCTTAAGAGTCTCTTTCTCCCTCTGCCTCTCCCTCTGCTCCTCCCCCACCTCCATTCGTGTGCTCGTGTTCTCTCTCTCTCTCTCTCTAATAAAATAAAAAAATAAATATTAAAAAAATAAATATCTCTCTGCTGGGAAACAGAACAACCTATGTATCATATGATACAATATGCATGGGCACCAGCTGAAGAGTGGATGCAAGAAAGCACACGATGTATTATTGGTGATTTATTGTTTTTGGGGTCAACCTGGAGCCTTGGTATGCCCCCCCCCATTCAAATGTCACACCCTTCCTAGACAAACACTGCCACAAACCACGAACAGACTTTATTCATCAACACTAGTGGCTGGGAAGGCAGGGGACAGAGGAGAGAAGGTTGGCAGGGGAAGGAACAAGCGATTCATTTTTAAGTTGGAGAATGAGAAAATTAGCTGATCGTAAATTCCAGGTGATTGGTTTTTCTCCTGCTTTGTCATGAATAAAAGACCTGTTCACATTTTGAAAGTAACACCTCAGAGTACAGAATGGAATAAGCAGGCAGGCTAAGTTCTCCCTTTGTTTTCATTAAGGTGTGAGAATAGGAAGTTTGTCTGACCCACATATAGACTCCCTAGGGGACAAAAACCCTTCTCATCATGTATGAACACATAGGTATTTGACACTTCCTGCTGCCCTAAAAATGGGTTCAATTACAATAATTTAGTAATGACTCATTTTGAGTGCCAGGTGCTTACACATCTTTATTATTTTGCCTCTAAGAATTCCATAGGTTTGGAAGATAATGTTGCCCCCAGTAGAGTTCCTTTCTGGACGCCATTATGTAAGTCCTCGTGGACGGCCTTGAGGAGAAGCCCTGGGGAGAGTGTGGTTTACAAAGAGTGAACTTCCTTGCTCTCCCTTTGGATCTGGTTGGCTAACGCATCCGCTGCCTTTTAAAACGTTCTTCCCAGTTCATTTCCATTCCCCTATACCCACAAGGACCAGTGTACCTGTCTTGTACTGGAAAGGAAATAAGTGTCAAAGTTAGAACAAAATAAGGACAATTGGCTCATTCCAAGTTTGTGTGGGACTGCAGCACAATTGCTCTTCCCACTGTGGTGGAGGGGGGGGATGTGGCCACATGAGGAAGGAGGGTGAAATCGGGCTTTGTGTCCCCATCCACTCCAGCTACGATCCCTTTATTTATTGATTTTTACAATTTTCATTATTGAAGCAGAGCTGACCTACAGTGTTATGTTCATTTCGGGTGTACAACATGGTGATTTGACAAGTCTATACGTTACTCAGTGCTCTCACCACAATAAGTGTAGTTACCCAGCTCTCGTCCCCCCCAAAGCATGCCAAGTTCTTATTCTGAAGTGGATTTTCCAGAGAGCCTGTCTTCTGAATAGTGAGGGGAGATCTGCTAGCGAGAGCACACAAGTCACCTCCCCCTCCTCAAAATGGGATCGAGGCAACGGCAAAGAGTCAGGGCATCAGGAGCCTCCATTTTGAATAAGATGTGATGCCAAGGGTGCAATGACTTTCGGGCATTGAGGATCCCGTAGCATTTCTTAAAGGAGTGTTTGCCCTGACCTCCTTGGCCCAAGTTCACATCTGGTAATTGCATCTGTTGACACTGGCTTCCCTTGTCCTCTCAGCTGCGTACAATATTGCCTCTTGCATCCTGTCTCAGACTGTTGGATAGTGTCGTTATGTGCTGTTAAACAGCACTCGCATTTCACTCAGCGGGGAATGCGTGTGGAAACCCTTTGGGAAGAGTGGTGCTATAGAAATGTCAGCTCAACAGCAGTTTTTCTTTTGTGAACCAGGAAGTGGAAGTGTAAGAAACAGATCCAAACACTGTTCAGCATAACCGTTACTGCGGACAGCAGAGTTGGCAATGACCACATGCAAGGCCAGATAGGCCAGGGGTCAACAAGACCCCTTATCGATAGAGAAATGAAGGCAGAATGTTTTTTTGAAAGTCATTTTGGGGGTGCCCTGTGAGTTCCGAGGAACATCTAAGGAATTTTGGAATTTTCCGGAAAGTTGATAGCTTCTATGTGTTGGGGTCTCCGCAGTGTACAAAGTGCTCTTTATGTACACAGACACACTGAATTCCCATAGCCCCGTGAGGTCGGTATGACTATTATTCCAGTTTTACAGCACAGAGAACTAGGGGTTAGTGACGTTCGGAGATCTAAAGTCTCACTTCTAGCAAGTGGAGGAAACGAAAGAGATAGGAATCCAGGTCTTCTGACTCCAAATTCTTTACCCTTTGCAGCATACCGTAGTTCAGTGAGTGTGTTGGGTATGGTTTGAAGGCCAAAGCATGAATCTGGCATACCTCCTAGGTACATTTTAAACATTGAGTTACTAGAATTTGGGGGCATTCTGGAAAGCCCAGGTTTTGGGGTTTTTTTGTTTGTTTGTTTGTTTGTTTTGGACACCTGAAGGTTAGGACCAAAATTTAAAAATGTTAACTGTTTTTAAAAATAGAAACCTTTCTAAAATAGACATGCTCTAAGTTGTCACCACAGTGTCAAAGATTCTTTTTGGCTACTTGGGACTTTGGCTCTGTCCCAGAGGCCACCAGGCCTCACAGAATAGCTCAAGTAAGTACTGTCTCGCTGGGGCATTTTCATTTTCTGGTCACTCCTGTGCTGTTGGCTAAACAATGGTATTTTGCATCCATAAAAGAGTGTGTATATGTTGTAAATGACTAGTTCTGCAAAGTAGTTTACTCATCTGATGGGATCTGTCTGTTCCGATATAAATTTATTGCCATTAAATATTGGCTGCGGGAGCTGTGAGTATGGAATTAGGTGCTAGGTAGAGAAAAGAGCTCATGTGTACTATAGAAGAAAGGAGTATACACTGAGCAAAGAAACACATTTCCTAGGGGACAAGGCCAAATAAAGCAAATATGGAGAAAAGTGAGAGACATGGCGATAAAAGGAGAGCTTGCACAAGAGTAGTGATTTTTAAAAAAGTGTCACCTTGAACCTCATGGAGTTAATGTGTCTCCTGGCTGGCGACATGATTATGGTGGTTGAAAGCTAGGTAGGATAAGGAAGGAGTCTGGCAAGACATTGCTGGCTTTGGGTGCCTAGGTGGCTCAGTCGGTGAAGCGTCTGCCTTCGACTCAGGTCATAATCCCAGGGTCCTGGGGTCAAGTCCCACATCGGGCTCCCTGCTCAGCGGGGAGTCTGCCTCTTCCTCTACTCCTCCGCCCTGCTCATGATCTCTCTCACTCTCTCTCTCTCAAATAAATAAATGAATTATTAAAATTAAAAAAAAAAAAAAAGACGTCACTGGCTTAAAGATATCTAGCTTCCTCTTGGGTTTTGACTTCAAGGGCAGGCATTTTCATCCAAGCTTGAGTTCCTCCCTTGTCACATTGACTAACATAATTTCTCCCTTTTTAAAAAGATATTTGTAACCATTTTATTGAGATATAATTCACAAGTCATAAGATTCACCCATTATAAATGTACCTACCGTCCAAAGAGTTTTAGTCCATTCAGACAGTTGTGCAATCAGTACCTCAATCCAATTGGGAACATTTCCATCACCCCAACAAACTCCACCATGCCTATTTGCCACCACTTCCCATCCCCGGCCCCAGGCTACCACTCAACTACTTTCTGTCCCTACGGATTTTCCTTTTTCTGAATATTTCATATAGGTGGAACCATATAAGATGTGGTCTTTTGTGTCTGTCTTCTTTCACTTAGCATCATGTTGTTGAGGCCCACCTATGTTGTGGCATGGTGCAGGACATTGTTGCTCTTTATTGCCAAGTAGTATGTCAGTGTCTGGATAGACCACACTTTGTGTATCCATTTACCAAGTGATGGACATCTGGATTGTTTCCAGATTCAGACTCCTATGAACAATGCTGCTATGCACATTCACATACAAGTCCTTGTGTAGACCTATGTTTTCATTTCTTTTGGATAGATACCTAGGAGTGTAACAGCTGAGTCATATGATAAATGTACAGTTAACTTTCTAAGAAACTGCTAAACTATTTTCCAGAGTCGTTGTACCATTTTGATATTCATTTGCGCAAGCAATGTTTGAGGGTCCTAGTTTAGCCACATCCTATTCAACACCTGGTGTCATTCTTTGAGAATAGACTTTCTAGTGGGTATGTAGTGGTATCTCACAATTTCCATCTCCCTGGTGAGTCATGAGGGTAAGCATTTGTTCTTGTGCGTCTCAGTCACTTGTATATTTCTTTGAGGAAGTGCCTATTCAAATCCATTTACATGGATATTTTATAGTGTAAATAATGGGAGGGAAGTAGGAAGAATGTGACTCTGCTAAGAGATGTTCACACTCCTCCCTTCTACATGTTAATTAGCCTTTGTTTCTTTTTGCAATTGTTTTGGGGGTTTTGTTTATTTGCTTTGTTTTGAACAAATAAAGGACTGAGGTGGTCTATAGTAATTCACTGGCCTACACAGAATTTCTGAGGACATGGATAATCTTCTTAGTGGAGCAAGAGTTTCTGTGCTCCAGGGCAGAAGTCAAATTACCTGAAACTGCTTTAGGTGGGACGTTACAAAGTGCTATCATGTGTCTCTCATCTCATCAACTCTTCACAGTGGCTCTAGGAGGTAACTTCTTTTAATCATCTGCTTTTCACAGGGCAGACTCTGATTGGGCAAGTGACTTGTACAAGTATAATCAGTTGGTCAATCGGTAGAGCTGACTTTTGACCCCAGCTCTGGCTTCCAGTCCTCTACTCTTTCCACCATAGCAGGCAGCCACACTTCAAGGTCCACTTTGGTTCCCTGTGTCAGAACTCCAGCAAAGCCCAGACCAGCACCTTTAGGATATCACATGTGGGAATGGCTGCCGGACAAACTTTCTGGAAGCATTTCCTCCATTACCTGATTGAATGGTTTTGCCCATTTACCCTTCGCCCAGATGTCTGGGTCTCTATATTACAGACAACCTGATTGTAATCTGGAAACAATGAGGACTCAGAACATCTGTTGAGAGAAGGAAATCTAATAGATGAGATGGCATAGTCTGATTGGAGATTATTTTAGGAGCAAATCAGTTTACATAGAACCAACCAAACAATGTTCAATTGACAAAATGCTGACTTACGGGATCAAAATATTGTAAAACAATATTGAATGGGGAAATGAGAATACTAATGTATTTATTACTGGGGAAATTATTTTTTAATTTATTATATTCAGTGGCCCCTAAGGTTTTAGGAATGTTTCATTGCAGGGGGTGGTAACAGTTCTGTGTCAGTCAAGGGCATGTTTTTAAGCATTTTGTCTGTTTGGACTCAGAAAACACTGAAAATGCACCTGAATTTCAGTACTGTCATGTCCATACAAAGACTCCCAAACTGCCTCACACACACACACTTTCTTTGTTAGATGATACGCCTTGTTTGGGGTTGGAAAATATGGTTATTATTACTGGGGCCTGCAAGAGAAATATAAAACACAGTGCCTTCCCCTGAAGAGCTTACAAGTAACAAAGCAGTTAATAGTCACACAGAGAGAACAATTAGAAAATAATATAAGGCAGAACCTAAGAAACTGCTAAATTGAGCGCAAGAACAATAAGAGTTGGGAGAAGGAAATGATCATGGGAAGCCGAGTGCTGTGGCCAAAGCAAGCAGCATAGTGTAGGCGCGCTCTATCTGTTCAGCATCAACTGTATTAAACTTTGAAAATTACGTATTACAGGTTCATTGTAGACATTTAGAAATCACAGATAAACAAAAATAAATTAATCCACTCCTAATCTTACTACCCAGAAATAACCACTGCTTGGACATGTGTTAACTCTATATTGTGTTGTTTTTAAAATAAAAAATGTTAACTGTTCTTTAAGGAAACCGATAAAAACTCCTCCATCCTGAAAAGCAATCATTATCACTCATTTGCCTTGGCAGTATATCCCCAAGTGTGTTCCTCAGAATTTTTATTGGTGCAATTTCTTTTAAAATTTCAATTCAATTAGCCAACATACAGTACGTCATTGCTTTCAGATTATTGGTGTGATTTTTGAAAAAAAGAATTCCCCCACCAAGTATATGAAATGATGCTCAAAATCACTGATCCTCAGGGAAATACAAATCAAAACCATAATGAGTTACCACCTATTTGGATGGCTACCATCAAAAAAAAAAAAAAAAAAAATCACAGAATATAACAAACGTTGGCATGAACATGGAGAAATTGGAACTGTTGTGAGCTATTGGTGGGGTTGTAAAATGGCAGAACCCCTGCGGAAAACAGTGTGGTGGTTTTTCAAAAAATTAAAAATGGAATTACCATATGATACAGCAATGCCATTTCTGGGTACAGATCTAAAAGAATTGAAAGCAGAATCTCAAAGTGACACTTGGACACCCATGTTCACTGCAGCACTATTTATAATAGCCAAGAGGTAGAAGCAACCGAAGCGTTCATCAGTGGATGAATGGATAAACAAAATGTGGCATGTACACACAATGGAATATCATTCAGCCTAGAATGAAATCCTGTCACTTGCTACAACATGGCTGAACCTTGGGGCGCCTGGGTGGCTCAGTCGTTAAGCGTCTGCCTTCAGCTCAGGTCATGATCCCAGGGTCCTGGGATCGAGCCCCACTTCAGGCTCCCTGCTCAGCGGGAAGCCTGCTTCTCCCTCTCCCACTCCCCCTGCTTGTGTTCCCTCTCTCGCTGTGTCTCTCTCTGTCGAATAAATCAATAAAATCTTTAAAAAAAAAAAAAAAAAGGCTGAATCTTGCAGACATGATGCTAAGTGAAATAAGCCAGTCACAAAAGGACAAATACTGTGTCATTCTACTTAAGAGAGGTACCTAGAGTTGCAAAATTTCATAGAGGAGAAAGTAGAATCGTGGTTGCCAGGGCTGAGGGGAGCAGGAATGGGGAAGTTGTGGTTTAATGGGTACAGAGTTTCAGTTCTGCAAGATGACAATGTTCTGGAGATTGGTCGCAGAACAGCGTGTATGTGTATAACACGACTGACCTATTCATTTAAAAATGGTTACGTTGGTAAATTTTGTTATGTGTATTTTACCACAGTTTTAAGATTTCTTTCAAAAGCATTCCAGATGCTCAAATAAGGAAACTGCCGATTAAACAAAATTTGTTTGTTTACAGCAGGGCTTCTGAGAACCTTTAATACGCTAATATGCTTTACGACTCTCCGAGAAGAGATGTAGCGAAATGTGTTTTCCCAACTTATGTGACCAGCGATCTCTTTTTCCAAAGTTTTATGGAACTGGGGAAGTGTATTAAGGAATACACCTTAGGAAATATTACTATAAAGTCTTGGCGATTTAACATCTGCCCTCTCCAATAGAGATTTCATTTCAAGCAGATACCTGGGGTGATCAGTGTTTATGCGAAAGGAATGTGTTGCTAGAGACAGAATGGCAAGCCCTGCAAGTGCCTAAGAAGAAAAAGAGTTGGGGGCACAGAGCCACCCAGCACCTCTCAGATCTCTGCTTGCCAACAGCCAACTGTTCTGCCCACTCGCAAGGTCAGCCCCGCATTTTGGCAACCGTGAGAAGAGGCCCTCAAATTTAGAAACTGTTCTTAGGAGGAATGATCTCCAGTATCTGATGATAAAGTTTCATGATTTCATTAAGGCATCCAGTCATTCCAGTACAGATAGCAGGCGTTTCCAAGCAGGAACTTGAACGCAGTGCTAGAAACTTTGGATGGACAGAATTCAGGTCAGGGGAAAGATAATTCTCTGGGTTGAATATTTTCATGTGTAATTCAAAACGCGAGGTTGTCAGTAGGTTTAAATGTACTGTAGTTGAGTTGAAGGAGGATGTCATGGTTAAAAGCCAAGAATTTCCTCTAGGAGCAGGTGAAAAAACAGCTGACATTCCCGATTGTTTTTCTAAGTGTTTAAAATGACTTTTCCAGACCTAAAGAAAGCCTGTAAGCATTTTATTAACATTTGATTAGCAATTATTCCTTACTGTGTTGAAGCTGAAATTAGGATCAGGTTTCCTTACATTGCCATCAAAAAAAAAAAAAAGTCCAAATAACTCAACTTGCACAAAGAATCATTCCAAAATAATTTCCCCTTTTCCTCTCCTTAGCATTCTCAAAAAATCATGGACTGTTGGAGCTGGAAAAGACTTGGAACTCATGCAGTCCAATTCCCTGCTTGCATATGTGGGAAAACCAAGGCGCAGAGAGAAGAGATTTCCCCCAAGACCCAAAGAGTGGCAGAGCTGAGAACACTTGACTTCTCTAGCGCTCTTTCCGATACACAGATCTGTGGGGGCCCAATATCGCTATGACTCCAGGTCAAATTTTTTATAATTTATTAGACGAATGAATAACAGGGATTTTATTTAAATGCCAGAATGCAATTTCTCTTAGGTAATACAATTTGTAGGCTAGGCATGAAACTTAAGATCTGAAATAAATCAGTGTTCACAGCATGTAAGAATGTACAGTCAACTATAATGTGACATTTTGTTTTATGTGTAAACATACAGCAATTAGGTCACGTATATCCACTGGAATTACTTGGTGGCTTTGATTCATGTGGATGCCCATAGCAGATTTATTCCAATTCTGAAGGGAATTGTTATTGTGAATTATCTGGCTTTATAAGAACTCTGTAGCATATGCCCTATTTGTAAGCGATACACAGACCATGTAGCTAAATTAAAAGCAGGAAATAGTTGACTTGATAGGAAAGGTTGGCTAGAATGTAACAGAGGTAAAAATGTATGTTGCTTAAGGAAAAAAAAGGCTTTTTGCGGTTTACTTTCACTTGCTAATTAGCATATTGGTGTGTTTGTATTTAAGGCTGTGTGTCATTAACCGGCTTTATTTATTTATTTTTTAAAAAGATTTTATTTATTTATTTGACAGAGAGAGACACAGCAAGAGAGGGAACACAAGCAGGGGGAGTGGGAGAGGGAGAAGCAGGCTTCCCCCTGAGCAGGGAGCCCGATGTGGGGCTCGATCCCAGGACCCTGGGATCATGACCTTGAGCCGAAGGCAGATGCTTAACGACTGAGCCACCCAGGCGCCCCAATTAACCGGTTTTAAAGCCACCACCGATCAACCAATTAGGGTGACAGTTCTGATGTCAACCCGATGTTTTATCTCATAGTTCTCTTCAGGGGTTCTCAGTGCATCAGAATAGCTAGAATAGGGACATGCTATTTTCACCACTTGCTCGGGAGAAGCCACCAACTAATGCAGATGTTGAGATAGGTCCAGTCTAGTTACTTTAGGACAGCTCAGCATTCTCTACAGAGCAGCCTCTGAATGGCAAGATTATAAACAGCAATGACAAGAGCAAAAATCAGGGTGGCTTTAGAGATTGTTAAAATGCCTAAACCATGAACACAAAAAGTCAAACTGGTTAAGCCCTATTTTCCTTCTGTCCTAGACTCCAGGCTCCTGGAAGGATCGACTAAAGTCAAGAAGGTGGGATGGTGCGGGCGCCTGGGTGGCTCAGTTGGTTAAGCGACTGCCTTCGGCTCAGGTCATGATCCTGGAGTCCCGGGATCGAGTCCCGCATCGGGCTCCTCGCTCAGCGAGGAGTCTGCTTCTCCCTCTGACCCTCCCCCTCTCATGCTCTCTCTCTCTCTCATTCTCTCTCTCTCAAATAAATAAATAAAATTAAAAAAAAAAAAAAAGAAGGTGGGATGGTGCAAAGAGGAAGCCTAGTAGAGGCGGCTCTTTCAGAAAGAGAATTACTGGCTTGGTAACTGCAGTATTTGCAGGAAGCATTGTACCCCAGGCCATTATGTTTCCCCGGGGCCCATGGAGGCAGTCCGCCTTTTCCCATAGACTGCCCACAGAAACATTTGTCTTCTTTATATATTCGGGCTGTGTTTGGAATTTGCCTTTTTAATGTTTTTGTAAAAACAGGCTCCAAAATATTACATGTGTTGTCCTAAGATGCCTGTGGACTGGAACAAATAAACCTGTGAATGACCTAGCCCTGTCTAGAAGTCAGCCCGTGTTGAATTTGTACTCCTCAGACAGAAATCAGCATCATCCGTTTAAAGGAAAGACCGGAGCTATGTTCCAAACGCATTGGCTAGTAATATTTCTTCTGTAAGATGAAGCTGGAAATATGATGGAAGTTTCAGCAACATAACCACTTCATATGCTGAGTTTCCCACTCAGTATCCAGAGAGTCATTCACACAGCCCCTATTACTATTAACAGGAGGAGTGAATTTAACTCCCCCAGGAAATCATAACCTTCCAATATATTATTCATGGTTTAGGAATCATTTTGATTTTCTACCTCAAGAATTTAGCCAAATGAGAACTCTTTACTGAGCTCTCTTTTTTCCCCCAGTACTTCTTCATGTGCTAAAAGTCTACAGGCTCTTGTCATAGCAGAGCTAGCTACATTGCTTCTCCTTGCATGACTCACTTTCCCATCATCTGAGTGAGTACTGAAAGCTAATCCATGAGAGAGTCTTGTGGAAGATTAAGACCACTGAGACTTTGGTGTAGTAAGATATTTGATATGCTGGTATAATAGTTTTCAAGCAAGTTAAAATAGAAATAAAATAAAGCCTCTCCCTTAAGATTAAGATTATCGTAAGAAAATATCTTTTCACAGGAGTGGGCACCAAGTCATGTCTGTAAAGAGTAGAATTTTCCAGTGACCACTTTAATGCCGACAATGGGAAATTTAGTTCTAAATTTGAGGCTGCAAATTCTTCCCAGTTGGCTGGTTCCCTTTTTTAAAATTTCTTTTTATTGAGATAAAATACACATACCATAAAACTCACCCTATTAACATGTATAATTTAGTGGCTATTAGTACATTGAGCAAGTTGTACAACCGCCACCACTAATTCCAGAACATTTTCATTGCCTCAAAAAGAAACCCATACCCATTAGCAGTCACTCCCCTCCCCCCCCCCCACAAGCCCCTGGCAACCACTAATCTACATTGTTTCCATGGATTTCTCTATTCTGAACATTTTAAATCAATGGCATCATATAATATGTGGTCCTTTGTGACTAGCTTAGCATAATGTTTTCCAGGTCCATGTTGTAGTAGGTATCAGTACTTCATTCCTTTTTATGGCTGAATAATGTTTGATTGTGTGGGTATACACCACATTTTGTTTATCCACTCGTCCATTGATGGGCATTTGGGTTGTTTCTACCTTTTGGCTATTGTAAATAATGTTGCTATGAATATTGCTGAACAAGTATCTGAGTCCTTGGTTTCAATTCTTTTTGGTCTATATCTAAGAGTAGAATTGCTGGGTCATAAGGTAATTTTATATTTATATATATATATATTTATATATATACATACGATGCATATAATTTTATATGTATAAGTATATTATATACATAACTTTATTAAGTTATATATAATAATTTAATTTATTGAAGAGCTATGAAACTGTATCCCCAATGGCTGCACCATTTTACATTTCCGCCAGCAATGTATGAGGATTCCACTGTTTCCATATCCTAACATTTGTTATTTTCTGTTTATTATTATTATTATCATTATTATACCATTTTAGTGAGTATGAAATGATATCTCATTGTGGTTTTGATTTGCATTCCCCTGATGACTCATAGTGTTGGGCATATTTTCATTGGCCATTTCTGTATATTCTTTGGATAAGTGTTTATTCAGATCTTTTGTGTATTTTTTAAATTGGGTTATCTTTTCATTTTGAATTACAAGAGTTCTTTAGATATTCTGGATACAAGACCATTATCAGATCTGTGGTTTGCAAAAATTTTTTCCCAGTCTTTCAGTTTTCTTTTTACTTTTTTGATACACAAAAGTTTTTCATTTTGATAAAGTCCAGCTTATCTATTTTTTTTCTATTGTCACTTACACTTTTGCCTCACTCAGGTTCACAAAGATTTACCCCTGTGTTTTCTTCTAAGAGTGTTACAGTTTTTAGCTCTTACATTTTGGCCTTGGGTCCACTTTGAGTTAATTTTTGTATATGGTATGAGGTAGGGATCCAAAATAATTCTTTTGCATTTGGATATCCAGTTTCCCCAGTACCAGTCTTTTATTTCCTGTTGATCTTCTGTCTAGTTGTTCTCTCTATTATTGAAATTGGGGTATGGAAGTCTCCAGTTACTATTTATAAATTGCCTGTTTTTCCTTTCCATTCTGTCCATTTTGCTTCATGTCTTTTCAAGCTCTTTTGTTGGGTACATATACATTTATAATTGTAAATTATTGGTATATTGACCCTTAAGCATTAGGAAAAAATGGCCTTATTTGTCTATAGCAACAATTTTTGTCTTAAACTATATTTTGTCTGATATTAGTATAGCCACTCTAGCTCTTTTTCAGTTACTGTTTGCATGGTATATTTTTTCCATCTTTTTGCTCTCAACCTATTTTTGTCTTTGTGAAATGTAGGTCTTATAGGCAGCATATAATTAGAACTCTGCCCTTAGACTGGAGAATTTAATCCATTTACACTTAATGTCATTACTGATATGATACGACTTACATCTGTCAGTTTGCTATTTGTTTTCTATACGTCTATGTCTCTTTTTTCCCTCTATTCCTCGATTACTACCTTCTTCTGTGTTAAATAGGTATTTTCTAGCTTATCATCTAATTCCCTTGTCATTTATTTTATTATGTTTTTTTTTTTTTTTTAAAGATTTTATTGATTTATTTGACAGAGAGAGACACAGCGAGAGAGGGAACACAAGCAGGGGGAGTGGGAGAGGGAGAAGCAGGCTTCCCGCCAAGCAGGGAGCCCGATGCGGGGCTCGATCCCAGGACCCTGGGATCATGACCTGAGCCGAAGGCAGACGCTTAACGACTGAGCCACCCAGGCGCCCCTTTATTATGTTTTTAAAGTAATTTTCTTAGTGGTTGCCCTCTGGGTTATAATTAACATCTTAAATTATAGCAATCTACTTTGGATTGATACCAATTTAATTTCATTAGTATATAAAACATCACTACTACATAACTTTGTTTTCTCTCCCCTCTGTGCTGTTATTGTCATACAGTTTACATCTTATATGTTATAAGTGCATCCACACATATTTATAATTATTGCTTTATGCAATTATCCTTTAAAACCAATAGGAGAAAGTATTTGCTGAACAAAACACAATAATATTACTTGTGGAGTTACCTTTACAGATGTTCTCCATTTTTCCTGTGCCTTTCGGTTATTGTCTAGTGTCATTTCATTTCAGCCTAAAGGACTCCCTTTAGCATTTCTTGAAGGACATGTGTAATAGTGACAAGCTCTCTCAGCTTTTGTTTATCTGGGAATGTCTTAATTTCTCCTTCATTTTTGGAAGGACACTTTTGTCAGATATAGAATTCTTCATTGACAGTTTTTTTTTTTTCTTTCAGTGTTTTGAGTGTGTTATCCCACTGCCTTCTCAGGTTCTTGGTTTCTGATGAGAAATTGGCTATTAATCTTCTTGAGTATTACTTGTACATGATGAGTTACATTTCTCACTGCTTTCATGGTTCTCTCATTGTCTTTGACTTTCAACGCAGTGATGTGAGAAATGCTAGGCTTGGATAATTATTTAATATAGAGCTAGAAAGTGAAATTTCACAAAGCAATACAATGAAAGAGTATGCTTCTCTAAAAGCAAGGTAATGTTTCTAAGTGTACAGGTTTGGCCTGTATAAAGGAGATATTGTCTTAATGACAAAAGTGAAGGAACTATTTTCCCAGTTATGTTGACGGAAAATAGATCTCATTTCTGGCTGGTATACCTAGAATCAGAAACAAGTCAAGCTGGGGTAGGCTAGAGCAGGACATGTTTTGGAAAGAAGAACTGGTTAGCATTAACAGCAGCCCCCTGCAAACCCCTGTGGTCCTCCAGCTTTTATATTACTTATTCAGATAATTGTATATTTGATTTCCATTAATAAAGGTATCTGCATAAGCATAAGTACCTAAGTGTGTGAATTTGTTGGGCACTTAGTCCCTGGTATTGTGGGTGGTGCATTTATAGCAGAAGGTCTCTGCACTGTCAACTCACAGATGGTAATGCTGGAATTTAGTTCAAGCTTGTAGAATCATTACATACAACTTTACCAATGGTTACACTGTATATGTTCCTGACTCTTTCTGGAAACATGAAAACACAAGATGTCCACCATCTGAAATGTCAGGGTAGTCCTTAAATATGGTTGCTATTTAAAGATGTATAAATTACAACCAGCCCACCAAATTTAATCTTTGGGACAGCAACATATTTGAAGTTTTGATTTAGTTGAAAGCCACCATGACTTAGGAATCCACCACTCAGTTTAACCAAATCGATCAAATGTCTAAATGTGTATAAGAGAGTAGGAAACAAAACGGAATTATGTTTAATTGAATGCAAATGCAAGGATTTCAGTATGACTATGTTTCTCTGAGATGTTTCAACTAGAATTACTTGGGAATAGACAGGAAGAGATGAATGGGAGAAAAGGAAGTACCTATATTTTGGTGGGTTGACTTATCCACTTAAGAGTAGATGAGATTAGGGTGCCTGGGTGGCTCAGTCAGTTAAGCATCTGACTCTTGATTTTGGCTCAGGTCATGATCTCAGGGTCGTGAGATCGAGCTCCACGTCAGGTTCCCTGCTGGGCATGGGGCCTGCTTAAGATTCTCAATCTCTCTCCCTCTGCCCCTTCCCACACCCCTGCTCGCACACACATGCTCTCTCTAAAATTAATTAATTAAAGGAGTGGATGAGATGAGGACTTTGGAAGGTATTATTCCCCTACTTTCCCACACCTTCTAGAGAGGAACTCATTATGAACTATATATTTCTTGAGGACAAGCTCCATGTTCTTTCACATGCCACATGCTCCCAGGAGTCATGATGTCCTCTTCCTAGCCTATGATTTGACCAGGTTTGGTTAAGGACCCAGGAAGAAGAACCTCATTGTCCACCTTCTGGACCTAAAGGCTTTTTGCAACTCTCAAGTCCCTTTGCCTCTTTCTTATCTTACCTGCCCTCAACTGATTCTCCTATGATATCCCCAAGGATCTGGCAGAAAGCTAGTGTTACTTGCAGCACTGATATGGTTGAAAAGTTCTACCAACTATTGCCTTTGTGGGCTTGCCATGCTCATTTGTAAAATGGGGCCATTGGAGCATTTCATCTCTCAGGCCCTTTCTAACTCACTTACCATTCCAAGCCTATGACTTAAATCCCTTAGTAACATGTTGAATATAATGCTGAGCACTTCTGGGTACTGAAGACATCTAATACCTCCATTTCTCATACTGGACACCATTCTATGGGAGGTGAGTTCTCTGCTTCCCAACCATCTCCTTCCCTGTTGTATCTAGCTAGGCCATACAGGTTGATTTCTTCAAAGATGAAAATTACCATGGCTGTATCCACAAGTATGTTGATGCAACATGACATTCAGGATGTATGCATATTACCTGGTATATCAAAAGAGGTTAAACGTTGTGGAGGAGAGAAACAATTAACAAAATGTTAACTGTGACTAAAAGGAATCCCAGAGGATGGTGGAGAAGCCCATGTTAGAACAGGTCAAGACATTCTTACCTACTAAGCTCAGTGAAGAGAAACAAAGAAAGGTGGGACCATAACTATGTGTTGGCTACAGTCTGTTATAAGCTGTCCATTTTCTCTCCCACACTTATATTCTCCTATTTCTGCAACTCCATCACTACTATCATCACCCAATAGCTTTGTGGGATAGGGAAGGAGTCCAGGTAAGACAGCCAGCCAAGCACTTCAGTTCCAGGAGCAAGCAAAGTGTATGTACCCCATCCACCAAAGAGAACCAACAGTGAAAATAATTCACCATAATCTTTACTGACATATACCTCGCCAAAATAGCATAGGATCAAGCCCTGCCCAGCACTGAGTACAAATTAGCTGGACTTGGTTCCATGATGCTCTTTCCAGACCTTGTGGTTAAATTCTAGTAAGCTTCTTAGGAAAAACAAGGGGCCTGTCTGAGGAACGGATTCATGTTTTCTGTGGGAGCCCATTTCCCTCTTAAGATTCTGTAGCCTAAAACTTGGAAAAGGAAAGGTTTGAAACTCTCTGACCTCCAAGCAAATAATAACTAGAAACTGAGAATCTAGTTTTTCATCAAGTCCCAGCTAATTTATTTATACCAGATGTACCAATTCATTTATTATACTTCAGAATAATATAATTTTGCCATAATTATCTGTAACCTATTTCAAAGCTCGTATTTTTCAAATAGTATACCAGAGTAGGACAACTGTTTTCACTGACAACCTATTTTTAAACCCTAATCTAGACCTAGTCTTTAAAGGAAGAAACCTTTGACAGGAAAACTAGAGGTATCTCAGTGATCCTCGGTGGGCCAGAGGCCTTCCAGAAGAATAGTGAACCATCGTTCTCCAGTCATTGAGGTTGATTCTTCAAGCCCCATGCTTGATGACATGGCTAACTGTGGTTCATACACAGAGGTTATTTTTAGAGGCAAGAATTTTCATTTCCCAAAAGTATAACCACAAGATGTCTATTTGGACTGAATCCGGTTTATACACTAGGACAATAGTAAAAGCTCAGACCATGCCTGTGTAGCCTCAGTTCCCTGAGGAAACGTGTAATATCTTAGTACACCCTCACCCTGGGACCCTTGCCCTCTGGCTGGCTGTGGCAATTCCTTTGGAAACCAAGTGGTGCTGGGGGGGGAGGGGTTCACAGATGTCTTCCAAGTAAGTTTTCCTTACAGAAACAGTTCTATTTTGTCCTTGTGGCTTTTCACGGTGATTTAAAACTGACATAGGGACAAGTCACTAATCTTCAACAGTGGTGGTAGCCCAAGTCAGATGTTTTCGGAGAGAAATTGGACCCGGTGGCCTACAGGGACACTGCTGCCACCACACCTGTCTAGGCCCACCTTGACTCCAGCCTTATCACTGGCACCCTACTTCGTGGGACTTTTGGCCCCTTAAAGTGCGATTTAGTCTGCTAAGGCTGGAGACCTTAAAGGAAGGCATTACAGAGCCCAGAATTAACACACACAGGCGGACTAATCTAGCAAACAGAAGATTCACTGAGCATTAGAAGAGGCTCGCTGGTGGCCTTGGGAACCCCATCCAGCCACTTAGTGCTTTGGTTCGCCACATCCCTTTGGGTTAGTTGGTTCATTTGCTTTAAAAGATCAATTTTCTGCCTTCCTCTTTGACTTCACCCCATTTCTTTTTAAGTATGCTCCACGCCCAACATGGGGCTCAAACTCATGACCCTGAGGTCAAGAGTCATCTGCTCCACGCCTGAGCCAACCAGGTGCCCCCAACTTCACCTCACTTTATCAGAGGAGGAGACTCCCTCAACTGGGGCAGAATGTGGGACCTGCCTCTCAGGGTTGCCCTAATAAAGTGAAGGCTGGTAGTCAGTCACTTAGTCTCTCTGTACATCTGTCTAGCCTCAGTGTCTCCAAGGGCTCCCTGGCAGGAATCAGCTATTTCCAGACCTGAGCAATAGCAATGGCAGATCAGATCAGGGTTGCAGAGATGGAAATTGGGAGAAATCGTAAGTGGGGGAATCAATTGCTTATTTATTTTTGCTAACCCATTGGTTCATTCATTCTTTCAGTTAGCAAGCATTTCCTGAGTACCTTCCATGCCTCAGGCACTGTTTGGGTCCCAGGACCGTGGCCCTTCCCAGTTAATGATGGAGTACAGAAGCTCTCATTGCCGACCCCACTCCAAATGCTACCAACCTTACAGTAGCTACCCTTAAACAGTTGTCATGCTAAAAATGGGTACATTGTCTCACATCTCTCTCTCCGTAACAATTCCCTGATTCGTAAAATGAAGCTAGTAATACTCGCCCTGCTGTCTCCTGGAGGTCCCGGATGGATCAACTGAAAAAACAGATATGGAAGTACTTCTAATTATAAAAATAATCCAATGCTGATCGTAATGACACATTAAGATTTTTTTGAGGGCCTACAGTGTTCCACAGAACGAGCCCTACCCAGGCTGTAACTGAATGTCAGCTAACACCGACAATTCAGAATTTGTCCCCTGCAGAGATTCAGATTTTAGAAATATACAGGTTTTAATATATACCATTGTGTGAACACTTACTGTGTGACAGACACTAAGCTCAGTGCTTTACAGGGATGATCTCATTTAATCCCCACAGCAATGCACTATGGGAGGTGGGTACAGGTATCATTATACCCACTTTATAGATGAGAAACATAAGGCTCTGAGGAGTTAAAGAACAACTTGTTTAGAGCAACAAAGCAGTAAATGATAGAGTCTGGATTTGAATGTAAGTTTTCTGACTCGCAAGTCTGAACTTTTAACCACCGTGCTATACTTCCTCTTGGAAAAAAATAAAACTCTGTACAGGTCTAAGCTATTGGTAATATTCTTATAAATTTTGTATTTTCAAGCAGTGGACAGCTTCCTAAAACTGCAGAGAACCATTTCTACCACGGAGAGGGAGCCCCACCGAAATAATTTTGTTTTTTGGTGTCTTTTTTCTTTTAAGGATTTTATTTATTTATATGAGAGAGAGAGAGAGCAAGTGCATGGGCGGGGGGAGGGGCAGAGGGAGAGGGAGAAGCAGACTCCCTGCTGAGCAGGAAGCCCCATGTGGGGCTCGATCCCAGGACCCTGAGATCATGACCTGAGCGGAAGGCAGACACTTCACTGACTGAGCTACCCAGGCGCCCCCCCACCGAAATAGTTTTCGTTGTAGCTCCAGTTTGCTGCTTTCACCTCCTGGTTTGTTTTACCAGCTAGACATTTATTTCATTGGGAGGACTTATTTGCACAAGTTTCAGTGCTCCGTTAACAAACACAAAGTAAAAATCGGGGGAGCTGAAAGTGGTAGAGAAAGTGTGTGCTATGAATAAGAGGCAGACGTGGAAGCAAAGCCCAGACAAGAGCGCCTCTGGGTGTGGGTGGCCTTCTTACTGATTCCATATGGAAGCCCAGCCTCTAGCGGGTCCGTTTGCTCTCCATCGCTAACGTCTCTGCGTGCACCCTTAGTGCACAGACCTTTATCTTACTGGGAGCATCCAGATGGATTCCTCAGGGAGCTCCAGTGGCACAATCGGTTAGCATGCGGTGCTCATATAGAAGTTTCCGCAGACTCTTAAAAAAGCTTCCACCCAGCCTTCTTTCTGGTACCTCTGAGTCTGCCCACGGAGTGTTAACTTGTTTTGCCTTACAGGGCATCTGTAATAAGCTTTTCGTGTCTGCTTCTGGGGCTGCTACCATTGCTTCTCCTCTCCTTCCTCTTCAAGATCATCGTTATCCTCAGCAGCAGAGTTAACATGTTCGAGAACTTACTATCTTGCCAAGCAACGTGCGAAACACCTTCCACACCGTCATCTCTTTCTTTGTTCACTCATCCATTTAATGAATGTTTATCGAGCTTTTACTTTGCACCAAACACTGTGCTATATACACACAGACCATTATCCCTTCTGTTAGTCTAGTGGAGGTGCAACGGGGGAATTTATCATTACAAACCGTGGCAAGTTCTGTGACAGAAGGCCACACGGGACTCTGACAGGTGAGTGAATAGCATTATCCTCCGTTTTACAGGTAAAGAAACTGAAGCTCAGAGAGATTAAATAACTTGCCCAAAGTAACACAGCTCGTAAGTAGGCCAAGTGGAGATTCAAATCCATGCTGGTCAGATTCCAAAGCTCACACTCTTAACTGCGAGGCTTTATTGCCTCTCCAATGTGTGAAGTGCACATATAGCCATTAATTCTAGCCCTACGCATTGGGGTTCTGGCTTCATCTCAAATGTGTGGACTTGCAATTGTTTCCAATTAGTTGTGGCTGTGGTTTGGTGCATTTGTTCAAAGAAAGCGTGCACGCAAAATAGAGGTCACGTGCCCTAAGTCTTGTGGATGTGCACGACGTATAAATAATAAGGCATTCCAGAAAAGCTTTTGTCTCCCATTAGCTTATGCTACTCAAATGCAAACAGCAAAGCATGTGTTTACATTGCTGGGGACATGGAAATCTGGGCCCCCCAAAGCATTCCTTGCAGGTTGTATAAAGCCGAGCATCCAAACAGTTCAAAATCAGTTTTGTAAGCCCAGCTTAATTGCTTTAAAATGTAACCTGGATTCCAGATACTGAAAAACTGCCCAGAGATAGGTATGTGAGTGGCCCAAGGAGACAAGACCAGCTAAAGCCTCCAACTATGTACCAAACCTCATATTTGTAGATCTCTATTTTGTTTCTGATCCTTTATTTTTAAAAAGCTAAAGAGCTTAAAGTCAAGAAAACGCGTAGCCATGTAACAGCAGCAATGGAATTTTTCATTCTATTCTAACCAGCTGTCTGAAGCTTTTCAAAACAAACCTGTTTGTGATGAGATGGTTTGGTTATTTAAGGCACAGTGGATGGCAAGGCTGGGAAAAACAAGTGAGAGGTAACCAGGGCCATTATCTCTCCCTCCCTGGGTCTCCCACCCAATAACAAAAGGCTCACCCATCAAGCTGTAGTTCACGGCCAGCATCCGAGAAGGTGGGATTGAATGGGAAATCATCTCAGGTAAAAGCAGTTCGGATGGCAAAAATGTGAAATCAAAGCCCCATTAGTTGATGTCTTTACTTAACACAGCAGGTGTTTTTTTTTTGAAGAGCTCTGGGCTTGGAAGCAGAAGCCCTTATTTTTAATGAGGCCTCCATCACTTACTCAGGGACTTGGTCAAGTCATGTCGCCTCTCGGAGTCTCAGAGTCCTCCCTTGCCGGGGGTGGGGGGGTGGGGAGGTGGGTAGAGAGGGATTGCAGTCTTCCTCATTACACAAATTGGTGGTGAGGAGTTGAGGATTCTGTGAGAGAACATATGTTAAGCCCTAACACAGTGTGTGGCTGATAAGGTTCATATCTTTGCAATCAAGATAATTTCAAGAGGCATGTTATTTATACCATACAGACAGATCAAGAGTTGCTGCTCTTGCTGGTCTAATTTCAGCATATTTGATCCCCCCTAAGAACAACAAGTATGTTCTTTGATCTTAGTTCTCCTGCCAACCAGGCACAAAAAGAGCTTTGGCCAAATCACATCGTCCCGTGCCACGGTTTTCTTTTGTTATCCTGGTTATGGTTTTAAGAACATGAAATTGCTGTATTCTAGCTATTTTTTTTTTCTCTTACACTGTGGTTCTAATTTTCTTAAGTAATTATTCCAGGCTTCTTGGTTCCTTTTATCACACAGCCCTGGGTACCTGTTCTAAAGCTAACTATAAATATTTCACTTTCTAATCAAACAAAGTCACTCACCTTTACACAAGGATATTTTCATTAACTACAAAGACAAAAAGGTCATGATGTCCATACTTAAGTGAAAAGGAAATCATCAGACTGAATATACTTTAAAAAAAAAAAATGGTTTGAAGAGCACGTGTTAAGGAATTCAAACACACATGAGGCTGAGGTGACTCTTTACAAACATGATTTCAGAGGGTTTCTGGGAAGTGGAGTGACACTGGAGCAGCCTTTCTTAAAGGGGGAACTGTGCTTCACTCTTGGCAAGATGGCGGGAGACGGATCTAGTTAAAAATGCAGATCTGTAGGGGGTAGGGGGGTAGGGGGATGGGTTAGCCCGGTGATGGGTATTAAAGAGGGCACGCTCTGCATGGAGCACTGGGTGTTACACAGAAACAATGAATCAGGGAACATTACATCAAAAACTAATGATGTAATGTATGGTGACTAACATAACATAATAAAATAAAATTTAAAAAAAATGCAGATCTGTGCTCTACCTCAGGCCCTGCTAAATCAGCAGCTCTGTAGATGTGGCCTGGGAGCCTGAGTTTTTAACAAGCATCCTAGGTAATTCTTATGGACCTTGAAGACTCGTTCCCATGGTATATAAAAATGTACATATCCTTTCCCTTATGTTTTTTTTAAGTAATCTCTACTCCCAACTTGGGTCATAAACTCATGACCCCGAGAGCAAGAGTAGCACACTTTACTGACTGAGCCAGCCAGGTGCCCCTAAAAAATGTATATACCCTTTGACCCAAGAATCCTACTAATGGGAAACTAAGGAAATAATCCAAAATATGGAAAGAGTTAGGTGAATGCTCCTGATGCTTCATCTTTATTTATAAGAACAAAGGAACTAGAAGTGATGTCAAGATTCAGTGTTAGAGCATGGTTAAGTGAATTTCAGTAGTTTCCTTAAAGGCACCATGTAGGTGTTTTATCATATTTAAAGAATAACAATGATTCTCTGAGGCAGGCATTATTTTCCTCATTTCACAGATGAGGACACTGAGGTTTAAGAGAGAGTAAGCAACAAAGTTAGTAAGTGGGGGAAACGCTAATAAGGGGGAAATCAGGATTCTAACCCCAAGTCAGTCTGATTCTCAAATCCAAATTCACCAATGTAAAAATATAGGCATTACAAAGAAGTTTACCTTTAAAAACAGAAATGTTGTTTATTAGAGTTTGGGAATTGGGGATTTTTTTTTTTAATTTCTCTTTCTTGTCGCCTTTCTCTATTACACTGATACTTACATGATTAAAGTATTAGATTATAAAATAAAAATCGATTGTATATTTAAGCAACTGTGATAGTCTCATGCGGCTCAACCAGAGTTGCAGGGAGGCTAGGAGCTGTCAAAAAAGCTGGCTGTGAAAAAAGCTTGTACGCTTCCCGCTAAGGTCTGCCAGGCAATGCGTGGCAGAAATGTCAGGCTTATGGAATGATGATGGGGGAAGTGGAGTGAGATAATCAGACCTGTGTTTTAATTATTCTGAGCCTCGGCTTTTAAAAAACTCACAGAATAGTGTCCTTTGAAAATGGTAAACAGTTAATCAAAAGCATTAGGCACCAAAAGTTAGCTGATTTGTGTGCAAGGCCCTCATAACTTTCTTTTTTATAAAGTGAGCGTGCAATCTAGAAGACACTGTAAAGAGTGAGAGAGGGAACAAAAAGGTCAATATTGTGAATTGTAATTAGCTGATTTGATTTCTGTGCCAAATTCTAGGCTGTACTAAATCCACGGTTCTCGCTGGCAATTCCTCATCCCTGACACATTACCCTTCTTTCAACACTCTGGAGCTTTAGACTCTTCTTTAGGACTTTTGCCTTAACAATAGTTTTCTAGGTTTGGATTTGTTTTGTCGGTGTGTGCGGGTTAGGCTCCTCAGCAGATGGCTGTGTATAATGGTTTCAGCATAAACTATAATCCTTCAGTGTTGAGGTCGTCTCCAAAATGGGGGCCATTTAAGACTAAAGTAGTAATATCGCTGACAACGTTTTAAAGGATTTTTTTTTTTTTTTTATTTGAGAGAGAGAATGAGAGAGAGAGAGAGCATGAGAGGGGGGAGGGTCAGAGGGAGAAGCAGACTCCCTGCCGAGCAGGGAGCCCGATGTGGGACTCGATCCCGGGACTCCAGGATCATGACCTGAGCCGAAGGCAGTCGCTTAACCAACTGAGCCACCCAGGTGCCCCAATCGCTGACAACGTTTTAAAGGTTTTTTTTTTTTTTTTTTTTATTAATTGTACTTAAAAAAATTGAACTACAAGAGGATACTGGGGGCATCGTACACGAGGCTGGAAAATGGCCTCTCAAAGATTAGCTATCGATCTTAGGCAGGGTGGTCCAAAAGCATTTAGCTATTCATTCACAAGTTCTTCTATCATTAATCTGTGCTTTGGCTTTCTCATTTTCATGACGTTGCGGCAGTAGCTTTGAAAGAACTAAAGATACCACGCCCCTTTATTTTGCTACTGTGTGCCAGGCACTACCTTAAATGCACTGAGGTTCAAAGATGAAGAAGACTCGGCCCCTGGGCAGCTCACAGGCTAGTGGTAGAGCAAAGTCACGTGTATACTAAATAATGCCAGTTTGCGTACATGAAGTGTTCCTTAGGAGGTACAGACAAAGGAAGCAGTGGTGGAAGAAAGAAAGGGAGGACCGTAACGACCATCTGTGGTAGCCGGGAAGGCTTTATTAAGGAAGTGGCATTTGAACTTGGCTTGAAAGGATGGAGTGCTTTCAACACAGAGCAATGAGAACAGCCCATATTAGGTGCTCAGTTGATGTTTGCCGACGGGACTAGTGACAGGCACAGTTATGAGATGTGCTTGAGAAATAGCAAGTTCTCTACTCTACATCTAGCCACCAGTTCCCCTTAAGTGAACAGTTCTTACTCAGGTAATCTCACAACATACATGAAGGATGTATTTTTGAAAATTAACCTAGAAATGCTTATGTCAAAAGCAATTTTTCTCACATAAAATAATGGTAAATGGCAGTTGGTCAAACTAAAGTGGTATTATAGTCTAGATGAGCGGTGTTCAAACAATGGTTTGTGGACCCGGGTAATCCATGAAGCCTAGGGAGCCACAAGGTCAGAGTTACTTGCACAACAGTACCGAGGTGTTATTTTGCCTTTTTCACTGAGTTGATGTTTGCACCAATGATTTACGCTGTGCTGCTGACAGTCAAAGCAGTGATGCCAAACCGTGCCGGTAGTCACCGTATTCGTCACCAGCACCCAGTTGCCAGAAAATAAAAGGCAGTTTCACTTAAGAATATCATGGCTGGGGCGCCTGGGTGGCTCAGTTGGTTAAGCGACTGCCTTCGGCTCAGGTCATGATCCTGGAGTCCCAGGATCGAGTCCCACATCGGGCTCCCTGCTCGGCAGGGAGTCTGCTTCTCCCTCT
>NC_138385.1:15152651-15176932 GCF_054177405.1 Leptonychotes weddellii
ATTTAAGCTATGAGCTAAACTGGCCTCATTTTCATGCAATGCTATTTTTATTTGAAATAATGACTGACAAACTATGGTTATCCAGACTTGAGTATTTGCAAGACATTTTCTCTGAAAGGAACAAAGAGAGCCCATCAGTTAAAGGAAAAGCTGATAGTATTTGTTACCAATGATAAAATTTAAACTTTCAAGAGAAAAGCAAAATTTTGGAAAACATGTATCTGCCACCATGACCTTGAGAGCTTCCCAACACTTAGACTTTTTCTAGTTAGATTGGAGGTGATGTAATTAATGAATGTGATTTTTTTTTTTTATGTATCATATAATGAAAGGTATTAACATTCAGAAGACCCGCATAGCTCGGTGAAACAGTATTTTTGGATGACCCAAGTATGATGACACAAAATGGGTAAAAGGTCCATTCAAAGTTCAGAACACACCAATGGATTTTAATGTAACAGAACATGAAAAGTTGATTCATGTGGTTTCATATTCCACATTGCAACTAACTTTTCCCCCTTGTGGTTTTTATGAAGTATCACTGAAAAATATCCACAGTTATCTGGAAAGGCTACTAAAATACTTTCCTCTTTTCCCACTACATATCTGTGAGACACTGGAATTTGTACAAATATTTCAATCAAAACAACATGTAACAACAGATTGGATGGAGAAGCAGATAAAATAATCCAGCTACCATATTAAGCTGGACTTTAAAGAGATTTGCAAAAATGTAAAACAATGCCACCCTTCCTTCTAACTATTTTATGTCAGGGAAAAATATATTTCTTTTTCATTAGAAAATGTTATTTATGTTAACACATCATGGGTTTATTACTGTTAAGTTTAAACTAGTTATTAAATCTTTTTTACATTTCTCAGTTATCATTTCTAAGACGGTAAATGTCAATAGATACAACTTGTATAAACAGAAGTTCTCTGGGATTCTGAACAAGAATACAAATTTTGGTCCTGAGACCAAAAAGGTTGAGAATCACTAGGTTAGCTTATCCTAGCCTATGCATCTATAGTATACATTTATTTTTTTTAAAAATTGTATTTATTTATTTGTCAGAGAGAAAGAGAGTACAAGCAGGGGGAGCGGCAAGCAGAGGGAAAAGCAGGCTGCCCGCTGAGCAAGGAGCCCAATGCGGGATTCGATCTCAGGGCCCTGGGATCATGACCTGAGCCGAAGGCAGACTCTTCACCAACTGAGACACCCAGGCGTCCCAATACATTTATTTTTGTAAAGATATTATTTATTTATTTGAGACAGAGAGAGAGAGAGAAACCACAGGCATGTGGTGGGGGGGGGGGAGAGGGAGAGGGAGAAGCAGGCTCCCTGATGAGCAGGGAGCCCGACACGGGGCTCGATCCCGGGACCCTGAGATCATGACCTGAGCTGAAGGCAGATGCTTCACCGACTGAGCCACCCAGGCGCCCCTACATTATACATTTAGATGTGTAGGATGAGTTGGGGTGGGGAGGGTCAGAGAGGGGATGCGTTAGAGGCAGTAGGGTGGAGATGGTGCTAGAGTGGGAGATGGTAGGTAGCTTGGCTTCTCCAACACCATTAGAGGTTGCTAGACTTTTCTTTCTTTGCTTGAAAAAAGAAACAAACCCACAGTCACATTTCTCTATGGTATATAGCCTGTTCCGTGTAGATCTTGGGATAGGAGCTAAATCACAAGTGGAGAACATGAAAGTATACTTTGCAGTGACAATGAACACGGATAATAGAAACCACAAAACCAAGATGTGTCCATATATGCATTTTTTTTTTCCTGGAAACCTCTTGTGCAATCACAAAAATCTCGCTTTTGGTAGATCCAGCATCTTTTGTTGGCCATTATTTAGAAGTACGAGGTGGGTCCAACTTTTAGGGCTGCAAATGGGTGGTGGGGCAGGAATAGAGGACACTGGAATACAGCCATGGTGAGAGATGGCAAGGAAAAGTACACGGGGTCTAAGAACTGCTCTCAGAGACCATTCATGCTGTGAGATGGGCTCCTGGGTCAGTGGAGAGATTTGGGGGAGTTGGGTGTTCGGGCGCCTGGGTGGCTCAGTCATTAAGCATCTGCATTCAGCTCAGGTCATGATCTCAGGGTCCTGGGATCGAGCCCCACATTGGACTCCCTGCTTTAGCAGGAAGCCTGCTTCTCCCTCTCCAGCTCCCCCTGCTTGTGTTCCCTCTCTCGCTGTCTCTCTCTGTCAAATAAATAAATAAAATCTTTAAAAAAAAAAAAAAGGCGTTGACCACATAACTGAAAAGCCAGACACTGAAGAGCAAAACAGACATGCCTCTTAGTAGGCATATTATCTACAACAAAGCAATGTGAATTTCAAACCACCTTATGGAAATTGTGAAGGAGGGAGAGATTTTTAGTTTTTCTAGTGATCAAGGCATGGCACATTGGCAGTTAATTGTAAGTATGTATTTAAAATGTGTGTAAAATGCCATTGCTAGGCTCTTCATCTGGTGGAAGCATTTGTTGTTTGAATTTAATGGAAATATTGTAGGAGGCTTCCATAGGGATCTTTCCTGATCTTGGTGTCCTCTCAGCCTATAAATATGCTTAGTCTGTCACATCTTAAGTTTCTCATCAGTGAGGTCTCCTACCATGGAGGCTTTCGGGGACTTAAATACCATGGTATGGAAGGTCTGATGCAGTATACACCGGCTACTGGGTGGTGGAAGTAGCATGGAGGAGTAGAGAATCATATCAAATGCTATGGAACATTCCAGAAGTATAAAACTCCAAAGAATATAAGCAGTTGGGACGCCTGGTAGGCTCAGTTGGTTGGTTTCAGCTCAGGTCGTGGTGATCTCAGGGTCATGGGATCAAGGCCCACCTCGGGCTCCAGGCTCAGCACAGAGTCTGCTTGGGACTCTTTCTCCCTCTCCGTCTCCCTCTGCCCCTCCCCCGTGCTCTTGCTCTCTCTCTTTCCCTCTCAAATAAATACATAAATCTCAAAAAAGAAAAAGAATATAAGCAGTTTACCTTACCTACATTTGAAAATGGCTTTTTAAAAGCTTCTGTGTAACTCATTCGACATTTTTTAATGCCTCCTGTTCGCAAGACGCTGTTTTAGACCTCCCTGAGAAATCTAAATTTCTGCTACATTTCTGGTCATTTCTTTCAGCTCCTGAGAACCATGTCTGTGCCCAAAGGTAGAGTTCTGGATAAAAACCTTGACGAGGAAGGGCTTGAAAGTGGCGACTGTGGCGACGATGAAGACGAGTGCATCGGGGGCTCAGGGGATGGCGCGATGAAAGTGAGGAACCAGCTCCGCTTCCTTACAGGTGCGTGGGCAAGCCGGCCAGCATCCGAGCCAAAATAGCCATGCTCGCAGATTCAACTCCAGTTACCTCTGCTCTCTCTAACTTTCCGAAAGTCCCCACACCCTACGGTGCCATCAGCTCTGCAAGAAAATACTACACTCTAGAAAAAACAAAGTTTTCAGGTCGCCATTTTTTTTTTCCCCCATCCCTGGACCTGGGTAGATGAAAAGGGTAACTTCCTGTTTTTGTTTTTGTTTTTTATTGTCTAAAACGAACTGACCAAATCAGGTGGCTCTGTTTCCCGTTGGACATTCCTTGGTTCTTCTCAGTTATAAAAAGCAACGCAATCTTGGGACTGTAGTGAACACCAATAATGGGGTAACTTCGGAAGGAAGCATAAACATACTGCTCTTGTTTCTGTCTTCACACCATTGCCCGCATTTATTTCTGTAAAGATACCCCTCTTTTGTCCCTTCTTAAATTACACCCATCCCTCCACTGTATGTTAACTATACTAGAATTAAAATTTAAAATTTGCATTTTAAGTATGATACAGTGACAAAAAACTAGCTTTGGGAGTAGAGCAAACGTGTATTTGCATTCTGGCTCCCTTCCTCCTAAGTCTTCACTCCCTCGTCCGTCAAATGGGGATCAATACCCTAACTTCATAGGACTATTGGAGTTTTACATCAAGAGGGAAAGTTTGTAAAGCATCTAGCCTGGTACCTAGCACATACTAGGTTCTCCATAATTGTTGGTTTCCTGGAATGAAATCTTTCACAACCATCTCAGTCCACACGCATCCCCCATCCTCTCTGAATTGCTGAAACAAACTCTGCCATTGCTTTCAAGAAGTAGTCTGCAGTGGCTCCCAAGTTCCATTCCTAGGGCATAACATGGTCACTCAGAGGCTGGCATCTTATAATAAGTAAAAATAATAGAAGCCAATGTTCTCTGGACATTAACCAGGCTCCAAGCGCTGCGCCGGAACTTTGCCCGCATTGTCTTGTATTGTTTCCACTATGAACAGCGAGTGGTTATTTTTCCCACTTTACGGATGAGAAAACTGATGATGGAAGAGGTAGAGTAATTTCCTTAAGGTTGCGTGGTCACTAAGGGCAGAGTCAGGATTCAGAGCCAGGTAGTGAGATTTCAGAGGCCTCTCTTTGAATAACTCTACTCTGATCTCTTCTTTCTCTGCTCATCTAGACAATTGTAAAAAGACTGAAATCTGCTTTGCATTTTGCCACCCAGAACAGCTTTCAGTCATCTAAAGGCTGCCCAGATGATTCGCCAAAATATTAACTGGCTCCAGCATCGGTCCTTGGGACACACCACTTTTCATCCTTCTCCAAAAATGTCCCTGCCTACCCCTCCTCTCGCTTTCCTGCCTATAAGCCACCTCCCTATCCATTTCAAAACGCTACTCCACAATTCCATGGCGACTTAACTTTTTTAAACAGTTTTTGGTAGGGGACCTTGTCAAGGGCCTTTTCAAAATTTAAATAGATTACATCCGCTGGTTTCCCTTTGTCCACATTGCACATTTATCCTCTCAAATAATTCTAGTCAATTAGTTAGGCATGATTAACCCTAAGTGCTTTGTAAACTGTAAAACACTACACAAATGGTGGTTAATTTAATTTAAGGAAAAATGATGCCTTACTCCCAATAGGTTACACTTGCATAACATGTTCAGCGATCCTACCAGCCTGGCGCTCCCTAGGTCCCCTTTGAAATGCTTCGCAGGGAGAGGAGACTTACTGGCAATCTGCCAGGCTCATGGCACAATAGCTATTTGGAATGACAAGCTCTACACTTTGGTCAGCTCTTACACAATTTTACCCCAAATCTGGGCAGATGCCATCTGGTCCTGGTGATTCATCAACATCCACTTAGTCAACCAGACTTGGAACACTGTGTGCGTTTACTGCCATCTCACTCAGAACTTCCAAAGTTTTCCTCCAAAACACAACTTGGGAATAAAAAAAATAATAATAATAACAAGGCTCAGAGGAGGGTTAAGACCCTCTTTTATCTCCCTCTTGTCCCGGAACAGACCTTTTACTCTTTTACACCGTAACTAGCAAGCGGTCCCCCTGGCTCACTGTCCTGGCTCACTTCTTCCCTTGTTTTGCTGCACTGGATGAAATGCAGGACACCTCTCTTCCTGACTTTGCTCCCAACTCCCATGTGTCCTAAGGCAAGCCCCCTTCCTCTTCTTGAAAGTCCGTTTCTCCATTCGCGAAACAAAGAGAATGCCCCATGTTCGTGGGCCATGCTGGGACGGCCAATCCATGATCATGTTCCTCGATTTGGCTTGAGTCCCTGGCAGGGTGCTTATTGGAGTCTCGGGGACATCTTCTTTAGTGTTTTCTTCTGACCTCGTAGGTCCCCTGCTTTCTTCATTTTTCTTGGCTACGTAAGATTGTGGCAATTCAATATCATCATCATCATCATCATCATCATCATCATCATCATCAAATCATCCATGCAAAGCATTTGGCTCGGTTCCTGGCACCTAGTAAGCACTCCAAAAATGCTATCTACTCTTAAAACGACAGGTCCATTGCTGCCTCTACTGACCTCTGGGAGCTCAGAGAGCCTGCAGATGTAGCTTAGAATTAGCTTGTTTTATTAGTTGGTTCACTTAAGACCCATAAAAGGCAATTAAAACCAGGTAACCAACATTCAGCAATATCCCCAATACCCCTTGCTACTCCAGGTGGGCTCGGTGGCCCAGCAACATCTGTATCATCTGGGAATCTGTTAGAAACACAGGCGCTCAGGGCCCACCTTGAGACCCACCCAATCACAGGTCATTGTTTTTTTTTTGTTTTTTTTATATATATTTATTTATTCATGAGAGACAGAGAGAGAGAGAGAGAGAAGCAGAGGGAGAAGCAGGCTCCCAAGGAGCAGGGAGCCTGATGCGGGACTCGATCCCAGGACCCTGGGATCATGACCTGAGCCGAAGGCAGACGCTTAACCGTCTGAGCCACCCAGGCGCCCTCACAGGTCATTGTTAACGAGAGCCCCTGGTGATTTGTCGGCAGCCCTTATCACCTTCTGATTGAGCACTTGCAGCATTTAGGTTTCATACCTGAAGCATCTAAGAAGCCACTAAGCTGGCCCACGGGGAGCTAAGTGTTCCAGGAGGTAGAAAAGAGGCCTGAGGCCCAGTCACCCACATGGTAGATTAGGACACTTGGGTTCCAGTTGTAGCATGTTTCCTCCCAGTGGAACCTTGAGCAGGTTATGTAGTGCTCTGAGCCTCAGTTTGTCCAGCTGTAAAGTAGGGATATGCATCCTCACCAACCTCAGTGAATTGTGGAAATCAAAGGTGATGTTGAGCGTGAAAGTGCTTTGCAACCTGTTGAGCTCTACAGATATTTATAACAACCAGGAGACTGTTACTATGAATCCCCAAATCTCTGGAAGCTCTCTGGCTTTCTCAGCATCCCTAGCTCAACCCGTATTTTCTGCGAAGATAGAATTGAGCCCATGAGTTAAGAAATGCTTTTGCACTGAACACCATGTTCAGACTCCCTTCCAAAGACAGACCAGCCGCTGTGGAGCTGGTGCAGTAAACCTTGTTGTTGCCGGGCTGCCATCAGCCTTGTTCCCAGTTGCTGGTCTTGTCAAAGCCCTTATTGTAAGCTGCTTGGGAAGCTGGCTACTCCCAGCACTTTGGCTGGGGCTGATTCCTGAGAAGCTTTGCAAGCTCTGGCCAGGTGTCCCTAGCCAAGACATGATGACTAAGCAACTTAAGCATCTGCCCCCTCTCCGCCAAGTCCCCACTCTCACCCACACAGAAAACCACACGCACATGTGCATGTACTCATGTAGGTGCATGCACGTGAGCTCACGCGTACGCAAACACGCACACACACACACACCTGCTCTTGGAAACAACTGAAACACTCTCACAAAGCCACCCAGCAAGAAACACCCATTTCGGGGATCTATTACCACTCCCTCACCCCCTTCCTCCCTGGGCTTCTTCTTGCTCCAGCTTGCACTGTTCCATGGGTACAGCCAGAACATTCTGGTGAGCCTAATGTCTTTATCACTGCAAGCCAGAAAAAGAAGATAATCTTGACTCAAGCTGGGTCAAAGACAGTGGGAAGTGATCACAGATGCCGTGCAAGCTTCGTTCTTGGGAGGAGAGAAGTGGAAATAGGCCGGAGAAGATAAACACGTGCCCAGTTGCAACGCAGGACTAGGGTAGCTCTAGCCGGCTGGTGGTGAGCTGAGGAGGAGGCTTCACGAGACACGTCTTGGGCTCAGAACTTGAACCAATACTAAAACCAAATGGATGCTTCTTACCCGTTTAAACAGATGTTTCTTGTGGAAGTGTTCGCCCTCAAGAAACTTTGTTTTGCCCTGTCAGTGTGGGGGCTGAAAAGAGAAAACCCGCCACTTGTTCCCGGGCTCGGGGTCAGGGTGAAGGTGAAGTCCAGGCCCAGGCAGGTCCCTTTTGCCATTCAGCGCTGTCGCGTCCAGGCGTTGCGAGGGGAAGCAGCTGTCCGCTCCGCCCCACCAGTCACCTCCTCCCAGCGGTGCTGGAGCGAAGCCATCAAGACTCACAGCTGTGAGCCCCATGAGTCTCTACACTCAAGATTTCCTCCTTGCTGTTACTTTACAATCTGGAGGCAAAAGAACAACTAAAACAACACAAAACAAGACCAGCATTTAGGAAATAGGAAATACGTCTTTTAGGCCAGTGATTTCCATTCATTTTTTTAGTGCATCAAGTGCAACCTTATATTCTGACTTGTAGCAAGCCTGTGCACATAAGAGGAGGTGAAGGACACTTCGATAGCTTACCTCTTCTGAGTTGTCAAGTCAGACCTTCAGAGCGCAGGCTGGCAGTCACCTTGTATGAATAAATTCATTAATGGTTTGGTTTGGTGAGAAGGATAAAACCAATGGAGGAACTGTATCATGGGCCTTTTCTCAGGGGTGACATCTGCAAGATTATAACGTTTTTGACCAAATCACGTAGCCTGCCAAAGAGTAAGTAGAAAGTTTGTAGAGGAATGAAATGTCCTGGGGGCTTTTTAATGGGAAAGTTGTTGAGTCCTGTTCAGAGATCAAAATACATGTGGATACAGTAATATATCTATTTATACCACCTTATTGGTCATAAGTCCAGGAATAAATTATGGCAGTTTTCCCAAAGCATATTCTAGTTTGATAGTCCTACTTCCTCTGCACACTTTGCTTCTCACTAAGTAACCCGCTCTCAGAATTCTCAGGAGCATCTTGTAGTGACTCCCTCCCACCTTCTTTCTTGGGATATCAGTCCCTCAAACATGTGACCCCAGTGTAATGGGACCTCATGTCACTCACTGTGAGGTGGATCCCATCTGATGGATGAATGCCATACCCTTCTTCCTTCAGGCTGCTGACACTTGGGACATTCAGGGAGGGAAGGGCATTTCATCTACAGAGTCAAACAGTCTCTGTTCAGCTTCTGCCCCTTGCCAGTCTTGTGACCGTGGACAAAGTCACTCAGCTCCCCTGAGACTCGGTTTCCTCCTCTATAAGAATAATGTTGAAATATTTCCTGACCTGCAGGGGCACCCGGGTGGCTCAGTCGGTTGAACATCCGACTCTGGGTTTCAGCTCAGGTCATGATCTTGGGGTCCTGGGATCGAGCCCTGCATTGGGCTCTGCACTCGGCAGGGAGTCTGCTTAAGATTCTCTCTCTCCCTCTCCCTCTGCCCCTCCCCCACCACTCTGTGCTCTCTCATGCTCTCTCTCAAATAAATAAATACATCTTTAAAAAAATATTTCCTAACTTGCCCACTTCAAAAGTTGTTGAATGAAACACAGGTGACAAAGGACATAAAAGTACTTTATAAACTGTAAAGCAGTTTCTCATTTGGGGTAATATTGTTAATATTGTGTAGTACCATTGGGTTATAAGTTTTAGTTGCCAAAAGCCTGTAGCTAAAATTAGAAAAATTAAGTCCCCAATGTTCTGGCCAGCAATTTTCATTATAATATGCTCCTCCTTCTCCATCCCCAAGATGGCGTTTTCAGTCACTCATTAACTTGTTTCTAGCTCAGTGAGAAGGTATTTCAACAATGACAAATATGTCTGCTGAGTTGTGTACATAACCACAGTCACAACAGTGGTAGTCACCTACATCTTGAAAGAATCACAGCTAGTTATGTTTTGTTTTCTTTGGTGTTAGTGGGACAGTGAGGGCAAGGGTGGATGAGTTGGGGAAGGTCAAGAAAGGGCCTGTGATTTTTTTTTTTTTTTCCATTCTATCTCGCTCTTAGCTCTAAGCAATCTGCTTTCATGCCGTGAGCTTTTCGAGAACAAACGCCATAGGGAAGCCGAAGGAAGCAAAGCTTACTATAATAGCATTTCACGCAGATACAGACCAGGTGGTTTTTGCTCATAGATGGACGAGACAGCCAATCTCATCTCTCTCCAGAGCTTTGGGCAGTTTCCATGGCTCCCAGAGACGGATTTTGATGTGAGCTTTAACAGTGAGTGATATTACCTGCCTGTTCAGTACGCGTACCCAGAAAAGATCCTTCTCCATGCTTTAGTGTCACCTAAGGAATTAGTGCAGGTAAGCTGGTGACAGATGAGAGTAAGGGAAGGTAAAAACTTTCCATCAAGTTACATAACATGAGATGCTTGAAGGAGTGTGTTTCTTATTATTCGCGAGGAGATGTTCAGGGGTTTACTTTTCTAGGCCTACTGCCCTGGGAGACTTTCCTGCCTGAACCATTAGGCTAGGAGGCTTTTATCAAGGGTAACGCTATGATAGTTAGACTTGCTGGTGGGCCTTACATGGAACTCTAAGAATTGGGGGAGCATTAGGGGGGTGTGAACAATTTGTGGCCATTGTATTACACTTTACGATCAGTTTCAAATTAAAAGGAAACTGTTGAATATATGAATCTGCCTAAATGGTGCAACTGATTTTCTCTGGATGAAGCCATGTTGGCCAATTTAGCGACCGCCTCGACTAAATTGTGGTCATCTAGTATGATAGAAGGGAACGGGAGCGAGAGATTCAGCACAGCTGGTAGAACACTGGAGGAGGAACCAGCAGGAGCGGGGCAAGCCCAAAGCCTCTAGCTGAGCTGAAGCCATCCCTGGAGGAGAACATCCACAGGGGATCTGGGAAAGCAGGGGTGTATGCCATCAACTGGGAAGTGCTCCTCTGCAAGAAGAAATACCATCTCAGAAAGAAAGACGTGATGTCTAATTAAACCTGTGCAGTGGCCCTGAACGACGGTCTCTTGCATGAACCCAATCAGAAGAGCCTGGTGTAGCAAGGAATCATGAGCCTGCAGAGCAAGACGGCAAGTTAGGGGTCAGGGGCCACCAGTCCCGGGGGCCGCACATGGACATCAGATCTGAGGCCAGGCTGAGGTCCTGCTCTGACGGGAGGAGGGACTAGGAGCCACCGGAGGCTTTGCGATGGCCGACCTTCCACGAAACCCCTGAAATGCCACACACAGGCACATATGTCCACATACGCATGCGCACACACACGCGTCCTCAAGGCTCTCTTTCCGATTCGCATCATGCTGTCCTTTAACTTTGGTTAATATGGCAAGAAGGTGTAGCCAATTACCCCCCCAATTATTTGCCTGTGGCAGGTGCAAGGAGGGGTCCAATTTGCTTTGGTAGGAATGAAGTTACTGGCAAGTTTTTGTTTGGTTAGTTGTTTTTTGTTTTTTGTGGTTTTTTTCCTGTTTGGTTAGTTGTTTTGTACGTACACACCTGGCTAAGAGATGCTTAATGATCCAGTAAAATGATCCACGGCACTTACAGTTCTTAACATTTCTAAATATACTTACTGAATTTTAAAAACTGCCTTTTGATCTTTTTTTTTTTTTTAACAATCCTAATAGGTATGGGTGAAGATAAATAAGACTTTAAGGTGAGAATGGGAGACCAGTGCATACAGAATCTCATAATTTGTAGCCCGTTGATGAACTTGAGCAGTAATATAATTACTGAATAAATAAAAATCGGTAGAGGCTATTCTGTAAATTCTGGTGCCAGAGAAGAGTCTATGCCAGAGCAGAGAGCAATCTCATTAGCCACTTCAGGTTGGGGTTCAGAGCAAAGTAGTGTCCTTGACTAATGATGAGCTCCTCAGAGGGTAGCAAGCAAGTCTTTTTCATCGTATATATACACTTATCAGCTCCCGGTCACCAACCTCTGCCCGCCTTGTAATTGCCACTTAATAGGTGTTCAATAAATATTTCATTTATCCATATGCTGTGTTTACTTCTCAGAATTTGCTTCCTTTTGCCTCATATTTGGCAGGTTTTAACCTCACTGCTTCTTTAATTAGCTTCCTCAAAGTAGCCTTTGGCTTCTAGCAGCTGAAGGTGTGAACAGAGAGATCGGCGATCCCTGTTCCGGTCAATATGGGAGTAGGAGCTCCTGTGAGGCGGGCAGGACATGCTGGGTGAGTCGTCATATGTCTGTAGTCTAGTGTACCTCTTGAGGGAGTGAGCAGGATGGTGAAGAATCTGCAAACAGGTTTAGTGGAAAGATAGAAGAAGTAGTGATGTTCAGTCTATACAAGAAAAGAATTAGGGAATGTGAATGTTGTCTTCTAATATTTTGAGGTCTTGCAGGTGGAGGATGAAGGTAGATCTGGAGCCAATACGTGGAATTTACCAGGAGATCTATTTTGATTGAGAAAAGGGTGAACTTTGTAACGCTTCGAGCTGTTTCTCAGTGGCATGGATTGCTCTAGGGAACCATCAGCTTCCTGACTCTGGAGATATTTGACTAGAGATTAAACAACCATCTAACAGAAAGATTGGCTGGGTGAGGCTGGGGTGGGATGTCAGAAAGTGAGCAGATACCTACATCATGGGCTCTTGACTTCCATGGTCCTGAATAGCTCTGAGATGCTATGGTTTTATGATGATTCAATCATGCAAAGAGAGCGAAAGAGAACCAAGATAGTGGAACAAACCAATGAGGCAATTTTTCTGGCCGGGGTTGGGGAGGAAAGAGAAATGGAGAAGTTATTCTCTCTGGTTGTATTTGAGCACATGTCACCAATTATGAGTTTCTGTAACCTTTCTCCTAAGCAAATGGATCCTGAGGAATGACAGATTTTTCCAGGGAGTAGTTCCTTTCAACATCCTCTCTGTCACTCATAGCCTCTAGAACTCCAGTTCTCATCTCTCCCCAATCATTTGCAGGCTTGTGGCCTCCCTGCCCCTATGTTATAAAAAACAAACTGGGCCACAGCCCCTCCTCCAGCTATGAGGTTAGCCCGAATGGCAGAATGGTCAATATCAAGGTTGTCTGGTCCACACCAGTCTCCTGCACCACCCTCTCCCTTCTGACCCTGGCCTCACAGAATAGACCAGGGCATCTCAAGTTATCTGTGGGAAGGACTGGGAGGTCGGGGGTTTGTTCCTCCTGAATCTGTCATGGACCAATAGTTTTATAAAATACAATAAAAATGAATTGCTACAAAAAGGAAATCACAAAAAGGCCTACAAAAAATAAGCCACAGTTTTTAACTAGGAGACTCAACAGACCTAAAAAATCTCTCTGTCAAATTGCTATAAAAATTGCCAAGTGCTTACTTCCAATTTCTGTGCTTGTCTCCTCACAGATTGGCAAAAAATAGCAGAGCAGCAGACCCCACTCCGAGTAGGGAGGAGTAGCCTGCTGTTGGTGTCTCTGCCTTGTCTCCCCCTTCCTGTTGGAGCCCATGGCAGAAGAGACTCCAAAGCAGCAGTTGAAATGGGGGTGAGGGCAGTGTGTGCTGCTAGACCTCCGTAAGCCCTATCATCCCATCACTAGCTTGATATTGACTGCGATGGAAATATTTACACCACAGAAAGTAGCAAAACCTACAAATCAGGGCTTGATGTATCATTTTGTTGATTGTCTAGACTCTAGACTTAAGAGAGTGATGGGAAAAGGTTAGCAGTGTGGATTAAACTTTAAATCGTGTGGGCTCTGTGGCCATTACATTTCGAGGAGCATAAAACGTTGAGGGTCCGTTCCTCAGTATTCGAAAACTGTTATCCGACTTAGCAGAGAAGTCAACTGCCATTGTTGATGAAGGAATGAGATTCCGACATATATCTTTGTTATTTCCTCTTTGTTCCTTAACGTAAACCAGTGTATCAGCCACTGTTCTTGCAGGAACTACACTTGCTTGTCAATCACGACCCTGGTTTTGTTACCAACGTAAGAGCTGGGCAAAAATCAGTGAAAGGATTCTGTGAGAATCCATTGGCTATACGGAATTTATAATAAAGAGTATCATATATTTTTTATTATTTGGAAATTGTGTGTCCCACCTCCTTTATTCCATCAACAATTAAAATGAGCTAGGGACACCTGGGTGGTTCAGTTGATTGAGCGTCTGCCTTCGGCTCATGTAGTGATCCCAGGGTCCTGGGATTGAGTCCCACATCGGGCTCCCTGCTCAGTGGGGAGCCTGCTTCTCCCTCTGCCTGCCGCTCCACCTGCTTGTGCTTGCTCTCTCTCACCCTCTGACAAATAAATAAAATTAAAAAAAAAAAAAGAGCTGACATGCATGCTTTTTTTTTTTGGAGAACCATTTGTTAAAGAGTTACCAGTGTACCATGGGGTGAAGGGGTACTTTGGAAGATTTGTTTTCCTTCCTTCCTCCTTAAAGGTTCTAGGCTTAAATCAATAGCTTTTCCCACCACGAGTGAGGGAAAGTTTCTCTCTTCCTAAGTTATGCTAGAAAATGCAAGAGCCCCTCATTTTCAGTTACTCTGAAATCTAGGATTCCTTTGGAATCTAAGACTTGGAAAAATTCCTAACTTGGAAACTGTTAACCAGAGCCATAAACTTTTTTTTTTTTTCCTCAAAACCCCTTATTCCCTGTTGAGGTCGATGGGCTCTCAGTGAAATCTCTGCTTAACCACTGGAAATCTCATCAGTCCCATCCCACAAGATGGGAGTCTTGTAGGCCAGCCTGTGAGGCACTGAGGCGAGGACCACTTTTAGGGGCCAGTCTCCCCATATCAGACGGCATTATGACCGATGATTACCATGTGCTGGCATTACTCCTGGTTGCGTGGAGTTAGAGCGGAACTCCTAATATCGGGTTACATTTCGTTGGCTTGGTAATCACTTTTTTAACCACCGACCATATGGGCAGAGGTTGGAAGGAAAGCTAAATTTGGAACACACCCCCACTCTCCTTTTCAACATTTCTTTCTTGTTTGTGCCTGGAGGCAACATATTACTCATACTCCCATACAGCACCGATTGCTAGGGGTCTGAGGAATGAGATTCCCCCCAAATGTGGTCGGATAGGGGAGTCGGAGGTTTTCTATACCAGTGTGCAGGGGCATGTAGGAGCGTCCGTTCTCAGCCTCTGTGGGTTTCTGAACCTGTCTGTGACACACAGCCCTGGAAGGCTAAGTCCGTTGTGACAAGGAACTCGGGGACTTGGTGTCTGTGGGCTCGTAACATCTTCCTCATCTCTAGTCAACATCCAGAGATCGCACCTTTCTGCACTAATATCTTTCTGACTCAGGCTTTTTGGAGCGTGGAACTATGAATCTCTCTCTCCATTTAGGGTTTTTTTTTTTTCTTTCTGTTCTAGCTTTCCTTCTCCCCATACACCACTTCGTATGGAATGATAGAGCAGGGAAGATGGGTGTGTTTGGGTCAGCGGTAATGATGTGGATGGCATCCGTGGCAATCACATGCATTTCAGTTCTAGCTTGTGGCCTTCCCGCTGACTACCAGCCAGCTTGCAGTCCAACGGGCATTCTCCTGGCTGTCCCTGGATGCCAGGCATGAATGAGGGGTAATGAAGCCAAATCCATCAGCCCAGCCCTTCTGAATCTGGCCCCAGCTTATTTCTCCAACCTTGGCTCCCACTAACCCCTGCCCCATCCTGTGTTCCAACAACCTGGAAATTCTCACTGCTCCTGAACTTGCAGTCCTGCTCTTTAAGGCCTGCCTGGGCCTTTATAAATTCCCGTCTTTGTGATACCCATAATGCACTCAGCCCAGGGCCTGCACCTTAGTGGGTTCCAGTAAATGCTGGCTATTAATACTCTGCACATGCCGGTCCATTAGCCCATAATGGTTTTCCTTTCTCTACCTTTAAAACTCAGCTCAGATGTCACTTTCTCCTCTGTGAAGCCTTGCCCTAGACAGAGTGCTGTGTTACTACCCACTCTAGCATTGATCAGTTTGAAGCCAGGCAGGCCAGTGCCTAACTCAGAATTGGTGCTTAGTAAGTTTTGGTTGCATGGCTCTGGCCAAACAAAAATGAACAAGCACAGTACCTGCCCACGTAAGCTCCTAGGCTGCTTGGGAGCGGTGAGGGGAGGCGGGGAGGACAGACACATAACTAGATAATTATAATGTGATGTGCTTAAAGCACTGATTGCAATGTGCACGGGGAGTTGTGGAGACACCAAGGAAAAGCTTTAAACCCAGACTGGGGTGGTGAGAAACTGAGCTGAGTCTTAACAGTGTGTAGGAGTCAGGCAAAAAGGGGAGAGCATTGCATGTTGGGAGGATAGTATGAGATAAGACATGGAGGTGAGAACGAACATGGTTCTGGGAACAATATGCAGTTTGGTGTGGCTAGAGCAGGAAGAGGCAAGAGGTAAGGCTGGAAGAATCGTGAGGGGTCAGATCATGAGAGCCTTCTATGCCCTGTTAAGGAGCTTGGCCTTGATTCTGTAGCAGGGTCTATAAATTCACAACATACGGCTCATCAGCCTTCCCAACCACCACCCCTCCTGTGGCAGACCTTGATAATCAATCACAGCACCCCACCACACTGGGCCCAGATGTGACCTCATAATCCTCAACATAACACTGCAGGGAACACCACCAAGAGATGGAAGGCGGCACTCTGGTTGGCTGCTCTGGGTGTGTGTGCGTGTGTGTGTGTGTGAGTGGGGAGTATGAGAGAGTGCAAGTTATGGGAGAATTATTACTTGGTCAGAATTTCATTTTGGAAATCTTCATGAAAAAGAAATCTTTAAGAAGAAGAATCAACAGAGCCCGATTGTTCAGAGGTGGCGGGATGAGGGGGCAAGAGTAGTCAAGGACAAGGTCAGTGTTTCCACCTTGGGCAAATGGGCAGATGCTACTGCCATTCAGAGAGAGAGCATGATGGGTTTGGCATGATAATAATAGCTCACTTTTTGAGTGCTTACTATGTGCCAGGCACTGTTTTAAGCATTTGACATGAAGCAATACATTTTATCCTCCCAACAACCCTGGGTGGGGGGGGTACCATTATTATTATCTGTTTTTCAGATAAAGAAACTGCACAGAGAGGTGTAAAATATTGAAGAGCTAACAGAATCAAGGGCACTGAGGGACAACATGAGGGCAAGACAAGCTGAAAACACATCACTGAGTCATTTGGATGAATATGGACAGAGCCAACCAGGTCACCAGACACCCAAGCTAGAGTTTATCAGTTCATCTTAAATGTTTTGGAAACCAAAGGATTTATTATTCTTGGAAGAGGCCCACCACAATGTGTATAAATCCATCCTACCTTCACCATGTCTGTTCTGCTCACAAGGGCAAACATCAGTAGGAATATGAAATAAAACAAGCCTATCCAAATGATGACCTCAATGGTTTCCAAATGAATTTTCAAACATAAAACACATCTAGCATTTGTCAATTAAAAGGGCAAGGTTAGAGGAGTATTGAATTGTAAGAGAATACATCACATTAGATTGTGCTGTTTTTTTTTTTCCAATGATAAACCTCTTCTTGTTTCAGCAATTACGCTATGTACTTGTGTGTGTGCGTAAATGGATAGATTTGCTTCGTTTAGTAACTTTGTACTTTCCAAAGCGCTTCCTCATCCCTTGTTGGAGCGTTCCAGTCAGGAATCTAGTTGCTTTAAGGAGCATGCTGTTTCAATGGCTAATAGATGTATTCTTATTTTCTTGTTAGCTTTATGGCTTCTCTCGATATCTGGGCCATGTCAGCCTCACAGTGGCAAGCACTCCCAGGAGTCAAGTGCCTTAGCCAGGAGGTTACAGATGTCCATTCTCTGCAGCCTGAGCATGCAGCTCAGCACTGGAGTCAAGGTGCAGTGAGGACTATGCTGTCTGGGATTTCAGACCCCCGGGGCCATGCTGCCTATTAACCCTGAACTCAGACCATGAGGCCATGGATTTGCTAATGATCCCACAGTGTCCTCTGGAATTTTTTATAGCTATAAATGAGCTATAAATGGGCATCTTTTGCCTGAACATGCCAGTCTCATTACCACCTCTTTACTTTTGCTCAGACCATTACATCTGCTGGCGGTGCCCTCTTGTCCTCTTGCCCTAACACCTCCCGATACTTCAAGACCCACCTCCTCTACAAAGGTCACTCTTGATGACCTCAGCCCTCCATGATTCTCTTTCTTTCCCTAAACCCTTATATCCACTTTTCTGTATATAACAACAACAACAACAACCAACTAGCAGACTGTGATTTACAAATAAGTTCCAAATTCATCATCTGATTAAATCCTTCTTACAACCCTGCAAGGTCAGCCTTAATGTCAGCTCTTATAGAAGAGCAAACTGAGACTCAGAGGGTTAGGTAACTTGCCCAAGGTCAACGGATAGAGCTCGAATGGGAGCCCAGATCTTTCTGATAACAAAGCCCACTTCTGTAACCACCTCGTTTCATGGGCCAACACATGTAGCTGATAAACATTTGTAGATGACCATTAACTTTTTCCATGGAGTTGATGCTTAGAATCAGAATAACCTCAGCAAGGATAGTTCAGAGCCTCTCCCGCCTTTTGGGGGTGAGGTGGCATAGGGAGGGGCTGAAAGAGCAGTGCTCAGCCCAGCTGAGTTGAACTATTTTGAACTACCAGGAGAATTTTCTCTTTTTTCCACCTACCCCCTCTCTCTCTTTAATTTTTTTATTTTAAATGTAAGCTCTCCACCCAACGTGGGGCTCAAATTCATGACCCCAAGATCAAGAGTCGTGCACTCTACCGCCTGAGTCAGCCAGGTGCCCCTTTCTTCCCTCTCTGCATAGACATATACATTCCCCATATCTTTCTCATGAATCATAGTTCCTCTGGGGGCCTGAGCCTGGCCCAAAAAGGAGGGACTGACGAGCACATGGTGTTCAAGTAATTCACCCCTCTGCTCCACTTGAGAGCTGTAATTATTGATCCACAGCACATTCTTGTGCTCTGTGACCATCTGGCCTAAGTACATCCTAGGCTATCATTTGCTGGGGTAGCAGTTGGTTTGGACAGCTTATCCTGAAGGTAGCTTTGGAAACCTGCATAATCTTGGTTCTGGGAGACTGAGCAGGCAGCCAGAGTAAAGGGCCCATGCTCTGTTCTTGGGCCCAGTGCCCCAGCTAAAATAATACATTTAGAATTATTCATTATCCCTGCAGACCAACTCTAAATTTTAAATTGTGTGCTTATGAGCGAGCCTGGCTTCTTGTAGGTCTTTGGTATGTTTGAGAATTGCATGTTACAGAGATTCCTAATGAATGGGGGGTGAATCTTATTCTAGCAGTAGTAGTAACAACAATGATAATTGTAGCAGTCAGAAACAGAACAACACTCACCACTGGTCTCTCCATGCTGACATTGGCCTTAATGAGTATTACCACATTCATCTCTACAACACCCTAGGAAAGCCAGTAATACTATACTCCCATCTTACAGGTGGGGAAAATGAAGCTCAGAGAGATTAAGTAAATGTCTCAAGGTCACACGACTAATAAATGGTTGAGCCAAGAGTCCAACCCATGCCTTTTTGGCTCCAAAAGCCAAGAAACTATCAATACTAGCCTCTGCTGCGGCACCTCCCTTTCTACCTCATGGTCCTCTTGCCTGCGCCATGTAAGCCTTTCATTCGGCAGCCCACAGAGACCCCCGGGCACTGTTTCAGCCAGTGCTGAGGTCAACAAGAGGGTAATGACCAGCATTCAGCATTAAGGGCCTGAAACTGGTCGTTCTAACCATGCTGTGCTCCACTGGCCAACCCTTGAGTCTCATTACTCTCTGTTCTCCCTGCTAAGAAGGTAGAGATAAGAATGTAAATGGAGTGCGTGGGGTGATAGGACTAAATTAATTTGATCATCCTGGACTTTTGTAAAGACATAAAACAGATTTGGTCTAAGATCTGCTCTTCTTTTCCTTAGGCTAAGACATACAAAACTCACAGTCAGCTTTGCTGGCAAGCCAAAGATTGGAGATGTTCCATAAAGAAGAGTTCGGTTTTAAAAAATCCACAACCTTAGCTAAAAAGTGTAAATTTGTTCATAGTGAAGTCTAGTGAGAAATGATCAACAGGCCTAACCAACTTGAACCAGCGGTTATCTTTGGTTTGTATAATGTGGACAATGAAAAATTGATAATTTCCTCTGCATAAAGAATGTGGCTTTTATTAATACAGGTCTCTATGGAATCTCATTTTATTTATTTTAATTAACTAATTTTTTTAGTAATCTCTACACCCAACATGGGGTTCCAACTCATGACCCTGAGATCAAGAGTCTCACGTTCTTCTGACTGAGCCAGGCAGGTGCCCCTGGAATCTCATTTTAAATATGAGCTGATGAACTGGTCCTTTCATTTAGTAACAGCTTTATTAAAATATAATTCACATAACTATACATTTCAACCATTTTAAGTGTAGACTTCCGTGGGTTTTAGTATATTCACAGAATTGTGCAACCATCACCACAATTAATTTCAGAACATGTTCAGCACTTTAAAAAGCAACCCATATTCCTTCGCCATTACTCCCCACCCCTCACCACCCCTAACTCTAGATACACACTAATCTACTTTCTGTCTCTATGGATTTGCCTATTCTTGAAATTTCATATAAATGGAATCATATGTGGTCCTTTGTGACTGGCTTCTTTCACCCAGTAGAACACTTTCAAGATCCATTCCTGTTGAAGCACATTATCAGTAGTTCGTTTCTTCTGATTGCCAAATAATATTCCATTGTACGAATAGATCACATTTTACTTAACCATTCAAAAGTTGATAGAAATTTGGGTCGTTCCCACCTTTTGACTATTGTAAGTAATGCTACTATGAATAAGATTTTGTGTGGACATGTTTTCATCGCTCTTGGATACGTAACTAGGAGTGGAATTGCTGGGTCCCAAGGTGACTGTGTTTAATAGTTTGAGAACTGCCAGACTTTTTTTCAAAGTGGCTGCACTATTTTATGTTATCCCCAGCAGCGAGTGTTCCAGTTAGTCCACATCCTCTTCAACATTTCTCATTACCTGACTTTTTTGAATACAGCCGACCTAGTGGGTGTGATATGGTTTCTACCTTGTGGTTTGGATTTGCAGTTCCCTGTTAACTAATGATGTTGAGCATCTTTTCATGTGTTTATTGGCCATTTTTATATTTCTTTGGCGAACTGTCTGTTTGGTTGCTTTGCCATTTTTAATTGAGTTCTTTCTCTTTTCACTGTTAGTTTTAAGTGTTTTTTTTATATTCTGGATACAATGCCTTTATCAGATGTATGACTTGCAAATGTATTCTCCCGTTCATGAGTTGTCTTTTCACTTTCTTGATGGGTATCCTTTGAAGCACAAAAGGTTTTAATTTTCGTAATGTTCAATTTATCTATTTTTCTTTTGTTATTTGTACTTTTTGTGTCATATCTAAGAAACCATTGCCTAATCCAAGGTCAGGAAGATTTACATCTATGTCTTATTCTAGGAGTTCTATAGTTTTGGTTCTTATACTTACGTCTTTGATCCATTTTAGTTAATTTTTGCATATGGTGTGAGATAGGGGTCCAAATTCATTTTTCTGCATTCCCCAGTTATGCCACCACCATTTATTGAAAAGACGATTTTTTCTCTATTGAATGGTCTTTGTACCCTGTCAAAAATCAATTGATTGCAAATGTGAGAGTTTATTTCTAGACTCACGATTATATTCTATTTCTATATACTTATGCCATTTCCACAGTGTCTTGATTACTGTAGGTATGTAGTAAGTTTTTAAATGGGGAAGTGTGGGGCACCTGAGTGGCTCAGTCAGTTAAGCAACTGCCTTCAGCTCAGGTCATGATCTCAGAGTCTTGGGATCGAGCCCCACATCAGGCTGCTTATGCTCTCTCACTCCCTGTCAAATAAATAAATAAAATCTTTAAAAAAATTAAAAATAAATGGGGAAGTGTGAGGCCTCCAACTTTGTTCTCTAAATAAATAAAATCTTAAAAAAAATTTTAAAAATAAATGGGGAAGTGTGAGGCCTCCAACTTCGTTATCCTTCTTCTAGACTGCTTTGACTGTTATGGGTCCTTTGCATTTCCACATGAATTTTAAGATCAGCTTGTCAATTCCTGCAAATTGTAGTTCAATTTTGGGGTGTTGACATCTTAACAGTATTAAGTCTTCCAGTCCAGTAGGGTGGGTTTCCATTTATTTAGGTCTTCTTTAATTTCTTTCAACAATGTTTTTTAGTATTCAGAATATAGGTTTTGTAATTCTCTTATTAAATTTATTTTCATGTATTTTATTCTTTTTGATATTATTATAAAAGGAATTGTTTTCCTAATTTAATTTTCAGATTGTTCTTTGTAGAAATACAATTGATGGGCCCCTGGGTGGCTCAGTCGGTTAAGTGTCTGCCTTCCACTCAGGTCACGATCCCTGGGGTTCTGGGATCGAGCCCCACGTGGGGCTTCTTGCTCAGTGGGGGGCCTGCTTCTCCCTCTGCCTGCCGCTCCCCTGCTTGTGTCAAATAAATAAATAAATAAATAAATAAATAAATAAATCCTGTCAAATAAATAAAACCTTTTTAAAAAAAGAAATACAATTGATTTTTGTATTTCCGCTTCCTTGTTGAATTCATTTATTAGTTCTAATAGTTTTTTAATGACTGACTCATAATTTTATTAACATTGGATTATGTTGCCTATAAATAAAGACAATTTCACTTCTTCCTCTTCAATCTAGATGCCTTGCACTTTTCTGGCCTGATTGCACTGGCTGTAACTTCTGGCTCAATGCTGAATAGAAGATGCAAGAGCTGGCATCCTTCTTTTTTCTGATCTTACAGGGAAGCCTTTCATGCATTCACCTTCAAGTATGATATTTGCTCTGGGTTTGTTGTGGATGCCCTTTATCAGTTTGAGTAAGTTCCCCTCTATTCCTAGATCACTAAGTGTTTTTATCATGAAATGATGTTGAATTTTCTCAAATGCTTTTTCTGTATGTATTGAAATAATCATGTGGGTTTTTTCTTTATTCTATTAACACAGTATTTGATATTGCTTGCATTTTGTATGGTAAACCAACCTTGCATTCCTGGGATAAATTCCACTTAGTCATGGTGTATAGTCCTTTATACATGTTGCTGGATTTGTTTTGCTTCTATTTTGTTGATAACTTTTACACTCATAAGGGATATTGGTCTGTAGTGGTTTTTTTTTTCCTGTGATATCTTTGCCTAGCTTTGGTACCATAGTAATGCAGGTCTCTTAGAATAAGTTGGAAATGTTTCCTCCTCTTCTGGTTTTTGAAAGAGTTGTGAAGGATGGATGTTAATTCTTATTTCAACATTTGGGAGAATGAAGCCATCTGGACCTGGGCTTTGTCTATTCAGATTTTCTACTTCTTCTTAAGTCAGTTTTGGTAGTTTGTGTATTTCTGTGAACTTATCCATTTCATCTAGGTCATCTAATTTGTTGATTTACAGTGGTTCATAATATTCCCTTTATAATCCTCTAAAAAATTATTTCTGTAAGGGCAATTATAATGTCCTTTATTCATTCCTGATTTTAGTAATTTGGGTCTTCTCTATGTTTTCCTTGTTCAATCTAGCTAAATGTTGTTCAGTTTTGTTGATCTTTTCAAAGAACCAACTTTTGGTTTTGTTGATTTTCTCTGTTGTTTTCCTGTTCTCTGTTTCATTTATTTTACCTCTAATCTTTATTATTTCCTTCCTTTGGGTTGCTTTGAGTTTAATTTGCTCTTCCTTTTCCCAGGTCTTAAAGTGGAAGACTGGGTTATTGATTTGAAATCTTTTTTCTTGTTTAATGTAGGTGATTAGGGCCATAAATATCCCTCTAAGCACTGCTTTCCCTGAATGCCATAAGTTTCAGTATGTTGTATCTTCATTTTCATTTATCTCAAAGTAGTTTCTAATTTTCCTTGTGATTTCTTCTTTGATCCAGGTTTATTAGGTATGTGTTGTGTAACTTCAACATATTGGTGAATTTCCCAAATAACTTTCTGCTATTGATTTCTAATTTCACTCCATTGTGATTGGCAAACATACTTTGCATGAGTTCCTTCCTTTTAAATTTATCAAGGCTTATTTTGTGGCCTAGTATATAGTCTATACTGGAGAATGTCCCATATACACTTAAAAAGAGCCTGGGTGGCTCAGATGGTTAAGTGTCTGCCTTCGGCTCAGGTCATGATCCCAGGGTTCTGGAATCGAGTCCCACATCGGGCTCCCTGCTAGGCGGGGAGCCTGCTTCTCCCTCTGCCTCTGCCTCTCTCTCTCTCTGACTTTCATGAATAAATAAATAAAACATTTAAAAAAAATTATAAAAAAAAAATTGTATATTCTGCTGTGAACTGGTCCATTTTATCTGCAGGGTTGATATGGAGATGTAAGATACTTTCTCAGCTTCAGCTTCATAGTTTAAAACAAGATTCAGGGGGCACCTGGGTGGCTCAGATGGTTGGGAGTCTGCCTTCGGCTCAGGTCATGATCCCGGGGTCCTGGGATAGAGCCCCACGTCTGCTCCTGGCTCAGTGGGGAGCCTGCTTCTCCCTTTGTTTCTCCCTGCCCCTACCCCTGCTCATGCTCTGTATCTTTGTGTCGAATGAATAGATTAAATCTTTTTTTTTAAAGATTTTATTTATTTATTTGACAGAGAGAGACACAGCGAGAGAGGGAACACAAGCAGCGGGAATGGGAGAGGGAGAAGCAGGCTTCCCGCAGAGCAGGGAGCCCGATGCAGAGCTCGATCCCAG
>NC_138385.1:15177032-15188443 GCF_054177405.1 Leptonychotes weddellii
TGCTTAACGACTGAGCCACCCAGGCACCCCTAGATAAAATCTTTTAAAAAATTTAAAAATAAATAAATAAAACAAGATTCAATCAATAATCCTTCCTCCATGTCCTTCTGAAGAGGGCACGTGATTCACAATTACCATTTGATTTCAGGATTGAAAACAAACCTACAGGAAGTCTTCTTTCTTTTTTTTTAAATTTTATTATGTTATGTTAGTCACTATACATTACATCATTAGTTTTTGATGTAGTGTTCCATGATTCATTGTTTGCGGATAACACGCAGTGCTCCATGCAATACATGCCCTCCCTAATACCCATCACCAGCCTAACCCAGCCCCCTACCTCCCTCCCCTCTAAAACCAATGAACCATGAGAGACTATGGACTCTGACAAACAAACTGAGGGAAGTCTTTTTACTACTTCATTCTTCTGCCTTTTAGAAATATAGAGGCAGCAGTTAATTACCCACAAGGAGATTTTTCATTTTGTGGTCTGTCCGAAGTAGTCTATAGCTTTCAGTCCTTCTGTCATCCATTCCAGGCAGAGGCTGCTGATGTAAGCCAGGACAGAGGAAAGGGGATTTTGAATACCCGAACATGGTGGTTTGTTAGCCTGTTACCGAAGTCGTAGGGACTCAGTAAGTATGAAACCTACATTTGACTAATGTTTTCAGCCTCCTTGATGACCAAATCAGATCAGCTATAGAAAATGGCTATCAGAACACCTGAAAAAAGTAGCCAGTCTAAATGCGTAGAGCACAATGGCTGAGTATGAGTGGCTGGATGAAGTCAAATGTGATGCTTAAATTGTCCATTGGTATCATTTATGCCATTTTTTTAAAAAGCTGGCTATTCCTCAAAAAATAAGTTCTGGAACTAATTTCCTATTTTAAATGGTATTCAATATTGCCTTTTGTCAGCAAAACCATTCTCACTTGTAGATTTATAAGGTAATGCAAATAAACATCAAAGAAATAAAAATATTATGATCAACCAGGATGTGGGTTCCAAGACAAAAAGAAAAAAACTTGATCTCCTTTCATGATACTAAATTCTCGTACTTATGCCATACACATATGTATAAGTTTATAAAGCTATGCAATAATAAAATCACAGACTTTCACAGGAGGTAAATTTAAGATTGAAACACAGGAGAACCATTTCTTACGAGAATTTTTTGAGTTCTTATATGAACACTCTTAAAATCCAGCCATGGAATATCCTGTCTCTACATAATAAAATTGGGTACACTGGCTGCAGCAATATAAAGATGGCCAAGGACCAACATGGAATGGTGAATCACTTTAGGCATTTGGTCATGGCACCAAAGACCAGGCTCTCGGATCTAGACTGTGCATCTAATTATCTTTCAGTAAATCAAGCTAGTAAAGGCAGTGAATCTCATGCTGAGAAAAGGTGGAATCCCAAACTCAATGGGGCCTAATTCTATTGAGAGTTTGGAGAATGGATGCCTTTAAGGGAATTGTTTAGTTCAACCTAGAATGAGTCATCCACAGATGTGCCCATTTCATATTACATTCATTAATACCTCTGTTTTAAAGTGTTCTCTTTTTTGTACAATGTTTCTAGCATAACCAAAATTTATGTAATCTAGAAATAACTTGCATCTGCTAATACTTATTACACAATATGGAGATGGCTTTTAAGAGCTTACTGTCTGTATCTATAGGGACACTACATGGATAGGTGTTTATGGCCCCATGTGTCTCACATTTAACCATAAAATGGAGACCAGCATCCATCCAGCACAGAGTGATTTGAAATATAGCATTTAATTCCCAAATGTTAGTTTTGCTCAGAAAAATACAAAACTTTTCTGGTTGGAGAAGAATTTATGGAATGATGTTTCAAGGCTATTGTAATTAAAATTGTATCTTTAGTTCAATTAAAGCTCCCATCAATAGTGATGATGATGAACAAGGTGCATAGCTGTGGACTGTCCTATAAGGAAAGGTAACTCTTGTGCCCAGCTTCCAGGAACTACTGGGATCACGGTTTCTGAATATCACGCGCGCACACACACACACACACACACACACTCGCACACGTGCATCCCGTTGTTGGCTCTGAAATCTTCCTTATTGGCTGGAGACAGAAAAAGAGCAGAGGCATAGCAGCTTTGAAAGGACTGTGGCTCTGAGGTTAAAAGCTCATCTGTACCTAACAACCGCTCTAGCTTGTTCATTCATTTCTTCATCTGTTACTCATTTCTGCATGCCTTCTACAATTTCACCCACTCAACCTTTTCAGTCTCATCCCTTGCTTCTCACACAGTCCAGCCAAACTGTTTCCTGAGTATTTTCCATTTTTCCATGCCCCCTTGCTTGTACATATGCCATTTTTTTCTCTAGCTGGAATACTTCTGTCTCTCCTTCCACTTATTCCTTCCCCTTAGCCTCCTCATATCCAAACCTACCCACACTTTCCAGCCCCAATTTAAATGCTTCTTCCTCCATGAAGTCTTCCATGATCTTAAAACACTCCTACCCAATCCAAAAGTGATCGCTTCCTCCTCGAAACTTCCTGTTTTGCTGTACCTAGTTGAGGCAGTGTGACAGTAGATAAGAGGATAGCCACTGACAGATTTTGTAGTTTTGGACAAGAATAGTCTCTGAATCTCAGGTCCTCCGTTTGTAAAATGGACATAATAATATTTGCCTCATAGGATCCTTAGTAGGATTCAATGAGATAGAGCATCTACTGTGTGGGCTCTTAGGTACACTATCAATGGAACTGTCCTCGAGGGCAGGGACCATGTCCTGTCGGCACTGAGCATTGCGCCTGGCCCAGAGTGGGTACCATGCGAATGTTTGTGCAGTGAATAGGCACCCCTTTAGTAACGGGAACGTGGCGGAGAGGGAGGACAGGCTTTCTAGTCATCTGGGAGGTGATCCGTCATGTCTGTCACTTGCCTTCCAGTGGCTTCCTCGTTAGCCTATAAAAGGGAGCTGCCCTTTGTGGATTGTAGCAGCTTTCTCTCTTTGTAAGTTGGGGATCAGGTTGAGCAATGAAAATTGGGTGCTCAGTGCTTTATTTTAGCCTTCTGGTTATTGTCTGAGCATTTGTTCTTCTGTGTAGGGTTTGGAGCTCATCCTTTGCCTAAAGACTGAATTCGTTCGGAGTTTTGCATTGTTACACATCGAACCAATTTCAATCTGTTTGGTAGTTTGTTTATCCTTGGCCAATGTGACTTTCTTTTCTCTCCCAATCTCTTTGAAAGAGTCCATAAAGCTTTGGGTACATTCAAAAGATACTGAATTATTTTGTGTGTAAATAAATAAGAAATGCTTTGGTTTTTCCCACAGTGCCCCTCTGGTAAAGTCAAAAGGAAAACATGTGTTATAAATGGGCCTTAGTTTTTATTTGTTGGATTTGGGCCTCTCTGCAATCCCTTTTTGGCAGACACATGGAGTAAGTTGAATTCCAAGTGGACTTTCAATTAAACTGCATTTCTAGAGTTCCTTAAGAAGAGTACTCCTTGGGGAAAGGGGAAAGAATCTTCAATGCCAAAGACACTGGTCAATACCTTTTGACCACATTTTCAGGAGATGAAGGCAAGGATCCATCCAAACATAAGTCAGGGAACTCAACTGTAAGAAAAACAACTACCTGGAAGGGCTCTTCTATGGACCATTGGTCTGACTGCCAAGGAGAATGTGAGTTTGGTCCTTCGCAGGCAAAATGTGCAAGTCTTTACTGTGTTCTCAGAATCATAGGATACTGTCCCAGTGGGGTGTGATTTGAGCATACCCAGACATTTGGCCATAATTTTTAAGTGTTCAGGGCATTTAGTCTGTGTTGTTTCTCTTTTCTTGGAGCCATGGGAAAGATCTAGTGGGTGAGACAGACTGGATATGCAACACTGTGTCACGGTGCCATATGCATCCTCTTCACTCACGATCACACCGGGATGGGAGAGACAGGGTTCGCCTAGGACACTCAGTGTTCTGCCCATGGCCTGGTGCGCAGTAGGCATTCACGAGGTAGTTGACCAAATGGCAAGTACTTGCCTGACAAGGCTGCTTTCCTTATAGCTTTCTGTTAACATCAGGGTAGGAGAAGTGTTGGTGAAATACTCATTGGTCTTCCTCTGCCTTTCTGACTCGAGACAATTCCTGCTTAGGAGTCACTGAAGTTGGAAAGGAGGTGAAGGCAAGGGGAGGATTCCCTTTTTAGTTTTATTCTACCTTACCTGTCTCTACTTGGGAGCAATGGGCATCTGGGCACACTTTAAGGTTTTGGGGTTTGTTAATCATTCATTAGCTTGAACAAATCTCTTTCCCTGGCCTGGAAGCCAGAATTGAGCCAGATCACAGAGTACAGCAGAATTGCCTCCTTGGGCTCTGTGTGTCTGGTGGTGGGAGGGGAGGTGAAGCTGAGGAGATGTGGCCTACTCTGTAGGAGGAAGAGACCCAAGACCATGTTTTGGCCCAGAGTCTGCTCGCCTTCACCAACATAGACCAACTGGTGAATATTTGACTTGCATGGGACACCTGCAGCTATATGTGTATGTTACATTCAACTTGATACTCCACGTGGTCGTGGTAGGTTTCTCAGGTTAGTTGTAGTACAGCTGAGGATTTTGGTGTTATACATGTATAACTTCCATATCACCACCATGTTGGGAGTATTATTATTATTAATTATTATTATTATTATTATTATTATTATCATTAAAAATTGAAAAGCCCAAACAAGCCCCGGTGCCACGTGCTGTGAACAGAAGTGCCTGCGTATAGGTCAGGCCTCATGTGTCCTCTCTGTAGGAGGCCCACTCTGCTGGGGTCTGGCAGTAGGTGATGGTTCCTGCGCTATACACCTGAATCCATCACTCCCTCTCCTGGCATCTGCACTCTAGACAAATGGCCCATCCATCTTACCAGAAGACACAATGTCATCCAAAAAGTTGGCAGCCTTCAGAAGAATCCACTAGGCCAGCAGCGCACACTGGGGGTGTTAAGATGGAGTCTGGCAAGCTCTATCATGTTTAAAAAGGAAGCTCTATGGCTGGTCCAGTTCTGGGGCTGCTTTGGAAAAATTAAAGAGTGACTCTCCCAATTTTGATCAACAAGTATTTATTGAGACGCCACTGATAGCAGGTCTTCTGTGAGGGACTTTGCATTGCTGTCATTTAATGCCCTCAGCAGCCTTGGGGGGCAGGTCATGGTGCTCACTTGAGAAATGACAAAACCAGGGCTAACAAGGAAAGTGACTTTCCCAACGTCTTACGGTCGTCAAGAGGTAAAGCTTGGATTTGCATTCAGGTCACTGTCTTCCTTAAATTCTCAGGAATTCTTTTTCTTTCTTACTTGAAATTATTTCATGGCTCAGCTCGACCAAAAAGCATAAATCTGTTAAGGGCTCCAGAGTTACAAGTCCCTTGGGGACCTTCAAAGTTTCCCAAGTTCCTCCCTGGTTCATCGCATACAGAGAGCGTGAGTGTCAAGGCCATACTGATGGTGCAGAAGCTTTCCTCATCTCCGCTAACTTGGGAAGGCACAAGGCATGAAGAGAAGGTGCTCGGAGAGAGGGAATTCAGTTCAGCCAGGCATTTCAGCTCAACTCACAGATTTGTACTGAGCACCTCCTTCACGCCTAGCACAGTGAGGATAAAGAGGCTAAGTAAGACAGCACCTGCTCTTTATGGGGAAGGAAGATACAAAAGAATCATAGAGTTTGGATTTAATCCTATGAACAGTGGTGAGGTACTGGGGACTTCAGAGCCGAGATCTCACAACTCCCAAGGTATGCTTTTACTTGTCCCTACAAGGCTGCTGTGGGGGTCAGGAGTGGAACATGGGGTCTAGCTGGGAAGAACGTGGGGCAGTGGGTGTTGGAAAGCCTGACTATACTATAGCAGGGTGTTAAAGATGGGACAGTTTCTGCATCTTTGCTTAGCACCTCCCATACATGTGAAATCCCACAGTTTAATGGAAAGGATATAAACCATCTGCAGCAACATATTTGTTTAAAAAGGAGACATCAGCATGAAGACTTAGCAACTTTGAACCAGTCAAAAGAAGAGCATCTGCCTGATATTTTCATAGTGGTTCTATTGATTGTTCATCTTCCATTCTTCTTGTGGTTTATGTTACTAGCATATTTGTATTGGATCTGCCAAGCCAAGCCCTGAGAGGAAAAAGAGTTTGTAAATTGCTACTTTGGAAAGATGAAAATCGATACCAGAATTAAAGGTCCCTGTATCTTGAGCCCACGGACATGCACAATTAAGTACATATGATTTTGAAAGGCCTTTTACACCTTGAGAGCCTAGGGAGGTTGGGAATCTTCTATCCCTGTCCACCTTTTCATGGAATGCTCACATTTATTAGGCACCTACTGTATGCCAGGCATCATGCTAAATGCTTTTGCCTCTCCTCACAGCAACCCTGTCTTATAGGCGAGGTAACGAGGGCTCCGAGAAGTTACATAACTTGCCCAAAATCAGAGCTGAGACATAGTGGAACCAGTATTGCCAGCTATGTCTCCCGGCTCCCGGTCCAGGACCTTTATCAGCAAACACACCACTTCCCTCTCAGGTCTATTTTGTACTCCTAGAGTGTGCACAGTATGATATGAAGCCCTGGAAAGGGATGAGATTCTCTGATTTACCCATGACTGCCCGTTGCCACTTAAACAAAATCCAGGGCTTTGATGACTGGAAGACCATGTTGAGAGAAGTGGGTACTGATCAGGCAGGGCCAGCCCAAGAAGGTGGCCCCGATTGGCTATGAGAGAGCATGAAGTCACCCAATCTCTTCAGAGGATGAGGAAGAGCTACAGGGCAAGTCTGATGAAGACGGGAGCAAAGATACACTTGTTTTCTCAATTTTACCCCAGATAGAAGCATTAACAACAATGCGTCCATCTAATTTCTCAGTGCATACAGATCCCAGTCACTTCTGGGGACCCATCTCTCCTAAGAAGTTGATGGGCTGAGAGCAGAGTTCAAGGTTGATAAATGGACCCAAACCAAACTAACAGTGGCAGGTCACTGGAGGGTAGGCCCAAACCTGGACTTGATCCTACCATCCCTCTCATCTTCTTAATTGCTCTACTAGGTTATGAATCCATAATTTGGAGTTGGCCTAATCTCTCCAGCACACTCTTCTCCAAAATACTTCTAGAAGCAACCTGGGAGTGGGAAATGGTTGGCCAGAGCCCTAACCCTCCCTCGACAGAGGGCCAGGGCAGAGAAACACCTCATCTGTAGAAATGGTCTGGGTATGCACAGGGGAAATAGGAAGTTGGGTTGAGTGTGGCTGAATAAAATACTCCCTGATGCCTGGACCTGGGGTCCTGGCTATGGAGGAATCAAATTTAGGGAAACTTTGTCAGAGAATGAAGAGCCAAGGAGACTGAACTGCCTCAAAAAGAAAAATGCAAGTATTTGAACTGTTATTTCAAATATGCCTGATGGTCTAGTTGTCATTTTTTATTAGTAATGAAGCTATAAGGAGTGACAACTTGATTTATATCTGAAAATCTAGGATCTGGCATTTTAAAATACTTCCTGGAACTTTATATAAGAAAACATTTCATTCTGGGGCGCCTGGCTGGCCCAGTCAGTAGAGCATGTGACTCTTGATCTCAGGGTCATGAGTTTGAGCCCCACATGGGGTGTAGAGATGACTTAAATAAACTTAAGAAGAAAACCATTTCATATCTTTAGTTTTAACTATGACCTGTAACTGGCTCTTTATTTTCTCATTCGAGCAGAATTTGCAAGAATGTTTTTTTTTAAAAGATGTATTTATTCCAGAGAAAGAGAGAGAGCAAACGTCAGGGGGAGGAGCAGAGGGAGAGGGAGAGAGAAACTCAAGCAGACTCCGCACTGAGCATGGAGCCCAACACAAGGCTCCATCTCACAACCCCAAGATCACAACCTGAGCCAAAACCAAGAGTCAGATGCTCAACCGACTGCACCACCCAGGCGGCCCCTGCAAGAATGTTTTTAACGTTTTCCATGCTAAGTACAAGTAACTGTGCATATTCAAACTCAGGCTATCTCGGCACAAATCAGTCGGACTGACTGTCTAAAAAAGTAAGTTGAATTCAACGAAACAGCTCTTGTGTCTTGTGTCCATAACATTAGATTGCCAGCTTGCCTTTTTTTTCTCCCCCCAAGGGTTTTGGAATCTTGTAGCCCAGCTTCATTTATTGGTTCATGAACAAAAGTGTAAATACACCCAAACTCAGCCTTGCATAATTCTCCCCTACTCCTCTTCAGAGACAGAGACAGATTTCATTGTCCTTTTTCTTTCTCCCTGTTTCCGACTCTTTGGTCCCCAAACTGGGACACATGCAGGATCTCTCAATTCCCTCTACAGTCCTGAGGGCAGTGGTATTGTGCCCATTTTGCAGATTAGCAAACAAAAGCTCAGATTTAAAGGACTGTGGCCACATAGCCAGCAGGTCCAAGGGAGGTGGGAGAAAGAGGGTTAGGAACCTGGGACACTTAGTCGCTCAGGCTGCCTTTTCGGGATCCTAACATTCGCATGGTGGTTCTGGGGTTCCAACTAATCCTGTGGAAACAGACTGGCGTCTAATCAAAATGAACGTGCCCATGCAAATTCCATCTAAGTCCTACTTTACTACATTAACTACATCGCAGGTAGAGACTGAGGCACAGACATGAGTGAATTTATTCTTGATCTTGGGAAAATCAAGAGCAGAACTTACTATCTCTGCAGGGAACTGAACGACACTCTCTCCTCACTTGAATGCTGCTTGGAAAGGTTCTTGTGACTCCTGGGCCTGTTTGATTTCCCACAAATATCCCAAGATGCCCCAAAGTTTTTCAGGCACGATTTTCATTCTTTTTGAGTTCTCTTAAAGTTGAAACAGAAAGCCTCTGTGTGGGTGCATGTGTATATTTTTGAGCTCTGTGCTTTATGTACTGTGGCTTGAAAACCTCCCAGGCTAAGGTCTTACAAGCTTCAATATTTGATGCCATATGAGTCCTGTCATCAAATATAAACTGAATTCCCTAATGGGAAATGCACTTGTTCTGGAACACTGCCAAAAATAGTCCAAAGAAGACACTTAAACTTGGCTTCCCCAAATATCTGTGATGACAGATGATCAGGTGTTCAATTAAAACCACAGAACTGATTTTTAATTCCTATTGAAATCGTTGCAAGGGCTCCGAGTTCTAGCCCTCGTCCACTTTACGTGCCTTCCCCTTAATTAACATAAAGAAATTACTGTGTTACAAGCTTCCATATTTGATGCCATATGAGTCCTGAGGATATTTCAAGGGAGAAGAAATGTAAATAGAATGAAATTCTTAAGCAAGATTACTGATATGACAGAACTAAAGAGCTTGGGAGTGTGTGAAAGTAGCTCTTTTCTTCCCTTTAATAAGTCCATTACTTGCACTTGGGCATATTTTAAGGTCCTTTTCATGCTGAATCTAGAGTTGAGCATGCTTTGCATTTCAAGCTTTGTCTATGAATCAGTAGAAGCCAAAGTTATTTCTGCTTTAAAATCACAGGAGCCAGGAACAGCTAATCTCTTTTCATTCTGAGTTCCTTACATTATTTTACTGGACAAAGTTTGTGTTGGCTACAAAACAGGCCATTCATAACATCTATGAGAAGGAATTTAGGTAAGAATGGAGAGAGATTGTAGGATGTAGAAAGACTCCCTCTCCTGAGGCCATTAAGAAATTCCAAATTGGCAGAGTTTTGAATAGTGACATGGCATTAGCCTTGCTAATTTCGGTAATTCAAGCTGATTGCCTCTGTTTACCGAGCTACCAGATGAAACCTTCCCCTAACTACAGTACCGGGACTGGACGTGCTTCTCACCCAAGGTGAGTGGGTATTTTAGAATAGGCGATGAGGGGTGGGGGGAAAGGTGAAGGGCGATCATGTCTACACGGTAGTGCCTCTGGTCAAAAGCTCTTTGAAAAGTAGTGTATGTCTTTACTTCCTCAGTCAGACCTGTCCGGCATTGTCAAAGTCAATTCTCTCGTGTCTTTCTTTAAGCAGGAATGAGGATATGAGACACGAGATTTGTCACTTTCTTATGGCATGGCATCTGCCCTCTGACTATCTCCGTCTGGCTTTTAATTGTGTTCGTTTCAATTACCGGGACTGGCCAAGTAACCCATCCAAGTTTGTTTGTTTTCAAGTGGGAATGCATTCACTCTGCAGTTCATAAAATGTGCAAACAACCTGACAGATAGTTAACGGCAAAAACCCCAGGGGAAAAGGAACTCCCTTTTAAAGGAGTCTACATTTAAAAGACGTTCTCCTAAGTCGCTCCTGACTAACCGGCACCTCACATCGTGCTGGAAAAATGTACGGAGGGAAATCTTCAGAGCCTGGCAAGCTGAGAAAGTAGAAAGATCGCCGAGTGTTTGAAAGGGTTTAGGGTTTCATTTGAAGAGCATCCCCACCGCACCCGGGCTCTGATACACCGAACGCCAGCCAGGGAGACGGTGGCAGTCACCCCAGCGCTGTGCTGTGAACCCGAACCCACAGGCGAGGGGGCATGGCCGGCGACCCACACCTTCTGCACAGCAGGCCCCCGGTGACGGACTTGGATCTCCTGGCAGTCACTGACTGGGACCGAAGCACAGGATCCTTCCCTGAACACTTCGGGTCACCAAACAACAAAAATGAGAGGCAGGCAGACAGATGGAGTGCGGGAGGGTGGACATAAATAGGAGGCTTGGGGGCCATGTGAAGGCACGAGAGGTTGACTTGGGTTCCCCAGCAACGTTTCTTCTGAGAAAGGTCTAATAGTCATAGTTTTCTCAAACAACAAAAATACCATGCTTGTGGAGCACGTGAAGGTTTACAAATCACAGTATACCTCTTAATGCGCTTGAGAAGTTGTAGGACTCTGGTAGTGATAACCGTGTTCTCTGCTTACAGGCCCAGCAGTAAAGGGCTGTGGATCCGGCTCCCCCGGATTCCCCTTCTCACAACCCTCAACAGGCTCCCCCCTTGCTCAGAGTTGCCCCCACTCTTGGTCCGTGCCTCTCTTGGGGCGCTCCTCACTTCTCCCATTCCAACCTGGATACAAGTTTTTTTGGTACAACCATCTCATCCTCCCGACCGCACAGAGAGCTCCTAGAGGGCAGGCCCGGTGTCTTCTCCTGTCTCCCCTGGCCTGCCCGGTGCCCAGGACATCAATAAATGTTCCTAGCACTCGCCGAGTGTTTCATTAATTCATGACATTGGTCCCACCAGACTCAACCCGGACCCTCCATCCCTCCCTCCCCCGCCCCCATGGCGGCCACCTCGGCCACCCATCTGCTTCCAGGCCTTATTTGTGAAAACACAGGTAAACCAAACTGTCATAGAAGGACTCAGGTAGTGGTCACAAAGACAAGCACCCAGAATCGGATCCATTTCAACACTATTCCCCGCCCCCCCCCC
>NC_138385.1:15188543-15218324 GCF_054177405.1 Leptonychotes weddellii
CTGGCCGCTGGGGCATGAGAAAGGTGAAACCAACAAAAATCAAGTTGAAAAGGAGGCCTCCTAAACTTGGTTTTAGGCTTAATGCAAAGGAGAAAGATTTGAGGATTAACTTACCTTGTTGTTAGTCGAAAGGGGGCTTTGGATTTCTCCCCGGGGTGACCTAAACTGTAATCTGTCTCTACAGCCCTCGGTTAATACTTCTTCCATTTGGGAGGAAATCATAGTGACTGGAGAAGCTCGATTTACTTCCTCTAATCTCTCAGCAGAGAAGTGAAACAGACAACAGAATTTCTGCAGGACACGGGGAGACCTGATTGGGACAAATCAATTGAAGAAAACAATCTATATTTAAGGAGAATGAATCTTTAATCGTGCTGATCCCTTTAGCAAATTGCTTTCTCTGATGACACTGCATACCTAATTACAGTTTGCTCATTTTGATTTTCCCTCTACGTTGTCGCTTTGCTGCTTATGTAGTTGTGGGCTTGTCGGCTGAGCAATGAACTTATTACCGGCATTAAAAATTCTCGGCCAACTGGATCTCGGATCAGAAATGTCACCACTTTTGGACATGAATCACATGTCGCCAAACAATTATCTTTCCTTTAGCACTTCAACAAAGGACCTATTTTCCACCCCTTAATGCGTAGGATTCCCTTCTTTGGGAAGTTTTCTCAACATCCACCTAAAATCAGGAAAATAAAAATGAAAAACAACAGTAAGATGGGTACAACCAAGGACCATAGGGAAGTTTATGTATGAGGATGTGCTCCGCAATCCAGTTCCTGTAGTTTAGTGTAATACTGGCTTTCGTGATGAACACACTCTGTTGCCAACTCACATTCACTGGTGGGTCCCCGGACTTCCAGCTTGTCTTTATGGCCCTCGTGCCGAGCTAGATTTGTCATAGCTTGGAAAGGCACAGTTTGTTTTAAATGAATCGGGGTTTTTTTAATAGCTGTTGCATTTGGGTGATAACATTTTAAGATGACTTTTCCCCAAAGATTTCCTAATACCATCCTATGTCTTGATAGCCTCTACATCATCTTTTCAAGAAAAAATACATTAATCTCCTTTCTCTCAAATCTTTTCCCACCAGTCTTTCTCACCTTCTGTCCTACTGCCCTGCAAGCTAGCTCCCATGCAGCCTCCATTCCTACATGCCAGCTTTATCCTAGGAATAGACCTTCTAGAAATACACCATGTATCCAGAAGTGTGTGTCGGAGGATGTTCACTGCAGCATTGTTTGGGCGAGGAAGGAGTGAGGCGCAAATGGAATGCTTCTCAGTGGGGAAACGGCTGATGGTGATATTCATACTATGGAATTTCTTGCAGTGATTGAATTCTATGTGTATTAATATACAAAGATTTCAGAGAGATTGTAGCATATGCATATGCATAGAAAGTACCAGTATTTCTTTATTTACCAGTCATTACCCCCCGGAGAGTTGGGGGGGGGAGTGGAAAGGAAGGGGCTTTCTTTGTTGCTGTATATACTCAGGTGTTGTTTGAACCTTTAGCTTCAAGAATGCATTCATGTGTTGAGTAGTTTAAAAATTAACAAAATAAAAGAACCCTATCAACCGTGCGGGAGGATAGTTTGCATGAGGACAAAACAGGGAGGCTGCTAGTCCAGGTGAGAGATAATGAGAGCATAATCTAAGCAGTCCCAATGGCAGTGGGAAGGAGAGGAATTCACAAAATAGTAAGGACACAGAACTTACCGGATGCGAGCATTAATTAGACCCAGAGGGTGAAAAAGGAAGAGGAATTAGGGAGTCCTGCAAGTTTAGGGCTTGGACAAGTGGATGGCCAGTAAGAGGCAATCACCAAACCAGGCTGGGAAGGGGGCGAGGGTGGGGGGGCGGACAGGAGAGGGGACACTTAAGGGACTAGAAAGGCCACATTGTTTGTGACTTGTTGGGACTGTTGCCTGAGAACCGTCCAGGTAGAAATGGCCAGGGAGCATTTAGATCTTCAGAGAGATGTCTGAGAAAGAGAGAGATTTGGGAATCCTCCTCAGTGATAGCTAAAACCAGGGGCACTGAAGAGAATATTCAGGGAGACTCATAAAGCAAGAAGAGTGGAGGGCCAAGGAAGAGATGAGAGAACACCCATCTTTAAGAAATACAGCTTGAGGGATTCTCAGAGGAATCTGAGGACGGTCCGGAGAGGTAGAAGAGCACCTGCAGGGAGTGATGTCCGAAACTAAGGGGAGGCCAAGCTTCAAAACGGAGAGTGGCCAGCAGTATTGGATGCTGCAAGAGAGCTCAAAGGAAAAAGGAAAAAGACTCCACTGAAGGTTCAACTGTAAACTGGCATGAGGGATCTTACCGGGTATTGGGTTGATGAAAATGCTCAGAAATTGAATTATGATGCTGGTTGCACACCTCGCTAAATTCACTGAAAATCATGGAATTGTACACTGGAAATGTACTTGAAATGGGTGAATGGTATGGTATTTAAATCATACCTCAATAAAGTTGTTGAAAAGGTAAAAATGTAAAAAGCCACATCCTGATTCTCTCCCACCCTCTTGCAGTATCAGAAACTACTTTCCATTTGATTTGCTTTTCACCAAGCAGTGGATATTACCACCCTATTCCCTGTTTGCCTTTGGATCATTGCAGAGGAACTGCTGTGTTTACTTCCATTATTTTTTTTAGCATCTGTTTCCAGAAGAAGTTTAGGGTGCCAGGCTCAAAGGCCCCAGTTCCCATCTTTTGTTGTTGTTGTTGATTGCATTTTGATTGTTTAAACATGGCTTCTTTATTGGGCATGCAAGGCCTCTTCACTCTGACATGCCGTCATTCATTTTCTCTTGCTTTTTTTTTTTAAGTCTTGATTTTACTTCCAGTATAGTTAACATCCAGGGTAATATGAGCTTCGGGTGTACAATAGAGCGATTCAACACTTCAATACTCACCCGGTGCTCATCATGACAAGCGCCCTCCTTAATCCCCATCCCCTGTTTCACCCATCGTTCATCTCCCAGTGTCTCTATTATGCTCATAGCGTGACACCTTGCTCTTCTCAGACGCTTTCCTTCTTCATTTCACTTGGCCAATAAACAGATGCATTTGTCTTGGTTGACGGGCACATTTGATGTATCCCGTAGATAGGTAAAGACAATACCCCAAATTCCTGCCCCCTTCTTAGTTATAAGGAACTGGGGCCGCCCTTGGCTCTACTTCATCAACGTACTCATTTCTTGCTAGGTGCATCTTCTTTTTATTTTGGTTTAATATCTTCCTGCTGCTTTCTCTACTCCTGCTTAGTGATCTAGCTGCCACCCTTTGTAGTAGGATTTTCCCTTTTCCTTCTTACATCTTGATAGCTGTGGGTCTGGGCCACTTGGCATCTTTTTACCTTTCCTGGCCTCCCTCTGGACTTGCCTACTTTGTTCTAAGGCCCACAGAGCTATTTGTATGAGGATCATCCAGTTTTTTCTCCTCAGTTGCCTTCCCCTTGGGTCCTTCCAACTTATGTCCTCATCATGTTCCCGAAATGATTTTTCTCCATCTGATGCCTCTTCTTTTCTTCCTGTGGATCCTGAGTGATACCATCATGTGGCTGCATTGAGCAAGATGTCTACCACCTGTGAGTTACTGCTAATTGTTTAATATTGGTAGGGAAAAGATTCAGCGTAAACAGTTCCTGAGTTCATTGCTCCATCTTCTGTATAGGCGGTGTCCTCTACTGACCATCTCATACCATATCTGTACATTCCATATTGCTGGATAAATATTCACATTATTTCTGAGACTTAGCCCCTACCTTCTTAAGCTGGACAGACTATGTAGTTCTCTCTCCCCATTTTAGGGAGGCCAGCAGTTACTCCCTTAAAATGATGTCTTGGTTGATAGCTCCTTGGCAAACTTAGAGCCCTTCTCTCTAAGCCAGTCGTGGTCTCCAAAAGACACCATCCCTTTCTTTGAGAGAGGCTCCAAAGCAGTCTCTTTAGATTCCTCTGCACACAGTATCTGTGTCAAAGGGAGGAATGCAAAGGTCACCTGAACCCGCTCCCTTCAACCTTTATCCCTGCCATGAGACCTCTAAAGACCGGAATGAAATCCTAGAATCTCAGGGTTGGAAGGGTCATCAGATGCTATTTACCTTCCCCCTCACTCTATGTTTGAACCCCCTTACTGATATCTCCGCCAAATGGCTGCCCACACTCTCCGGGACCACCTCCAGAGATAGAGCTCACTGTTTAGGGGAGGCCTATGCAATTTTAAGATCGCACTAATTATTAGAATGTTCTTTATTTAAGTCCAAGTCATTTTCCCCTTCAGAGAAAAACAAGGCCATGAAATAGTGACCACACAGGCATGGCAGGTGCCCAGCTGGCTCAGTCGGTGGAGCGTGCAACTCTTGATCTTGGGGTCAAGAGTTGCACAGTGAGTTCGAGCCCCACAATGGGTGTCAAGATGACGTAAAATAAAATAAAAATAAAATGGCATAGCTATGAAGTGAGACAAATCTGAGATAGAGAGAGAAGGGAAATTACAGAGGGGGCATGGGCAGGTGCAGGGGTTGGGGGGTATCAGGCAGGACCAGGGAAATGGTGCAGAGTGGTAAACAGTACAAGAATAAGGACGGAGACACTAGAACTCCTAGAACACTTCTAAAACAAATAGAACCCTGGTGAGAGGTTTCCATTCAAAGTGGGAAGGAACAGAAAAGCATCTTTAATATTCAAAATCCACCAGATGATTCCAGCCTTGCCCCTTGCCTGAGGATATGGAAAACATCACAGTGGAGACCAGAGAGAATGCTTAGTAGAGCACGGACTAGAGAGAAGAGGAGAGAATAATAATTGGACACAGGAAACGAGTTGAACGAGCAACGGGAAGAGAAAAAGGAGTGAATAGAGAAGTGGAAAAGGGGGGAAACGAAAACACAGAACTTTCAGGTTAGGGCAGTGTATCTATTCCCCAGACCAGCACGTAACTGCATTTTCCTGGCAGCCATCCCGCAGAGCCCTGGGAGGGGAGAGGGTGCAGGCCTGCGTCGGTGCGGGGGACGCAAGGCTCATTGCTTTGTCTTGTCACAGCCAAACAAGGGACTTCACGAACGAAGCTCTATTTTCATGTCACACAGCCAAGGGCTGAAATCCCAATCACCAGCAGCCCCCGGGCTTAAGAATCGGTGGTGAGGTGAAGGGCAAGGTATGTGGCCCAGAGGTGGGTAGATGGCGGGGCAGCGGCAGGGGTCAAAGGTATGGGAACCTGATCGTGAAGTTTCCAAGTAAGAAATAAATGGAACCTGCTCACCAGAAAACCTGTTTCCTGCCCAGCATGGCCCGTGGAATGCCGGCTTGTGTCAGCTGCTTACATAGCAAGGCATCAAGTTCCAGGCAGCAAAAGGGAATGAGAAAATAATCTTTGTAGATCCCATGCACCCCGAGTGCAGGGAACTGATGCTGGGGGGTATCAAGAGCTGGCTGTTGTCAGCAGGGCTTCGGAATCTAGAGGTCAGGGTCGGAGCCCTGCCATTTGCTGTCTGGGCCACCCCACCACAGGCCCTGCCTTTGTCTTGTCTTCATCATAGCTCTGCGGGACTCTTTCCCCTAAGGAAGTCATCAGGTCATGAGAAGAGACTCTTTGGGAAGGGTGTCTGCTAAGGGAGTGGCCCTGCACCTGCAAATACTCTCAGGAGACTGAGGATAATGTGTTCGTTCAGTCAGTCAGTCAACAAGCATGTCTGTAAGCGTCCGTGCTAGCCAGGTTCTGTGCGGCAGCCACGGGGACGAATAAGACTCATTTCTTACTTTGATGGGGCTCATAGTCTAGCTGAGGACAGGAACATAGAAATACTAAGTCTCCTATGAGACAGATTGAGATGAATGCTATACTAGAAGTACAATCCAACTAAGAGCCAGAGAGGGGAGGGATTAATTTTGGCTGGGGCAAGATGGGAAGACTTCCTGGAAGCGGTATCATGTAAGACCATCCCAAGCTGAGGGAACAGCATGGAGAAAGGCATGGGAACTTCCAAGAACTTGCTTTTTCCAGCAAATGATGAATTCGATGGTATGACTCCAGTATATGGTACTTGGAGGAGTATATGGGCAGTGGAAACTAGAAAACAAGAGAAGATGAGGAGCAGCTCGTGAATGCCACGCTAAGGAAATAAGACTTGATCCCACATCCAGTAGGGAGCCATCAAAGGACTTTGAGGAAGAGACAGATGTGATTCAACTTGTGATTTAGGAAGAGAGCGTTGTCTTGTTCCTGCTGTCACAGACTAGAACAGTCCTGCTTCCCGGACAGTGGTGGGCCATTGGAGAGGAGTGGGTATCTTATTCAGCTGGGACCCTGAGGACTACAGGGGCTTTGGGAGGTGAGAGGGGCTGAAGGAAAGCGAGAAATGGTCGGGAGCGCCTGGGTGAACGTGAGAAGGGGGACTTACTGACGATCCAGACCCGAAGATGGGAAGGTAGGAAGATGGAGCCAGTATGACAATGTGTTCTTCCAAGTAAATTGAGGGGAAAGTAATCGCAATTCCCCAAATCCCACTGATGATGACGGAGGCATTTCATAATTGGAGAGTTTTGAAGGAAGAAAATCAGATGGAACAACTTAAGGAGGCTTTTTTTTTCATCTTTCATTTATAAGGACACCTGCCGGCTGTTGAGATCTCTGGCCTGCAATGTTCCCACAGCCGGGCCGAGGGTTTTCAGGGACTCGAGCCATTTGGACCCATTTATTGTGCTAATAATTTTCTCCACTGTTGGGCATTGCCAGGACATTGCAAACATTTTAGTTCTTGGGTATGTTTTTTGTAAGATCCACCATGGCTTATTAAAAATGGAAGATTACCACACTTTGGGTTTTCCCATCCAAGTGTACCTAAAGCCTTGTTCCAAATGCCATCACGGTGCTTTTCACTGAGGATCTTGGAGCCTGGTCTCCGAGGGACCATAAGGCCCCTCCCTCACTCTCCTGACACCTCACCAGCAATTGGATTTGGCCACAATAAGTGACATTTTGTGTTTTTCTTCTATATCCTCAAGGCCCAGAGATGCATACCTCTGTAGCGGCATCATGCCTGAAATTCATATTATAAACAGAGCTCCGCGAATCTAAACCATTACGTTTTTGTTAAAGAAATGAAGACAGAGTGTATCCGTTCATTGATGTTTTTTAAATATGGTTTCAGCTTATCATCTGTGTGAGCCACAAAATAAGTTTCCAGAGCTTCTATAAAAATTTCTCTGAAAATAGTTAGCCTCTGGTTAAAATCCTTGACATAAACTGCCCTCTTCCGCCATTCCCAATTGCGGAGTCACATCTGCAATTCTAGGCTAGTGTCTAAATATCCATTCATTTTAATTCTTTTGGACAACTTGACTTTTTTTTTTTTAAGATTTTATTTATTTATTTGAGAGAGAGAATGAGATAGAGAGAGCATGAGAGGGGGGAGGGGCAGAGGGAGAAGCAGACTCCCCGCTGAGCAGGGAGCCCGATGCGGGACTCGATCCCGGGACTCCGGGATCATGACCTGAGCCGAAGGCAGTCGCCTAACCAACTGAGCCACCCAGGCGCCCACAACTTGACTTTCAAAACGCCGAGGGAGTGCCATGTGGGGGTGGATGCTTTGGTATGGGGTACGTTCACACACCCCTCTGCAAAGTAAAATACTGGAGTAGCAGTGCACTCCCTTTAGGAACTGGGATTTGCCCCAGATGCCATTATTGTTTGGTTTCTATAGGTTTTTTTTAATCACGGTAAAATATATATAACATAAAACCTGCCATTTAAACTATTAAGTATACAATTCAGTGACATCAATTACATTCAAAATGTGATGCAACCATTACCACTATTTCCAAAATTTGCCTACCCTGCCCATTTCGTATAATGGAGTTGTATATTATGTGGTATTTTGTGACTGGCTTCTTTCACTGAGCATCATGGTTTGTTTTTTTTTTAAGATTTTATTTATTAGAGAGCGAGAGAGAGATCACAAGCAGGGAGGAAGGGTAGAGGGAGAAGCAGACTCCCCACTAAGCAGGGAGCCTGATGCGGGACTCAATCCCAGGACCCTGGGATCATGACCTGAGCCGAAGGCAGACGCTTAACCGACTGAGCCACCCAGGTGCCCCTGAGCATCATGTTTTCAAGTTTTATCCATGTTGTGGCATGTATCAGTCCTGTGTTCCTTTTTTGGCCGAATAATATTCCATTGTATAAATGTACCACACTGTATTTATCCATTCATCCATCGATGAACACTTGGGTTGCTTCCATCCTTTGGCCGTTGTGAGTAATCGGCTATCAACATTGACACACAAGTCTCTGAGTGTTTAGTTGAGGTTGTCCGTGTATCAAGGATGACAAGAATACAGCACTTCCAAAGGCCGTCTTGAGTCAGCACTCTGGAGGCACCTTCTAACGACGAGGCGTGGTTGTACAGACTAGTGACGTATTGTGACAAGGTCCCTGGGGCACAGGGTGACAGTGCTTCGTTTCACTCACTCTCAAGCTTCTCCAAAGGCCAATCAGGATTCTGTGAACCCATATCAGCTCCTGTTCTCTCCTCAACTCAATATGGTTTGTTTTTTCGCCGAACCGCCCTACTGAACTTCTCTCAAGAGTCTCCTGTAACCATCTAGTTGACACTTTCAATAGGTGCTTCTCCGTTCTTTACGTTGCTCGACCTCTCCATAAACATTGGACCCTGCTAGCCCTCACCTCTCTACAATGTCCTCTTCCCTCGCCTTCTCCAAGCCTGTTCTCATCTGAATCTTCTCCCGTGGCGCTTGCAGAACAGTGTCTCTGTCCCACGGGGTGAGGTAATTTCTCCTGTGGGAAGTGAAGGCTGTGATGAAGCATGATTCCCGTGGAGCCGTCAGGCAGCCCTGGGTGATAAGGATCTGTAGACACGAGAGGAGGAGTCGGGACACTCCTGCGGAAGGTAGTGATAATTCTGGGGCCGGTGGAGGAGGGCCGGCACCCACGCCACCCGCTCATGCTGTCAGGGTTTCTAGGACACAGTTGTTCCGTTTCTGGGAATATGACTTGACTCATGATGTACCTAAATAAGTATAGTAGTGGCCCATGTTATAAATAAGATTCTATAGTAAAATGATTTAATTTCCAAAGGGATTAAGTGATATTTTTCTTGTTCCTTTCTTAATGGCTAAATGCAATAGTGAAGCATTAGTCGTAGTCAGATCCCCTGGAAACCATTTTGTATTAGTTTTCTTTTCTTCTTTTTTTTTTAAGGTTTATTTCAGAGAGAGAGAGAGCACGCGCACAAGCAGGGGAGGGGGATGGGGCAGAGGCAGAGGGAGAAACAGACTCCCCGCTGAGCAGAGAGCCCAACGTGGGGCTCAATCCCAGGACCCTGGGATCACGACCAGAGCTGAAGTCAGACGTTTAACCAGCTGAGCCACCCAGGCGCCCCACCATTTTGTATTAATAAACTAAGCAGTCGGAGCCCCAGGTAAGGGCAGTTATTGTGGTGTTCTCTCGACAAGGCCGTTGTCATAGAAAAGCCTACCGGAAGTCATTAATGAGGAACATGTGAGTCAGCGTGTCCAGCGTTGAGTAGCGTACAAAGCCCAGATGACCCTAGTATCCTACCAGTGCTTTTAAGACCTTCCTACCTAAGGACCCCGTACATCAATGAGGAGTGAGAGTGAGCACCTGCTCCCGAGGATCTGGGACAGAACCCGAAGTTCCTCGTAAACATGAGAATACTGTATGACGTCTTAAATGAGTTTGCAAAGAGTGCATTTCTCCTCCATCACACAGCCTTGCATGTTTTAGTATAAAATGGTGTGCTCTCCCCCCTGTATGTCGAGGGAAAAGCATGCCATGGCTTTATGCACCCACAGCCCTGAGGAGGCACATAGCCTGGCCTCAACAACAGAGGCCTCTAAGAGGGGAGGCCGGGCCCACACCACTGGGGAAATCCACCGTGGTTGTTCAACAGCCCAGAGGATGTTTGCAGGCTGGAACTGGCTGTAGGAAATGAAGTGGGCATCTCATTGCCCAGCCCTCTTCCAGGAGAGGCCAACAGGTTCTTCCCAGAATCTACAGTCTGCAAAATCGGCAGCTCCCTTGTTTGTCAAGAAGAGACGTTGTGAAATGGGCCTGTTCCGAAAGGAGTCCCACTAGACCGATTAAAACCCAGAGGCCCCGAGGGTGCCGGCTTCCTCTCATCTGATCTATGAAGAAGAAAATCTAGACTCCCAGAGGCCCCAGGGTCATTAGCAAAGTCACTTTCTGCTGCTTTCAAGTCCAAGGAGTCATTTCACACCTGAACGTTCACAAGGGAGTGGGGGCTGATGGGGCAGGCGGAGGGTGGTGTGGACGGGGCGGGCACAGGAGCCGAGATCTGTTTGGGACTCCGAAGTGAACGGCAGCGCCCGAGGGTGTCTGTGGGAGCGGGCCGCAGAGTGAGCCGCGGCGCAAGGCACACGGTTCCTCCAGAGACTTCCCCGCTTTCAGCCTCTGGGGTCTGCCAAGCAATGCACTGAAGGCTTCACATATTCCTGTCTTGGGAGCCAACTGTACCCAGCAAACGCGAAACCCAGGGCCAACAGTATTGCTCTGTTGCTATATTAGGGCCGGATTGAAGCCATCTGCCGGCGCAGGCTTAGCAAGGAAGAAACCCCCATGCTTGGCTCAACAGCAGCATTCTCTCCCCTGGGATTTTGATACCAGCTCTCCTTTCAGGCTGGCCCGCGAGGTCTGCCTGCTGGTGTGGGCGAGGCCCCCATGGCTAGGCACGGCTCCCCTTGATGCCCCCGCCATCAGAGGGCGAGCATGTGCACCCTATCATGCGCCCAAGACCCCAGCGGCTTTGGAAGGGCCCGCAGGCTCGTCTCGCTGGCTGGCAGGTCCTCCCTGGCTGTCTGTGCCTGCCGGCTTGATGCGCCCCGCGTCCGGTAACTTCTCCCCCAGAGCTCTGCATGCACGGGCCTCGGCGCAGGTTATTCTGCCAAGATTTCAAGAAAAGCCAAACAGCGCAGCGCAGACTTATTTATTGCCAGCGTCTCTTATCCGAGACTAGACCAGCTCAAGAAGAAAGAGGATTCAGAATTCCGTAGCTGATGAAGAGTCCAAGAGAAGCAGCCGATTGCCCCCTACTTGCTTCTGGAGGTTCTGCTGGGGACAGCCCCTGGGCTACTGCGAGTGGAAGGAAGATTGCAGCCCCCAGCAGACTCTGTCCCTCCCTGGGCCCCGAGAGCCTGGGAATCTGAGAGAACTCAAAGTAGAAGGACACGTAGAGTTCATCCAGTCCAACGCCTTGATTTGGGCAGACGGAGCCACCGAAGTCCAGAGTAGAGGGAAATGACTTGCCCAAGGTGAAAGTGTCAGACAGTGGCTGAGCCGGGCCTGGAGCCCAGGGCCCCAGACTATCAGGATGGGACAGCCTTCCCTGGGAACTCCACTAAAGGCGGGAGGGTTCCCCACAGAGGGTTTTGCCCAACTCAGAAAAACTTCTCTTTTTTTAAATTTTTTTCAAAGATTTTATTTATTTGAGAGAGAGTGAGAGCTAGAGAGAGAGAGCACACACAGAAGGAGAGGGAGAGGGAGAAGCAGACTCCCCGCAGAGCAGGGAGCCTGATGCGGGACTCGATCCCAGGACCCTGGGATCATGACCTGAGCCGAAAGCAGACGCTTAACCGGCTGAGCCACCCAGGCGCCCCTCAGAAAAACTTTTCAACACAAAGTACAGACCTTGATGACTGATGCTTATTTTAAAGGGATTATCTAGGAGCGGCTGGCTGGCTCAGTCCATGGAGCGTGCAACTCTCCATCTCTGGGCTGTGAGTTTGAGCCCCACGTCGGGTGTAGAGTTTACTTAAAAAAGTTTTTTTAAAAAATAGCCTTTTTTGCCTCTGCGCATCCGAGAGAGCAAGATGGGTCACCAGCAGCTCTGCTGGAGCCCCCTGGGGAAATTCGGCCAGGGTTCTTGTTCTTGCCATGTCTGCTCGAACTGGCACCATCTGATCCAGAAATATGGCCTTGAAGTGTGCTGCCAATGTGTCCGTCGGTGTGTCCGTCGGTACGCAAAGGAAATGGGCTTCATTAAGTTGGATTATGTGAACTTCCTTGATATCCTTCCAAGATACCTACCTTAACTGCAGATATCCAAGATACCTACTTTAATGCCAACTCATTGTACATAAGATAAAAGTACTTCAATGATGAGTGTTCCAATGTGAATAAATAAATAAATATAAAGAGAGTATCTAATGTGCAGCACTAAGGAAGTCAAAATGAGAGTCCAGGCTGAGCGTTTAATTAGTATGGATTGTTGGGTCTACCCTCTGGGTATAGGCAAACTGATTACAAATAGAAACCGATTTTTGGATTTTGTGTGAAAATCTCCTTGCTGGTTCTCACTGACAGTCAACTGTAAGGTAGAAACAATTTATGTGCATTTTACAGTATGTACCTAATACAGCATAGATATGCTCTGGAAAATCACTGATAAACATAAAAATATGAATGACTTAAAAGGGAATGGTTTAAGATGATTCCCATAATAGATCTGGTTTGTAGCAAAATGAGAAAGTTTTGATTTGGTGTAGATTTAGCTCCTTTGTAGGTTTTTTAAAAAAATGTATATTTGCTACTGGCTGATCCCCAGATACTGTTCCCACAGGCTTCTTCTTTTTTTCTAAGACAAGATGTCTGACAAGTCTCTCCCACTTAGGGCTGTCCTCCAAACTGTTAACAACGATCTTTCTAAAAAACACCAATCAGATTGTGCGAGTTTCTTACTTAAAAACCTTCAGTGGCTCCCTGTTTCCCACAGAGTAAAGTCTTAGCATTCCCAATCCACCGTGATTTGGCCCTTACTTGTCCTTCCTGCCTTACCTCTTAGCACCCACCATGCAACACACACACACCCCCCAACAGTGTACACCCTATGTTCCCTCCCATCATAGAGGCTACTTGCTCTTACTGAGCATGCCCTGCCTCCACTCTCTGATATTGACGATCTTGCTCAAGCTGAACCCTCTGCCTGAAATGAACAACCATCTCATTCTGCTCCTCCATGGTCCCACCCATCCTTGGTGGTGTCGATTATATCCCACTTGTTCTGTAAAGTCTTCCCAGATCGTTCTGTTTGGAATTTTTCTCTCCCCACGGTGTTTTGCTTGTGCCTTTATCTGAGCCCTTACTACCTTCTGCCAAGTATCTAGTTGGTTTGTCTCTTGGTCTGTTTTCCTTGTCAGAGTGTGGGATTCCTACACTTGATCTTAGCCAAAAGGCCGAGAAGCGATGAGTGTGGGATTCCTGAAGGCAGGCACTAAGTCTCTCTCCAGCCTTCCAGCTCAATGCTTGGGACATTGTAGGCTACCATTAAGTTTGTTGAATTAAACTGGGTTATATTTCCCCTGTCCAGGAATATATCCCCATTTATCTTTGACCCAAACCCTATTTCCTCTGTCTCCCATAATGCTTCACTGTCATGCTAAGCTGTCCCCTTCATCTCGAATCTCCATGATGGTGGCCCATTGCTGATTTCTTCAGGCAATGGAAGCGACATAATTTTCATTCTCAGTCCCCAAACCCAGAGCTCTTCTCAGGATTTCACAAAGCTTAATAAGGCTACTCAGTCAAGTATGTGATCACTTTCATGTGGAAACACTGACTTTTCTCATGCTCTTGAGTTCTCTTTGGCAATATATATTTTACTAATCAAGGCAGTATTTTTTTTTTCAAGAAAAAAATCCATTACTACTTAATCACTACAGTTGATTTGATGTACAAAATTGTTCAAGGGATGGTATAGCTTCATATGAGGTTCAGAGTTGGACCTGCATTTAAACAGCCCCTCTGTCACTTACCAGCTGGGTAAATATGGGCCAAAAAAGGAACCTGAGTTGGAGCTTCCTTGTCAGTAACATGGGAATTATAATGCCTACCTTGCAACATTGTTGAGAAGGTTAAGTTAAATGAGATCATGTATATAAATAGCTTAGCACAGTGCCTGGCCCACAACGAGGACTCTGTAACTCGTCGTCATTTTTGTAATTCCAAAACATAGGGTCCAAGAGATAGAAATAACAAACGAGGCCTTTGGTGGCAAAGAAGATTCGAAACTCCTGGGCTTAGCATCTGCTAGGTTTACCGTAACTGCTCTAGGACGTGAAACTGTCCAGTGTTCGTGGATTATTTGAAGAGCAAGATAAATAGCACATCTTGCCGTTGGGCAAGGGGAATATCCAGAAAAGGAATCCGAAAGCAAGGCTAAGAGTTCGCTCATTCAGGTCCACCCTAAAAATACTCCTCTGCATTTAAGTTGAGAAGTTGCCCTGCGACTCAAGGCTGGGCTTTCAACAGCTAGAGCCATATGTGTTCTCAACTTGGTGAAATCCGATCGTGACCTGAGCTTGTGCTGACCTCGGCCTTTGCTTGTGCGCTGCGCATAGTTCGCCTTTCCGAGAAAGAGGTCTGACTTCCAAATAGAGCGCGGCTCTTTGTTCTCCTCTTCTTTTTCTTTTCTTTGTGTGTATTTATTTTATGGGGAGAGGGAATCCCGATGAGAGTCAGCCGAGTCGCTCTTCCCTGGGTAAGAGGGTTCTCCGGAAAATTTGATTTGAATTCTTCTTGGCACTCCAGGAGAACAACTTTCTCAGCTTTAGAGAGGCAAAAAGTAGTCAGATTCGTATCTATTAAAAGGTAGGACATGATTTCTTCGTACAGCAATGAAAACTAGTTATAGTTAACCAGAAAAGAGAAACATTATTTGTATTTAATATGACAGAGGAGTCAATAAAACCTATGTTCAAATTAAGAGGAAAAATCTTAATGCCCATCAGATACAAAGGCAAAGGATATGAACTGTCATGCATTAAGAAATGTAATTAGTAAACGAAGACAGAGGAAAAAGTTGATCTGTGTAGTAATCAAATACGTGCAATTAAAGAAACCTTGATATATTATCTTATGCTGACTGCAATATCTTTTTCCAGTTGAGGCCCCGTAAATTTGGTTCCCTCGTCATTGCTGAGGGCAGTAGAAACTACCTTAGCCCTTTTGGAAAAGGAGCATTGCAATCTGTGTGATCCCCCTGGCTTTGATCACCTTGCCCTTGCTGCCTGCTCTAACCGTTGCTGGCCTCCAAGCAGCCCTGGTCCCGGGCCCTGCTCTGCGCGCATCCTGGGCCAGTGAGTCCTCACACTTTCTTCCTGTGACTTGCTGAGTGTTTCATCCCTTGTAAGAGGAGCCCTTCCTTCCCCTTCCTTCCTTCCCTCTGTAGAATCCCAGTCATTCCTACATGCCTGTTGCTCTGTATCTCAGTGTCCCCGAGGGATCCTTCCGGCTCCGGGGCCACAGGCCAGTTGGCTGGTGAGGGCACTCACATCACCCCACCTTCCCAAGCTATTGAAATAGAAACACTGGCAACTGAGTCTAGAAAAGCCAAGGGAGTCGATCCGAGTTCTAAATCTGGAAAAACAAAGCGGAAGGAAGCTGACCTCTGGGCCAGGGCTGGCCATCTTGAATTTCCTGACAAACCACCATCTACTCAGATGTGCCTTCTGAGAGGCGTTCGCCTTGGGCCAGTGCCAACACCCCAATTTCTTTTCAGAATCATGAACATATACCATAAATGGTAGGTGGTCAAAGAAGGAAAGCCCTTACCCATCGGCCTCTCCTTGGTCTTTGCTTGGTATCAGTTTAAATCCTATGCATTAGATCAATTATGCTCTGTGTGTGTGTGTGTGTGTGTGTGTATGTGTTTAAGTAAGGGATAAATGAAAAGACAACATAAATCAAAGAAGAAATATTTGGGAAAAATAAAACAACTTTCAATGGCAAACTACCCTATCCTCGACTCTAATTCAAGCGAGGCTTCCAGGAGAAAATCTGTGGGGCGCAGGGCCCAGGAGAGGCACACGGGGGGTCTACCACATCCCCGCCCCACTGACACACACATACGCAAAGGCACACAGAGTCACCCACCCAGCACCTTACAGTGCAATACCAGTGAGATCTGGTGAAAGAGATCTTCAAGCACAGCCTTACCTAGGGAGGAGATGACGCGCAGCTCCCGACCTGCACCCTGGGGTGTGGGTGGGTGGAGCCAAAGGGCAGAGGGGAGCAGCCAGCCTCTCGCCCTTGGTGTGACCTCGGGAAGGAGCCCCTCTGGCCACCTCTTTCCTCGGGAGGACCCCCCACGCACCCAGCCCTGGCTCCTTCTCAGGCAACCACCTTCCTTTCCACGAAAGCTGGGGTGCCCCGGCGGTCCAGACCAACGCTTGAGCCATGACTAGCGGACACTTGATGCTGTCGGGGATCCCGAATTTCAAATGCTTCTTTTCTTTCGGCAGAACTGGCTTACGATCTGGACGTGGATGACACACCTGGAAGCAAGCAACACGTGAACCAGAAGGACAACGAGATAGCAGCCTCTCACAACCTGGGGAACAGCTGTTCCCCGCTGAAGGTTCTCACCAGCTTGGCCATCTACGTGGCGGGCTTCTTCCTACTGGTGCACTGACTTCCCAGTGCTCGCGCCCATGCTGCCCGGCGGCACCCCGTGGCCTTCCTCTGTAAAGGGAGCCACCTTCTTATTTTTTTTTCTATTTTTTTTTTATCTTGTATACCTCCTCCAGCCATTAAGTAGAAGACCAACCATGTGTTGTGTTTTCGAAAATCAATGGTGTCTTTGAGGAAGGTAAATTTTAGTGGTAGTGTAGATCGTCTTTTTGCAAAGAAAAAAACTCAAGTTGTGCCAAATTATTTTCCTATGTTTGGTTGCTAGAACATGGTTACCATGTCTCCCTTTCTCTCTCTTCCTCTTTCCCTTTGCATGGATTTCTTTGGAAAAAAATAAATAAATGTTCAAATAAAAGTGCACTGGGTCTTTTTTTGTAAGCCCTCATACATGGTGACCACGCGGTGCTTTTCCTCCCCCTCACCTAGCTTTCTGTTCAGTATGGGAAAAATCCCATCGGGCGTCAATGAGGTCATTCAACCCTACCTCCCTGCCTACCTGTTGTTGGGGGATCAATCCTGGCCCCAAGCCCCGGTCCAAGCCCCCCTCCCAACACACTCCCAGTGCCTAATCTCCACGTGGAAATCTTGAGTTAGAGTGTTCTTGCCAATGAACAAAAGGTATCTCAAAAAGTTCCCCTGTCTCTCTTTACAAATTTCCCTTTGCTGAAAGTCCTTTGCCCAAAGAGAAACCCTCCGTTTGGGTCACGTTCAATCACACGATTACCATCCTTCCTTTCCCCCAACCCAAGAGACGTAGGCCCAAGAAAGAGTAATTGTGCGAAGAACTAACTCCCCAAGCTTCTCTGCTACTGTCTTGGGCTTGTCGTCTGTCACTCTTCTCCAGGGACAGGCCCATGGCGGGGCCAACAGTCACCCTGGGTCAAGCTGCAAAGGTGGGCATCGGGAAAGCCTTGATTTACAGCAAGCGACCGCATCCACTCTTGGCTACAGGTGGGTTTCTTCAACACTTGTATCCTTGACAGCGAGGTTTTGTGTACCTGTTGCACATCAGGTACTGTACCAGACATGGAGGCAGGAGAAAACAAATATTTAGTCCCTGTTCTCCTGGAGCGGACGGTCTGGCACCAACACGCCTTACCAGCTCTTTGCCGATTGTAGGCCGGTGTTCCCACTGAAATCTGGGTCTTATATGTGCAACATCACAAACCATCATGGCGCCGATGCGGATATCTGGACGTGCTGCTGCCAAAGAACCTCAGGAATAACCAACTTGCCGCTGTCACAATGCCTAGCATGTGGCTCATTTGCCAGGTGAGGTCAACAGAAACATTTGGGTTTTTTTCAACAAAAACGTTATTGATTCTTTCCAATGAGCAGGAACTCAACTCCCACCTGAGGGCAACGACAGGAGAAGCTGAATGAGTATGAGAAAGAGAGGGTGAGCCACCGTGAAGGAGCGCGAAAAAGGTCAAGGAAGGGACCGGAGAGTCCCCTTTGATTCTAGAAGGTGGTTCCAGCCAGGATCTCCAATTTCTGTCTGATGGCCAGAGGTCACCATGCGAGACGCAAGAGGTGTCATTACTCACAACTTATCGTCCCCTGCTCCTGCTGTCCCCAACACACTTCTGGCAGGGTGTCCTGTGGACCACAGGGCTCCAACATTTATTTTCGTTCTCTGCAGAAATTCTCACAAACACAAATTGGAAATGTTTGGTTTAGTGTTTCCTTCCGTTGCTTTTGTTGAAGACTATAATCAGTTGTATTTATTAATATAATTTCAGTGATTTGTAGCCGTTGGTAAGACTGGAAAGGGAATTATCTTTGTTTTTCAAACCATCATTATTTCTGTCTTTGGATGGGATTTGTACAAATCTTTGTTCTTGGATTCAGGAAACCTAAATACTGGGCAGGTTTGCTCCTGGGCCCCGGAGGGTGGTATTACAACAGCACGGAGGCCAGAAGAAAGAACTAGAGCCGACTTCTCGCCTAATAATCGTTCCTGTCATTCTTCAGGAAGGTTTTTATTTAATGTGGCAAAAAGAATTTGTGGTTCTGAGACCAGGTTTTATGCCTGCAGGCAGGCGAGGACTGTTCTAACGTCCGTTCTTCCTCTCTGGGAGGCGAAAGGGATTATCAGCTTTTATGTTTTAATGTATTTATTTTTTTTAAGATTTTATTTATTTGACAGAGAGACACAGCGAGAGAGGGAACACAAGCAGGGGGAGTGGGAGAGGGAGACGCAGGCTTCCCCGCGGTGCAGGGAGCCCGACGCGGGGCTCGATCCCAGGACCCCGGGATCATGACCTGAGCCAAAGGCAGACGCTTAACGACTGAGCCACCCAGGTGCCCTTTAATGTATTTATTTTTTAGATTTATTTTATTATTTTATTTTTTAAGGGGCAGGGGCAGAAGGAGAGGGAGAGGAAGAATCTCAAGCGGGCTCCGTCTGGTAAAGGGGAGAGTCAGGACAAGATGCCTGGGCTCTTTGTTGCTCCAATGTCGTAGCATCGTTGTCTTGCCTGGTGCTGGTGTCACGTATGTGCTGTTCCCGTCTTAGGACTTCTCCAGCCTGAGGTCATATTTGACATACTTCAGTGCCCAGAACATGGCCCGAGCCAGCCAGTGTGTCTGCTGTCTTTGGTACACTGTCTACCAGCTTGGGTCTGTCAAGGCTGAATGGTGGGGTGGAAGACACCTCTTCTGGGATATGCATAGCCTGCTGGCTTCAGCTAAGTGGTTGGGATGAAAATGAATAACCATACCCCATGACAAACCATGGACACTCCGCCATCTTTTATCGACATTTTGTTTTACCCAATAGCCAGTCTCTTTTCACTTTCCACCCATGCCTTTCCCTGCCCTTCTATATTTTTTCTTCCTCTAGTTCAGAATCCAGTTTCACAGCTAGTGGCTTTTCATTTTTGAACTGTTTATTCTACCCTCTGATTTAAACGTCCTACACACGAATTATAGTAAGATGACTATTTGGTCCTTAGAACAGGCCTGGCAGCTGGGAAGCTGTCCCGTTGTGTTGGAAGTTTCTAGGCCTCCTTCTCATTTGAATGCATGTGTCAACATCCAGCAGCTCCACTCTGGTACTTGAACAAGGTTAAATCAGGGAATAACCTGGGGAATCCCTAGGCTGGAAAACACCTGCTGGCTCATCCCACCATCTTTGTTTGATGACTGCCAGAGGCAGGGCTCTCACTGGCTCACAGAGCAGCCCATCAGTTGCTGGACACCTCCAATTTTTATCAGATTTATTTTATTCAAAACAAATACGTATAGATAATAAAAATTCTACTAATAGAGCATTATATAAAGTTTTAGAAACGACATGTATCCCGTAATTCCATCCCCCATAGATATTTACTATTAAACATTTTATCTATATCCTTCTAGGCTTTCTTTCTCCATATATGTATATTCACACCCATGAGATGATACCAAACATACAATTCCATAACATGAATCAGGCTTTATTAGGTTAAACCTAAGTCAGCCTTCCTCGAATTTTCACCCACGGGTCCTGGCTCATCCAGAAAGGCCAACATGAAATGAAGCTACCACCACTCTTCACACAGCTGTTCTTCAACAATAGTTTTCAGTCACTGACTCTTGCCCGTTTGAGGATTTGTCTTCTCGTTGCTGTTCCCAACAGCTCCTTCAGCCCCTTCAGCCCTGCTCTGCGCTCCGGCGGGTCCATGGTCCTCGTGTGCTGTCCTGCTGGTCGCTGAGCCCACGGGGCCACTGGAGCCCTAGCACGATGGAACCTGGGTGCTTATGTTTCCACAGAAGCCCAAGGCCTCCACCAGAGCAGTCCTAGAACTCGGACGCTTGCTTAGAAGCCACCGTACACACCGCCTGAAGGATGAGCTTGGGGCCAACGGAAACCCCCAGAGGTTTTTGCAAGAATGGCGGCCAAGCCGGGTCTCTTCTATCCCAGACTTCTGTAGTTGATTTTTTAAAGCTGAATCCCAAGGGCTTTTGATTTTACTTGTCTGTATATTGGGGCAGACACTAGACACCATGTGTCGTGTGAGTGTGTGTGTGTGTGTGTGTGTGTGTGTGTACTAGGGTGGAGACTTTTTTCTTGCCAAGGCCACGCGTTTGAAAGTCCTCTTTTGAAATTGTTCTCGAGCCAGTTTATGTACCATATACAAAAATTAGCCTCATTTCTTTATAGTCACACCTTGTTTGGAACCAAAAATAATGTTCTTCAGCTTCATCACCCACCTCATTCACAAGGTTTGCTGCCAAGTGGCTTTTAGCTGTTTCCAAAAATCAACTCTCCCTTCAGGAAACAAAGGCCTTCCTAAGAAGATTCCAAAGAATGTGCTATGGGCTATGGAGGGTTTTTTCCCAAAGAGAAGTTCTAGAGAATTTGAAGAGACTGTCTCTTGGAAGGACATAGCACTAGTCTGGATACAGGTCTGCTAAGGAACCAACAAAATAAGCTCATTGCTTTTCATTCACTTTTATATATTTAGAAATAAATATATTGAGGCACCTGGGTGGCTCAGTCGTTAGGCGTCTGCCTTCGGCTCAGGTCATGATCCCAGGGTCCTGGGATCGAGCCCCGCATCGGGCTCCCTTCTCCCTCTCCCACTCCCCCTGCTTGTGTTCCCCCTCTCACTGTGTCTCTCTCTGTCAAATAAATAAATAAAATCTTTTAAAAAAGAAATAAATATATTGACTTTGATTCACGTTAAAAACAGAGTACAGGGCTGGCATACAGTTGGTGTTTAATAAGGGTTTGATGAACCCGATATTCATTATATAAGCATTTATTGAGCAAAGCTTTGTGCCAGACCCTGTGTCACGTGGGTTTCATTCACATCTGTTGAAGGAAACAGGCAAGAAATCATGGTATGGGGGCGCCTGGCTGGCTCGGTCGGGGGAGTGTGCGACTCTCCATCTCGGGACTGTGAGTTTGAGCCCCACACCGGGTGTAGAGATGACTTAAAAATAAAATCTTTAAAAAAAAAAAAGGAAATCACAGTACAATATAAACGTTATAATAAGGGTGTATGTCGGATGCATGGGAGAGCAGAGGTCAGTGGGTCAGGGATATAACCCTTGAAGAAAGTGTAGAAGAAAGGATATAAATTGTCCAGTGCTTGCAGAAAGCATAGAAGATGACTTGAAGAAAGTGTCAAAATTGTCCACATTACCAAGGGGGAAGAGTGTCTCAGGCAGAGCAGCAGGACCCGGGTCCGTAGTGGACCACACCCAAGGCTCTTTGTTGTTGGGCCATACAAGACACCAGGGTGCCTGTCCTCGGAGCGGGGGGAGGCATACTGTGTGGGGGGGGTGCATGGGGGCATTACCTAGCGCTTAGAAGCAATGGACAATACATATACCCAGCAGTGTGGATATTTCTTAAAATCATACACAGTATGAGTAAAGAAAAAAAAAAGCAGGAAACCGAAGGGACTATATAGCATCTCACCATTGAAACGAATTAAAACATATTCACAGAGGACAGCACACATTTCCCAAAAATACATGCACGCCGAGGGATACACACTGACCACATTAAAATGGTTGCCTTTGCATGCGAGTGGGCTTTGGGCATAAAAAGGAATAACGAATGAGTCAGACAGAGCGAGAGAGGGGGATCGTCTAGACGAGCTCTGACGATAGACCATGAACTAAGCAGCAGCTGTAACTCAACCCTTTGTACCTGAGGCCACAAACACAACCCAAGTCAAAGACAGAAGAGAGGGACAAGAAGAGGGAGGAAAGAAGGCAGCACAGGATTCCAGGAGAAACATCTCTCCACGGCCTAGCATATAGTAGGTGCTCAATAAATGCATGTTGAGAAAATAAACAAATGAGCCGAGTGTTCTACCTCAGGCTACATGGAGCTATTGGCCAAGCAAAGAGGCCTTCAGTTAGGTGGCATGTCTGCCACCGAATTATGTCTCGACTTAGCATTTTGGAGGTGATTCTGAAGTGAGTCACTTAGCTGGAGCCTCAGTTCGAGACAGCGTGTTTAAGAGCTCTTTCGGACAGATGATAATTATAGCTTTCTTTTGGGGTGAAAACCCCCAGTTTCCAGCACCATTAGGCAATGAAATTGTTATACTTATTCTGCTTCGTTGGAGTCCTGAACTCACCGTGATACTCCAACGCCTTCATTTTACAGATGTAGAAACGGAGGCCCAGAGAGGCTAAGAGACTTGCCTAAGGTCACACAGCAAGGGGGGTGCCAAGTCAGGATCGACTCAGAGCCGTTATATATACGCGCCGCATTATATATATGGCGTCCCCTTGACAGAGCAGAATTCACAAACGGTGACATTGGGGAGCTAGAGTCAAGGCTGTTTGCGGAAACCTGCATGCATACGGACAGACTTAGTCATACTGATCTTCATTTTGATTCTCGTGGCAGTTAAAAAAAAAAAATCTCTTATCTCACAAAACACATTGCCTTTCCAAATGAATGCATTCAAGCCAGGGCCTGCTTCAAGCCGTTTAATGTTGCCCTTACAAATTGGAACCCGGGGTGCAGGAATTCCATCATCCTCGTGAAGACTCCCTTGTCACAACAGACGCATTGTTCTTCTCACCCGTACCGTTTGGTTTCGTGCCTTTTCTGTAAGATGTTAGGTATTTATTTTGTTTTGTTGGTGCTTTTGTAATCAGTCTAGACATGGGCCTACACCAACCCATCCAGGAGGCAGATAAAACTCCCACAGTGGAATGAGGTAACCCCCTCCGAGCTGTTCTCTCCGGGGAAGGCAGGACGGCAGCGCCCCTCAGCCAGCCCCCAAGCCAAAATGTTCGGGAAAACGACCACAGAACGGACTGAATTCGCTAATGACGCAGGGAGGACATGTTCCGTCTCCGAAAATACTCCCAGTCCCACGGTAATCTTCATTTTGTCCCTGAGATGAATTTGCTGCCCACATTGTTGTCTAAATGCTGTCTCATTGCAAATGAAAAGTCTCTCTCTGCAGGGGTCAGAGAGACTGCTTACTCCGAGCCTCCGCAGCTGAGGATTTGTAGACTTGACTTTACCCTGAGTAAGCAAAGGTACCTATAGCAAGACAACAAACAGGGAGGGGCTAGGGCACAGATTACTTGTATTTAATAGAGGTGGGTTTCCTCTGCCCTCTTTATGCAAATTGTTTTTGATTTTTTTTCCTGTCGCAGAACATATAGAGGTCTGACTTATGTTTCACAATTCACAGGGCTGATTACATTTACTTCATTGTCAATGGATAGTAACGTTGTTTCACCCTTCTGGAAAATCTAAAAAGGTTCATCCTTCCTGCAGAACCTCCCTGACACCATCTCTGTGACAGGAGAAGCTTCTGGAGCCCTGGCAATTCCAAATGAGAATGTGTCTTCATGGGGCCCCTGGGTTGGCTCAGTCGCTTAAGCGTCCAACTCTTGATCTCAGCTCAGGTCTTGATCTCAGGGTCGTGAGTTCAAGGCCCACATTGTCTTAAATTTTTTTTTAATTCTAAAAAAAGAATGTGAGGGGTGCCTGGGTGGCTCAGTCAGTTAAGCGTCTGCCTTCGGCTCAGGTCATGATCCCGGGGTCCTGGGATCGAGCCCCGCATCGGGCTCCCTGCTCGGCTGGAAGCCGGCTTCTCCTTCTCCCACTCCCCCTGCTTGTGTTCCCTCTCTCGCTGTGTCTCTCTCTGTCAAATAAATAAATAAAATCTTTAAAAATAAATAAATAAAATAAAAAATAAAAAAAGGTGTGTCTTCAGCTTGCAGTCAATGAGACCATTCAGCCCAGGGTCTCGCACAGCACCGAGCTCCACCTCTTACACTAGGCAGTGCCACCGAAGCTCGTGGAGTGAATGTCAGTGGCCACCAAGCACCAGCCAAACGTGAAATTTGACCATAATCCTCAGGTCGGGCCTACTGCCGATTGAGCGCCCATTAGTAACCTTAGGCTTGTTTCGTTTGGACTGGTATCATATTGTTTTCTGCCATTTTACCAACAAGAAAAGTTACTCCCTCACGATTTCTAGAACCTGTGTATGGCTACAATTGCAAGAACACAACAAGGCAAAAATATTGTCTAGGAACAACAGCAAAAATAGAGCTGTTTGCAAACAGCCACGGACTGTCTAAACTTCTAAGTGAATGTCCTTTCTAACTCCTTATTTACAGCAGAGTCCTAAACCATCCAAGAAAGATTCAGTGCTTTCCCAGTGTTTTGTTCAGTGTATCTGGCTGGATTTTAATTCTGGGACTATCAGTAAACTGTGTATGTATCATACAGAAAGCAAAGGGCATTTTTTTTTTTTTTTTGCCAAATCTGTTGGATTATAAAGAGTTTGCCACATTACAGTTTTTGCAGCCCAGAAGCTCTTGGTTAAAGGTTGTCCTTCTATTATCATGAATATTTATAACACAGTTTTGGGTAGGTTTGCCTCCACTCAGCTCTTGAAGTGCTGATAAACGTTGGTAGTTTCTCTGTCATCAAAATGGTTCTTTCTAGTGTCGATGGTCTCAGTTCCTGTGATTTCAGACACCCATTTAGTCCTATGGCCCCTGACCACATAAAATCTATGGATCCGCAGCATGGACCCCTCACGTGAATGCTGAGAAAACCTTAGAAAAGTGTAGAAGTTTTAGTCAGTATCCTCTCACTGCCCATCATCAGGTCAGCCAGCATATCAATAAGAACATTATAGGGGCACCTGGGTGGCTCAGTCAGTTACAAGTCCAACTCTTGATTTTGGCTCAGGTCATGATCCCAGAATCCTGGGATCGAGCCCCACACGGGGCTCCACGCTGGGTGTGGAGCCTGCTTGAGGATTCTCTCTCTCCCTCTGCCCCTCACCCCACTTGTGCTTTCTCTCTTTCTAAAATAAATAAATAAATAGATCTTTTTTAAAAAGAACATTATAATAGATTCTCATCACAAGGAAAAAAATGTTTGTAACTATATGAGATGATGAATGTTAACTAAACTTCTCGTGACAATCATTTCACAATCTACACATACATCAAACCATCATGTTGTGCACCTTAAACTTATACAATGTTAGAGGCCAATTGTATTTCAATAAAACTGGGAGAAAACATTATATATTATGTTCTTAAGTCCTGTACTGCCTACTCAAGGCTTGTCCTGAGGCTCACATGAGGGGATGGACAGGACAGCATTTGGAACGGTTAGATACATCTGCTAGAGGATTCAAAAGAACAAGTATCAAATTTTCGATGTGATAAAAGGTAGGCCTGCGGGGTGGGAAGCCTCAGCTCTCTGGGGCCTTTGTACCTGCCCAGCACCCCCTGACGTAACACAAGACCCTTCCTGTCTGAGTGAGGAGTCTCCTCAGCCTCAAATGGGCAGTGGTCCTCGCATCAAAAAAAGCTCTCAGAGACATCACAAGAAAAGACTTATGACTTCCAAACCTCCTCCCTCGTCACCCTCTTCCAAGCATTTCATGCTTGAAGCTGGAAGTCAACTTGAAGAAAGAGGTGAAGATGGATGCTATGAGTTGAACACTGCCTTCAGTGGAAGCCAAGAATCAGTGTTCCTTGGAACAGAGCATCATTGAAAATTGTCGGCCAAGGCCAACAGCCCACATGACCACTATGAAAAAAAAACGGTTATTAATCTGTTTTGTCTCGTCCCTTATTTCTTCTGAAATAGCCTTCTTAAAGCCTTGTCAATGCGGTAGGAATCCGGTCCCCCCAGCTCCGTCTTTTGCACCTAGAGACTCATGATTCATTTTCAGTTGTCTTCCAACACCTCTCTTATTGGTCACTTTTGTTTCATCCCTTTGCTAAGGCAGGAGGTGAGGCCCGATGGGATCCCACCCATGACATTCACCCTCAGGAGACAGCCACATCCAACTGAAGTCACCAATCGACTGTTAGTCACAAACTAGGTTTCTGAGAGGGCCTGTGCTCATTATAAAGATGAGTATCGGTTATAGCCCCGCCAGAGCCGGGGAGCGGAATGAGGAGCGTCTGAAGATCAGGTTATATATAGCCAAACTGTGAGGGGGGGTTTAGGCTTCCCAAGAGTTGACCAGAACAGCTAAAGCCTGTGCTTTGAGCCGGCCACAGACCTAAGGAAAAAGGTACTCATGTTCTCCAAGGCCCTGCCAGGCCTGTCCACCCAATTAATCCTAACGAAAGCTTGAGTTACAGAGTGACTCTTACCAGCGGTGAGGCAGGAAGTCCACCCGGTCACATACCCACATCCGACACCCCCTTCCCAGCAGGAGCCTACGGCTTGCACAGGGAAGCTTCGCAGTGATTCTTTTCTCCTTGTGTCAGCTTGGCTGTGTTGATGCATGGCTCCCCCTCCTCATCGGTAAGCCACAGGCCTTGCTCCTGTTGCTTGAGTAAACACCTTTCAGCCTGGTCTGTGCTCTGAAACACGGTGAGTCACAGGCCTTCTCGCGCACGATCTGGCCCCAGCCCTTTCAGAAGTCTGGATTCCCAAGCGCGAGGGAGCCAGCAAGCAGATGCAGCTCAGCCCCGAGGTCTTCTGAGGGTCCCATCTTACTTTTCGGCCTTAGGCTCTAAATGGCACGTCAGAGCAGCTGAGCCCAACTTCCTCCGTTGCTGAGCTCCTCAGAGGTGCCATCCGCAATGTTCCCGGGAGTCCAGATGCAACTGGAAGCTTCTGAGCCGGCAGCCGGCCAGGACTGGTTTCCAGTGCCGTCCACATTCTTCCTCTCTGAGTTCTCCGGAAGCTGCAGAGCTTAGTGTTTCTTATCCAAAAATCTTCTGGCATTTTTTATTTGTGATAATTCCAAACCCACCGAACATTCTTATAACAACTGAGATTTGGGAGAGAGGGTGGAAAAAAAGGATCGGTTAGATGATGAAGGGCATACTCACTCCTAGGTGCTGATTTTCAAAGGGAAATGAATTTGATGGCCCCGTTTGAGCTCTCAGGGAGTGTTGATTTCCTGCCTGAGCCCCCACACAGCTATTCTATTGTTAATCGGGGTGGCTGCTTTGGATGGTGGAGGTGTAGGATTTGGGGTTGCCAGGGGCTGGGATCCAGTAAGGCTGGCCAGGTCTGGGAGTAGCTGAGCTTATGCCTCTCACACGAGGGCACTGGCAGAACCCACAGCTGCCAGCCCAAGGCCCAGAGGGTGGGTTTTCTCACTCTTGGCATGTGCTATTCTGCACGCTGCATCCAGAAAGAGATGGAAATCATCCAGGGGCAGAGCAAACAGGCCCTCGAGGTCAACAAGCCCAGTCCCCCTCAGCCGATAGATGGAGAAAGTAAGGCCCCCGGGGTAAATGAGGGACATTGGGATGGTTCTAGAGCCTAGGGCCTCCTGGCTCTCAGTCCAAGACTCATCTGGTCCTAGCCCATGAGCAGGATCAGAAACAAGACAGCATCCGCCAGGCCAGAATTTGGAACTTTCTCCATATCAGAGTCCCTGGTTTCTTATCTCTAACCCCTCCTGTCACCAGTGCTTGTGACAAAAATCAGACCAATAAATACCTTGCAGAACCTTTTAATTGCCTGGAGACTGGAAGACAAGTACTAGAGCAGTCGACAGGGAACCTATTAGAAGAGGCATTTCTTATGAGTCCTAAAAGACGTGAATTTTCCTTAGAGAAACAGATGGAGATTCATTTCAAGGGCCAAGGGGGGAAAAAAAAAAACACATTTACTTAAATGACATGGTCTCCTTCTTCTTCAATGCTTCAAGTACAGGCTCTTGCCTCTGCCTCTGGGAGCTTAGTAATGCACATATCTGGAGACCTGCTTCTCACATGTCTGCTCAGTCCTTCATTATAGGGAGAGAGAATTCAACTGCTGGTTCCAGAAACCGTTTTCCAAGAATAACAGCATATCTGGCCCAATTTAATGCTTTCACTTCTACTTGCTGGCAGAATAAAGAGGCTGGGCATTCCCTTTTATCCACCCCCATCACTGAGGTTTGGCTAAGACCCTTCTCTGGAAATCTCAGCTCTAAGGAAAGGTTCACACACTTGGTTTTTAAAACCAGAGGGAGACGTTGACAAAGGCAAGAAGGTATAAGTGAGGAGAAACTAATACCCTCCCTACAGTAGGAGCTAATAAGATTGGAACCATAATTCCAACAATGCTAAGTGAAGGGGCCACAAGGACTTGGCTCAACCTGGGCCTCAGTGCACCATTCCAGAGGCCCTGGTATCTCTTTGAGTATAGGGAACACTGCCTGAGAGATTATGGGGAGAAACTGAGCTCCTCTAGAGAAGGCTCCAGACACTATAGAACCATCTGGTCTAGAGAAATCTATATTTGCATCTCAACACTACTGTCACAGAAAGCCATGGAGCCAATTATCCTTCCTGAGATATGAATACCATCGGTGGGAACACAGAACATTAGTAGCTTGGAAACTCTAACTGGCCTGGGGGAAAACTATATAAATTGTGAGAAAACAACCCTTGTGATCATTTCACTTCGGTGCACATTGAGTTTTTATCTTATATGGGCCCCTCTCCTTACATTTTTTAAAAACATGACAGAGTGGTTATATCTTGTATTTAGCACTGAAATTTTGGAAGAAAATCTCTTCCTTAGTCAAAACCTCCATTTTAGTTCCCTCCAAACTAGTTCTTAAACCTTTTTGGGAAGGGGGGAAGGAGACATTGAGGGGTGGTCTGAGATTTCTTTGAGAATCATATAAAAGCTTAGGTCTTTCCAGAAAAAAAAAAAAAAAAAAAACCCACACAGATACACTGTGATAAGCAACCTCTGTGATGGCTCCCAATATTTTCTTGGTATTCACACCCTTGAATAACCCCTTCCCCTTGACTGTAGGCTGGACTTAGTGACTTGTTTCAAATGAATTGGATGTGGCAAAAGTGGTGGGATTAGGTTACAAAAAGACTATGGCTTCCGTATGTATGTTTTCCCACAATAATAATAATAATAATAACAATAATAAAAGACTGTGGCCTCCATCTTGCTTGTTCGGTCTCTTGCTCTCTTGCTCACTCACTCTGAGAAAGCCAACTGCCATCTTGTAAGCTACACTGTGGAGAGAGTCACATTGCAAAAAACTAATGTCTCTGGGCAATCGCTAGCAAGGAACTGAGACCTGCCAACAGCCACGTGAGTAGAAGCAGATCCACGTTCAGAAAGCTCTCAGATGGAGAACATAGGCAGTAACCTCTTTGACATCGCCCACAGGAACTTGTTTCAAGATACATCTCCAAAAGCTAGTGAAACAAAAGCAAAAATGAACTTTTGGGACTTCATCAAGATAAAAAGCTTCTGCACAGCAAAGGAAACAGTCAACAAAACAAAGAGGCAACCCACAGAATGGGAGAAGATATTTGCAAATGACACTACAGATAAAGGGCTGGTATCCAAGATCTATAAAGAACTTCTCAAAC
>NC_138385.1:15218824-15254233 GCF_054177405.1 Leptonychotes weddellii
ATCAACATGGATGGGACTGGAGGAGATTATGCTAAGTGAAATACAGAGAAAGTCAATTATCATATGGTTTCACTTATTTGTGGAACATAAGGAATAGCACGGAGGACATTAGGAGAAGGAAGGGAAAAATGGGGGGGGAATTGGAGGGAGAGATTAACCATGAGAGACTATGGACCTGAGAAACAAACAGGGTTTTAGAGGGGAGGGGGGAGGGGGGATGGCTTAGCCTGGTGATGGGTATTAAGGAGGGCACGTACTGCATGGAGCACTGGGTGTTATATGAAAACAATGGATCGTGTATCACCACATCGAAAACAAATGATGTATTGTATGGTGACTAACATAATATAATAAAATTAAAGAAAGAAAGAAAGAAAGAAAGCCCTCAGATGAACGCAGCACCAGGTAAGCCACACCTGGATTCCTGACACACAAACCTTGTGATAATAAATATTTGTTTTTTTAAGCTGTTAAATTTGGGGATCATTTGTTACACAGCAATAACTAATGCACATCCATGCACACAGGATTTTACACAGAGGTTCAGGGGATTCCAGGATATCCTAAATCTCACTCCATGGCTCTGCCACATTAACTCCATGTTAAAAATCCCTAGACTGGGAGGTGCCTGGGTGGCTCAGTCAGTTAAGCATCTGCCTTTGGCTCGGATCATGATCTCAGGGTCCTGGGATCAAGCCCCCTGTTGGGCTCCCTGCTCAGTGGGGAGTCTGCTCCTCCCCTCCCCCGCTTGTGCGCTCTCTCTCTCTCTCTCTCTCTCTCTCTCAAAATAAATAATAAATCTTTAAAAAAAAAAAATCCCTAGACTGGGGGCACCTGGATGGCACAGTCAGAGGACCGTGAGACTCTCGATCTTGGGGTTGTGAGTTTGAGGCCCACATTGGGTGTGGAGACTACTTAAATAAATAAAAACTTTAAAAACAAAACAAAAAAACTTTAAAAACCTCCCTAGACCAGTGATGACCAATAGAAATATAATAAAAACCACACAGATATTTTAAATTTCCCAGTAGCCACATTAAAAAAGTAGAAAGAAACAGGTAAAAATAATTTCGATAGCATATTTTATTAAACTAACATGTCTAAAATACCATCATTTCAATGTGTAATCAATATTAGTATTATTTATGAACTATTTCCCATTTTTGCTATAAATCTTTGAAATCTGTCATGTCTTTCAATATACAGGACATCTCAATTGGGACTAGCAATATTTCAAGTGCTCAAGAGCCACAGGTGGCCAGTGGCCTCTGTGGTGGACAATGCAGCCCCGGACTCACATGAAATTCAAGTAATGAACAAATTTTGACTTCAACAAACTCTGACTATCATAGTACCTGCTACCTGATAGGGAGGCTAGCAGGGCCCATTACTGTTGAAAAAGCGCAAGGGGGTAAAGATGATAATACTCTCCACATTGATCTACAGATCCAACACAATTTCCATCAAAATCCTAAGTAGGTTTTTTTTTTTTGGCAGAAATTGACAAGCTGATCTTAAAATTCATATGGAAATGCAAAGGACACATAATTGCTAAAACAATATTGAAAAAGAAGAACAAAGTTGGATGAATGACACTTCCCATTTCAAAACTTACTACAAAGCAACAGTAATCAAGAGAGTGTGGTGGGTGTTATAAGCAAAAAGAAAAAAAGAAAAAAGAAATAATTAAAAGAAAAAGAGAGAGTGTGGTACTGGAATTGGATTGACATATAGATTAATGGGACAAAATTTAGAGTCCAAAATGAACCTATATATCTATGGTCGGTTGATTTTTTTAAAGATTTTATTTATTTATTTGAGAGAGAAAGAGAGAGAGCAAGAGCCGGGGGGAGGGAGGGACAGAGGCAGAGGAAATGAGAGAATCTCAAGCAGACTCCCTGCTGAGCCCAGAGCCCAATGTGGGACCCAATCCCACAACCCTGAAATCAAGAGCTGAAAAAAATCAAGAGTCAGATGCTTAACCAATTGAGTCACCCAGGCACCCCAATGGTCAGTTGATTTTTGACAAGGGTACCAAGACCATTCAATGGGGAAAGAATAGTCTCTTCAACAAATGGTGCTGGGACAACTGGATGTTCACATGCGAAAAAATGAAGTTGAACCCCTACCTCATACCATATACAAGAATTAACTCAAAATGGATTAAGGACTTAAATGTGAGAGCTAAAACTATAAAGTTCCTAGAAGAAAATGTAAGGGTAAATCTTTATGACATCGGATTTGGCAATGGTTACTTAGATACAACACCAAAAGTACGTGCAAAGAAAGAAAGAAAGAAAGAAAGAAAGAAAGAAAGAAATAGAAATACTGGATGTCATCAGAATTTAAATGTTTGTGCTTTGAAGGACACCATCAAGAGAATGAAAAAACAACCCACAGAATGGGAAAATATATTTTCAATCCGTATGTTTGATAAGGGACATGTATCTGAAATATATAAAGAATTCTTAGGGGCACCTGGGTGGCTCAGTTGGTTAAGAGTTTGCCTTGGGCTCAGGTCATGATCCTGGGGTCCTGGGATCAATCAGGGAGTCTGCTTCTCCGTCTCCCTCTACCTTACCCATCATTTTCTCTCTCTCTCTCTCAAATAAATAAATAAAATCTTTTTTTAAAAAAAGGAATTCTTACAACTCAATAAAAAGGCAACCCAATTTAAAAATTGGGCAAAGGATCTAACAGACATTTCTCCAAAGATAGACAAATGGCCGATAAGTGCTTAACAAGGTGCCAACATGACCATGAGCCATTAGGGAAATACACATCAAAACCGCACTGAGATACCACTTGACACGCACTGGGATGACTACAATTTTTTAAAAAAGGAAAATAGCAAGTGGTGGAAAGGCTGTGAAGAAATGAAAACTCCTCTACGTTGCTGATGGGAGTGGAAAGCTATGCAGCTGTTTTGGAAAACAGTCTGGCAGTTCCTCAAAATGTTAAACGGAGAGGTAACCTATAACCCAACAACTCCACTCCTGTGTATATATAGAGAATAACTACAAGTAGGGACTCAAACAGATACTTGTATGCCCATGGTCACTGCAGCATTGTTCACAATAACCAAAAGGTGGAAACAGCCCAAAGGCCCATTAGTGGGTAAATGGCAGCAGATAAGTGGGTAACCAAAGTGGTTTAGCCATGTAATGGAATAGTATTCAGCCATAAAAGGGTGATGTAGTGACCTGTACTATAACTTGGATGAAGCCTGAAAACATGATGCTAAGTGAAAGAAACCAGTCACAAGAGGCCACATATTACATGATTCCATTTTAATGAAATGCCCAGAACAAGGGACATCAGTAGAGACTGAAAGCAAATCAATGTTTACTTCCCACCGGGGGAGGGGGGAGAGAGTGGGGAGTGATGGCTGATGGTTATAGGTTTCTTTTGGGGATGTTGAAAATATTTAAAGATTTATTTACTTTCTTTTTTTTTTTAAGATTTTATTTATTTATTTGACAGAGAGACACACAGCGAGAGAGGGAACACAAGCAGGGGGAGTGGGAGAGGGAGAAGCAGACTTCCCGCTGAGCAGGGAGCCCGATGTGGGGCTCGATCCCAGGACCCCGGGATCATGACCTGAGCCGAAGGCAGACGATTAACGACTGAGCCACCCAGGCGCCCCTATTTGCTTTATCTTAGAGAGAGAGAGAGCAGAGGGAGGGACAGAGGGAGAGGGAGACAGAATCCCCAAGCAGACTCCTGCTGAGCGCCGAGCCTGATGCGGGCCTCGATCCCAGGACCCCAAGATCATGACCTGACCCAAAACCAAGAGTCAGATGTTCAACCGACTGAGCCACCCGGGGGGCCCCCCAAATTTTATAAAATTAGACAGTGGCTATGTTTGCACAGCACTGAACGTGCTAAAAGTTACTCAACTGTACCTCTGAAATGGGTACATTTTACCGTCCGGAAGCTGCATCGCAGTAAAGCTATCACCAAAGCTCCAGTGGCCGTTCAGGCATCCTTGGCGACACGGCATTGCCTCCGTTCTTTCTCAGGGCCATCTGGCGGCTGCCCGGTGCGGCGGAGACAGGGAGGGATGAAGACAATCAGAGTTAGGAGCCCCCGCCCAGCGCCCGCCCACGTGCTCTGGTCGCATACCGTCATCTCCCGTCATCTGTGCTCTGGTTTTGCTCACTTCACACACGGGGGAATCGCTGGGTCAAAGCCATCCCACGAGGTGAGGGGTGGAGCCAGGATTGAACCGGAAGCTTGCCAACTCCAAGGTCGCGTTCTTTCGGCTCTCCCGCGCTCCTCTGGGAAATCCGCAAGGCGCAGAAGGACCGGTGGCCTTAGTCAGCCTGGTGGGCGCTGCGCGCGTCCCAGCGCCATGGCGGGTCGGGGGCGCTTTGAGCCCTGGCCGCGGCTGCAAACTCAAACGCCCACCGGGGCTTGGCGGGTCACGAAGGGGGCCGGGCTCGGGAACGGCTGTGGTGAATTGGGGACCGTGCGGCTCGTCTACGGGGAAAGGCGGGTACCGGCCCCCGCTCGCTGTTGCCAAAGGGTCCCGAGGACCTGCGATGGCCAGATGCTGATTTTTCACAAGAAGCCAAACCTGTGGATGTTAAACGCTGGCGACCGAGCCAGAGGCCATCTCTGGGGCAAAGCCAGCACTTGCCCGGTGATTCCAGCGGAGGGCCCACCAGTTGGCAGGTGTGAACTGGATAATCTCTGCTCCCTCTGGCTTTCGCGTGGTCTGGGTCTCTCCGCCCCAGACCTGATCCTGCGGGCTCCGGTGAAGGCAGGGTTCACGCACTGGGTTTCTGGATGCCCTGGGGCATTATCCCTGTGGGAAATCAGACCCCAGAGAACAGCCTCTCTGGGCCCGGGCTCCTAGTCTGCGGGGGCGGCGGCCGAGTGTGGAAGGCACTTTTCCTCCCCAGCGTGGCCGTGACTTCTCCTCGAGCTCTTCCCCGGGCCTCTTGGGCGGGTGGGGAAATTCGGGTGAGCGGCACCCTGCGTGGATGGCAGGTGGTGTCTGGGACTCCAAGTTTTCGAAATCCGAGGCCTTGGTTGAACGTCTCCTACAAAGCCCCGCCCAGTGCGGTAAGAAGGTGGCATTTTGAAGCACCCAGTCGTCGCTTTCTCCAGGGAGCAGGCCAGAGCCAGGAATGTGTACAAGGAGCTCCTTGAATTGTTAGGTTTTCGCCGTGGATGTTGCCATGAATTTTGTGATTTCATCAAGGAATAGGTGCTACCTTATCCTTCTGGTGGTTTGGAAGGGGTAAGGAAATAAATGTGATATTAATTAATATTTGGCCTTTAAAAACATACATTCATGGCTACAGGAGAGCCAAAATGAAAGAAAAATTCTTTTTGGCCAACAATTCCCCAGTGCATTAGAGTGGTCCCTGGAAGCATTATTAAGTCAAAAGATGTAAAATGTTTCCACAGAATGTTGTTTTTTAAGATTTTACTTACTTGAGAGAGAGTACAAGCTGGGGGGGCGGTGCAGAGGGAGAAGGAGAAGCAGGCTTCCCGCTGAGCACAGAGCCCGACACGGGGCTCAATCCCAGGACCCTGAGATCATGACCTGAGCCAAAGGCAGATGCTTAACCGACTAAGCCACCCAGGTGCCCCTCCACAGAATGTTGGATACTGATTCCATCTTCTTTGCTACAAAGAGAGAAACCTTCCGGTAAAAGCTAAAGGGTTGGGGTCCACGAGGGCTCTGAATTGTCATGGCCAATCTTTCCTACCTCACTGCCATTGACTGACCTTGGAGAGGCTGTACTAGAGGCCTGGACATGCTCAGGGACATAGGCCATGGGTAACAGGCCTGCTCCTGAGAGGCTGGTTCTGCTCAGGGCCCTCCTCCGAGGCCTGTGGAAGCTCATGTGCCGGAAATAGTCACCAACCCAGTTGTAGGCATTGCTTGCCCCCCACAACCCCTGTATCCCCATCTCCCAACTCTTTGCAGAATCATCTAGACAAAACCTGTTGGTCTTCACTCCAGACTCTCTGGCCCTCAGACCTCCATCTAGCTGAGTACCCTAGTTCCTTACCCAGGCTTTAACAGCCTCTTCGGGATTTGCTCTTCTGACTGCACCAGCTCACCCTCTCAATGATGCCCATTCTTGCTCTTCGGAGCCTGAATGAAATAAGGCCCCTGGAAAGATAGAACATCCTAATTGCCAGAGCCTGTGGCTATTTCCTCATATGGAAATAGGGTCTTTGCAGGTGTGATTAAATGAAGGGTTTTTTAATAGGGAGATTATCCCAGATTATCTGGGTGGGCTCTAAATGCAATGACAAGTGTCCTTAAAAGAGAGAGCTCACTGAGATTTAACAGGCAGAAGAGGAGGAGGCAATGTGACCTGCCACGGGGACAGAGATTGGAGGGCTGTGGCCGCAAGCCAAGGAATGCTGGCCCCCACCAGAAGCTGGAAGAGGCTAAGAAGAGACTCTTCCCGAGAGCCTCCAGGGGTAGCGCAGCCCTGACAACACTGTGATTTTGGACAAGTAACCCTGATTTTGGACTTCCGGCCTCCAGAACTGTGAGAGGAGAAATTTCTGTGCTTTGTTTTGTTTTGTTTTTGTTTTTTGAAAGATTTTATTTATTTATTTGCCAGAGAGAGAGACAGCGAGAGAGGGAACACAAGCAGGGGGAGTGGGAGAGGGAGAAGCAGGCTCCCCGCGGAGCAGAGAGCCTGATGCGGGGCTCGATCCCAGGACCCCGGGATCATGACCTGCACCGAAGGCAGATGCTTAATGACTGAGCCACCCAGGCGCCCCGAAATTTCTGTTTTTTTAAGGCACCAAGTTTATAGTCATTTGTCACAGCAGCCACAGGAAACAATAGAGGAGGGCTGTATCTCAACTTTGGGCAGGACTCCTTCCGGGTTAGGGACCTCACCTGGCCCCTAGGGACGTACCAAAGAGGAGAGACCAACAGGGCCAACAAAGGCCTCGGTTCTTTAGGGTGAGATTTTGGGGTCCAGAAACCTTAGGGAACACCACTGAAGAAAGTGGATTACTTTATCTCGAGTCACACAAATTTAGAACCTGCAGGAAACACAAGACTGGTGAAGTGCTTTATGACAAGACCAAGTCCTCCAAGCAGACTCGTTGGCAGGCATGACCCTCCGGAGGACCTGGTTCTGATGCTTCCAGAATCTTCCTGGCAGGTGGGTGAGAAAGCACTAACCTCAAAGTATTTTGCATAAACTTATTTATCGAATGCAAGCCCTCCCTCTTGGCCTCGGTTGCATCCTGGTAGCATCTGGGGAGCTTTTGAAAATCCCAACACACAAGTTGCAACCTAGACCAATTAGATCAGAATCTCTGGGGATGCGGGGCTCCTGGGTGGCTCAGTAGTTAAGCGTCTGCCTTTGGCTCAGGTCATGATCCCAGGGTCCTGGGATCGAGCCCTGCGTTGGGCTCCCTGCTCGGCGGGAAGCCTGCTTCTCCCTCCCCCTCTGCTTGCCGCTCTGCCCCTACTTGTGCTCTCTCTCTATCTCTCTGTCAAATAAATAAATAAAATCTTTAAAAAAAAAAAAAAAAAGAAGAATCTCTGGGGATGGGACCCAGATATCAGTGTGTTTCAAAGCGCCCCAGATGATCCCCACGTGCAGCCAAGGTTGGGGACTGCCCCTTAAGTCGTAACCCTCAGCCTCATCCACCTGCTTGCATAATGCAACCCTGGGAGGTCAGGATGGAGGAAGACAAGGGAAAAGGATTTTTTGAGATCTCACGTTCAACCTAGCTAGAGAGAGGGAAAGAAAAGCAAACAGTGAGTGGAACAAAAAGCTCTTCTGAGCCCCGTCTGAGGACCTCCAGATGAGTAACCCAGCGGGTTCAGTGCACCAGACAGTCTCACCCCCCAGTGGCATTCCAGAAGCACCAATTGACAGGCTCCTGGTCCCCTTGGATCAGGAATGACCCTGGGGTCCTGGGATTACTTGGTTTAAAATGGCACAAGTCCTCAAGCTGACAGGGGCATCCCTGGATGCTGTTATCCTGATAGAAAGCTCATAGGGGATGTCATCAAAGCAACGACTGACCTCCTCCGGCAGAAAAGGAATAAAGACAACAAACTCTCTTTTCTCCTCCCCTTCCAGAGTTTTCTTCCCAGAACAATTATAATGTCTGTATAGAAATCTGACTAGTCACTGTCATTTCCATGAACTATGGATCATTTATGCTCGGTTATTGTGCCCTGTAGAACCAAGTGGAAAAACCGTCATGCAAGTCTAATGAACTGTGTGTGAGGTTGGATTTCAACATGAAACTCTGTTTAGCAGTCTTCAATTGCTGCTTGCTCTCATAGTGCTGTCCTAAGTCCACAATCTTCAAATATTAGAGGGAACATTTCTTCCTGGTCCTTGGCTCTCTTGAGTAATGGATGTCGTCCGCTAAGTCACCAATGCTCAAAGCAGAGTTCTGTGTCTGAGACATTTGTAACTTTGAAAAATGCCAGTCGGACCTCAGAGATGAAAAAAGGGAGCCTTGGAGCAGGACTGTTGGAATAAAACATGACGAAATTTGCACCTTCCTTGCGTGTTTTTATAGCTACCAAATTCACGGTACCAACGGTGCTGGTTTATCGTGGAAATTGTAAATGCAGCAGAGCCCCTGGGAGCCAATATAACGAAAAGGTGGATTTGTGTTTGCTGTAGCCAGCCAAAAATAATGAAGCTGAAGCAGTCCTCAGAGAGAAAAAGGGCTTGGCCAGGAATGTGTGGGAAAACAAAACTACTCTGTGCCGCTCCAGCTCAGCTTGGGAGAAGAGAGTGTCAAGAAGGTCGAGTTTCGAGACTCTCCCTAGGAACTCATTGCAAGCCAACAGATTTGCTCTGAAGTCATTGTCCAAGAGGGAACGTCAGAGCTTTGAGGATGGAGAGAAGAAATAGGACGAGGCCTGGCTCCATCCAGCTCCCGACTAGACATGGCAAGTGGAGTCACCTTGGGCCATTGCTGTGTCCTGGGGGGAGATGGGTGGGGAGAAGGGCTCCCGTAGTGGGGGGAGGGGCCAGCAGGCAAGTAAGCCAAGCCTAAGAAGCAGTCAGAATCCTTTGGTAACAACTTAATGGCATTCCCCTCAGCTGAGGTAAGGGGGTTCCTGTTAGAAGCAGATGAACAGCTCCTGGCATGTTTACACAGCTAGTGAGTTTGTTGTCTAAGAAAGTTGCCGTTAATCAAATAGAGTGTATTTTGTTCAGAGTCGGATCCTTTTGAAAATAAACATCTGATCTTATTTCACTAGAAATCCACTGTTGCAGCCTATTCCGACGCTATCAGAGTTTTTCGCTCTTTAAATGCCACATTAAATAAATTGTATTTGGTGGTTTTTACCCCTTGCCCCGCCCCACCACCCACAAAAGATCCAAACTACAGCCCCCAAGCCAGAGCACTGAAAATCGTGGCCTTCGTGTCTTTGGTGGCAGCTGGTGGGACCCGCTGAAGCTTCAGAGGCACATTGCGTTTGATGACCATCAGCTCTCCTCCTGCAACTTGAGGATTGGAGAGCCTCTAACACCACGTTTCCTTTGAAAGTCAAGGGCGTGTGCGCTGGCAATACATTTTTCCCCGTGGACGTAACCAATTTTAACTGATTTTTCTGGACCCAAGAAAGCGCCATCAGCCCAAAGATCCCCAGAGCCTAAATAAATAGAAGTTGAGTTGGTACATGCATTTTTTAAACGTTTCAAGCATTTCAACTCCTACAGAAATATCCACAATCCATTTCAAAATGACACTGAAGGAGAAGAGGACAATCTCAATCTGTTCGTGTTTTAACTAACAGAGCCCTAACACTACCCGAGAGAAACATTCTAATGAAGTTAATTAAGAATTAATGAAGTTTACTAATTAGTAATTAATAAAGCTCTCATAATGTGACACCTGACATTTAGTTCCGTGATTTCTTTTTCTGGTTCCAGATGTTTTTTAATTATAAGAAGAGCACCGGCCTCATAAATGACGCTCTTCCATCTTTCCAATAGCCGTTGTTGATCCGTGGGCATTTTTTTTCTCTCTGTGACTCATAGTAAAGGTCATTTTTCTTATTCCCTTGATGTTCACAGATGCATTTGCATTCGAACAAATCCACAAAGTACCAGGACCAGCTACAGAAAGACACACGTCTTTGGAAATATATTTCAGATGGAGATGTTTTAGAAAACGCTAATATACAAATCAGTCCAGCCTAAGATGGAGCTTCGCTGAGCCTCATCTGCAGTCTTAGACATAAACAGTGGGGCAACAAACTGCCTGGCCCAACTGAAGCAATCAGAGTTCCAATACACAACAAATTAGTTTCACACCAAGGGAAAGGTCATTTCTTTAATCCATGTCTTTGGGGAATGTACACAAATGTCATTCTTCCCAACCTACGTAATTAAACAGTTTAACTGATGTGGCCATTCACTGTTTATTTTCCCATTGGAAAATAACATCCAATGGAAGGATGTTAGCATCAGGTGACAAGGAGAGAATAAAGACAGTTGCAAATGTGTGGATGATCCACCCTCCAGCCCGCGGGTGTGTGTGTGTGTGTGCGCGCGTGTGTGTGACAAGTTGCTTTCCCTCTCTCTAAGGGAGCCAGGAAAGGCTTGCCTCAGCCCCCACGGCAAGAATCAACATCAGAGAGCCTCTTTGCCAGGGAGGATGGGCTGCTCCAGCTTTCCTCCTTCCCTACCCGTGTGGTCACTGGATTTGGTTCTGGGACGACTGCCCACCTCACAAAGCCGGCGGCACAGGGTGCTCAGCTGGGAGGGGCAGCACCAGGTAGGGGTGGAGGAAGGAAGCACCGGATTGGAAGTCAGATACACCGGGCTTACGGTCCCGGCTCCCGCACCATGTGACCTTGGACATGTGCCCACTCTTGTCTGAAGTTCACTATCTGCCTCTCTAAAAGGGGTTAATAGTACGTAAGGCAAAGGCTTGTGTAAGGTTCCGGGAGATGATCGGCGTGAAGCGAGGTTAGCACAGTCCTGGCGGGAAGTGAGTGCTCAGTCCGGGAAAACTCTGCCTCTGTGGACAAAGGAAGATTCCAGGGGTTGCATGTAGGGGACAGGAGGAGCCGTGATTGGGATGGGGCATGTGGAAGGACTTCTGGGGTGGCTGGCAGAGTCCCGTGCTATGTCTTGCGTGGTGGTTACGAGAACGCTAATACTGCAGTAACTCACTGAGCCGTGTGTTTGTTCTCGGTGTTGTTCTGTATCTGTGTTTTATTTCCTGATAAAAAGATTACAGTAAATAAAGGACAACAATTGTTTGTCTTGGAAGGAAGGAAAGAAAAAGAAAAAGAAAGGAAGGAAGGGAGGGAGGGAGGAAGGAAGGAAAGAAAAAGAAAAAGAAAGAAATGAAGGAAGGAAGGGAGGAAGGAAGGAAGGAAAAAGAGAAAGAAAGAAACGGAGGAAGGAAGGAAGGAAGGAAAGATGGAAGGAAGGAAGGAAAAAGGAAAAGAAAAAGAGAAAGAAAAAGAAACGAAGGAAGGCAGGCACGCAGGCTTCCCTCCATGACCGCTGCCTGCCCTCTGACTCGAGAGCACAGCCGATTTCCCATTTTGTCCATGAATAAAGCTCTTTCCACTCGTCCTAGACCACTTCATCACTGCTGACTACCTCCACCCCCTCCTCCGGCCACTCTGACCCCTGCTTTTCTGGCTCCCTTTTCTCAGCTGGCCCTTAACATATCCGTGGCTCCCACGGTCAGACCTGGGCCTCTTGATCTTCTCTGCCCCCTCTCCCTGGTGAGCTCATCCTCTCCCATGGCTCCCATGACCGGCTCCATGCCAGGGCTTGCCGACACTCTATCTCCCGTTTAGGTCCCTTCCTTAGGCCTCAGACTCCTTCTAAACACCTCATCTGGCCATGTCCACCTGGATGTGAAAAGGCACCCAGGCTTCATACACCCTTGTGCTTCTCAGTTTCCCATGTAAGGCGCCCCCGGCCTGCACCTGGCCGTGAACTTTGATGTTAAGTCATCTCTACCCCCAGCATGAGGCTCGGAGCCATGATCCCAAGATCGAGTTACATGCTCTACCGATAGAGCCCACCAGGCACCCCTTTATTTATTTACTTATTTATTATTATTTTTTTAAGTAAACTCTGCCCTTGGCTGTGAACTTGTAAGCACACCAAGCTGCTCTTACTCCACCCTGCCCTCATCCAGCGCAAGTGAACCCTGCCCTCATCCTGCGCCACTGTCTTCAGCCCAGATCTAGTTTCTGCTGCCACTTTATCCTGTCACCAGTCTGGTTCCGCAAAGGTCCCCACCTTCCCGAATTCCTGTCTCTTACCCTGATTCAGACCTCACTCTCCCAAGGATGTTGCTGTTCTAGTGGTCTCTGCATTGCTTTGAGTGAGCCCCGTTACACCATGTGCCTCGTTGGTCCAACCCAATCCAGGTTCTAACACCGATATGCACGGTGTTCTTTCCCTATTTGCCCCAGCTCCGTGATTGGGAGAGAGGTGCTCTTGCTGAGGTCACAGGCCCTGCTGAGATGGGCCACCACCACTGTCCTTCCAGAAAAGGTTACGAGGGACACTATCCAAAACCTTGACTACATCTTAGTGCTATGCACCTGGCCATTATAGACAGAGACTTTAGTCTGGGTTATGCAGAAGGAAGAGAGATGTCTGCGGTGCTGAGCGAGGATGATCATTCAAGACGAGTAATTGTGCTTGTGTTAAGGAAGACTCTGCATCCATGACTGAGCAATGTCATCACTTACTGGTGGTGGGCAACAAGAAAACCAACACATCCTAGTCCCAGCCCTCCCCATCTGACCTGTCTTGAGCCTTACCAAAAGCCAGAGACTGTTTTGAATGCCCCTAGAATGACCAGAGGACCAAGTGTGTATGTAGACCCATGTGAAAATGGACTTGGGTCCAAGAGGACTCATGCCAAGGCCCCCTACTTCATAACCTCAGTGGCCCCTCCTAACCACTTAGGTCTCCAGCTACTCCAGACAAACACCAGCTGGTCCCATTCTTCTCCCCGTCCCACGCTAAGCAGTCAGGGTCCCCACCAGCTTCTCCCTAGTGCCTCAGAGGAAAGAACTTAGACTTATTTCTTTTTTCCTTCACTTAGGTCTTAGAGGCACCTCAAACTTGACCTGTTGAATGGATACATTTACTTCCATCTGCCCCACCATCTGTTCCATCCCAGTAAATAACACCACCATCCACCTACTCACATGGTCCAATCAAGGCACCATTCTCTCGGTTAACAGCTGTATTTATAACAGGCATCATTCATATGTCATGAAATTTAAACCTTTCAAGCATACAGCTCAGTGGTTTTAGCATATTGACCATGTTGTGCAACAATCACCATTATCTAATTCCAGAACATTTTCATCTACCTGAAAAGAAGCCACGTACCGATGAGTGGTCACTCCTCATTGGGCCCCACCTCCCTCACTTGGCCAACGTAGTAGTCTGCTTCCTGTCTCTCTAATTTTGCCTATTCTGGGTATTTCGTGTACATGGAGTTATGACATGTGGCCTTTGGTATGTGGCTTCTTTAACTTAGCCATAATGTTTTCAAAGTTCACCCATGTGGTAGCATAGATCCATATTTATGACTGAATAATAATCCATCATATAGGTATAAAATTTTGCTTAACAATCCATCAGTTGATGGGCATTTGGCTTGTTTCCATCCTTTGGTGATTGTGAACACTGCTGCTATGAACATTTGAATGCAAGTGTTTCTTCGAATACTTATTTTCAATTCTCCTGGGTATACATCTAGGAGAGGAATTGGTAGGTTATATGGTAATTCTATGTTTAACTTACTGAGAAACCACCAAACTGGTTTCCATAGTGGCTGTGCCATTTTCCATCCTACCAGCAACATATGAGAGTTCCAATTTCTCCACATCTTTGCCCATACTTGTTATTTTCCTTTTTTATAAAGGTTTTTTTTTTTTTAATTTTAAGTGCCATCCACCTCCCAACATGGGGCTCGAACTCATAACCCCAAGATCAAGAGTCATGCTCTCTACCAACTGAGCCTGCCAGGTGCCCCTTTAGTTTGCCTTTTTAAAATTGTAGCCATCCTAGTGGGTGTGAAGGGGTACCTTATTGTGGTTTTGATTTGCATTTCCCTAATGACATGATGTCAAGCATCTTTACATGTGCGTGTTGGCCATTTGTATCTTTTTTGGAGATACAAATGTCTTCATGAGTCTCCTCTCTTGTTTTGTGGTGTTTCTCCTTTGGGTCTCTTGCACCTCCTCCCCCCTGCGTCTTAGTCCCCTTCTTCTTAGACTCCTTCGTGGGCTCCTTCTGTTCTGTCTGCCCACCCTTCAGATTTGATCTTCCCTAGGGTTCTATCCAAAGTGCTTTGTTTGTTCTCACTCCACACACTGTCTTTGGGTGATCTCATCTGCCCCATGGTTTCACCTCTGTCTCCAAGTTGGCAACTCCTGGATCTTCCTCTTCAGCCCAGATCTCTTTCCTGGGCTCCCAGCCCATATATCCAGCTGCCTCCCCGATGGCTTCACTTGGGTGTCTCACAGCACCTCACACACTCAACGTGCCCAGACAGCACTCACCCCTCTCCCACCATTCCAGAGCTACTCCTCCTCTGCTCGGTCACACGGGCCCAAAACCCTGGAGTCTTCTTTGGCTCCTCATTCCAAATTTCTAATCAGTAACAACAGCCTACATATTCTACTTTGTGGATCTTTCCAAATAGACCATATGCCCAACAAAGACTTAGAACATTGAATTACTTTTTGGCCTACCACTCTAGGTAATAAACTATTCAAATAGAGCATGCTCATAAAATATTTTCAATTCGAATGAGTGCTTGACCTGTCTGAAATCTACTTCCTAGGTTAGGTATGAGAGGTGGGGCCCCTATTTCTGGGTTCAGTTTCACTTCTTTTCCTGCCTACTACCTCTTCCCTTGTCCATGACCTCATTATCTCTCACCTAGACTACGACAAGAGTCTCCTAATTGGTCTCCCTGCCTCCAGTTTCCCCTAGTTCTGAAATCTATTCTCTGCACTGACAGCGGGGTAAACTTCCAGAAGCACAGCTCTGATTATGTTGCACCTATTTAAAAAAACTCTTCAATGGTTCTCCTTTGACTACACATATAAGCTAAAAATCTAAACTCATAGGCAAGTATTAGGGCACCCAGCTGGCTCAGTCAGCAGAGCATGTGACTCGATCTCGGGGTTGTGAGTTCGAGCCCCATGTTGGGTGTAGAGGTGACTTAAAAATAAACTGTTTTCAAACATAAATAAATAAGTAAACTCATTGGCAAGTATTGAAGATTCTTTGTGATTTGGCCCATACTGATTCTTCCAGCCTCATTTATTGTTCCTTCAGGGGCACTAAACTACCTGCCACGCCAAGAACACACTATTCTTCATTGCCCTCTGCCCCTTTGCACATGTTCTTGTTCTGTCTGTCTCCCTTGTTCCCTCCTTGTCCCACTCCCACAACAACTGGCCAACTTTTATTCTCCAAGATCCAGTATAAATATAATCTCCTCTGTGAAGCTTTATTGAACTTTCCCGGACAGAGTTAGTCATTCAATTCCACTTAGTTCAGCTAGCGCACACTCAGCTCCTATTACATGTCATGCAATATTAGGCGTAAGGGTACAATAATGATGAAGTATATGGGTCCTGCCCTGAAGGAGCTCATAGTACTGGGGGGAGGAGCATGTTAAGAAAAAAAAGACCAGACAGCGTGGTAAATGCTGTGGAGAGAGGGTTCCACAAAAGCAATGGAAACACCTAAGAGGCAGTCAATAAACCTACCTGCAGGGGTCAGGGAAAGGTACCGTGAAGAGGTGAAATGTGAGCCGTGTCTCACAACAGGTGTGAGGTGAGCTAGAGGATGCAGAAGAAGGAGCGAGCTTGAGAAAGAAAATCCTGAGTTTGGTTGAGTCTGAGGCACCTGTGGACCATCCAGAAGACACTGAGAAGGCGGGTGGAAACACTAGGGGTCTGGAGCTCAGAACACACCAGCGAGGTGCTGATGCATATTCGAGAGGTGGTAGCACTTGGTGGTAGTGGGAGCCTTGGGAGGCTGGGGGGTGGGAGGTAAGACTGGGAGGGAGGCTGGTGCGCACCCGGCCCCTTTCCCAAGGGCTGCTGCACTCTTACCTCTCACGCACGTTCTGCGTGGCACAATTACGAGGTTGAGCACAACTCAGGCGTGGAGGTTGAGGCTTGCCCGTGTTAGCGTTTCTCCTTCTCCCCTAGCATCTTCTCTACTGCCTGCATACAGTAGGCGCCCCATACCTGCTTGAACAGCAATCACTGAGATGAGGGGTGGATGTCAAGGGACTGTAGCTGTGAGAGACCATAATGTTCGTGGTTGTTTTCAGTGATGCTATTAAGGATCTCAGCGCCTTTGGGATGGGACCCAGAATAGGTTAGGGAAAGGGCTCAGCCCGAGAGAAGAGAGCATCAAGAAACAGAGGTAGATGTCCTCCTCAGAAAGCTTTCAAACGAATAAGGTCAACACCGCCCCTGCGTCACCCACCTCATGTTGGGATCAGTTGTGACACAATCGGATCAAGGCTACGGTAGAGCATGTTTTGGGAAAAGCAGGACAAAAGCGATTCGGGAAATCGCAGGTTTATTTCACTCCTAGTCCCTAGTGTGCTGAGGTCAGGCAGGCGTGAGGCAGTGAGCTCCAGAGGAGCGAGCCCTCCAGTGCACCTTGGGCGATTGGGTCAGGAGAAGACTAGGGAGAAAGAGTACCCCGCTTTGCCCAAGAGCCTCTCAACTTCTGTGCAATGCACTGGACCACGGGCTTTGACAAATCCAGACTCTGGGAAGCAAAGAGGTCTTCTGCTGGCTGGCTGAGGAGGGCTAATGAGGACCAAATATCTTCTCACTAGGTTTGGGGAACTCATCACTCAGTGCCGGGGCGGACTGGTGATGCGAAGTGCTGTGGGCTTGAGGCTTTAACCCGCCCAAGTGACAGCTTGATTTTCAGTCAACATTTTGCTCTATTTGCTTTATATCACATCATATCCACTAACTCATCCCTCAATCCAGCCATCAGTGCATCTTATTTGGGGGGTTTATTTCCACATAAGCTGCAGATACAAGTACACTGTCCTCCCGAACGCTTGGCATTCACATAATTAACTAGAGTGTACGATGTGTTTGTTTTTCTTTCTTCAAGGTAAAATTTGCACACAAGAATTGCACAAAGCTTCAGTGTACATTTGACGAGTTTTATTCTGATGATTATACACCTGTACCTCACAAGGTCCTCTCAGAACGGAAAACCTGAGTTACTCGTGCTCCCCTCGGCAGACTCCACGGCCGACTGCATTCTGAGGTCATCTGACCGAGGAGCGGATGCTAAGGTGACTTTTGTAGATGTAACGGATACTGGAGTGGAAAGAGCTGGTGAGCTTTATTGACTACAACAAATGCTAGAGAGGGCAAAATTCCCAGGCTCAGTCGGTTAAGCATCCAACTCTTGATTTCAGCTCAGGTCATGGCCCCAGGGTCCTGGGATCCAGCCCTGCTCAGCGGGAAGTCTGCTTCTCCCTCTGCCCCTCTCCCGCTCATGCTCTTTCTCTCTTTCAAATACATAAATAAATAAAATATTTTTAAAAACCAGAGTGCATTATTCCTTTAGGGTAGAAGGAACACCCCGCTGCAGCAAACCTCAGAGGCTGGGGAACAGGAGGAGAGAAAAGGGTGTAGGAATAATCAGGTTGACATTCAAGTGTACAGAGTCGAGCTTCATTCACTCCCACCTCACTAAATCTAGAATTGCAGTAGTTTCAACCAGACGGGTGAAGGTTGACCTTTAAACAATGTGTGCAAAAAGCAGGGACGGACCAGCAAAGCAATGGCTAGATATCTGGAGGGGCCTCAGATGGCAGGTCTCCGGCTTGGAGACACCCAGGACTTTGTGCTTAGCCAGGATGTGCTCCTTGCTCTCCCAACCACTCACGTCATGCTTGGACTGATGCGGATCTTTTAAAAACTCATCTGAAAGTTGAATTTTTCGACAAGTCCAAGCGCCCTTCCCTCCCAGTTTCAGTGATTCAGGGCGGCCTAATGCCTTGGTCATTACAGAAGGAGTTCTTTCCTGGAGAAAACTGAAGGCTGAAATGTGGTTAAGGTCAGGGCTTTATCTAGCCGACAAGGCACTCTCTTCTCTCCTCACAGACTTAAGTCTCGAGCTACACATAAGATGCCCCCACCCAGGCCAACTATCTTTAGCCGTGCCCTGCTGACAGCCTGAGCTAACCAAGCGGGTCAGATGCCATAGCCAAGGGCAGGGAGCCTCTCCTCCATGGTGGCTACTGACCCACAAAACAAATGTCGGTTGTAGGTCACACACAATTATCAAAAGCAACTTCTGTTTGCGGTGACTGCTTCTTAAGGGGAAGGGGAAGGTATTGGGGCCCTGTTTCTACCGTCGAGTGACCTACACCAGGTCATTAAGAAAGTGGACCTAACACTTGATTCCACACACTTTCTGTTTTACGGATATGTTTCATTCCTTCTGGTGGCTGGAATGAGGAAGGGTATGGAAGAGAGTGCAGAAAGGAAAACGGCGAGGAGGGGAAAGGAAGGTAGAAAATGATTGGAGGGGCCCCTGGGTGGCTCCATCAGTTAAGCGTCTGCCTTCAGCTCAGGTCATGATCTCAGGGTCCTGGGATCGAGTCCTGCATCGAGCAGGGAGCCTGCGCCGCTCCCCCTGCTTGTGCTCTCTCTCTCTCTGTCAAAATAAATAAAATCTTTAAAAAAAAAGAAAGAAAATGATTAGAAACATGGGGCGCCTGGGTGGCTCAGTTGGTTAAGCGTCTGACTCTTAGTGACGGCTCAGGTCATGATCTCAGGGTCTTGAGACAGAGAGCCCCTTGCCAGGTTCCGCACTCAGCGCAGAGATTCTCTCTCTCCCTCTGCCCCTTCCCATGCTCTCACTTTCTCTCTCTCTAAAATAAAATAAAATAAATAAATGAAAATCTTTTTAAAAAAATTATTGAAAAAGGTAAAGGTTGCGGGGTGGGTGCCTGGCTGGCTCAGTCGGTAGAGTGCGACTCTTGATCTTGGGGTCATGAGTTCGAGCCCCACGTTGGTCGTAGAGATGACTTTTAAAAAAGTAAAAGATAAAGGGGGAAGGGAGGCAGGGCTTGGCACCAGGGGTACTGAGAAAAAGAAACTCGCAGATAGAAAGGTAAACGGGTAACACGGAAACTGGAGATAGACACAGCAAGGGAAAGAAAACGAAACAGAGAAGATCGGGGTATCAGCCAGGCCGACCCTTTAATTTTATTGAGGGGGAAACTGAGGCCCAGAGAGGGGAAGTGATTTGGCCAAAGACCTGCTGCTGGTTAATGCTTGAGCTGAGGCTAGAAGTCCATCCTCCAGACGCCCGGGTCAGGAGCATGTCCATCCCAGCACAGGCAGCCTACATTCCAGACTTTCTTGGAGGGCCCTGACATCATTTATCCAGGCAAGACGTTACATGACGAATCTGAATTTAGGGGGGAGAGCAGAAGCCCCAGGTCCCACCAGACCAAGTCCGGGCAACCAAGAGCCACGGTGTGGTCAGAGCCGGAAGCCTCGGGCCCACGGGCTCTGCCGAGCAAGGGGGTGCCCGGCAGGGGCTTGCAGGGGTCCCTGGGCCGACGGGGGCCCGTGGATGGACTGCCTTGGCCAGGAGGAGGAAGCTCAAGCCCCGGGCCGCATATCGGGTGCCCGCTGGGAGCACAGCTGCGCGCCCACTGCCCGCTCCCAGCACGGACGCAGAGACCGCACGGCGGCTCCCGGGGAATCGGACGCAGAAGGGGTGAAGGCTCCCCGACCGCAAGCTGCCCCTGGGCTCCCTCTGGGCTGGCCTCTCGGCTCTGCCGATCCAGGGCAAGAGAGAGATCTGGGCCAATGCCAGGTTTGTCTTTCCGTTAGGGCCCCTCAAGCCTGACGGCTCCAGCAAGTACTTTGTGGTCGCCCCGAAGTACTCGGCAATTCACGGGGAAACCCAGTCTAACCTGTCTCCCTCCCACAGCTTCGCAAACTTTCCACTCAACTTTCCCACGGCTGGATATAATTAGGCACGGAACCAGAGGTTCCTGAAGCCTGCCATAGGCCTACATATATACCCATTCGCATGTGCAGAAAATGCTTTTGATCCCCAAATTTTATATAGAAAAGCTGCTTACAGTGAAGTTGCTTAAAAAGCCCTCATCTAAGTGGCACTTATCTTTTTCAGGAGTAAATCTGGGTTTAATTCCCGCTTGGCCTCATCCAACCGTGCAGGCAAGGTTCCTCACCCGCCTATTGTTCTGCTCTCAAAACCCTACGGAATCTTCCTTCAGTTCAATCCCAGGCTTAGAGTCATATGATCTGGGGAGGCCGTGGTGAATGTGACAAAGAGTAAGTGCTGAGAGTAAGGACTGAAATGTCCTAGGTGGCAGAAAAAGCTGAGTAGAGTGACTAGCACCTAATAGATGCTCAAGAAACATCTGCCGGAAGAGTCCTTTGCTATCAGTCAACCTAACGTCATTTCGCTAACGCCCGGAGAGATGAAGTGACTTGTCCAGGATCAATCAGCTGGTCGGTGACACAGCTTCCACCAGGCAATGGGTTGTTCATATGAAAGGGGAATTTTTAAAAAGTAGGATCCTTCTAGAATCACTGTCTTCAAGGATTGCCAGAGCGATCTCCTTGGACCTGGCACCCAGTGATAGACTGAAAGTGCTCACGATTACCGTCCACTGGTTTTAGTCCTGCCCTCTGGCTCAACACAGAAGAAGCCACATCCTTCTACGTGAAAAAGATTTGATGCCAGTCAACGCAACCTCTCCAAAGCCCCGGATCCTTCAAGTGTTCTCCACTCTCACCATCCCTGTCACCCTCCTGTGGTTCATCGACGTCCCTCGGACAGTGATGCCCAGAGGTGGGCGCCACTCTCTGAAGGGGACTGCCTGGCCAGTGAAGGGGCATAATGCCCTCCTTGGCTCCTTCCTCCGGATGTTATCCGACTGTGTTGGCTGTTTCAGCGGTCACGTGGCACTGTCCACCCTTATTTAACGTGTGGTCAGCTCAACCCGCCTCCCCCGAAGGTCTTTTTCATAGAACTGTTGTCAAACCGTGTCTCCCTCATGTGGTTTTTGTACACCTGAATCTTTGTAAACTCGGCACAGCACTCTCTGTGTGCCCCACGATCCAAGTTCTGGTCACCGAGGGAAGATGCCACTAGATTCTCCTGGGCCGGAAGGCCTAGGGCTAAATGTGGAGACTTGAGCAAAATGTTCTTCCACACTGGCTTTTTTTTTTTCTACCTACTGTATTTCGATCTATAAGAAAATTAAATCGGGATAATTTCTGCAAACGGATGGCACTTAATGGTTTAACAGATAGCATGCGTATGTTGGGAAGAGTGGCGTTTATTAAGCGAGTGCTGTGTGCCAGGCATTGTTAAGTGCTTTATACATATTGCCTCATTCCTTCCGATAGAGGCGGGATCGTTATCTCTGGTTTATAGACAAGGAAAATGAGGCTCAAGAGAGTCCACTGTTACCAAGGGGAAGAGCCGGGATTGGAACCTAGTCCTGATGAACTCCAAAGGCCATGTTTTTTCATTTACACTAGGGGTTCTTAACCTTGGCTGCACATTAGAATCACCTGGGGAGCTCTAGAGCCTCCCAACACCCAGGCCCCACCCCGGGCCAATTAAAGCTGTGTCCCCAGAGGCAGAGTCTGGGCCTGAGTAGGTTTTAAAAGCTCTCCAGGTTGGGGTGCCTGGGTGGCTCAGTCAGTTAAGCGTCTGCCTTCGGCTCAGGTCATGATCCTGGGGTCCTGGGATCGAGTCCCGCATCGGGCTCTCTGCTTTGCAGGGAGCCTGCTTCTCCCTCTCCCCCTGCTCTTCTCTCTGTGTCAAATAAATAAAATCTTAAAAAAAAAAAAAGCTCCCCAGGTGATTCTAATGGAATAGTAAAACCGCTGCTTTCGACCGACGTACATTAGTCCGGCGTGGATGGGAGTGCAAGGGCGAGGCTCTCCACATTTTTAGCACTGGCTGCTTCGAAAAGCAAGACTGAAGTCGTGTAAGGCACTAGCATCCAACACATGGCGACGGAGAACCTGAGCCTGGGGCTCCCTGATCTGACGGAGGAGGTGAGGGTAACCACGGAAGCTCCGTTCTAACTTCGACCTCTCGAAGCTTCTGCAGTTCATAACCTCCGAGCCACGGGCCTTCTCCTGACCGTCTTCAGTTCCAAAAGACAGGCCCGGCCCATCTCCTGCGTGACCAGCCTACAGGTGGGTCCTCGACGTTCTTCTGTGTTTCTTTGATGGATCAGAACCAAAGTCCTGGGATTTGGGTTCCTTCTGGGAGGTCGGCCTGTAGGAACGGAGACTGTGTGGAGTTCTTCCTGTCCTCTCTCCTTCCAGGGGAGAGCTCCTGATCAAGGGTTTTCAAAATTAGGAACGGACATGATGCAACTAAGAAAATAATTTGTATATTAGCAGGAGGTGCAAATCCCCAAAGAGCCCATTGGAAAAAAAAAAATAATAATAAGACATTCCGAGTCAATGGGAAGTTGTAAAACCCAGCACCGTGAGAACAAAGGGCGCAACCATATGGAATAGCTTATGGGAGGCAGGGCAGGGGAGCCCGCGTGGGAACAGCGCGGGCTCCAGAGAGACACCTAGATCCGTTCAGGGAGAAGCCAGGAAGCCCTGGGAATCCGAGAGAGCCGGAGGAGCATGGTTGGAGTAATTCCTCCAAAGAGGGGAGAGTTAGGCTAACCATCTTCTTCCTGCTCTTACTGCGCCTTCTGTTTTTCCTGGAGGTCGCGTGGGCACGCGGGGTGACTTGCTCCCCGTCCGGCCTCCGGTGCTGGCCCGAGCGGTTCTTTTGTCAGCAAATCCTGCATGTGGGTTTCCCCCTTGACAGCAGTCGGGGCCGTGGGAATAAACCATATATCTCTCAGAAACCGGAATGTGATCCCAGAGTTGGTTCCCTGTCTGATTTAGGCGAAATACACATGTTCCCTTAGACTGTGGAGAAAAGGGGACCACAGGGCGCCTGGCTGGCTCAGTCCGTAGAGCGTGCGAATCTTGATGTCCGGGTTGTGAGTTCGAGCCCCACGCTGGGTGTGGATGTTACTTAAAAAAAAAAAAAAAATCTTAGGGGTGCCTGGGTGGCTCAGTAGGTGAAACGTCTGCCTTCGGCTCAGGTCATGATCTCGGGGCCTGGGATCAAGCCCCGTATCGGGCTCCCCGCTCCGCGGGGAAACTTCTTCTCCCTCTGCCTCTGTGTGTGTGAAAGCTCTCTCTCTCTCAAATAAATAAATAAATCTTTAAATAAAATAAAATCTTTTAGGGGCGCCTGTGTGGCTCAGTTGGTTAAGCGACTGCCTTCGGCTCAGGTCATGATCCTGGAGTCCCGGGATCGAGTCCCACATCGGGCTCCCTGCTCGGCAGGGAGTCTGCTTCTCCCTCTGACCCTCTCATGCGTTATCTCATTCTCTCTCTCAAATAAATAAATAAAATCTTTAAAAAAATAAATAAAAATTAAAAAATAAAAAAAAATCTTTTAAAAAAGCAGGGGGAGAGTACCAAGTGGTTTTCTTTTTTCTCTTTCTTCCTTCCCTCCCTCCTTCTGTTGTTTTTCTTTCTATCTTTGTCTGTGGCCCTGAAGGAGTCAGGTAATGTCACCGCCGCAGACCTCCGTTTCTCCCCTGTTTGCCTGGGCAGACACCCCCAAGAGAGACTTGGAAGATAAACACAACGTGTCAACACATTCAAAATGTTTCCCTCGCATGGATCTCCCCTCACACTTCTTTCTAACACTGGAGCCATGCGACATTTCGATGGGAGGAAAGTCTCAAAATAGCAAGTAGTAAACAGCGCCAGAGGGCCGGATGCAGCTTTGCCCTGTGCCAGCCCTCAGCCCTGCTCCTGTCCAGGGGGAAGCCAGCTCTTTCCAGCCCCGGACGGCTAAGCCAGGCGATGGGGTCAGATAATCAACGGCAGGTGTCACACCCCAGAATAAACCCGAAGGAAACAAAGAGGAGCTTACAGAACACTCAAGGTCTGACTGCCCAAAGGGCAACGTTGGCTGGCGCGCTATAAGCAGCCCTGTGTGGGGGACTGGATGGTTAAATCCCAAGTGTCCTTGGATGGGCAAGGAAGGTGAGCGGGAGAACAGAGGGGGCCCCGAGAGCTTCCAGCCAGGAGGGACTGAGGGAGACAACTGCAGTGTTTATTCAGCTTACAGCGTTCATTTTTCCCAAGGCATCTAAATGAGTTAAAGAGAAAAAAAAATCATCCTACTGGATTGAGTCCATCACTAAATATTTGGGACACACGCTGAAAGGTTAGAAGCAAACTCCTGCAAAGAAATGATTGCTGGAATGAGGGAGTTGGCTACCAGAGGAGGCCTGGGACGAAGGCCAACAATGACCCGAGAGAGAATGGGGAGCAGTGAAATGATCCATGAAGTTTCTTGGCATTTTCCAGCACTCCTGGAAAGAGAGCGGCTCATCAACTTCACTGAAGAATCTCCAAACAAATAGCTCAACTGTCTCCAGAAATGGGCTGGAAAACGGGACTGAAAGTTGTGGAATGACTATTTCAAGTTTGGTGTCTGGGGCTTTCTACTGCGGTTTGGGGCACCTCCGACCCCGTTTGCCCTAATCTTCAAGGCCACACCAAGTGCCCGGCGACATCCCAGGAGTGGTTTTCCCCAGTCCCACCTGGACCTAATCTTCTCTCCCAGCCTCTGTCTTGGTGAGGGAGTATATTTGAGCCGGCAATCTCCTTTGCCTCAAAAACAAAAACAAAAACAAAAAAAACCAAAAACCTACCCAAATTAACGCAAGTGGTGTTTGACCGATTTTCCAACAGAAACCTCACGAGGAATGGGGGAGAGGGACCAGTATAGTCAGCATCCCATTAGACCGAATTTACCCCAAAGCTAGAAAAACTGTCAAGAGCACTTCTTGTTTTGCCCTGGGGTCACCCCATGGCTATGGAAGTGTCCTTCCAGGACCCAGGGACCCAGGTGCTGTGAGCCAAGGCTGAGCGGAGCACACAGAATGGCCCGGGGCTGGCACAAAGAGGGGGACAAAGAAGTGGGTCCAGGAACAAGGGCAGATCTGAACCCCCCCCACTGCGAGCCAGAGTAGAGGCCAGAAGGTGTATGAGAAAAAAAATGAAGAGACCCCAAAGACACTGGCGCCTCCAGTCTGTGGATAAACGTGTGCCGTGAAGGATGCCCTGCTGGTTAGGACAATAACATCACCAGCACATTATTATGTGTGGTACAGACTGAAGTACGTACTCCCGCCCCCCAGGAAGAGATCACAGTTTAATGTGGGGGAGCAAAACCCCCAAAGCAGCTAATGCAAGACTAGAAAGGGAGGGGCAGGTACACAGGGACTGCTCACCAGCATTCCTGAGAGCAAAGTGAAGCATCACCGTGGGGCTCTTTCCATGGCAAGAAGCTCATATGCACCTTTAATCCCGAAGGAGCAAGATGAAATATCCTTCAATCTCTGCTCCAAATCTGTGCTTAAAACTTACTTTAAATGTTTTATGATAAAGGCTACAAAGTCTTATTTAGCACACTTTCTAAGGATTTCTTCTACTGAAGCAATTTGTAAATGTTAGAAGTATAGGCTTTAGCAAAGCAAAACAATTGTGCTTTTTTTTTTTTTTAAAGATTTTATTCATTTATGGGCGCCTGGGTGGCTCAGTTGGTTAAGCGACTGCCTTCGGCTCAGGTCATGATTCTGGAGTCCCGGGATTGAGTCCCGCATCGGGCTCCCTGCTCGGCGGGGAGTCTGCTTCTCCCTCTGACCCTCCTCCCTCTCATGCTCTCTGTCTCTCATTCTCTCTCTCTCAAATAAATAAATAAAATCTTTTAAAAAAAAGTTTTTATTCATTTATTTGACAGAGAGAGTTTTATCACTACAAAACATAACAAACCTGTAACCCATTAGTAGTCACTCCCATTTCCGCCCCCCCTCCCCAGCTCTAGGCAACCACTAATCTACTTTCTGCCACTATATGTTTGCCTAATCTGTTCATTTCATATAAATGGAATCACAAAATATGTGGTGTTTGGTAAATGGCTTCTTTCACTTAGCATCGTGTTTCCAGGTTCATCATGGGGCAGGATGTATTAGTACTTCGTTCCTTTTACTGACCACATGATACTCTATTGTATGGATAGACCATACTTTGTTATCCTTTCCTCCACTGATGGACATACGGGTTGTTTCCGCCTTTGAACTATTCTGAATAATGCTGCTGTGAACATCCACGCACAAGGTTTGTGTAGACCTGTGTGCTCAGTTCTCTTGAGGATACACCTAGGAATGGAATTGCTGGGCCAAATGGTAACTGTATGTTTAATCTTTTGAGGAACTGCCAGAACGTATTACAAATTGACAGCACCATTTGCCCATCCCACAGGCAACCTATGAGTTCCAATTTCTCCATGTTCTCACTGACACTTAATTATTTGTCTTTTTGATTATAACCATCCTGAGTGTGAAGTAGTAGCTCACTATGGTTTTGATTTGCATTTCCCTAATGACTCATGGTGGTGAGCATTTTTTCACGTGCTTAACGGCCATTTGTATACCTTCTTTGGAGAAATGTCTATTCAAATCCTTTGTCCATTTTTAAATTGGGTTACTTGTTTTTTTATTGTTGAGTTGTAAGTAGGTTCTTTTAATATATGTTCTAGATACAAATCCCTTCTCAGACAATGATTTGCAAATATTTTATCCCATTCTTTGGGTTTAAAAAAATTTTTAATGTAAAAACCGGGGTGCCTGGGTGGCGCAGTTGGTTGAGCGTCCAACTCTTGGTTTCTGCTCAGGTCGTGATCTCAGGGTTGGGGGATCCAGCCCCGCATCGGGATCCGTGCTCAGCATAGAGTCTGCTGGAGTTTCTCTCTCCCTCTCCCTTTGTCCCTCCCTGCCACGCGCTCCTGCATTCTCTCTCTCTGAAATAAATAAATACATCTTTAAAAATAAATAAACATAAAAACTATTCAAGGCGCCTGGCTGGCTCAGTCCGTGGAGCATGCGATGCTTGATCTCAGGGTCATGAGTTCAAGCCCCACATTGGGCATGGAGCCTATTTAAAAAAAAAAGTAGATAAGAGTATGAGCTAAGGATTTTTCTTTTTTTTAAAGATTTTTATTCATTTATTTGAGAGAGAGAGAGAGAGAGAAAGCATGAACAGGGGGAGCGGCAGGCAGAGGGAGAAGCAGACTCCCCACTGAGCAGGGAGCCTGATGCGGGGCTTGATCCCAGGACTCTCGGATCATGACCTGAGCCGAAGGCAGATGCTTAACGACTGAGCCACCCAGGTGCCCCAAGGATTTTTCTTTTTTTTTTTTTTTTTAAAGGTTTTATTTATTTGACAGAGAGAAACACAGCTAGAGAGGGAACACAAGCAGGGGGAGTGGGAGAGGGAGAAGCAGGCTCCCCGCAGAGCAGGGAGCCTGATGCGGGGCTCGATCCCAGGACCCTGGGACCAGGACCTGAGCCGAAGGCAGATGCTTAACGACTGAGCCACCCAGGCGCCCCAAGGATTTTTCTTTAGAGAGAAATAAAGGGAAAGGTAAGCAATCCAAAATAGTCCTTGTTAATGGGGGGAAAAAACCTCCAAACTATACCTTGAGTTTAGCTTTCTCTCTACTGATCATTCTATAGAAGTATCATGTTTGCCCAGAAATAAACCCTCACATCTATAGTCAATTGATCTTTTTAAAGATTTATTTATTTATTTGAGAGAGAGAGAGAGAGTGTGTGTACGTGCAGGGCCAGGAGCAGAGGGGAGAGGGACAAGCAGACTCCTTGCTGAGTGGGGCTCGATCCCACAACCCCGGGATCATGACTTGCGCCAAAATCAAGAGCCAGATGCTTAACCAACTGAGCCACCCAGGTGACCCATACAGTCAATTGATTTTTGATGAGGATGCCAAGACCATTGAATGGAGAAAGAATAGTCTATTGAACAAATGGTGCTGGGAAAACTGGGTTTGCACATGCAAAAGAATAAAGTTGGACCCTTACCTTACTTCACATACAAAAAAAAAAAAAATTAAATAGATCAGAGACCCAAATTTAAGAGCTAAAACTACAAAACTCTTAGAAGAAATCCCAGAGGGTTCTTTTAAATGGCACCAAAATCACAGGCAGCAAAAGAAAAAAATAAATAAATTGAACTTCATCAAAATTGAAAACTTGTGCATCAAACAACACTATCCAGAGAGTGAAAAAACAACCCAGAGATGGGAGAAAAGATTTGTAAGTCATGTATCTGATAAAATCTAAACCTCTAGAAGGATCTAAGAACTCCTGTACCTCAAAAGCAAAAAGACAAACCTCCCAGTTAAAATGGGCAAAGGACTTGAAGAGACATTTCTCCAAAGAGGATACACAAGTGGCTTATGAGTACCTGAAACGTGCTCAACATCATGAGTCATCAGGGAAATGTGCTTCAAAACCACAGGAGAGAGCACATCATACCCAGCAGGGTGGCTACAATAAAAAGGGGGGGGGGAGTGTTGGCAGGGATGTGGAGAAACTGGAATCCTCACATATTGTCCGTGGGAAGATCAGGTGGTACAACCTCTGTGGAAAACAGTTTGGTGGCTCCTCAAATGTGAAACAGAGCATGACCATCCGATCCAACGATGCCACGGCTAGGTATATACCCAAAGAATTGAACACAGAGACTCAAGCAGGCATCTGGACACCCGTACCCACGGCATCATTATTTATGAAGGTGGAAACAACCCAAGTGTCCATCCACAGGCAAGTGCCTAAACAGAACCCATACAACGGGGCATTGTTCAGCCTTAAAAAGAAATGAAATTCCTACATATGCCACAACTTTGGATGAACTTTGAAAACATTGTGCTATGGGGCGCCTGGGTGGCTCAATTGGTGAAGCGGCTGCCTTCGGCTCAGGCCATGAGCCTGGGATCCTGGGATCGAGCCCCGTGTGGGGCTCCCTGCTCAGTGGGGAGCCTGCTTCTCCCTCTGCCTCTGCCTTCCCCCACCCCCGCTTGTGCTCTCTCTCTCTCTCTATCTCAAATAAATAAATATAATCTTTAGAAAAAAAACATTGTGCTAAATGATATAAGGCAGACAGAAAAGGCTTGGATGACTCCACTCATATGAAATATCTAGGATGGACAAATACATAAAGACAGAAAGTAGATTCAAGTGACCAGGGCCTGGCAGGAGCAGGGCGGATGGGGAGTTATTGCTTCATGGGTACAGCGCTTCTGTTGGGGGTGATAAAATATTTTGGAAATAATAGTGGTGTTAGTTTTACACTGTGTAATTAATTAATGCTGCCAAATTGTATACTTAAAATGGCTCAAATGGTTGCTTTTTTTATCACAATAAAAAACAGTAGAAAGAGGTATTCTTTTTAACCCCCATGTAGTGAATTGTAAGGGTGAAGAGGGTCTGAGGGGCAAAGGAGCAAATCTCTGGGTCAACTGGATTAAGAATATCTAAACAAAACAAAAAGAGGGGGTGCCTGGGTGGCTCAGTCGGTTAGGCGGCTGCCTTCGGCTCAGCTCATGGTCCCGGGGTTCTGGGATCGAGCCCCATACCGGGCTCCCTGCTCAGCGGGGAGGAGGAGCCTGCTTCTCCCTCTGCCTGCCTGTCTGCCTACTTGTGCTCTCTCTCTCTCCGTCAAATAAATAAATAAAATCTTAAAAAAAAAAAAAAGAGGAAGGTGACCCTAACAATGAGGAGTATACATCAGGCAAACAAGAATCCCAGCCCGAAGCAGAGAACAGAAGACTCCTGGCGAGTCGGGGACCCCTGCCGACCATCAGTCGGGAGGAGGTAGTGGGGGTCCACCAAACACAGCAGAGGTTCCTCACCGGCTTCCAGCCCAGTGTCCAGGGACCCTGCCCTCCGTTCTTTTGACAGAGGGACCCTGCAAATCTTCGAAGTCACAGCTACCATTCAGCCCCAACAAGACGTGTGAGGCCAGACCCGTCAGAGGCCACAAACCGAGTCTGTGTCCCGGAGGAGCCAGCACCACTGGCGGTCGGTGTCCCGTGACCGTGTCCAGCACCTGGTTACCCTGGCCGGTCCCGTGGTCTAAGGTGGCGTGGACAAACGTGAGCTCCCGTATTCCTTCTCATCTGCGTCTCAGACGAAACGTGTCTGTTTTCATTTGGTTCATGAGACCAAGGGAGTCCGCGTCCTCATCTGCTCGTCTCCCGGCCCCTCAGTTCCACTGTTGGCGACTGCGCCACTCAACTACTCGCACCTGCCTGTTCGGGGCGGCCCCCATCCCGGGACTGGTGCTTGCAATACCGCGGAATGGAACGCACTTGTGCACAAAACTGGAATTTGGTCTATATTCTCTAGGTCTTCTAGGTTGAGTCTTCTGTTTGTGGAGCCAAATGCTTGCCTGGCTTCTTACCTTCTCCCCTGTCCCGCCCTGTGGTCCCCTGGAACTAGCTCCCCGTGCCCACCGCCCCCCCCCCATTTCCTTCTCCTTTTCAGTTTCCAGAAGGGTCCCTCTCTGCCCACCTGCTCTCAGTCTCACTGCTTACCCTTGCCACCAGGCTCGTGTGGTCCCTGATCTGGGCTCCCTGGGCTTCGCCCCCCTGCTTTATGTATACATGTTGCCCCAGGGGTCTTTACTCTAGTCCACCCACCTGCTTCGGAACACCAGCTCTAATTTGACTGAAAGTTTTCTCTCTCCCGACCCACTCAATGATCACAGTTGCCTAGAGTCTTAGCTCTGATGGATGACAGGCTTCTTACTCCGGTGGCAATGAAACCAAGCCGTAAGCCCAGCCCTTTCAAATAGAAAATAGATCTCTTAAAGGTTGTTCCAAGAAGCTTCAAATTATAAAGTAATGACGAACATCCCAAGAACACATTGTACCCCCAGTTACTTTGGGAGCTAAACACGGTCACAAAACATTCACTGGCAACAATAGTTTACCCAATAGACAAATTCAACCCATGCTTAGCGCTCCTATGAAGTGAGGCACCCCCTCCCAATAGGTGAAATCACTTGAGATTTGGTGTTTAAAAAATAGAATTGAAGGGGTCATTGTGGAAAACCCAGAACTTTGTTGGGTTTCCTTATACTTATTTTTCATTCAGTATCGTTTTTAGTTGATTTACATATATTGGCAGGCATCAGAATTTCTCCACACCTAGGGTCTCTAAAGGTTTTTTATAAAACCCTGGATGGCCACTTTGTGACAGAGATCTGTGGATTCCCCATAGTCCCGTTGGGAGTTATCTAGGCAGCGGGGACAAGGGAGAAAAAAGATGGAGTTGAGAAATGGGTGAGGTCCAGGTTGGGACATTTGCTTCAGGCCATCTCTTGGGTGCAGAGGCTGCACAATTGAAATTCAAAGCTAAAGCAAGGCTAAGACTAACAGACGTCCAGGTTCAGGTTTCAGCGAGTCACAGAAAGGCAACTTAAGTTCAAAGAAGAGGCATTTGGCTCTATTTTTTTTTTCTTTTTATAAAGATTATAAAGAGCTCTTATGAAAAGAAAGTTAATTTCTATGACTCATGAGCAAAAGATCTCCAAAGCTCCATAAGGTTTCTATGCAATTATGTCAGACTGACTTGATGAGAAAATCAATAATCCCATGCTTACTACGAGTGTATCTGTGAACACGGTATGCACTTCATGAGAGCAGGGTTAAGGAATGGTGTTGCTTGTCAAGGAAAGAAGGGGGCTCACTCTGGTTAATAACGAGAGCATCTCCGTGTGCACCAGGGCATCCAAACTTGACTTTGTCCGTGATTGGCTGCTAGCCACGTGGCAAGAGCATATGTGAGAAACAGAAGCTCATTCTCCAACCCCTAGGTAGGTACCTAGTTGAGCTGCTAAGAAATTATGGAGGTAAGTCATCGGGGGGGGGGGTGTTCCCAGGTGTGAAAAAGCCAGTGACCCTCTGCATCAGGAATAGCTGAGAACAGGGAGTACCCTCTGGGACCTCACAGCACTAAGATAGAAAATATAAGATCAGAAAAGAAGACTCAGGCAAATGTCCAAGAAAGACTCTAATATTTACACACTATCGTACTTGACTTCTACATGGTACCCCAACATCACAGGAAAAAAATCCTTTCTGCAAACATGAGAAATGGTACTCCAAAGAAGATGTCAGTTGCACATAAAGGTTCAAAGAACATCCTCACTGCAATATCCCCAGCAGCTTATTCTTACAAATTGTTTCTGAAAGTGAGATGCCAATAGCCGGTGACCCCGAGGAAGCTCTAGGTTGACTGCAGCCACCCTCCACCCAACTTTGGAGCCCAGCCTGCTCCTTGTCTCCGAGGGCCTCCTAAAGGAAAAGTGCACGTGAAGGGGGCCTAGAGTTGGGGACCTCTGAGGAGCCAGAGCGGCACAGGGAGACCAGGACCTAAGGAAGACAGACAGGCCAAGACAGGCCAAGGGGACAGCAAAGGGAGGAAGAGGCACCATTTCACCCAGGAAGGATGGATCCTATCCTCTAGGTCCAGCTCCGGCCCTGAGAACAGACGTGAAGGAAGAGAGCCCTGCCTCCACATAGCTGTCTGGGCACCTTCCCTTGGCCAATCAAAGGTCCACTCAGGCCTCTCTATAAATTCCAAGCTCACATATCCAACTGTCTGCTCAGCTCCTCCATGTAGATGTTGGATAAGTTTCTCCAACTTACCATGCCAAACCCCAAACTCCTGATTTTTGTCTACCTCCTTCTTCAAACCCACCCACGGTCCTCTCAATCTCTCTGAATGCAACTCTTGTTCTTCCAGTTGCGTAGATCAAAGACCTCGGCATCCTTCTTGACTCCTCATTTTCTCTCAAACCCTACATCCAGCCCATCAGCAAACACTGTTGGCTCCACCTTCAAACTATATCCAGAATCCAGTCACTTCTCATCTCTACCATTTCCACCACCCTGCCCCGAGCCACCATTGTCTCGGTCCTGGATGATGGCAGTGGCCCCCTCCATGCTTCTACTTTTATTCTCCTATATCCTATTCTAAACATGGCGGCCAGACTAATCCACTTAAACTGTACTCAGACCATGTCACTCCTGCTCAGCACCCTGCCATGACTCCCCATTCCATTCGCAGTCAAAGCCGAAGTCTTAATCATGGTCCACGAGGCTGTACGAGACCTGGCCTTCCATTGTGCCTTCTTATACTGCTTCCCCCTCATGCATCCCACCCCAGCCACAACTTCCACATTGTTCCTTGAAAATGCCAAACACACTCTTATTTCAGAGCCTTTGCTCAGACCGCTCCCTCTTTCTGGAATTCTCTCCCCCACCCCAGATCCTCTAGTATATTTGGGTCTTGAGATGGGAAAAGTTAGACTTCCTTCTCTGCAGGAGGTCGGGGCAGGGAAACCAACCCTTTTCTCCAGAAATATTCCTCAGTAGTCCGATGTCTCCTTTGCCTCCTTGCAAAGCCAGATCTGTCGAGAAGTTTGGGGTGGGGTAGGGGTTGGCCCTACTATTCGGGACAGATCACAACTGAGGCAACTGAGCTGAACAACTGCTGGGCTCCCATTCGGTGGGTTCTGTGGTTCAGGTGGGCCAGCTCTGGGCTCCAGTACTACGGGGCCACCCCCAATCTCCTCTGTTGCCTATCCCCATGAGGCTGTAAATTCTACTGGAAAAGGGTCCTTCTCTGTTTTGTTCACCGCTATTTTCCTAGCACCTCTATCAGTGCTTAGGACATAGTAATGCTCAATAAGTCTTTGTAGGATGAATGAATGAATGAACCCACGAAATGACCCAGTATACCAGGGTGACCTTGCCTCCTGCCTGCATCTGAAGCACCGCTCTTTCTACATTCTTCTCTCCCAACCTGTTGGTTCTCCCTGGCTTGACTTTCTCGGTTCTTCGTGTTGCGCCTCCTCCTGTACCTTTTCCATGTCTCCTCCCCATTCCCAGTCCACAGCACAGCTGGCAGGGACTTCGAGAACAGCTGTCCTATCCTGCTCGCTGGAGAGCCCACTGTGGGGCACGTGCCATACTCAGTGCATTAGACACATTTTACTTAAGCCCGAGAACGCTACGTGGATGGCATCTCCAAACAAAGCCGGCTACCCTCCACGTGCCCTCAGATCAGGCCTCCTCCCTCAGACCAAGGAAAGGGGTGCTTTCTCTGCCCTTTGCGCCCCGACTGTTGACCCACCCAACTGTCCTTCCTTGGCTTTGCCTCCCACGGTCCCATTCAAGTGCCTTCCTGAGAAACCTCCCAGAGTCTGACTCGCCCCATTCATTGTAAGGCCCAAGTTCTGAGTCTCCAGGACGCCTCGGCCTGAGCCCACCGCAGGGATGACCCACAGGAGGACTGAGGCCCGGATTTCAGCTGCCAATGGTAGCGAATTCTCCCAGAGCCCCCGTTGGCATCTTGTCCTCTGGCAATCCAGCCCAAGCGACCCGCATCACTGGGTAGCACGTTCCCTGGATGTTTTGTTCTAACCAAAGACTTAAAAATCTTTGCCTGGGAATGGAGTGAAAAGCATTTTTGGAAATATTCAAAACATGCATCTCTGTTCCTCAATGAGAACCAAAGCCGAAGATGTGAGGTTTATAGGACATGTCAGTGGAAAAGATTACTTTTCTCAAAATACATTTGTTAAATGATAGGTAAAACAGCAAACGGATGGGAACCTACAACTGGGAGACAGCACAGGAAGGGGAAAATATGATTTTTATTATAAACATATGCATTTTATTATTTCTCCCAGTGAGGATGGGGATTGAGAAGCTGCAGCTGTGACAGGGCCGGGAGAGAGCCGTATTTTTAGACCTGTCACTTTAAAATATACCTTCGTCTGCTTTGCGGCAGCCTTTCTCTAAACAAGGCCCTCTTGGAGCCCGAACACAGGCGAAGATGAATATACGTGGGAAACAAATGACTAGCTCCCCTGGGCGGCAGGAGCGCGTGCGCGGCCCCCCCCCCCCCCCCCGCACTAGACCTTGGCTCGGCCCCGCCCCCACCCAGGCCCCGCTCCTGCCCCGGCTCCTCTGGTCCCACCCGGTACCAAGTCCTGTCGGTTCTTTCCCCAGAAGCCCCTTCCGCTGAGAACAAACGAGGGGCTACAGCTTAGTGCGGCCGCCTGTGTGCTGTGGACACATTTCCTTTCATCTACTCCACTTCCCCACGAGGCAAGCACGGGGATCAGCCCAGTTTACGGACGAGACGGGGTGCGGGGGGAGGTTTCTTGCTCCGGGTTAGGGGGCCTGTAGGTGGTGGATGGGGGATTCGAACCCCGGTGCGTGGCTCCGAAGCCCTTGCCCACGCCATAGGCCGTGCTGTGGCTCCATCGTGCCGGCCGCCAGCCTGGGCGAGGCGCTACCCACCCCGGGGGCCGCCTCGCTGCCCAGCCGCCCCGACGCTGGCGCCCGAGCCACAGCCCAGGCCACAGACGCTTCTTTCTCCACCTCCCCGCCT
>NC_138385.1:15254333-15266341 GCF_054177405.1 Leptonychotes weddellii
CCCCCCCCCCCCGCCCCTTCAGCCCCTGCTGAAGCCTTCGCCCAGGACTCCAGAGGGGCGAGCCCTCTCCCACGGTCGGGTCCACTGCTCGAGTCTACGCTCAGCTAAGACATCTTCCAGTGGTCTCGCGGGGCTCTCTTCTGCCCACGGCACACTGCCCTCCTCCTCCCCCTTCTCCTCCTCCTCTGGGGTCTGGCCTGGCACCATATCCGGGCACAGAGCAGGTGCCCCGTGGTTTCTGGCCCCTTTTGACTTGATGCTACAAAGTCCCGGGCTAATGGGGTTTCCCCAAAGCGGAGGGCTGCCGGTGAGGGATGTGACTCCTGGGGAAGCCACCACCTAGTTCACAGCGATGTCAGCACCTCGACCCCCCAGCGGGCCGTCCCGGGAGCTGAAAAGCCCTGGGTCAGGCCTTTCCACCAAGCGATGGGGCCTGTTCGCGTCCTGAAGTCAAGCAGCCCCTTTCTTCCTTGTGGCATCCAGAACCAAAGTCCTGGCACAAGTGCGAGTGACAGGCACTTTATTACCGACATGTCATCGCCTACATGGGGCTGCTCTGCCGACAAGATGAGTTCTCCAGCCACTTTGCAAAGGCCTGAATTATGGGTTTACTCAGTCTCTCACGCTGCCAGGCTCAACATTTTCGTTTACTGCTCTTGTTACCCTTGGCATGGTTCCGGCGCTGGGGAAGGCAGAATTCTCCCAGGCTCATGGCTCCCTAGGGACTCCAAAAAATACCTTGCCTTAAACTCCAGGTCTTCTTTGGTCTGTAGGAATCTCTACCCCCTCCCCTCCCCCCAACCTGCCCACGGCGCCATCCGGGTCTCGGGCCTGCGGATAACGATGGAGTCCACGTCCACATCTTGGTCCTTGTTTTCAAAACCATTTCCTAGTGAAATTTCGTCATTTTGGGAAACAAGTCTGTCAGGAAATCATTTCAGGCAAAAATCAAATCCACAGCACTCCACACAAATAACAAACAGCCTGCAAAGCCCTTCAGTGGGACTCCAAGAACTGCCATTTGGAAGGGAGGTCAGGAAGTGGAGCGTAAGCATCTGGTGTTCTAAAAGCCTGGCCTGGGGGCTGTGCACAGATGTGAGAAGCCACAGGCTCTGGGGCCTGGCCTCTGAGTACCTTCTCTTTATTCCCCCCCCGCCCCAGGATTGATTTTTGGCCACCGGGGCACTGAGTCACCCAGATCTCAATTAACACTGGAAAAGCTACTCAAACAGATTGACTATTTATCAGGGTGATGGGCCATTTTCACTGAGTATTTATTTTTTAATTAGCCAAAGTGCTAATTTGCTTAGCATTTCTTGGCATAATTGGTGCTGAGAGGTCTTTGAATCTTCAGATGGTCCCTTTTGTCACTCACTTTCCAATTCACTCTGGCTCCTTGGGCATATTGCAGAGATGGATTAACTCCGTATAGTCCAACACCTTTGTTTCCTGAAACTAGTGTGAAAACAAGCACTTTGACTCCTGGAGTGTCTCAAAAAGAAGACGAGTTAACAATAGTAGACTCTTCTCAAAACACCTTTCGTTGAAAGAGCACAGCGTGTTTCACGAATGTTAACTACTTAAATCTCCCCACACACCTGCATCCTGAATCCAAGCCATCCAGATAGCTCTCCCTGGATGAAATGTAGTCCCATCTAGGGTAAAATCCCCATGCGGAAGCTGTAATTGCTGGAGTTGCAAGTTGATGGACAGTTTTTGGTCAACATCCAAAAAGTTGCTAACGCTGTAATGAGATCTTCATTGGAGGTCCCATTGGATCAAGATCTCCCCCCCGCCCCATCTAATTGGAAAGATGATGCTTCTAGGCCTGTGTTTCTCAAGTGTAACCTATGGTCTGTAAGGTGCCTTCCCTTTTCCAGTGGCTGGCTTAAAATGCAAGAACAGGATGTGCTGATGGTTGGGTGAAGATCCTAGCCAGAGCAAAAAGCAAATGGGAGGTGGAGGCAAAGGCCAGCCAAATTCATTCCAGCTCGACTGCTAAAAATTCCCCAGATGTTAACTAACAGAACTGGGAGTCCTACTCTCCCGCTGCTGCCACGGGCCTGGGCAAAAGTGATGTGGCCGGTAAGGGAATCCAGCCACTTGGTATAAGAAGGAAGCTGTGGGACGCGCGGCCAGCTCAGTCAGTAGAACATGCGCCTCTTGATCTCAGGGTCATGAGTTCGAGCCCCACGTTGGGAGCAGAGATTACTTGATTTAGAAAAAGGGAGAAGGAAGATGTGAGGAAGATGTGACCACGGTGGGGGGTGGGGGTGGCCTCATTTCCTCTTTTCATCATTCAATTTATGGTACATTAAGAATTCTTCCAGTCCCGGAGCGCCTGGGTGGCTCAGTCATTAAGCATTTGACTTCAGCTCAGGTCATGATCCCACGGTCCTGGGATCCAGCCCCGCATCGAGCTCCCTGCTCTGCAGGAAGCCTGCCTCTCCCTCTCCCACTCCCCCTGCTTGTGTTCCCTTTCTCACTGTGTCTCTCTCTGTCAAATAAATAAATAAAATCTTTAAAAAAAAAAAAGAATTCTTCCAGTCCGCCTTATTCCACCCCCCCCCAAAGGCACTTTCCCTGACACCCCTTCTATAGAAAGGCAAGGCTCAAGAAGTTCAACATGAAGTGGATTTCTAGGGTGTTGGCCCCCGGGGAGTGATTTGCTTGCTTGTTTGTTTTTACCATGGCTCTCCATCCCTTGGGGAAGCTTGACTTACTTGGCAGCTGACCTTGGTAGAGCCTTCAATGCTATCTGCAATCTTATTTTTGTCCTTAGTCATCTGCCCCTCCTGTTCACCACAATGATGACGAATCCGAGACTTATCACTCTGCAAATCTCCAGCCCCGCCTCTGCTTCCTTCACTCTTAATAGGATGCCTTGCAGATGTCCTTACAGAGATACATGCTATGGAGTATGAACTTTCTTCTTCCTTCCCCTGTCTTCAAATTTATCTGTAGGTATGTGTTTCCAAAACTGTCCTTTCTTCATTTCCCTCCAGTGTCAGCAAGGGGTGTCCTACCTCATCTCCAGTGTCTTGATGTCAGTCCCTCCCCGCTCTGAGCCCTTGATACATGGCTCATCATGTCTACTTTCTATGTCTTCAAACTCTCCCTCTCTGCTTACTTCTACCCCCCATACCCCATAATTAAGTCCCAATTTGGGGGAGTCATCTTCTTTCACTTGCCCTTTAAATGGGGGTTCCGAAACAGGGCTCTGTCCTAGGCTTGCTCACAATCTCCCTATTGATCTCATGTACTCCCATTGTTCAAATACCTCCCAAACACCAGATTTCCCTCTGATAATATCCACTGCTTTCTCCCCTCATTTTCTTATGAGCTCCAGGCCCGTAATTCCAAATGTCTTCCGATGACAGACAGCTCTACCTAGATATCCCGTAGGCCTTTCAAACTTTGCCTGTCCAAATTGAAGACATCTTTCCTACCTCCCACTCTCAACTGGGTCCTTTACCTGTTTTCCCTCTCTCAGTTGATAACCACAGGGCATTCACATGGCACTATTCATAGTAACTCCCAGATGGACACGACACAAATGTCTGTTCACAAAAGAATACGATACGGCATTGAGAAGGAAAGAGCGATTTCTATTAAAAAAGCATGGAGAAATCTCACAATGTTATGCGAAAGAAGCCAAACAAAGGAATACATACGGCAGAATTCTATTCATACAAAGTTAGAAGACAGGTACAATTCCTCTATGGCATTAGTTGTCAGGTTAATGCCTACCCCTGAAGGGGGCTACGTGACTGGGCAGGGACCCGAGGGGCTTCTACGATGCTGGTAATGCTCCGGTTCTGATCTGGGTAATGGCCACCTAGCTGTGTTCGGACTGTGAAAATTCATCAAGCTGCCACTTAGGATTCGTGTGTGGTTTTATGCATATATTCTACTTTGTTGAAAATGCATGTCTTGAACAATAGTAGCCATCTTTGCAACTTTTTAAGAGTTCTTCTGTCTCTGAAGCTTTTAAGGTATTTCACATACGAGTTGTCTCTTGAAATCCTCTCCTCCATTTCGAGGACCGTTTTCATCTCTTGCGTGGTCTGTTGCTGTTCTCCAGATGGGGCTCTCCACTCTTCATCTGTCTCCACCCTCACTTCGTCCTCTCCACTAACACCCACATCTGTTCACACCCTCCTCCTCTACTCAAAATCCTTTAGTGGATCCTCTTCAGGGAACAAAAGGCACGGAAACATAGCCACGGATTGGAAGACGAAGGTCTAGGAGAAAGAGGTGTCAGTGAGGACACTTGGCAGCTGGGTGACACAAGGGAGGTGTCCTGAACAAAAATATGAAAGGCAAGAAGGTAAGTAAGCCCTGGAGGGGAGTGATGGGCTCAGATCAGGCCATACTGAGTTCGAAGTTAGTGGCTGACAAAATTGGGTGGAGGATCCAGGTCTAAAGATCTAATCCAAGATTCAACATGCGGGAACAAGTTGGGTACATAGGGGAGAGTAGTGAATCAGCACGTCAGGTCAAACCTACACAAGGGGAGACCGATTCTAAAGAGCAAGGGATGACTTCTCATCGGGTAATTTGACTCTGAAGGAAGTTATCCCCTCCGCTGGAGTTGATCACACCTGAAAACTCAAATCAGTGCAGCAAATAATAGCTATGTTCTACTAACTCAGTGCCCATTCCTCAGGATGTACAGCTGGAAGGGCCACCCAAAAGCTCCAGTGACTCTCAGTGGCCTGCAGCCTCCAGGGCTGGGACTTCCTTCCATCAGAGTCGCTAATAGCCAGGAGTCCGCAGAAGAAACCATAGCCCTATCCCAAATCCTCAGCTCCTCCCCAAGGACAATAGGGCTGAGAAAGAGACACTGTTCCCTCTACTCTATTATGGCAGCAAGGGCACGGTGCTGAGGCCCTTCTGTGGACCTTACCCTCAAAGGTACCACCTCCCACCAACCCCTTTTAGATCAAAACTCTCGTTTTTCAATCTGCCTTTAGTAAGTTCGCCAACCCTTTATTCTTCAGCCCACAATAACTCTTTTTTGGTGTTTATTATATAGTGCCCAAATTGGGTTGGGGGAGAAGCAGGTTATCATACATCTATAGTATGTTCCTGTTTTAGTTATAAGAAATATATATATATATCAATGGTTATATAAACACATTTGGATATATACACATGAAAAAAATATATATGTATATGAAAAAATGGGGCACCTGGCTGGCTTACCTGGTAGAGCATGCAACTATTGATTTCAGAGTTGTGAGTTCAAGCCCCACGTTGGGTATGGAGCCTACTTAAAAAATATATATATATATTAAAGATTTTATTTATTTATTTGACAGAGAGAGCAGAAGCAAGCAGAGCAGCGGGCAGAGGGAGAGGGAGAAGCAGGTTCCCCGCTGAGCAGGGAGCCCAACGCGGGGATGGATCCCAGGACCTTGGGATCTGACCCGAGCAGAAGGCAGACGCTTAACTGACTGAGCCACCAAGGTGCCCCTACTTAAATATATACATATATATATTATATATGAAAAAAATGGAAGGAAATATACCAAAATGTTAATAGTTAAGTGTCTTTTAGAAATGAAATTGTGGGTAGTTTTATTTTCTTCTTTGTGTTTCTCTTTGTCATATCATTTTTAAATGCACATACATTATTTTTTTAACAAGGAGAAAATCTCCCAATGTCTTCTTTTACTCAAAAATTAAAAAGCATTTCCCGTTAACAGCACAACCTCCCTGAAGATAGCAACTACAGACTCTAAGGGAAAAAAACTAAAAGAAAAAAGAAAGAAACCTGGAGATTCTGGAGAGTAAGAAACAAAACAAGGGGCACCTGGTCAGCTCAGTCGGTGGAGTGTGTGACTCTTGGTCTTGGGGTTGTGAATGTGAGCCCCATGTTGGGTGTAGAGATTACTTAAAAAAATAAATAAATAAAATCTTAAAAAAAAAAAGCAGGCAGATTTTGGATGGGAGCTGAAATGGGGAAGAAAGGACTGGCATGGGGTGAGTTTCCACTTTTACAGCTTATAGCCTGATCCCAGACTACTGTTGCAACATGGCACAAGACAGCTAAAACTCCAATAGAAAACCTTTCTGGCCTGAAAAACCAGATGTCAGAACTCAGGGTAACTACAGCCACTTGAAAATGCCAGGAGAATCCAGGAAAGGAGGGAAGTGGAACAGAAAAGCTCCATATTCTATGAATAAACTTATACTTAGCCAAGGCCTCTGGCTGACCCCAGGACCCTTGAACCACACATGCCTAGGGCAGAATCAAATCACATTACAGCTAGGGCTAAAAGATTTGAGCCGCTAATCGAGCTGAGCTGGTGAGATAGACTTTGCCGTCTGAGCCTAACCAAGTTAATTGCTTGCTAAAACAAAAACATCAACACTTTTGGAGGAATATATGAAAATCCAGAGTCTCTACAACCTAACAATTACAATGCCCAGTATGTGATTAGAATTACCAAATATACAAAACCAAAACCAACAAACAAAAAACAAAAACAGGGGTGCCTGGGTGGATCAGTTGGTTGGGCGTCTGCCTTCGTCTCAGGTCGTGATCACAGGGTTGTGGAATTGAGCCCCACATCGGGCTCCCTGCTCAGTGAGAAACCTGCTTTTCCCTCTCCCACTACCCCTGCTTGTGCTCTCTCTCTTTCAAATAAATAAATAAATCTTCAAAAAACAAAACAAAAAAATAGGGAAATGTGACCCATCCATTCTCAAGACAAAAGACTATCAGTTGAGCTCAACACAAAGATGACCCAGAAGTTGGAATGATCAGACAAAGACTTTGAAGGAGGTATTATAACTACAGTCAATGAGTTGAAGAAAAATATGCTTGTAGTGAATGTAAGAAAGAAGGAAATCTCAAAAAAAAAAAAAAGGAAATAGAAACTATAAAAAATGAATGAAATTCTAAAACCAAAAAATATAGTATTTGGGGAAAAAACCTTGAATGGACTCAAGAGCAGCATGGAAAAGACAGAGAAAAAGTGAGCAAATGTGAAGAGATCACTAGAAATTCTCCAGTCTAAAGAAGAGAGAGAACGAAGATCAGAAAATAAAATGACCAGAGCCACAGGGATCTGTGAGACAGTATCAAAAGATCTAACATATAAGGAATTGTCCCAGAAGGAGAGAAGAGGGAAGAAAAAAAATTTAATAATGGCAAAAACATCCCAGAATTTGGTGAACACCAGACCGGATAAATATGAAGAAAACCATGCCTAATACATCATAATCAAGTGGATGAAAGCCAAGGAAAAAAGTAAATCTTGCATATCGCCAGGGAGAAACAAAATATTATGTATATAGGGGAATGAGCACTCAAATGACCATGGTCTTCTTCCCAGAAACCAGGAAGGACGAAGACAGTTGGAACATCTTTAAAGTGCTAAAAGAAAAGCTGTCAACCCAGAATTCCATAACCAGTGGAAGAATCCTTCAAGAGGACAGATGAAGGGCACCTGGCTGGCTCGGTAGAGTATGTGACACTTGATCTCAAGGTCATGAGTTCGAGCCCCACCATGGGTGCGGAGATGACTTAAAATAAAAAAATCTTTTAAAAAACAAATAAAGATGGGGTGCCTGGGTAGCTCAGTTGGTTAAGCGGCTGCCTTCGGCTCAGGTCATGATCCCAGGGTCCTGGGATCAAGTCCCGCATTGGGCTCCCTGCTCAGCGGGGAGCCTGCTTCTCCCTCTCCCTCTGCTGCTCCCCCTGCTTGTGCTCTTTCTCTCTCTCAAATAAACAAATAAAATCTTAAAAAAAAAAAAAAAAACCAAAGTAAAGATGAAACAAAGACATTTTCGATGAAAGAAAACTAAGAGAAACTAGTTGTCAGGAGACCTGGACTATAGGAAATAAGTTCTTCAGACAGATGGGAAATCATACCAGAGGGAAACTCAGAAACTCAGAAAAGAATGGAGGACATAAGCAATAGCACCCAAATATAAACTCAGTAATCAAACTATTTATTTAGCCAAGAGGTCTTGGTTTCACGACGGCTGGTCTGTACTGGGATGGTGACTTCTCTCTTCTCTCTTCGCCTTTTTTTTTTTTTTTTTAAGATTTTATTTATTTGATAGAGAGAGACACAACAAGAGAGGGAACACAAGCAGGGGGAGTGGGAGAGGGAGAAGCAGGCTTCCCGCGGAGCAGGGAGCCCGATGCGGGGCTCGATCCCAGGACCCTAGGATCATGACCTGAGCCGAAGGTAGCCGCTTAACCAACTCAGCCACCCAGGGGCCCCTCTCTTCGCCATTTTTAACAAAACCCGTTGCTTTTCTACTTGTCCACAGGGGATACACGTGCACTGCTGGATACCTGGACACTTCCAGTTATATCTAGAAGCAAGTTACAAAATTACATGCTTATCACGACCATATAAAACTCCAATGAAACGTGTTTGTTAAGTTTTATTGAATTTAAAATAAAAATTATGATGAAATAGTATTTGAAAACAATTATAAAAATGATGTTCAAACACAATATTCAAAGAATTGTGGTTATAATGTTACTTGTTAATGCAAATTGGTATGACCTTCTTGAGAAGCAAAATGTTAACAAGAACTTAAAAATGTTCATCCCACTTTTGGAAATTTCATTCATTAAAAAAACCAAGAAGGGGGCACCTGGCTGGCTCAGTCGGTTAAGCGTCTGACTCTTGAGCTCAGCTCAGATCTTGATCTCAGGGTTGGGGGTTCAAACCCCATTTTGGGCTCCATGCTGGGCATGGCGCCCACTTCAAAAAAAAAAAGAAGAAGTAGAAGCCCTGCCTATGAAAGTGTTCAATTCAGTATAATGGCAAGTAGTGTGAAGCTGAAAACAACCATTCCCAAGAGGAGGGAGATGACTAAGTAAACAACTATCCATTCATAGGATAGAATGTCAGGGAACTATTGGGGCACTTAGGTGGCTCAGTCAGTTAAGTGTCAGACTCTTGATTTGGGCTCAGGTCATGATCTCAGCGTTGTGGGATCAAGCCCTGCATCAAGCTCTGTGCTGGGCGTGGAGCCTGCTTAAGATTCTCTCTCTCCCTCTCCCTCTGCTCTTCCCCCTCCCTCTCTTTCTCTCCCTCTCTTAAAAAACTTATTAGGAAACTATTGAAATACATTATGTGAAAAATGAAAGCATATAAAAATGTGTGTACTCTGATACTCAGTAACAAAAACAAATTACAAAATTACATGCTTATCACGATCATGACAGTACACATATATGTATTAATTCATTTGAAAAATTTTATTGACCATTTACTTTGTACCAGGCGTTGTACTATGTGTAGGAGACACAAAGGTGAAAAAACATGGTCCCTGCTCTGCAGGAGATTCAGTCTAAGTGCAAGTCATACAATCAAAGTGGAAAGTGTGGGGCTCCTGGCTGGCTCAGTCAGCGGAGCATGCGACTCTACATCAGGGATGTGGGTTCAAGCCCCACGTTGGGTGTAGAGATTCCTTACAAATAAAATCTTAAACAAATGTGAGAAATGTTATAATCCACAAACTGCTTTTGGATGGCAGAAGGAACATTAAAGTCTGCTGAAAAAAAAGGGAAGACTTCACAAAGGAGCTAAGACATAGGTGGACAATAATGAAAGGGAATATAAAGAACAGAAATCCGTTGTAGCAAGGTGGAAAGTTTAGGAGTCACTTACCTTTCCACTTTCAAAATCTTTATAATGTTAAATGCTTTCATAATAAAAAAAATGGAAGCTGTAAAAATAAAACCTTTTATATCTGGCCACTGTGGTAAAGCTGTATGTGAAATAAACCACAAATATATTGTAAAAATAAAGAAAATACATTTTGAAAGAAAATGTAGACGGTTTTCTGGGCATCTTCCTCCTCCTCACTTCACATAGGGATGGGCCAGGCAGCTCTCCTGAGTGGGCAGTGACATTTCCTGCCCCCCTCCCCTGCCACATGACACTTCACTTACAATGTCTACCCCAAATGGTGGCGGACTTACCTCCTTCACTAGGATTATTAATAGTCTGGAGCCCCTCAGTTTGGGGTTTTTGTTTTGTACCTGAAGCTAGGAAGTGGCCATGCCAGCAGAACTCCTTAGATTTCCAGGAGGCAATACCAGTTTCGTGGATTGAATGGTTGCCCCACAAAAAGATGTGTCTGTGTCCTAACCTCTAGAAACTGTGATTACGACCTGACTTGGAAAAAGGGTCTTGGCAGACATAACTAAGCTAAGGATCTTGAAATGAGATCATCCGAGATTTAGGATGGGCCTTCTAAGAGAAAGGCAGAGGAAGATTTGGGCTGGGACACAGGAAGAAAGCTGTGTGAAGTTGGAATCAGAGACTGGAATCATGCAGCCCGCAGATGAGGAACGCCTAAAGCCACCAGGAGCTGGAAGAGGCAAGGAAGCTATGATGGTTAATTCTAAGTGTCAACTTGGCTGGACCACAGGTTACTGAGATACTTGCTCAAACATGGTTACTCTGAGTGTTTCTTTGAGGGTGCGTTTCTGATGACATTAACATCAAATCAGCGCACTTTGGGTAAAGCAGATTGCCCTCCCTAAGGTAGGCAGGCTTCATCCAAGCAGTTGAAAGCCAGAATAAAACAAAAAGATGACCCCACCCCCACCCCCACCCCCAGCAAAAGAGAATTCTTCAGCAGCCTGACTTTCAACTTGATAGGAGACATTAACTCAGGCCTTCAGCCTCAAATTGGAACATTAGTGCTCCTGGGTCTCTCCCTTGCCAGCTCACTCTGCAGATTTTGGACTTGCAAGCCTTCATATGCCTTATGATGAATCTCTCTCTCTCTCCATAGAATATATATAACCTATTGGTTCTGTTTCTCTGGAGAAGCCTAACACCTAAGGATAGTCTTCTAAAGGCAACAAGAGGAAGAAAACTCTGTTGACACCTTGATTCAGACTCCTGGCTTCCAGAACTGAGAGAATGTGTTCAAATGGTCTTGAGCCTTCCACTTGGTGGTAAGGGACAAAGGGAGAGGGAGAAGCAGGCTCCCGGCTGAGCAGGGAGCCCGATGCGGGGCTTGATCCCAGGACCCTGAGATCATGACCTGAGCTGAAGGCAGACGCTTAACGACTGAGCCACCCAGGGGCCCCTTCCATGGGCATTTTTACGTCCAACACAGGAGTCAGGGACATGTGCAAGAGTAAGAAGGCACAACGTCATGGAAACACCCACGCAGACCTGGATTCAAATCCTGACTCTAGCACTCACCACCTGTCAGGAGCCGGGGTGGGGGGGAGTGTAAGAGCCTCACTTAACCCCCGTGAAGCTATTTCCGCAACTAAGCAATGAAGCGTCCTATGAGGAATAGACGTCATGTAGGTCACGTGCCTGGCCCACGGTACTAATGATAAATTGTGCCTCTTCTTCTCCCCCCAACCCCTCCTTCTCTTCTGTGTGAGCTCCACAGGCAATCCCATCTGGCCTGACATCCCTGACTCCAGCCGGAATGCCTGAACCATTTCTCCCAGCTTGTGTAGTGAGCACCCTGTTCTTGTCTCAGGAGAAGGTACCCCTTTACCCCACCCCACCCCCCACCAAAATCCTATTCCTCCTGAGAGCACAGCTCCCACTCCCCTGCCCCAGGAGGTCTTGCAATGCCCAGGCCAGGGTCCTCCCTCCCTCCTCTGAACCCCTAGAACGCATTCCCTGAACAGCTCCTCTGGCTCTTAGGGGCTTCTACCTTTTGCTCCTTCCCTTCCTGTCTGTGCAGCCAGTTCCCAGCATGCAGTCAGGCAGTTTGGGAACTGGAAACCATTTCCCATAGAAACAATGTGATGGATGATTGTCAGACTAGCGAAAAGAGTACTCAATACTCGATTGGGCTTTGAGCTTCTGGAAAGCAGGCCTCACATACATTCCAAGTATAATTATGATCCGTTCTGCATAAGGAGAAGCAAGATAGACGGTGCCCCTCTGTTCTGGCGGCACCAGCTTGCATAGCCGCCTCCTGGGCTAATATCCATCCAGCCTCGGCTTCCCGCGTGGTCCCAGCAAGGCGGCCTGCCTGTCGCCCGG
>NC_138385.1:15266841-15291627 GCF_054177405.1 Leptonychotes weddellii
CCGGGCGACAGGCAGGCCGCCTTGCTGGGACCACGCGGGAAGCCGAGGCTGGATGGATATTAGCCCAGGAGGCGGCTATGCAAGCTGGTGCCGCCAGAACAGAGGGGCACCGTCTATCTTGCTTCTCCTTATGCAGAACGGATCATAATTATACTTGGAATGTATGTGAGGCCTGCTTTCCAGAAGCTCAAAGCCCAATAAGAGTACTTTAGCTTCTCAGTCGGTCTCTCACACACAGAGGCATGCACACACACTTTAAAGAGCAGGCCAAAAAGTGTTATAAATAAAATTCTAGAACATGAGTGGGAGGAATAAACAGGAAAATTTCACTGTAAAAGATGAAAATGCGCTAACTTCTTGCAGGATGGCATCACTCAGCCAACCCACAACTGTGCTATTAATCAGAACCCAGGCTAGATACGCCGTTGCTCTGCTCGGGCTTTTTCCTTTCCTTGTCAATACATGTTAGAGACGGTGTAAAGCCTGTTGGTTTTCGGGGTAAGGCTAGCAGGAAGAGAAGGAAGATGGTCTTCATGAGGAAGGTAAGAGTGCATACCCCGATGGTCACACTTACGTTGCCAAGCATTCTTTCCATCCAGCCAGACAGGGCTCCGAGCTGCCAACCACGTAGGTGTGGCTCACTGGCTCTTCCCTCCCTCTGGTTCCACTCTTCCCCAAGCTGACCGTCCCCCATTCTCCTCCCTCTGCCCATTTCCGAATTCTCATCCTCTAGACCTTTGTTCAAGGCATTCTGTTTATCTAACAGGTCCTCCTATCCCTTTGAGATCTTTGGTGTGGCTATCTCCCCTCGCCTGGACCCACCCACAGAAGGCCCAGGGACCTCACCCCTCCGCTGATCATGAGGACCACCGGCTATCTGGAGCTAACACACCCTGCCTGCCTTGTGAGTTAGTGGTGCGGTCCCTCCCGACAGTGGATGCTCCCGAATTACAGGCCAGCTCTGTGGCTTATTCCCTGTTCATAATATGTGCTTGACACGTGACCTTTTTCAAAACTTTAAAAGCAGAGTTGTCCAGGAGGCGGTCCTTGTTTTGACGACTTTAATTGAAGAAGCATAATTCACTAGATGGCTGTGTACATGATTCATAACTCCTATGACAATTCCTCTATCACTCATTCTCCTCTTGGTCCTTTCTCTCCCCACCCCACCCCCCATTTTTGGCTTAGTGTTTGTGATGGGCTAGTAATTCATATTTTGCAGGCCAAGGTAGTGTTTTCTAGAATAACATTCATAGCTCTAGAACTGCTTTCGGTTCTTAGATTCTACAAACTCAAGAAACGCACACACAGAGGTTGCTAGGAAGGAGAGAGACTTTTTTGTTGGCCTCCGCAAATTAGAAATAAAAGAGCCCTTGGGAAAAGATTGGGTCTGAACAGCTCAGAAGAACTCTTAGAGAATCTGCTAAATAATATTTTTGTCTGCTGTTTGTAAATGTGACTCGCTTTGAAACCATCTGTCATGCAGTCCTTTGCAGAGAGCTGAGAAGTATTTAAATCTGTGAAAATGAGTATATTTTTGTATATACCAAAGCAGTATTTTAATGGGTCCCTGCTGCATGTTGTCCAGTGCATTCTTTGAAACATGATTTTACCCAATTGTCAAGTAACATTTACAATGGAATTCAAAGAAGGGATGTGGCAGTGAATGGAGAGGGTGTGGTGCGGTTTGTAGCTGTGTTTCTTCACAGAACGAGCTGAGAGGCTGCAAGGCAGGTGGTGGAGCAGGGTTTCTTCAAGGGTCGGGGGGGGGGGTAGGGTTGGGGTTTTTGCTCCTTTTCCTCCTGCTTAAGGAAGCAGCCCTTCCCCAGGGCGGGGGCGGGCGGAGGGGGGTTGGTGGGGAAGCAGGGAGGGGGATCGGGGCGGGACACCATGGCCAGCTGCCCCTCATTTCCTAGTAAAGTTCTAGCTTTGTGCAGCCGGCTTTGGGCATTGCTGACAATTCAGTGCCTCCATCTTTATGACATCGCTGTTTTCACTGCTGCCCTTGGTCCCTGCGGCTAATATCCCAACTGAGCAGAACCCAAGACGGCTAAATGACTGGCGGCGGCTGCAGCTGTTGCAGCAAGAAATTGGAACATCATTGAAAAGGCTTCCTCATGTTGAATGGGGAAAGTAGGCTCAAAGAAAAACTTTCTCCAAACACCTGTGAGGCAAATCACTGGTGTTTCGCACATGCTGTTGTGGGTCATGAGTTGTCTCTTGGGGGATATGTCTTGCCTGCCCACTAAAATTGTAAGTTTCAGGGTGCCCGGCTGGCTCATTCAGTAGAGCACACGACTCTTGATCTTGGGGTCATGAGTTCAAGTCCCAACACATTGGGGGGTAGTGTTTACTTAAAATTTTTTTTTTAGATAAAATTGTAAGTTTCTCGAGGGCCAGGATCTTGTCTAAGGCAAAAATCAAGTGTCAGAGCTGGAGGAAACTCCAGCGCCCCAATCGCACAGATGAGAAAATTGGAGTCAAGAATAGTGGCAAAGTTAGGACTCAGTCGGAGGACTCTGATTCACAGCCCAGTGACTTCTCACCATGCCATTCTCCAAGCTCTGCCAAAGACAGACTACTCAGCTACTGCCCCACAAAAGGCAACAGGATAGAACCTTCTCTTAACAATACCGAGCCACAATCCGTGATAAAAAATAGTATGTCAAGGGGCGCCTGGGTGGCACAGTCGGTTAAGTGTCTGATTCTTGGTTTCGGCTCAGGTGGTGATCTCAGCGTCGTGAGATTGATCCTTGCGTCGGGTTCCACACTCAGCATGGAGTCTGTCTGAGATTCTCTCTCCCTCTCCCTCTGCCCCTCCCACTTGTGTGCGTGCGAGCTCTCTCTAAAATAAATAAATCTTTAAAACAATAGTGTGTCAATACCCAAAAGAATCGGAGACCAGTGCTCACATACATGTGCATGCGTATCCATAGCAGCATTATTCACATAGCTAACAGGTGGAAAAAGCCTGATTGTCCATCAGAGGATGAATGGATTAACAAATTATAGTATATATACACACACAGTGAATATCCTTATAACTAATGATTTATGCATCTCCTTGGTTATTTCCTTAGGATAAATTCCTGGGCATGCAAAAAATGGAAACAACACAAATGTCCACCAAGCAATAAATGGATAAATAAAACGTGTGTATCCACACGATGGAATATTATTCAGCCATAAAAAGGAATGAAGTATTGATGCACGCTACAACATGGATAAACCTCAAAGGCATTGTGCTAAGTGAAATGAGCCACACAGGGACCAATATTGTATGATTCCACTGTATGAAATGTCCAGAATAGACAAATTTATAGAGACCGGAAGTAGGTTAGAGGTTGTGAGGGGCTGCTGGTTGGGGGGGATAAGTGGGGAGTTATTGCTTAATGGGTTATAGAGTTTCTTTTTTGGTGATGAAGACTGTTTGGACCTAAGTAGAGGTGGTAGTTGGGCAACCTTGAATGCCTTTATTCACAGTACCTAAAATAGTGACTAAAACCAGCAAATTTTCAAGATCATATCATTTGTATACATTTATTAAAGGTAGACACATTAATATGAATCCATACTTTAAAGGAAATAAAGTTAGGAGTCATAGAAATTAGATTTGATTATTTAAAATCAGAAATTGGACTTCTGAAAACAAGTTTTTCTTTTTTTTTTTGACTTTTTTTTTTTAAGTAGGCTCCACACCCAGCACAGACCCCAGTGCGGGGCTTGAACTCACGACCCTGAGATCAAGACTTGAGCTGAGATCAAGAGTCAGATGCTCGACTGACTGAGCCATCCAGGCACCCCAGCTTTTTTTTTTTTAATGTAAGGTCTGCACCCAACGTGGGGCTTGAACTCATGACCCTGAGATCAAGAGTCACATGCTTCACCACTGAGCCAGCCAGGCGCACCTACAGGTTTTTCTTGATACATTTTTTTTTTTTAGCTGCCTCCTTCCCTTGACCCTGAGAAGTCAAGGGAAGAAAGGCAGGGTTCTCTTGGAGGTGGTGGAAATGAGTGAGTGTAAGCCCCTTCCTGGGTTCTGCCCAATTTTGTGCGTCCTTCCCCTTCCCCTGCCCCCCTCCCCCCCAAGCCTGCATGCTGGAATACGGCACTGGGTACTCTGAGAATTAAGAAAATGTCAGTTTGAATTATCCAAAGTCATGCTGGGTAAGAGAAGCATGTATATGTGAGCATGAGCAGGGAGGGACATGGGAAAAGCCAACACCCCCCCCTCCCCGCGCCCTGTGCTGTGTGTGCAGCCTGGATTCAGCTAGATGCTATGAATGTCTGTGCAGGTTCCTAGTTTCCTTGTTCATTTGAATTCATTATTGTTATAGCAACAGTTCTGTAGACATCACCCATCAGTGGTTAGAAAATGACAAATGTCAAACTATGTCTGACCCTGATTCTCTTCAGCTCTTTTTATCTGTGGTATCTCTTTGGAATAAAAATGCCTACTCCCTGCTGGGTCTTCTTAAAAATGCACATTGTCTCTTCACATAAAGGCAGGGATGATGGTGCTATGGAAAAAGAAGAAGAAAAAGAAGAGGAGGAGGAGGAGAAGGAGAAAAAGGAAAAGGAATTCCATCTGACTTTTCAGGTTTAAAGTGCAAGTCTCACTACTTGTAGGGTTCCCTTGGCATTTCATTAAGGACCTTCTTATGTCGCTTAAAACATTCTGTCCCTTTCTAACTGGGTCTTGGTTTTGTGGCTGGGTTTCCTGATCCTCACGGTGGGGCGAGGGTGTGGGGTGGCGGGGGAGACAAGGTTTCATGATGTTCAGGGCCGGAGTTGGGGAGGGCACCCTTCAGATACTTGGAGCCCTGCGAGGTGGGGGGGTGGGGGGCCTGGGCGGGGGGGGCTGCCACCAGATAGCTTGTCTGTTTTTCCAAACAAGGTAGAGAATGAATATAGAATGCAGCATATGCTACCACATGTAACGACGTGTCCTTTGCAATCCCGAGGCACAACGTGCCTGAAACCTCGAAACCCTTGTTCCCTCTGAAACCCTTGTTCCCTCTTGCCACCGTTCTAGTCAGAACCTATATTTTGCCTCTGACAGTCTTTCACGGGCTTGAAATTTCAAATGCAAAAGGAAAGGTCAAGTTTGAGGTGGATGGGCTAGACAAATGTCAAGGTCCCTTCCAGATCTCACATTCGAGTACCCTCTGCTTGGACAATGCTGGGCTGCCTGCCTCTATCCTGTCCTTTTGCTTGTGCAATTTTCTCAGCGGCTGCGTGCCATGTGGGAGAGTCGTACAAACCATTTTGAAAAATGAGTGTTTCAGAAGTACCTTCGCATGTATCGGTGGTTTTATTGAATCAAAAGGATAGGAAGAAATAATTTTCTTTCCATGAATGCTCCATTTATGTCCAGTGGGCAAATTAGAGAAGGAACTCTCCCAATTATATTGAAATGCGTGTTTTACATCCAAAGCTGTAGGTCAAATCATAGGCCACAAACTAGGGTAATGAATATCTATGGCAACTGTTCTGCCATCACCGGGAAGTACACCCACTGAAAAGTGGGCTCTTTTTTTCGGTAATTACAAATGCTCTTTATAAATCAGACTATAGATAACAGCTTAGGGATAGAGAAGGCTAACCAGCTTTCCATACAGATTTTGGTCTTTGTTCTCTGATGAGCGTGAGATGTGAGTTGTCATTTTTTACAGAAGCTACATACTTCGTGAAACCTTTGCCCCATTAGTAAAGTATGAGAACATATCAGTACCAGCGACATGAGAATGTCCATTTTACTCTCTGGGCCTCAGTTATCTCGCTGGGAAAATGGGCACAAGAACACCTTTACCGGAGTGAGAGAACCCTAGTGGATAAAAATAACTCTGATCTCCCTGTGTTCAACAAGTTGTATAATTCAACGCCAACTATGGAGACCAATACGGATATAATTCATATGTTCCAATACAAAATTATTAGACCAAGGGGCGCCTGGGTGGTGCAGTCCATTAAGCATCTGATTCTTGGTTTCAGCTCAGGTCATAATCTCAGGGCTGTGAGCCTGAGCCCCGCATTAGGCTCCACGCTCAGCGGGGAGTCTGCTTAAGTTTCTCTCTCCCTCTCTCTCCCTCTGCCCCTCACCCTCCCACTCTCTCTCTCTCAAATAAATAAATCTTTTTTTTTTTTTTAAGACTGAGCCACCCAGGCGCCCCTCAAATAAATAAATCTTCAAAATCATTAGACTAGGGGAGCCTGGGTGGCTCAGTCGGTTAAGCATCTGCCTTCCGCTCAGGTCATGATCCTGGGGTCCTGGGATGGAGCCCCATGTCAGGGTCCCTGCTGAGCGGGGAGCCTGCTTTGCCCTCTCCCTCTGTGTGCTCGCATGCGCTCTCTCTCTCAAATAAATAAATCTAAAAAAAAATTATTAGACCAATATGCTATCATACTAAATAGCATTTCAATGCTGGCAAGGCTGGTTCTGAGCAAATTGTGAAGTGGATGGAATGTATAATAACCATAACGAGAGTATTAGCTAATATTTACTCTATTGAGCCCCAACTTTTAGGCCCCACAAGAGAAGGGATACTGTTTTATTCATAACTATGCTCCCAAAGCCTTAAAGAGTGTTGATCCCAGTAAATACTTGTTGAGTGAAGGAATGAGTGCATGGAGAGCAAATGAGTGCTTTGTACCGGGCAGGGTGCTAAGTGCTTTCTGATTACGTCCGTGTATTTCTGATTTCCATGCCTTGTGCTGAGGGCACAAAAAGCGCTCGGGGCCCAGAGGAATGCTCTTCATATGTTTTTCTCTTGTAATCCTCAAGGGGTAGGTGTGACACCTGAGAAAAAAAAAACCAGGCTCCGGAAGGGTAAGTTACTTATCTAAGGACACGCTGCCTGTAAATGGCAGAGCCGGGACTCGGCTCTCGGGCTGCCTGGCCCCACCGCCTAGCCTCTTTTACTGCCTTTCCCTGTGCATTTGTTTTCTGCTCTTCATCAGGAATCCCTGGATGAAGAAATGCCTGGGCCCTGACCACTTGGTGGAGGAGACGGCCGCGGCCTCTTTCAATCCATTCTATGCCTCCTGGCCTCCCCAGATCATTCTTTCTAAGGCACCACTTTTGTCCTTTCAGTCTCTGCTTATACATCGTCAGTGTTGGTGGGATCAAGATAGCACAGTCATCCCAGGGTAGCGTGTCCCCGTTATCTGGCACCTTCTGTCATGATAGCCTCCCAGATGAACCTGGACTCAGCCCAAATCGGGTCTTCGCTAGCCTCCACTGGCCCTCTACATCCCCACTCCTCTCCCTGGCAATTCCTCCCTGTCCTTCAGGGTCCAAAGGAAGTCCTACCTTCTCCAACATTTATCCATTAGCCTTGCACTGTCTTCGAAGTTTTCCTGGGTCTGTTTTGGGCTTGGGGCACAGTGAGAAGTGACTGTAATTGAACTTGGACTCAGAGGGCCTCAGTTTAAGGCTCTGAACCAGTTTCCTCACCCATAAATTATGGAAAATAATATATATTTCACAGATAATACATGTAGAAGCAATTCCTAAACTCTGCAGTACTAAACAAATATCAGTTATTATTGCGAGATTGGCTTCCCACAGAAGACTTTTTAGGCAAGGAGTGGGAAGCTTGCAAATGATGCTATCAGACTGATTTTGTGACAGCCCCCGGGTGGATGGATGGAGAGAGAGAGAGGTCAGAGGCCAGAAGACCTGTTAGGAGGTTGGCTCTACCGTCCAGACAAGAGGTAATGGAACCTGGACAAGTGTTGATGGCCATGGAGTAAAAAGGAAGACTCGAATTGTCCGGGTGATTACTGAAGAAGAAGGGAGTACAGTGGGGAACACGGGCACAAAGAGGAAGTAAGGTGGCTAGGTACCCGTTGCTGGTGGTTAAAGTTGTAAACACAGATGAACTCTCTGAGGGAGAAGGAAAGGTAAGGCAACCTTCAAGTATTAGAGAAAGAATACTGAAGGAAGTATGAAATTAGGAGACAGGAACAGACTACACACATCAACTCTTTCCAAGTGACTGATCCTTCAATTACGGCTACTTCTGTAAATTTCTAAAGGGACCAAGAGGAGGCTGACAACCATACAACAAAGAGCAACTTGAGGTGAACTTCCTGGGGGACAGGTCTTGCCTTGTGTTACCCTCACCAGTGTCTTTCTCCACGCAGCTATGGATCCCACCTCCCCAAGCAGACAGTCAGCTCTTTAAATGCTTCTGGTCTTCCAAGTTTCTAGAGCCTTCTCAGAACCAACCTTGCTACACAGCAAGTGGTCAGCTGGTATTACTCGCTTGGTTGCTTGAAAAGGAGAGTCACGGGGCGGGGGTTGGGGTGGGGGAGAACATTACTTGGTGAAATCTAGACTGAAGACGGGCTGAGTTTGTGTGGCAAACTTTTAGGATGTCTTAAGCAGTCACTAGCATTTAAAAATCAGGAGATTTCAAATACAATTCAAGGTCTTTTATTCCTGTACTCTAGCAAGCAGTAGGCATTCAAATCAAAATAAAGCCCGAGAGAGCGCTTGGAGGCTGGGGGCGGAGGAATCCTCATAGAAAACATGACCAATGCATGGTCATGCTGGTGCAGACAGTGCTTTGGAGGCCTCGAAGCAGGAGCCAGTAGTTCTGCTGGGGGGCACCCAGGAAGGTTTTCCGGAAGAAGTGATATCTCAGCTGAGTTTCAATGGATGACTAGGAGGACGTTGTCTAAGGAGTGGAGGGGAACGAAGGGTATTCCTAGCAGGGGCAGGGCATGGGTGCAAGAATGTCCATGGCGTGATGGAGAAGGAGGGGCCGAGCACCAGATAGCCAAGGTTGGGAAGGGCCAGTAAAAAAATAAATAAAAATTAAAAAGCTGGTAATGTAGATAATGGCCCGAGAGCCAAGATCCACATCTGCAGAACTATTTGGGAATTAATCTGGAAAGTGATGGGGTACCATGGGGGGAGGGGCAGGGTTAAGCAGGGGAGGGACACTGTTCGGGTGGTGAGGTCAGAGGCTCACTCGGATGGCTGGGGGAAAGATGGGTTGGGTAAAGCGAGAGGCTAGAGGGCTGTAGGACAGCACCTATCCTAGGAAAGGAAGTCACATTCTACTCGCCATCCCCGTATTTGGCAACCAAGCTAGCTCCCCAGCAGGCCAGGAGAAGTGCCCCCAGAGCCGAGAGAGTGGACCTGACTCGACTAGTTCTTGGCTTGGAGGATAGCAGCGGTGAGTGCATACCTTGTTCTCTCTGCCCACCAGCGAATGTACCCCAGGGCCTCATCAGGAGAAATGCCTCGCCTGGGAAAAGCAGGCACACCGTAAAGTCATTCTATCTCTCTTACCCAGTGCATTCAACTGCAAACTCCGTCTGGCGTATATGTCTTCCCTCCCTCTAGGGATGAGCAGCATCGGGCACACAGTGGGTGCTCAGTGAACATTTAGGGACGCTTCCACAGGATCTGGGCAGTTGCACATTCACAGCTGACCCTAAATGAGACCCAGACGACTGTGTTCCCTAACCAAAAAAAAAAATCACATGGGATTTGGTCAGAGGCCTTATAATTTTCAGTCTTGGTTCAGCTACTCAGGATTTCCGTGGCTGTGAACGAGCCACGTAACCTTGCAGAGACCCAGTTTACTCATCTACTTTTATTTTTTTAAAAAGATTTTATTTGAGAGGGAGAGAGTGAGAGAGAGCACAAGCAGGGGGAGGGGCAGAGGGAGAGGGAGAGGGAGAAGCAGACTCTCCGTCTGAGCAGGTTGCGACGTGGGGCTCCATCCCAGGACCCTGGGATCATGACCTGAGCCGAAGGCAGACCAGATGCTTAACCGACTGAGCCACCCAGGTGCCCCTGCTCATCTATTAAAAAACAAAACAAAACACTAAAAATGTCTAAGAGTAGAGGAGTGCCCCCGAACGCACTTTGCAAACGGTAAAGTACTATATGACCCAATGTAGCGTATCTGTAAAATGGAATACTATTCAGCCACAGAAAGGAAAGAAGTCCTAATATCTGCTCCCACATGGATGAATCTTGAAGACCTGATGCTAAATGAAAGAAGCCAAACACAGGTCACATATGGCAAGATTCCATTTATACCAAATGTCCAGAATAGGCAAATCTATAGATACATAAGGTGGATTAGTGGTTTCTGGGGGCTGAGGGGAGGGGAGAGAGGGGAATAGATTTTCCTTAATGGGTACGGGGTTTCCTTTTGGGATGATGAAAATATTCTGGAGCTAGATAGTGGTGATGGTGGCACACCTTTGTGAGTGTACTAAATGCCACTGAATTGTATACTTTAACATGGTGAAAATGGTAAATTTTATGTTTACGTAGTCTACCACAATAAAAAAGCTCCCCCAAAAGTGCTATATGAGAGTTGATCACCGTGAGAAGCTGTTGATTCTTACATTCTACGTGCAGTACTCAATCCATTTTCTAGTATTCAGAGAATTTACAGAGTAGACGCATCTCCACTAAGGAGCCTCTTTATAAGAGAAAAGCTGGAGTGGGGGTGGGGGGAGGAAAGGAGGAGCTAGGGGCCATCTGAAAAGGGAAGCTGGATGGTATTTGTTTCGTAGATTGCCAGTTGTTCACCCTGTTTGTATTTAAATGAAAGGAGGCTTTGAAGTGGGAGCCGCCTCTGAGCAGGGCTTGGGGTTCCTGTCTTGTGTGGTAAAGTTCAGACTTGTCCAGATCCGTTTCTAGCCAGAGGTTACTGTTTCTGGTGGAAAAGGCTCAAGTTTTGGTTAATAATACATGAACAGGAAAAGCAGGAGTAAATGGGGGGGGGGGCAAGGAATGAGTTCCCCCTGGACTTGTGAAAAGCAGCTTTCGGATTTGGGCTCCATGGTTTGGGAGGATCTTTTTTTCACTTATGGTCACTGGATTTCATTTTGTTATTACTGTTGGTTGCATCTCAGATTATATCATGTTTGGTAAAGAACATCTTTAAGTAAATGCAATCAATCAATGAAAGTTAAAAGTGCTGGGCTAAGCCCTAGCAAGAATTTGAATGGTATCAGTTTGAGAAAAAGGTGGACTATTCGAAAGTCTCTTGAAAATGGCAGAAAATTCACTGGGAGGGGAGTTTGCATATGTAGAAAAACTCCTCTGCTAGTTGCAGGGTTAAATGTTCTGCCAACCCACAGAAATTGTAAGTTTCACTAATAGACAGGTCACAATCTGTTTACCTTGATGATCTCCAAGAGTTAATAAAATGTAGAAGAGTCTGCAATGGGCATTCAAAACAACAGCTGACCTAAGTTTCTACAACCCCACAGAGCCAACACGTCAACGTGGTTTACAAACAGCAGTGGACGACGTCTCAACAAACCCTATGAGGGTGATAATTGTAATGATGGTTCATATCTTCATCCTATGTAATTTTATGGGAATTGAGAGTCTAGCCAAATAATAAGTTCCAGCCCCTTTTATCTGCCCAGTTCCCAGCACACTCCCGAGGTGTCTGAGGCACTGCTCACCCTAACCTCTTAAAGCAGATTGTAACAATAACAAGGGTAATGACAAGTTCCCAATCTGCACAGTTCCCTTCATTAAAGGAGCCCTGGGAGCTTCAAAAACACTCATTAATGGAATCTGACAAAGCTGGGAAGGTGGGAAGACTCGCCCATTTCCAGTTTTCTGGTGGCTAAGTGGAGACTGGATCCCAGAGAGGTGTGAGTCTCTCTCAAGAGGCTTGACGGCAAAAGGGGATTGGGGGTCTTGGGCTACCTTTACTCCAGGTGACCTGGGAGTGTAGCCCAGGGTTCTGGACCCACATCTCAGCTGCATACTGTTAGCAAGTCGCTCCCCTTCTCTGGGCCTCAGTTTCCCCACATTCACGAGGAGGACTAGGGCCAGGTTTCCAAAGTCTCCGAGGTCATCCCTGACTGTCCCATCGCCTCGCTCTTGGGGTGGGGGGGGAGGGCTCTCTCACTTCAGGGTTTGGTTAGACTTGTAGCAGAACCGGGCGTGGCTGGGGGAAGGCGGGGGAGGAGAATGCCTGCCGGGGTTCCGAACAAGTCGGTGCTCATGGAGCACCGTTGGATGGGAAGCAGGGCAGAGAGGGCCAGGTGAGGGTCTAGGGCCAGCTGGGACTCGGAGGTGCCCTGGTGCCTGCAGCGAAACAGTGCAAGTCATGTTAGCGCCCTCTCCTCCTGGCGCAGGAGCCAGGCGGTTAGGGGCATCCTCCGGGCTGCGGGGCGGCCGGGAGGGCAGGTATCGAGGCGGGAGGGCTCCGCCCGGCTTTGGCCCACGGTCAGCGAGTCAGGTGGCCGCGCGCAGAAGGCCTGTGGCTCGGACGTGGGCTTCGGGACAAGTGCCCAGGCGCGTGGTCCCCCACGACTTGGGCCCTTCGCCCCGGAGAAGTTAGCCCTCCCTCTCTGGGTGGGGGGCGGCGAGCATCTCCCGCCTCCCCGGGGGAGGGGAGGAGGGGAGGAGGGGAGGAGGGAGGAGCCCCGCGGGGCGTGTCGCGCGAGGGAGCGCCGAGCGCCCGGTGCGGCCCCCTAGGAAGTGGATTTGGCCGCTCCGGATCCCAGCCCGCGTCCAGGTTTTCTCCCGTCCCGGCCCTGCGTGCTCCCGCCCGTCTCTGGCCCCCCCCCCCGCCCGCCCGCCGCCCGCCCCCTCCCCCTGAGTGCCGCCCGCTGGGCCAAGTTTGCCGAGCGTCGCCGCGCACGCCGGCCAGTCAATCAGCGGCGGAGCTGAGGAGGGCACAGCCGCGCGGCGGAGGGCAGAGTGAGCCGAGCCGAGCGGAGCCGAGCCACGAGAGCGGACCGGCGCCGGGCAGCCCGAGCAGCGCGCAGCGAGCGCCCGCCGCCGCCCACGCCCTCCGCGGCCCCGGCGGCGCCTGCCACCTTCCCCTCCTTCCCCGCGCCCCTGTCCCGCTGCCGGCCGGCGCGCCCCGTCCGCCGCCCCGCGCAGCCCGGAGCCCACCGGCCCGTGCCTCCGCTCCCGTGGGCTGCGCACCGCTTCCACGCCCTCCTCCTCCTCCTCCCCCGGCTGGGCGCCTGGCACCGGGGACCGTTGCCTGACGCGCGAGGCCCAGCTCCACTTTTCGCCCTGCGTCTCCTCCTCGCGCTGGTCTCCCAACTCCTACCCCAGCTCCCTCGCCCTCTCGCTCCGCTCCGCTCGCGAGCCCCCGGCCCCGCGCCCGCCACTCTCCCCCGGTCCCAGAGGTGGGAGCGCGTCGGCCCCGGCCCGCACCATGGCCCGGTTCGGCTTGCCCGCGCTTCTCTGCACCCTGGCCGTGCTCTGCGCCGCGCTGCTGGCTGCCGAGCCCAAGTCGAAAAGTTGCTCGGAAGTGCGACGGCTCTACGTGTCCAAAGGTTTCAACAAGAACGATGCCCCCACGCACGAGATCAACGGTAGGTGGGGGGGGCCCCCCGGGAGGCGTGCGCGGAGGCAGGCACCCCGGGGAAGGGACCGCGGAGCCCCCCCCCCGCGTGGCCGCAGGTAGCCCGGGGCAGGGGGAGAGCCGTGGGCAGGCGGGAGAGAGCGCGAGAGCGAGCCCTGGCGCAGCGCGGCCCCCCAGGACTGCGAGTGGAGGGGCGCGGCCGACGGGCCGGGGGCCACCGCGCGTCTGCTCCCGCCCCGCCGCGTCTTCCCGGTCCCGGGGAGCCCCGAGGACTCTGGCCCGCAAAGTGCGTGTCACCGGCTCCCTCGCCTGTTCCGGGTTGAACTCCTTACTGGGCTCCCCGCTTTGTTGTGTGGGTGACGAGAGGCCGGGAGGTTGTGAGAGTCGCCGGGTGGGTGGGTGGGTGGGTGTGTGTGTGTGTGTGTGCGCGCGCGCGGGGGGGGGGGCAACCTACAGCTTGCCGGCTTCCCGGGGACGCCAAACGTGGAACTCGAATGGAGGTTTCATTGATGTTCTTTAAAAACCCTCTCCCCGCCTCTCTTCCACCGCTGACGCGGATTAGGAGTTTCAGTAGCTACAGCGGCTTTAGAAGTCGCCCTTAAAAAGCAAACGACTCTCCACCCCTCCAAACCCTGACTTTTGGGAACTCTCCTGCTTTCCGGAAGGTGCTGGACGGGAAGGGTACTTCCACCCCCCCCACCCCCCGACCCCCGCTTTCTTTTTTCTCACCTCATTTTCAGGGTTAATTGCACATTCAATTACAAACCTTTCAAAGGACTGACTACAGGAAACCTGAATCGCAGTTTGGAGATGGTTATGCAAATGGAGAAGCCTTAGCCTGTGAAAAAGTTCACCGGATTTTGGCGCTGGGGGGTGCGTGGGGTGTTGGTGAGAGCCCTTCTTGGGGCGCTGGGGAGGCGGCTTTTCGGCGGGCGCCCTTCGCCCTTCCTCGCGAGGCGGGCGGCGGCGGTGGCCGGTCCCCTCCGGCTCGCTGTCTCTCATTCGCCGAGGGCAACTGTTGCGCGCAGCCCCACGGGCCGCGCTGGGGCCAGCGGCGGCGCAGGTAGCCCGTTCGCCCTGAGGATTCGGAAAGAACCACGGCTCTAGCTGGCTGCTGGCCAGCGTAACCTAACGGAGGAGAGAGAGCGGTTCGAGCCCCCGGGGGCCAAGCCTCCATTCCGAACCTTTCATGGAAGTGAGGAGAGCGCGCCTTTGCCTCGCGGGGCTGGTCACCCGGGTGGGGCGGGCAGGGGGCCGGCAGCCAGCAAAGGAAATACTGTAATTTTAACCAGGCGCTTCCAGAGGCTTAGGAAGACGCGGGGGTCATTTTTTGGAAGGGCTATTAATAACCTTGGAGATTAAGTGCAGTCATCAATTACATATAAATTACAAAGGTAATTGAGGGAAGTCGCTGGGCACTTTCCCAGTGTATTCGGCATCCGTCTAGAAATAGAACTCAAGAAATTGCTGGAGCAGCCGGGGAGCCCACTGCACCTTGGCAGTTATCAAGTAACTCGGCACGCTACTGATTAGAGACTGTTTGCCCTTGAGCTGCCTGTCTTTTTGGGAACTCGAGTATGTCCTCACAGCGGCACGATTTTATTGGTTGTGGAGCCCTGAAAAGCCCTCTTTCTTTCCCCTCTCCCTCCCGCCCCGCCAGAAAAAGTGAAGTGAACCGACAGCCACTGAAGCTTGGGGGCTCCACAGGTCAGACCCTGGGGTCTTTGTGCCCTGCACGGTTTGGGCCTGGGCCCAGCAGAGATGATTGGCGTGGAGGTTACAGTTGTCATTCCCACATTTTGAAGGCATAGATGCGGCGATGCGCTTAATGGGAAGGTGACAAGTTTTCATCTTCTGCTCCTGCAAACATTATGTGCCTTTGAGAGGGACCAGCAGCATTCAGGGAGGAGTGCGGTGTGAAGTTGCCCTCCCCACTTTCTCCAGCTTGGCTCTGTGCAGGCTCCTCATGGCAGGAACTCTTCCCCAGGCAGCATCTCAGAAGAAAGGAAGTTTGAAGGGTGCTCAAGGACTGCGCTAGGTGTTGCCTTTGACTGCCCTGGTCGCCAGCCAACACCTGAGCGATATTTTTTGCATATATGTCTCTCTGGATATTTTCCCCCCAAAGATAGGAGAGTTATTAGTGACCAGCAGCAGGAAATGGAAGCTAATGTGCTCACACCCAAAACATTTTATTCTTTTTGTCTTGTCCTTCGTTTCCCTCCCAGAGCTGCTGCTTTTATTTCCCCTTTTGAATGACCTACTGGACTGCATTCTCCTGAGGAACAAAGGAAGTGCCTTTTTAGCTGGAATCCTTGGAAGACCACCAAGGACTTTAGCTCATGCAGTGCAATTTCGCACCACTTTCAACAATAACAAAAATGCATGACTGAATGGCTCAAAAATGTGGAGTGTTAGAGGCATTCATTTGAGTCTAGGACACTGTCACAACACAGACAGACCCAAGTAAATACCTTTAGACGGCCAGTATAGAAACGGGGTAATCTTTACCATCACCCTGGCCTGTCCAGATGCATACATTAGCCTTGTCTTCCCTGGGCTGCACTCAGATAATTGTGGTCATTTGGGGGAGCATAGTCCATATAGTGACTTGTATACAGCCCATGTCTGAATGAATTGCCAGGCACTTTCCCTGGCCGGGGGGGGGGGTGGTGTGTGTGTGTGTGGGGTGCTGGTGGTGGGGGATGATGATCTATTTTATTTTATTTTTTATATGCAAAAAGTCCAGGATTGTTTGCCAGGCAAAGGGTCACAACGCCTGGGTGCCTAGAGCCAGGCTTAGCCCAAGTTTAAGGTTTTATTCCCCAACGGCCTTGTACTTGCCTTCTAGAGTTTTGAACAGGCTTTAAGACTACTGTGTTCTTAAGGAGGCTTAGTCTTTTTAGATCATAATTAAGATAATTTGATGTGCCCTCAAGGGTGTCAGGGAGTACATCTTGCTGACAGGGCTTCGGGACCCAGGCGAGGTCCCCCATTGCCTATCTGCTTGACCGCCGAACTTACCAAATAATGGGTAGATCAAAAGGGATCTTTAACACCAAGGATAAGGTTTTTGTTCAGCTTTCAATGGGCATATCTTTTTGGAGCACCTACTGTGTGCAGCATTCGGTGCTGGGCATCGTGGAGGCAGCAAGAAGGTTTGGAGGGGCCTCTGCCGCCAGGACCTTTCCCAGGTAGTAGGGAGACAAGCCATGCGCACACGGAATCCGAATGCGACGTGGGATGGGAGAAGTACCGTCCCAGGGGTACAGATGAGGAGGGAGGAGCGCCCACAGGGTTCCAAAGGAGAAGGGATTTGGGACCAGATTATCAATGCTAGTTCACTAGTAAATTTAAGGAAAATTTATTTTTTTATTTTTTGTTTTTAAAGGTTTTATTTATTTATTTGACAGAGAGTGACACAGCGAGAGAGGGAACACAAGCAGGGGGAGTGGGAGAGGGAGAAGCAGGCTCCCCCGCGGAGCAGGAACTCAGTCCCGGGACCCTGGCATCATGACGTGAGCTGAAGGCAGACGCTTAACGACTCAGCCACCCAGGTGCCCCAATTTAAGGAAATTTGAAAATCTAACCATTTTCATTGTGCCTCCGTTCCATAAAGACAGGGTTAGAGAGATGCAACAATTGGCATTTAATTTTATTTTTGATTTTTTAAAAAGTTTTTTAAGTAATCTCTACATCCAACATGGGGCTTGAACTCATGACCCTGAGATCAAGAGTTGCGTGCTCTACTGACTAAGCCAGCCAGCAGCCTCAACCATTGGGAGTTTATTACTAATCTAACTTTTGCTGAAATTGTCTTTAAGAGTGAGGCAGTTGGTTAGGGATGTTCTTAAGCCTGCCATAGGTCTCTTTCATAGGGACATTGAAGGATACCAAGGAGAACTTTGTCATAGTTGTGATTTTGGAGTGGTTTTTTTTTTTCCCCCTCCCCTGTTCCCATTCATGTTCATGAGCAATGCACTTGCAGGCACACATACACACATATGCACATATGTATGCTTCAAAGGATTCTGGGAATGACGAGCTATGTTAGGATTACGTGGCAAAAAGTATGTGTGTGTTGGAGAGGTAGGCATCCTTTCCGATACTGAGTTGATTATTGTATGTAAGACACAGCATATGTCCTCAAGATTTACATTTCCTCTTTCCCACTCTAAGTAGGTGGGTTGGATTTTGCAGAGAACTTGTGATCTTGTATTCTGTTGGAATCCTCAGTTTGACTCCTTGGGTTTTATATAAGAAAGAGGGTCTGATTGAGCCACAGGGCCTGTCAGTATAGAGATTGTCCCAAGTAGTATTGGAACTACTTCCTGGACATGCTCGAAAAAGAACTTAATAAAAGTTCTGGCTTATGCAGCTCAATCTCCAGTTAGAACATACAAATATAAAATGTTTGATTCAGCATAATTACTATTTTCCTTTTTTATTTGACTCACATTGGGTTGCATGCAATTTCAGGATTAGCTGGAGACTAGACTGAGGAATGAAAAGGAAGTTTCTTGTTGTCTCGACAAGGGAAACAACATTAGTGTTAATCTAAATCAGTTGGAAGGGAGTCTCTGGCTCCCCAGTAACATTAACTGTTTTAGCACTGACATTGTTCCTGCATATGTTCACAACAAATGCATTTTGGCCTCAGGGAAAGAGTTTGTAGCTATTGGTTGCTTTCTCTGGACCTGGTCCTGAGCTAAGGGCTTTACATATTCTCTCAGTTAAAATCCACAACAACCATACGAAGTCAGAAGTATTATTATCTTCATCATCTTCCCCATTTTATGAGACAAGGAAACTCAGATTCAAAGGGATTTGGAAGTAGATTCACAGGCTCACAGCTAGTGAATGGTAGAAGTGGGACCAGAACCCAGGTCTTCCTTGACCCAGAAGAACAGTCTGTGCATTGTTGTACAGGTCGTAAGACAGAGTACCTTCCCAACACCCATGGACGGCTGGCTTTAGAAATAGAAGCTACGAGAGGACCATCAACCAGCAAAAGACCATCCCAGCCCTGTTCTGATGGTGTGGTAGAGAGAGGATCCAGTCCTGTCCTTTGCAGGCAAGGTGTTAATACCCAGACACAGACAACCTAGTGTTACCAGTAGAAGGAATATAAATTGTATTTCTTGGGTCCTGGGGAGCTGGTGATGGTTTCTGAGGAGGGGAGTGTCATTAGTCAAACTGTTTTAGGAAGAGAGCCGGTGTCCCTGGGAGTTAAGGGTCAGTGAGGGCTATCAGGAGGCTGTTTTAAGTATGCAGTTCTCTTTTAAAAATTTTTATTTTAATTCCAGGAGAGCGAACGTGCAGTGTTCTGTTCGTTTCAGGACACAATATAGTGACTCAACAGAAGTATGCAGTTCTTAACTGGTCTGCCTTCCTCTTGGCTCGTTAGCCTCTCATTCCACGCTGACCGGCCCCAGCTTCATTTCCTTCATGCCGTGCTTCGAATGGAGTCCTTCCTTGCTCTGCTTTGAGCTTCAGTGGCTTCAAGTATCACAAATGGTACTTTCATTAAGTCACCTCTGAACATCCCAGAGTTATGTGCCCTCTTCCTCCTAATTCTTTGCTTGAATCAGATCAATGGTCTTTGCACATAACTGTCTCGTGTTATAGTTAATTGTGTGTGCAGGCACCTATGTGCCTTCTCAACTGTGAGCAACTTGAGGACAGAGGTCCAGCTTCTGGTGTTTTGAGTACTAAGTGGGAGAGCTCAAGGCAATATTCGGTAAATGTGCGCGGGCTGGGGGATGACATAGACAGTTCTTGTGCATTCTCTGCCAGGATCCCAGTGCCATAATGGGGTTTATGCTGCCTTGATGATAGATTGTCATCCCATGGTCTCATGCACTCCTGGGAATCTTTTGGAGCTAAGCATTCTGAAGTGAAATAAATTTAGAGTAAATCTCCGTGGTACATCGATATAGCATATAATAAATGTTTTGATTCCATTTTTGGGGGGCGGTGGAGTACTCGTCTTAACCACTTCATTAATAACCAAGTGCTATAGGAATTTTTCAGCAAGATTCAGAATTGTTTTTCTTCTCGCTCTGAGATTTACTTCTTTAAGGAATAGATAACTGAGACTTCCGTGTTAGGCAATTTGGAGCAAATTTAGAAGAGTAATTTAGCACATCAGATTTGGCATGTAGAGCTGTTCGATGCACATTGGTCACCTTTTACAAAATAAAACCTGAAGTTTGTTGTCTTTACCAAACAGAAGAACACAGGCTTAAGGATATCAGAATATTTTATATAAGCAGACCCACTAAAGCACGCACAGGTAAGAACTAGCATTTTCAACTCCACTTGGCGAAGCATCTGTTGCTTACTACAGAGAACATGAAAGTGCAGAAAATTCATGAAGCGATTCCATCCTGGAGGTAATTTGAAATGTTATATTTAAGTTCTGATGCATTTAATTCAGCAGTCTGGTGGGAGAGAAAAATCAAAGCGATCCGTCAGCCAGGTATTCAACTTTTGAAAAAGAAACTCTAACAAATGTTAGAAATTAGGAAAAAAATTGAATGGAAGAGTTACCAAAAAAAAAAAAAAAAGTCAATAACCTCCAGGAAGCCTGGAAACTATGTAAAAACATCTTATTGGAAGCCCAGATAAATGTGTGCCAGACATCAAAAAGACCAGCTGCTTGGGGGAAGAAAAAAAGAAGCCGGCATGACTAACTGGTAGAGTAAAAGAGGCTGCTGCTTCAGGGGAAAAGGAATCTTTCACAAAATGGAAAGAGCTTCGGCCAGGAGGAGAGGGGGAAGGCCACGAGGGACAGCAGGGCAGGTACAGACTAGAAAGCGAGCGAGCCGAAGGAATTGGAGGTGCACCTTGCAAGTGATTTGAAAGAAGGCCCATGTGAGGATAATGGGGAAAAGGGTGGGCTAAGTGAGTCCAGGAGGAAAAGCAGGATGGCTTCTTTAAGGGAAAACCATGCCTGACGAACCTCTCTTGAGTTCTTGGAGAGAAGAGAAGTGGATGCAGGGAAACAGGCAGCCATATAGGTTTTTGCGAATTATGCAATCGGATTCCAAGGCAAAGAATATTCAGAAAATGCATTTCCTTTGGGGTAGGTGGGGGATGTTGGTTTACTGAGGAGAGAAAATGGGAGAAACCCCACTGTCCTTGATGGAGTAGTTTTTGTTTTTGTTTTTAAAGATTTTATTTATTTATTTGACAGAGACACAGTGAGAGAGGGAACACAAGAAGGGGGAGTGGGAGAGGGAGAAGCAGGCTTCCCACCGAGCAGGGAGCCCAATGCGGGGCTCGATCCCAGGACCCCGAGATCATGACCTGAGCCGAAGGCAGACGCTTAACAACTGAGCCACCCAGGCGCCCCTGGATGGAGTAGTTTTTACATGGAGAGGACGTGGTTTCCTGGAAGGGGCAGTCTAGCTTAGCCCTGACCGATTCGTTGTCTCCTACCTTTGCTTGGGTTCTTTCTCCTTTGTCTGAAAAATGGGAGCAGGGGTGTTAGAATGCTGTATTAGATCAGGGATTGTTGACTCTGGCTACACCTTAGAATCACCTGGAGAGCTTTTAAAATCTAACGCCTGTGCACCACCCCAGACCAATTAAATCACACTTTCTGGCAGTGGGGCTAGGTCATGATCATTTTTTTAAAGATTTCATTTATTTATTTGTCAGAAAGAGAGAGAGTTCAAGCAGGGGCTGCCGCAGGCAGAGGGAGAAGCAGGCTTCCCGCGGAGCAGGGAGCCCGATGCGGGGCTTGATCCCAGGACCCTGGGATCATGACCTGAGCCCAAGGCAGATGCTTAACGACTGAGCCACCCAGGCATACCGGTCATGATGATTTTTAAAAGCTCCCCCGTGGTCCCAGTGAGCAGCCATGGTTGAGAACCACTGCCCTAGATTATGTCCCAGTCCCTTCCATCTCTGAGATTCTACGATTCAAAATTTTCCGATGAAATTCATCAGAAAGTATTAGAGGAGAGCTTTAATTTGCACGCAGTGCATGCTCATTGTAATTTTGGCTAACTTGGATTTAAGAGGAGGGTCTGCTGAACTTGGAGAAAAATATTTTTTCATCAAGGTGCAAGTGACCTGTAGCCTGTGGTGCTTTGCTGCGGGTAGAGAAGCAAGCCCAGGCCATTGAGAGTACTTTGGAGAGAATTAGAAAGGAATCCAGTCTTGCTTGTCCTTTATTAAGTGTCAGTGTGCTAGGTGATATTTCTTCCCTTTCTCCTTATTGGTAAAATAAAAAAGATCTCTTTATCCCTTACTTTAATGTCTTCTTTGCCATGTGTTTATTCTCTTCAAGTATCTTATCAAGAAATAGAAGTACAGTAAATCCCTAGGCTTCTGGCCGGCACAGCCCTCCGAACACAGCTGGGAATGTGGAAGTAAGCAGAAAAGCTGCATGATGGAAACAGCTGTCATAAAGCCCGTGCATTCTACTTGGAGACAAGGCCTTTGGGAATTTATCATCAGCAATCAATGACTGAATAGCTCTTCTATCAAGAGCAAAATGCTAGGTGCTCGGGATTCAAAGGTTTAAAATGAGTCAGGCTTTTGAGGTGCTTGTGTTCAAATCCGGTGGGCGGTAAGAAGATAGAACGGTTATCCGGCTTCCCAGTCCCTGGCCGATGAGAAGTGGCCAGTAGTGCTGGTTGGGGAGTGGAGGGGTCCCAGGGGGGGATGGTTTTAGAGGCAGGCAAGACTTGACATCTGGGAAAAGTGAGAGTGAAACAGGGTGGGGGTGAGGGTGGCCAGAAGCTGAGCCGGTGGACCCAGGACTTGCTGATCTTGGCAGCACCTTTCAGTTCCTTGAGCCCCTCTAGGATGGGGCGAATGCTCAGAGGCAGCTCCCTAACCCCTGAGGGCACTAGAATGTTTCAGGGCAGTATTAAATAATAGTGTTTGGTATCATTAAATAGATAGAGCGTAGACTTTAGAAAGAGTAGACCTGTTTGAAATCCAAACTTGCTTTTGAAAGGGAGGAAGGTTCAGTTCACTTACACATTCACCCTTAGGGCAGGGCACCTCGTTTACCAGTGCTGGATCGATAAGGAGTCAAATTCTGTGTGTCACTTTGTCCTTTTCTTAAAAAAAAAACAACTAAAGGCTGTATATTATTAATTCAGTGGCTTATTCACTTCAGAGCTTTTGGTTGGTGATCTCGCTCCTGCACACCTTCTCTTCTAAGTCCTCTGGGACATCCGAGTTCCATTTGGTTCCTTAATAATGTTACTGCCTGCCATGCTCTGCTTGGGACACAGGCATTCTGACCTGAAGTCACAAGAGGCAAGAGCTGGGTTTTGGTTAGAGGGGACAGGTTTAAATATTTGAATATTGATTTCCCTCTTAAACATTTACCAAGCTGAGTAAATGGATAATGATAATTAAAGAAGCATTAGAAGTTAAGGAGTACACACATTGCATAGTCCTTGTCTTTGACCATGTGCCTTATTTGAACCTTAAAAAAAAGAAGCCCTTCTTTGCCCCATCATGCCTGATCTGAGGCCACATATCTCCAGTTTCTGTCGCACTGCAGGTGTTCGAGCCATGTTGGTGGTTCGAAGATAAGTTCGAGCGTGCTTTTTGACTCTTGGGTATTTTGAATATTTCTATTTGTCCCTTTTCAGTGAACTTATGTGAAGCTATTTGTTTGAAAATTTCTGCATTCAGTTCTCGACGCCTAAATAAGATAGGGCAAAAGGCAGAATCCTCTTTTCAAACCTACAACGGAGCGTTACTTCTTGCTTGGAGGTGGGAGCGGAGTACTTCATGTGGTTTGCTTTAATCCTGGTGGACAGATGGTTGCTTCTTGTGCTGTCTATTCCAGACGTTAAGAGGAACTCCGCTGTACCTGCAAACGTGCTTTTAGAAAAGGGAGGCTGATTTTGCTCCTGTTCCTCGCTTCCAGCCAGAATGAAGCTGGGGGCAGGTCCCGGGCCAGCTTGGTGTTTTTGTCTCGTCTACCTCAAGGTCACCTGGCCTCACTTCATCCCAGCCATCCTTTTCATTCTAGTTCGTTCTTCTCCCAGCTACTCTGTCTGTCGGCTTTTGCAAGCCTCTTTAAGCCTGGCTTCTTCTGTGCGGGGCTTCTGGGCTAGACTGCAAAGTGGTGGCTTTTGGACTTCAGAACTTTCCTTCATTCTCCAAAACCTTGACGTGGGCATCCCAGCGAGCCCTAAGCCACAGGACTTTCTTGTTTTTTTTACTCTCCAGTTATTGTTTCTGTCCTACCACAGAGTTTGTCTCCATTTGCATTTTCAGCCTGGTGTTTGGTTAGAGACGAAAACAAAGCACCAAAGCACCAGACTGCAGTGTAAAGCGTGTGGGTAACAGTTACTACTTGCAAGGTCCAGTCTGAGTGGGAGTATCATTTTTCTTGGCAGTCACTTCACAGAAAGTCCTGCTTCTTTGGTGCCAGAATAAGCAGTCATTACATTCCTTACAATTTATAGTCAAATTATTATCTGCTATTGTTAAAATTGCCTTAATTATAGAATATTTCCCCATGCTAAGATTCTAAATTGCAAAACAAGACAACTTTGGGTTGTGCTTTGGGAAACCATGCTGCAAAATCACTCCCTGGCCTAGGATGTTGGAGGCTCTGAGGAGGAATGGTGTTTTGTGTTGATGGGGAGAATTTTTTTTTTTTTTTTTTAGGGGAAGAGTGCAGGGGGCTCGCTTTAGACTGAATTTGAACCGAAGACCCCCGGTTGGCTGCTTGGTTACTGTTCTGCCTCGTTTTTTTCCCCAGTTTGGAACTAATTTTTTCTTTTTCCTGCCCCTTCAGGTCCGATGGGCCTAGGCACTCTGGGAAGAAGGCTCTGCTGATTGATCATTAAGCAGTGTGGCAATCTTAGAAGATGGCCTTGTATCTCTCCAGTTGGAGGGCAAATGAGGAAGTCACAGCCTTCCAAAATAAGGGACTGTGTTCCTGTGATCTGAACAGTCAGGAGACGGGGTGGAAAGTGGCTTCTGTGGAAACACTCTTCCATAAGCTCTACGTTTGGGCACTGCTTTCAGGATGTATCCAGAACCTGTCCTCCTCTTACTGCCTGGGCGCCTACTGTCCTGGCCTCCTTTCCCATCCCCTCTTCCCCTGCCCAGTCTGTCTCAGCACATCAGTCAGTGCTATCCTTTTCTGTGAACCCTGATTCAGACCATGTCATTTCTCTGCTCAGAACCCTCCAGGGGCTCCCCTTGCCATCCGGAGTGACAGCCAAAGCTTATGAGGCCTTATGGGGTCTGTCCACGGCCCCCTCCCATGCCAGTCCACACTCTCTTCTCTTCTGTCATTCCCCCCAACTCCCCCCAGTCCCCCCTCCAACATGCTGGTCTCTCTGTTCCTTTGCCCTTATCCTCGGCACCTAGAACACTGCTCCCAGATAGCAGCATGGCTCACTCCCTCAAATGTTTTGGGGCTTTGCTTACCTATTCCCTCAACTGAGAAGCCTTTCCTGACCTCTGTGTAAAG
>NC_138385.1:15291727-15316009 GCF_054177405.1 Leptonychotes weddellii
CTGTCATTGGGTCCCGAGGAGAATTCTGGAGTACTTGGTGGAGCAGTGCAGGGGAGATGGTCTAAGTTAGTGAGGCTTACATGGAGCACTCTTCTCTGGTAATAAATCTCAGCCATCATTTTAGGGATTGGGATTACATGGGCACCCCAAAATGCAAAGTGAACTCTTACGTCCTTTTTTTTCTGTTTTTGGAGTGGTCTGCAGAGGAACCACCCAGTACTGGGAGTACTACTAAAGCCTTCAGGTTTCTGGGGGAAAGTTTGGCGTCCACTTTTATGCCCATAGAGACTGAAGAAATAATAGGTTTTTTTGAATGATGAGTGGTTCCAAATGAAGCCCTCTGGTCCAGCAGTGATTGTTACAGAACTCTGGTTTGGCAAAGTATGGACCAGATGCGCCCTCCCCAAGCCTGTATTAATGGTGACCAAGTATGCAGAGGTTGTCCAGTGGGGAGGAAGGAGCTGGCTTGGGAAGCAAGTGTCCAGGGAGATAGGATTGTAAGCAAATACAGCCCCAGCAGTAAATTTGAGGAAGGAGCATCCCTGCCATGCACCTCAGCTCTGAGAACAGGGCTTTCTCCATTTCAAGAAAGATGGGTTTTCAGATTACTTTTTTTTTTTTTTTTTTAAGTAGGCTCCACACCCAGCATGGAGCCCAACGCGAGGCTTGAACTCACGACCCTGAGATCAAGACCTGAGCTGAGATCAAGAGTCGGATGCTTAACCAACGGAGCCAACCAGGCGCCTCTCAGATTACTTGTTTTTAAAATCGAAATATGGGCGCCTGGGTGGCTCAGTTGGTTAGGCGACTGCCTTCGGCTCAGGTCATGATCCTGGAGTCCCTGGATCGAGTCCCGCATCGGGCTCCCTGCTCAGTGGGGAGTCTGCTTCTCCCTCTGACCCTCTTCCCTCTCATGCTCTCTCTCAAATAAATAAATAAAATCTTTAAAAAATAAATAAATAAATAAATAAAATCGAAATATGATGGATATTTTTCAGAAGTTTCTTTTATAAGTAATCTCTATGCCCGATGTGGGGCTGAACTCACAACCCTGAGATCGAGAAGCTCATGGTCAAAAAAAAAAAAAAAAAAGAGAGAGAGAGCCACATGGTCTACCCACTGAGTCAGCCAGTTGCCCTGTGATATTTTTCAGAATTTTAGATTAAAACTGTAAATAGGACCCTATTTTTGTTTGTTCAGAAACTTAAAGCCCTAAGGAGGAACTGAGGCTTGGAGTGTATATGGGCTTGACCTGGCAGGTTTACCCAGAGAGCCATGAGGAGTCTTGAAATCCCAGTATTCTCAGTGTTTCCTGGTGACAAGCCAGTGTTTCTAGCCATCTTCTAATTCAGACCCGTCCAGTTTTGAAGGGCAATCTGCAAGGCAGTGATACAGAACTGACTGCACTGTAGTAAATTGGGGCTATATGTTTATATGCAAGGGCCAAGTCTTGTTTGGACATGGAGATTAAAGTTGCCCTATTTTACTTTTTTTTAAAAAATTTTTTCAAGTAGGCTGTATGCCCAATGCAGGGCTTGAACTCACGATCCTATGATCGAGGGTTTGCATGCTCTACGAAATGAGCCAGCCAGGTGCCCCTGAAAGTTTTTATTTTTAATATTAATTAATTAATGGAAAGCACACAGGCTGAACAGCAAAGAGAGAAAATAATTTTTATTTTTTAGAAGATTTTATTCATTTGACAGAGCGCACAAGCCAGGGGAGTGGCAGGCAGAGGGAGAAGCAGGCTCCCCAATGACGTGGGGCTCGATCCCAGGTCCCTGGGTTGATGACCCGAGAGGAAGGCAGACACTTAACCGACTGGGCCACCCAGGCGCCCCAGAGAAAATAAATTTTTATTTATTTTTTAATTTTTTTAAATTAAATTTGTTTTTTTTTAAGATTTTATTTATTTATTTGACAGAGAGACAGTGAGAGAGGGAACAAAAGCAGGGGGAGAGGGAGAGGAAGAAGCAGGCTTCCTGCGGAGCAGGGAGCCTGATGTGGGGCTCCATCCCAGGACCCTGGGATCATGACCTGAGCCGAAGGCAGACGCTTAATGACTGAGCCACCCAGGTACCCCGAGAAAATAATTATCTATTTATTTATTTTTATTTTTATTTTTTAAAGATTTTATTTATTTATTTGACAGAGAAAATAATTCTTTAAAATGAGGATGGGGGCATCTGGCTGGCTCAGTAAGTAGAGCATGTGACTCTTGATGTCTAGGTTGTGAGTTTGAGCCCCATGTTGGGCATAGAGCTTACTTAAAAAAAAGATGTCAAAAAAATAAAGTTGCCTTATTTTAAATATGAATTTAAACATAAAGATTATGACATGTGCCCTATTTAAAATACTATGGCTTGCTATCATTATAAGGATAAGTTGCCCGATTAAGGATAAAAATAAGCATTTTGTTTCTTGGGTTATCTATAGAATGGTCTATGTGCTGTGAAGTACTCCTGATACGGGCTAAGATGTATGAGTTCGTGATAGGGTGAATCAGTCCTTAGCTGTCTAAACATAGCTTTAAGTTTAGGGAGGAGTGATTGTCTCTGCTTTTATTTTTAAAGCAGACACAACATGTACTGTTTTCACCAATAACCTCTTAGTGTTTCCCTTGGAGCCCTGAGATTTTCTCGGTTGCTTCTAAGCTTAAGAATGAAATAAACACACCATGAGATTCTGGGATAGTGGAGGCTGAGGCTGAGCTTGTTTATCTTAGCTGGGTCTATAATAAAAGGGTTTGCACATGAATGGCCTAAATACAGTATTAGGGGATGTTTAACACCTAGAGAGGGGAAGAGAGTATTTCCAAACACCTTAGAAACAACTGGTTTTGACTGAAACCATTGTGTTAGTTATCAGTATATCTCTACTTATTAAAGTAGGTCTATCAATGTATCTCTACTTCTTAAAGTAGGTCTCTAAGTTGCTTCAGTTACCCATACTTCTGGGGGAGGGTCACTTAGTGTTTGAAAGTGACAAGTGTGCATTTCTTTGCAGAGATATTGTACAGTTGTAGAGATACTGTAAAATATTGTATAATTCAGCCCATATTCCCTTTAATTAGTCAAATTTATAGAAGGCATTTCTATAATTGACCATACTAACACGAGAGACTAGTGGCACCTCTGCTGTTAGGATAGAGTATTTGTTTTCCTTCTTGAAGTTCCAGCAGCTGTTCTATCGTATTTTGCAGAAAGGGAAAACAGCCCCCAAAATTGAGATGTGTTTTTAATGTGAGAGGAATGCAAGCTGATCACTAAGAATAAAGGGAAATGACTGCATTTGGCACAGTTATTAATTTCAGAAATGTCTTTGAATCTGTGCTATATGCTTGAGCATTATGCCAATGCTTTGTGTCTTCCTGGGGTGACATTTAAGAAATGTAGATTTAGATCCTACATTTCGCCAAATAGAAATTGCCTCAAGTTTTAAGTATTTTTCCTAACAGAAATTGGTCGTAAAGGCATTTTTCACCATTTGCAACAGTTACTAGATGTGTGATCAGAGAGTTATGTCAAACCTTAAATTTATATAGTGTTGTGTATTTAGTAGTGCTCTTGTGGAAGAAAGTATAACCCCCAACTGCAGACAGCTTCCAAGGGACCATTAAAATGTACTTCAAGTATTTCGATTATGATTATCATTCTTTGAAATGAAGGGAAATTTTGATCAATTTAAATAAGGAGGAATAGCAAGGCATTTTACTCCAGATAAATGTAAAATGTTGGAAATTTCTTCAAATTCCACATAAGTGTGTTTTTTAGTTGTATTGAATTTTGTCCACTGAGGCTTTGACTCGGTGCTCATGTTCCTTTTTAAACAATTTATTGTAACCCCGACTGGGCCTTTCTCATCTCTCTTCTCTTTCTCTCCTCATATTTGTTTTGTTTAATCAGTCAATATTGATCATTTTTTCCCCATTTAACAAAAACGACCAAGAAGACACTGGCATGATTTCATCAGCCTTCGAATTGCTTTACTAATGGAAATCTGTTGGTCCTTAAACATCAAGGGTGCAGTTTTTATTTTTTTGGAGGTTTATTTAATTTAGAGAGAGTGCACATGAACGTGGCGGGGGGGAGGCAGAGGGAGAAGCAGGCTCCCCGCTGAGCAGGGAGCCTGACGTGGGGCTCCATCCCAGGACCCCGGGATCATGACCCGAGCTGAAGGCAGGTGCTTAACCCACTGAGCCACCCAGGTGCTCTCAAGGGTGCAGGTTTAAAAGGAACTAGTGACCCATCCTTCAACCATATGTCCTTAATATTTAAAAATCTTGCAGGACCTGCCACTTTAGGAAGTCATGTCATTTTCTTCCAAGGTTTTTAAATTTTTAATTGTAATATAAACCCTACCTACTTAAAATTATTTAGTCCATATTCAACAAGATTCCTACAATCATGGAGATAGGTGTTGTTAATTATTATCTTAGTAACCGTAGATAGCATTCATTCACCGAGCACTCACTATGGCTCTTTTTTGAATGCATTATGTAGATGAACCTATTTTATATAAACAGAAAAGCAAAAGACGCATGGAAGGAAGGTGGAATAAAGAACTTGAAAAGCAAGGCTATCATTACAGTGAATGAGCCATCCGCACTTGACCAGTAGGCTTTGCAGTTAGCGGAGGTAAAACAGGACACTAAGCTGGTTCTGCATTTTCTGTTTATCTGATCAAAAGAAACCTTAACAGCTCCTTAGGCGAGACATTTCCTCCTTTTTGCTAAATCTAGAAAGCGTTTGTTGCAGGGATCCTTAGGTCCAACAGTAAACAGTGTAATAATCCGTGTCATCAGGGAATTCGTTTCTTGTACCGATCTGCCATAAGAGCCCAAAGAAACGACACTTGAGAAGTCCGGTCAGGCTTTCGGGTCCACGGTATTGTCTTCAGTCTAAAGAATCAAACTCTTCTTATCTTTATTGGTAACTGCTTTCTTTTTGTGTATGAATTCATATCTCTTGGTCTCTGAGTCCAAGCTCTCCTGCTAAGTAGCTAATAACCCTACAATAACCGCAAACACAGCCGCCTGGAATGACCAGAAAACCAGAGTCGTACACTAGGGGAAAAGTGACCCCGCGGGCTAAGCCACTTGAGATCTAGGAATTCAAGCCGTTTGGGGGATGTGGACAGTACTTCCTCTGCTCCTTTGGCCATTTTTTCTGCTCCTTGCCCTAACTCTGCTCTCGGGACTTTGAACCTGGCACTGAGTTATTGTAGTGTCATTTGACCTCCAGAGATTATGGTTTATGGTAGGTTAAATTTTTTCCAATTGAGAAGATGGTATGACAACAATAACAAGGAGTAACTTCTAGATCCTTTGCATGTCGTGGTCTGTTCCCTCCCTGCGCGGTCTGTTCTCTTCCTACACGGTCTGTTCCCTCCCTACGCATGTGTATTTGTTTGCACTTGGTTTAAAGTGTAGTACATACTGCTTGGTAGATTTCTTCTTTTTTTTAAGATTTTATTTATTTATTTGACAGAGAGGCACAGCAAGAGAGGGCACACAAGCAGGGGGAGTGGGAGAGGGAGAAGCAGGCTCCCCGCGGAGCAGGGAGCCTGATGCGGGGCTCAATCCCAGGACCCTGGGACCGCGACCTGAGCCAAAGGCAGACGCTTAACGACTGAGCCACCCAGGCGCCCCAGATTTCTTCTTTTTAACGTAACATGAAAAATGCCCCCAGTGTTACACACAGCTCTGTACAGTTACAGTTCAAATGGCTACATAATATTCCCCAAAGTCAATGTACCATCCTCTATTTTGGGCTCCCCCTATGGACGTTGAGATTATTTCTAGTGGTTTGTAGGTGTTCATGTTTGTGTGTGTTTGGTTTTATATTGAACACAACAGTGATGATCTTCATTCCTCCATGTTTGGCTTCTGTTGCATAACTTCCTTAAGTTCAATTTTATGATGAGTTTCTTGTTTATTTTTTTTAAACTTTCAGAAGGTGTAAGAGCATGCAGCTTCCCCTCGTGCCTAAAGCCTAGCTGAAGGGCAGCGTCACGCCAGGCCGCTGCTTTCCAGGCCTGCAAGGGGAGGAAATCTGAGGCTTAAACTCAGGTTGTTGGTCAGCTCTAAGATTTCACTTTTTCCCTAGCATTTCCCAGATGCACCCTCTGAGCTCTTGCCAGGAACCTGCACCTACTTTGGTTCCTAAACACTTCGTTCAGCAGTATTCCCAGAAACAGCTAAAATGTTGGCTGGTGGGAGGAGATTCAACCCGAAGGTGAGTACAAATTAGTTGCTTGAAGGGCAGGGCCTTTATTCTGTGGTTCTTCTGCCCTTTGATTGGAGCAGAATGTCCCACATGTCTGTGTGTCTCACTTTAAACAACAAAACAAAGGGGAAGAAAACCCAAACAAAACCCTTCCTAAAACATTTGTCATCTAAACAGAACTTCCTAGAAAGCAGTGTCATTGTTTCTAAAAGGAGGAGCTCGTAATAACCCTCCATTCTCCCTCCTCTCCCACTTTTTTACAATGAAAAGATTTTATGACTATTAGTTGTGAAATGGCTTAATTCAGCTTCTTATTCTTTATGGAAAATAACTTTACTATGCCTAATGTCTGCCTCTGGTCAAAGGGCGTTTCCTGTGTCATTGGCTTCCACGGTTTGTCTGCTTGCAGCTTTGTGATCGGGAGGGTACAGTCTCGCCTTTTAAATTGTCTGCTTCGTCTTTTATCTTTCAACAGGTCCTGGAAAGAAATCGTCCAATGGCTTCTTTCCAGTGTTAGTTTTTGAAAGATCTGTGGCTTGCTTTATTTTGACAGGTGGCTGGTGAAAGAGGTGCTTTTAAAGGGCGGGGTGGTGGAGGAGGGGCATGTGGGGGCGGGGGAGCAGGGGGAGAGGACCGAGGGTAGCTGCTGCTTTTGGGGCTGTCTGACAAATGGCGGGTGATTATTGTGCTCTTTTCCCTCAATGGGGCCTTGAAAGAGGAGTTTGCCAATAAGGCCTGCAGTTGGAAGACAGCTGTACGCTTTTTAGGACCATTTCTGGCTTTTCTGCCTTTTATTGGGGTGCCCTCTATGGAAACAGTGAGGACCCAGGAGAGGCGACTGGGTGGATGAATTTCCTGTAATGCACAGGAGTGATAAATCAACAGGAGTGATAAATCATTCACAACCTCGGTATCCTTATCAGGAGGAGCTGTCCCTTTGAGAGTCCAGGCCAGCATGGTGTCCCACTTGGTCCCAGGAACCCCAGTGTTCAGGGCTATCTCCCAGTATCCCTGACTTGGCTTTAGCTTGGCTTTCTTTAGTTGAGACTAGCTACTGGGGATAGCAGATTGGCAAATGAATGGCTCCTGGATGAGTTACTGCTTCTTTGTTATAAGCGAAAGCACTCACCACTTCCTGTAACCTTTGGTTGTTGGTAGCCTCCTGAGATTGTCACGTCTCGGGTTCATGGGACTTGATGTCATGAGAATTATAACGATGTAGGTATCCCTTTAAATCTTCCCTCCTGTGCCAGACTCCCCCACTCCCATCCCCCGCCTTTCCTGAGCCATTTATGTTCAATTTATGTCTTGTTTCATGTGCACAGTACAGAATGATACAATAATATTCCAGGTGGTTTGAAGAAAGGTAGAATTTTTCTGATTCCCATGTCCTTCCTCTGTACATGAACAGTTTTTTTTTTTTTTTGGTATTGTCGGCTACAGTACATTTAACAGATTAAAGCCTGTTAATAATTAAGAGCAAGATGTAGGGTGCGAGCCGAGTTAAAGAGCTAACCAGTAGAAACCACCGAAGCTACACTAGTGTATAATCACTAACAGGATCTGGGATCCAGGCAGTTCTTTTCCAGACCCCCTTTTCTTGCTCCCTCCCAGTCCTGGCTTACCAGTGGCCTCTTGGGAAGAAACGGAATGATCAGTAGGGTGAATGCACGGAGCGAAAGCAGTCCACATTTGCCTTTTTGTGCTAGAACTCTGTTGTAACAATGAGTGGAAAGGGGGCCATCTGCTGAGGCCAAGAAAGCTTTCCGTCCTTGAAGGGAGGCCGTTGCATGGTGTTGTAGGAATTCACTGTAACTTCTAGAGCCCTGATACTAAAGATGTCTCCGTCTCATAAGTGAAAGCAATTGATAGCAGTAACAACAATAAAAATGTGATTGGGGAGGGATGTCTGGGAACTTGACAACATATATAGAGCTTTTAATTCCTTTTACTGAACTTTGCAGAAGTTCTAAGCTACTGTCTTTGCAGTTTGATGATGAATTTCAGAATTCATTACACTCTAAGCAAGCTGATTTTTGTCTTGTCTTGTTTTGCTGTTCTTTAAGTGGACACAAGCTATAACATAAGCACATAAGCGTATCCCTGCCAGGGAGGAGAAAGCCTTGGGCCTGGAGCCAGGAGACCTGGGTGCTGTTCCCTGCCCTGCCACCGAATGGCTGGGTGATGGGCATTCAGGAAGTCAGCGTGTCAGGGCCCCGTTCCTGGTGTTCAGAATGAGGCCTTTGAACTTAGCTGGTCACTAAGATCCTGGCCAGCCCTGATATTCTGGGTTTCACTGCAAAGGCGTCGAGAGCTGATGAGATGATCTGGAAAGATAAGAGGAATAGGAGGAAAAGCCCTTTCCTCATTGCATATGTATCCTCGAATACAATAAAACCTTGAAATGAGCAGTTCTGGGTAACTGAGCTTTCTGAATGGTTTTTGTCTCCTTCCTTGCCGTCAGCTGTCATTCTGTACTGCTGTCAGCAGCGTGCCTGCTTTCAGCCACTTCTGTCCCTCCTTCTTGGCTGCTTCCCTTGTGGTCCTAGAAACCGGAGCATTAAGCTCATCAGAACTCTCTGCCAAGTTAAGTGCACATAGGTTGTGAGGAAGGGCCTCTCCTATGACTCCAGCCCTTGGACTTGGGCTGACCAGAGCCTTTGGGGGCTTATTTTTAGGCTCCAGATAGGCGATGTGTCACTATATCCCCATCTGTCTTAGGCTAGACATTAGTGTAGTTAATAAGCACATTTCTCCTCTGTGCTAATTAATTAAGAAGGAAGAGCAGGTGGATAAGAGGAGGCAAGGGAACAGACCAAGGAGATGGGGCTGGGGAGGGGCCGGGGAGGCAGTCTATCCCCAGGTCCAGCCCTACAGCTAAACCTGCATCAGAAGACACCTCGTTTCATAACAGATAGATTAAAAAAAAAAAAAAAAGTTTGAGGTGAAGAGCTAGGCCAAGGAGCTGTTTGAGAAAGCTGGAGGCACACTTTTGAAGCTCGGATTCTAAAGAGAAAGCTGGCTTGGGTGCGCCTCTCTGCCTAGAGTGGGGTGCTGGACAGTACAAGCTGCCTCAGCCAGTGTGTTTATGGTTTGCTTATCTGGCTGGTGCCTGGCACTTTGCACACAAACTTCTGAGAGGCCACGGAGACCCCATTCCCCTTGTCTTGGGACATAGGCCAGAGAGGGAATTTGAACCAAACTCTTCTTCCTTCAGAAAGGTATAAACCACAAGGCATCAACATCCAGATATGTATCCTTACTCCAGAGTTTCTTTAAATTGCTCCTGCCTGAAACCTAAGTCAAATGATCAACCACTATTGTGTTCGGAATAGTCTCTCCGGCCGTCAGACCAGTAGCGGGATGGACCCACCATCTGTGGTGCTGGCCACGTGTGTATTTTGTGGTTGCAACCATCATCTGAGGTGGAGGCCCTTTACCGCTCCACCCCCCACCCCCGATCTTTCTACCTCCCCAGTTTTATGTTCCCCTCTTCCCACACCTCATACTCTGTCTACACGTGGCCAAGTCAGACTCCTCATTCCCAGGGAATAGCTGGGACTGTCGCCTCTTCCTGCTTCTGCCAGTGAAACATTTTGCTCATCTCACATAGACCTTTGCATCCCTTTTCTCTGATACCCACGGGTGGACATCTCCCCTTCTTCCCCAGAGCATCCGGCTGTGAATGAGTAAGTGGAGAAATGAATGGACATCAGGATAGTGAATTGTTCATTTATTCCGCAAACATTTTATTAAACACATTTGGTGTGCCCTGCTAAGTGTCAGGTACTAGGGATATAAAAACCAGTAAGACATGCGCTGTTAGCTAACAAAATTTAAATAAAATAAAAAAATAAGACAGACGTAGTCTCAGTTCTTAAGGAAATAATACTTTATATTAAAATTGACTATTGGTTTTATTGCCTCTACAGGGTCATAAGCTCTCTGAAGTTAGGTATCGTGTCTTGTTCTGCTTTATAATCCCATCATGCCTTGCGAACCATCCAGGGGCTCACTGAATGTGTATTAGCTTGATTTGAAAAATACCCAACTTCTTTCCCATGACAACAAAGGGCATACATTCCCAGAAGCCCTTTTCAAAGCGGCATCTTTGGCATAGCACTTTGATCTAATGGTGGGGATGTTAGACTTTGAAGCACATTCTTCCCTCCATATTGAGCGGACTGAAAACACCGAGGGTTAAGACTGCTCACTGCCAGGTACAGGCAGGGTCTTCCTCTCAGTGTGAAGCCTCAGAAGTAAGGACTTCTGCCTGTTTGTGCTCCTGGATAAGTGCACACTCCAGCCTGCCACCTAGCTTGTTATGCCCAGAGTTGCTAAAAGTGCCTTTAGCTGCAAACCTTTGTTTATCTGGTGAAAGGATTTGATGCCATCTACTTAGCTATAGGAGAGCCCAGCTGTAGAATTGTCCCAGGAAGAAAATGGCTTTTAGACCACACACAGGTGTTGGGGGAAACGAACTTCTGATTGCCTAATTCTTGAGCTTGAGTTTAACACGAAGGCGATAGAGCTGGGGATCGTTTACGCTGAGTGTAAGTGGATGTTCCAAGTTAGAAACGGACAAGCTTACTGGGGGAAACTCCGTTCACGCATTTGAGCCCTCCTGTATCAGGAAAATGAAGGGCTGCAGCCTCAGAAGTCCAACATACCATGTGATTAATAAACAAACATTTCAAAGTACAAATGATAAAATTAAATCCAGCTCGCATTTACAGGAAACCCTGCCTCTAGTACAAATTATAGACTTATTAGGTTTATCTGGCCATGCCTGTCCTTTAAGTGGTGTGTAATTATTCCTAAACCTTTCAGGAAAGAATTTGAGAATAACATTTTAAATCCATAAGCCCTAATTCACTAACAAGGTGGAAATCTCATTTAGTCTTCGGTGGACTCATTTATTTATTTACTTGATGTTCAGATATTAACCTTTACTCACCAGCATTGCTTCCACTTCTCTGCTGTTTCCACTCTGGCAGCGATAAACAACAAGGAATTAATATCACTGCAAAATGCTTCAGGAGAATTATTTGCAGCATATAATTGAAACCTACTGCTGTCTTTCATGCAGCATTACTACAATAACAGGAAATACTTGGAGACCAAAGGAGAGACTTTCAGCCCACCCCAGGGTAACTGTAGGCTTTCGTCCATAAAGCCACTTTGCTCTTGTGAACCGAGGCTGATGGCGTTGTGGCCGAGTAAGATTGAGTGGACATTTGTGAAAACGGGCCTGTCGGGATCTGGCTGATCGTTCCGTCAGTGCGGATTTAAGCGGCCTGTTCACCAGAGGTGCAGGGACCCCTCCTTTATGTACTGCACGTTCCAACTTCTGCTGCCACCACCATGCCAGATTGCATGAGGAGTCCCTGATTGAGGGGACTGGGGGCTTCTGGCTACTGCCTCCCACCCCCCGGCCTGAGTATTAAGATAGAATCTGGTCTCTAATAGCCATGAGAATGAGCTTGGGCTCCTGAAGCACCGGGTGGATTAACACGTGAGTTATTTTTTTCTAAAATCGAATTCTGCATGAAATTAGCTCTAGTCTCAAAAACAAACTAAGCAGACTAGAAACTGGACGAGGGGGGAGTCCTTTGTACTCACAGAAGAGGTACTTTTCCTTCAAGTCTGTCAGGGCGAATTAGGACTATTAATGCTTTAACAACTCTGCCAGTTATTGAGCTGGTCCTTAGTACAAGGGAGGCAAGGGGGGATCTGAATAGACAGATCTCTGACTTAATAGCCACTTCTCAGGTTGTTCTTTAGTCTCTGAGTATATGCACCTGCCTCCCATTTCCATTAATGGCATTAAGAGCGGCATATCGTGTGTAATACAGGATCATCAGGGTCTTTATTGCTGCTCTTTGAAAGGGAGTAAAATCATGTCCCTTTCATTCTCTCTGAAACATTACGTGTTAAAATTAAGAGCCCTTGTGCTTTGCCCAATTACTTTACAGATAAAGTTTCTCGATAATGTGCCTCGAAGTAATTTTAATTTGAACAAGCAAATATGTATTCTTTGTTTAAACATTTTTCAATTCCATTTGTGTCCTTGCTAGAATCTTCTGAAAGAACTGCTTAGATTAAAAAAGAAAGAAAGAAAGAAAACAAAAAACCCAAGTAAAATGGACTCCACTGTCCTCACTGCTGTTTAACCGCCTCCCCTCCCCCCGCAAGGCCCTCACATAGGAAAGCGCTGCACAAAAGAGCAGCATCGGTGCCCTCGCCGAAGCCGAAAGCCCAGTCCTATCCCTCTGCCAAACTGGTAGTAGTTTAGGAATGTCCTTTAATTTTAGCATTAGCTTGATTATACAGACGCACCCATACTCCATCCACAGATCAGACATTAGTTTTGGCCGGGAGGTGGACCGTGGGGCGGCTGGGCAGTTTGAGGGCTTACGTTCCAACTAGTACTGCCAGGTGAAGCGGGGGGCCGGGGACGCCCAGCATTGGTCTCTGCGCATCTTCTCCCAGCTTCACAAACCTCTCAGAAGAGGATTTTCAGCTTCGTTTTTCTGATCGGAAACTGAGCCTCAGTTTCTGTAACTGCAAAATAGGATCATACCTTCAGAGCTTATGGTGAGGGCAGCATAATACATGTGAAGACGCTTTCAGTACCATATGAATGTGAGACATTCACGTCGCCATTGTTAAAACAGTTCCTTCTGGGCGCGCCTGGCTGGCTCAGTCGGTAGAGCCTGAGACTCTTTGATCTCAGGATCGTGAGTTCGAGCCCCACGTTGGGCATAGAGCCTGTCTTAGAAAGGAAAAACAAAACAGTTACTTCTGATTATAAGTACTTCTTAAGGAAAATTCAGAACCAGGGGAGCCCAATTCTTTTGACTGTTCCTGATGTTGAACAACTGAATTCCTTGGTGTTTCCTAAGACCATGGCGATGATAAACATTTTTATGCTCCTTTTCCCCTGCCACCCCATAAAAATTGATTCATACACGTTACTGTAGGCCCCCCAGTTTGCAGGAAGTACTGAGTCCTCGAACTAAATTCTCTACTACAAAGTCAAAAAGGACACGTTCCTGTGAGGCAGAGGCTGTGTCACCTATAAACCCACTTACTTTATTCGCCCACAAGTTGGAAAAGTGCTGGAAATTGGTAAGGAAGTAATACTAGGCTCTTGGAGGCATCAATTACCTGTATCAAGATACATTTTAATATTTTTATGCAAGCAGAGGTACATTCAGTATGAGTCTGGGCAGAGGGTTCCAGGCCCTGATATGAGGCCTCTGAGTTGAAAAGGGCTTTGGGGGGAGTCTGAAGGGCAGTGCTTCCCAGCAGGGCTAGAGATTGTACTGAGAAAGCCTTAGTTTGCAAGCGAGTCCAGATACTCTTCCTGTTTTGTTGGGAGCGTGGCGGGTCGGGGGGTCGGAAAGGGGAGTGCTGGCTAGTGAGAGATATGAGCGAGTGGGTGGGGATGGGTGAGCTTGAGAGCGGACATCTGTGCTGGTACCTTTACCTTCTTAGGGCCCTGGGTTCCTGTTAAGGTCTTTGATGACACCCTTGGGGAGTGATGCCTGACCTTTCAAGGTCCCTTCTTGTACACACAGTTCGACGGCTCAAGGTCTGAAGCCTTCTGAAGCCTTCTGGAAATGCTTTACGTGTGCCAAAGACAATGCCCAGAGTCTGCTTTTGGCTTGGGCTCTCCCTCCTACTCAGGTAATTGTGCGTCCTTATGTAACCTTTCAAACCGAAGACGGAGACATTTATAGCAACTTTCAAGTTCCTCTCCTCTCTCTTTCCTCTTTCAAAGTTTGAACTTCGAGATCCTCAGGGGGAAAAAAAAAAACCTTTCTTTTAAAAGAAATAACTTTAATTCACTGCAGATTTAACAACAGGGTATGGCCCCACTCTGGTCTTCAGCTGAAGGACATGACTTTGTGTGACAGGGATCCCTGAGACAGACTAACTTTTACAAATTGGATAGCGCTATTCTTGCCATGAAAAAGAAAACGAAAGATTGCATGGCTTCTTTTTACACAGGAGTCAACATCGTCACAATTAGTTAGGCCTTTTACATTTTATCTTGCACGTGGCCATTTGCTCTGGGTAGTGGGTTCGGTTGGACACCTTACAGTGCAATTCTTTGTGCATTTTTTTTTAAAGATTTTTTATTTATTCATTTGAGACCGAGAGATAGAGAGAGAGCATGAGCAGGAGGAGAGGCAGAGGGAGAGGCAGGCTTCCCGCTGAGCTGGGAGCCCGATGCAGGGCTCGATCCCAGGACTCTGGGATCATGACCTGAGCCAAAGGCAGACGCTTAACCGACTGAGCCACCCAGGCGCCCTCTTTGTGCATTTTGAGTTCTCTGGAGAAAATTCTCATGTTGCATTGTCACAATAATGAGTGTACATGTTTCTGAAAGGGCTTTTAACTTTGATTTGAGAGCTCTTAATATTTTCTTTTTTTTTTTTTTTAAAGATTTTATTTATTTATTTGACAGAGAGAGACAGAGTGAGAGAGGGAACACAAGCAGGTGGAGTGGGAGAGGGAGAAGCAGGCTTCCCGCGGAGCAGGGAGCCCGATGCGGGGCTCGATCCCAGGACCCTGGGATCATGACCTGAGCCGAAGGCAGACGCTTAACGACTGAGCCACCCAGGCGCCCCAGAGCTCTTAATATTTTCAATGGGCATTATTTTTTAGAGAAATTTTAGGCTCATAGCAAATTTGAGCAGAAAGTACAGAGTTCCCATGGACCTCTGCACAGCCTCCCCTTGCATCAACATCCTGCTCCAGACTGGGACATCTCTTATAATGGACGGACCTACACTGATATACCCTCATCACCCAAAGTCCATTCTTTACATTAGGGATCACTCCTGGTGATATACATTCTGTGGGCTTGGACAGTGTATAATGACATGTATCCATCACTATACTATCATACAGAGGAGCTTCACTGCTCTAAAAATCACCTGTGCTCTGCCTGTTCATTCCTCCCTCCCTACAACCCCTGGCAACCACTCATCTTTTTATTGTCTCCATAGTTTTGCCTTTTCCAGAACGTCATATAGTAGGAATCATCCAGTATGTGACCTTTTCAGTTTGGCTTGTTTCACTGAGTAATACAAATTTAAGCTTCCTCCATGTCTTTTCATGGCTTGATAGCTCACTTCATTTTAGCACCAAATAATATTTCATTGTCTGGGTTGCCACAGATTATTTCTCCCATTTACCTCCTGAAGGCTATGTTGGCTGCTTCCAGGTTTTGGTAATTCTGTACAGAGCTTCTGTAAACGTCTGTGTGCAGGTTTTTGTGTGGAATAAATTTTCAGCACATTTGGATATATACCAAGGAGCCCAAGTATCTTCAGTTTTGTAAGAAACTTCCAAACTGTCTTCCAAAGTGGCTGTACCATTTTGCATGCCCCCCAGTAACGAACGAGAGTTCCTGTTGCTTCACATCCCCAGCACCATTTGGTGGTGTCAGTGTTTTGGATTCTGGCCATTGTCTCATTGTTGTTTTCATTTGCAATTCCCCAGTGACCTATGATGTAGAGCATTTTCTTATGTGCCATCTGTAGATCCTTTTTTTTTTAGATTATTTATTTGACAGAGCACAAGCAGGGGGAGCAGCAGAGGGAGAGGGAGAAGCAGACTCCCCACTGAGCAGGGAGCCCAAAGCGGGGCTCAGTCCCCAGACCCTGGGATCGTGACCCAAGCCGAAGGCAGACACTTCACTGAGCCACCCAGGCACCCCCATCTGTAGATCTTCTTTTGAGATACCTGCTCAGGTCTTTGCCCCATTTTTAAAGTTGGGTTGTTATTATTCTTAATACTGTTTCATCCTGTGACAGATGTTAACTTGGTCCCTTCTGGCTGGCAGCTGGAAAGTGATTTTTGGTTACCTCTCCCACTTAGATATGTAGGGTCTCGGGCAGACATTGCCTGGTGTGTGTTCCCCTGGGTTTGTTGAAGGATTCACTTTATTAACCTGAAATTCTGGTGAAAGGGCAAGTAAAAAGTTAGTGATCAACTAAGTATGCAGCCGCCACTTAACCTATTGACTACACAGACCTGGCAAGAAAGTACAGTCAGTCCTGCTGTAACACAACATATTCATTCCTAAAGATCACTGTGCTCTGCAAAATCTGGCAGTAAAACCACAGGCATGGGAAGATTGGGGTTAGGGTACAGCACTAAAAAACTTAACTAGGGGCACATTTAAAAACTAAGGAACCTAATAAAAACAATTGCATAGTTCTGCACATGCTAAGTGCTTAGGAAATACATAAATACTACAAATATGGCGCAAGAATGCGAATGTGAAATTCACATGCTCATTGTTCCCTAAGAGATCAATCACATTGGAACAAATTCACAGTTTTAAAATGAGCCTTACAGCCTAGCAGACTCAAATTAATACCCTTTGATGCATTCTTTTTTTTTTTTTTAAGATTTTATTTATTTGAGCGAGAGAGTGTGCTGGGGGGTGGTGGGGCGTGGGGGGGGGCAGGAACAGAGAGGGAGGGGGCGAGATAGGGGACTCTGTGTGGAACTCAGGGCCCAACATGGGGCTCTGTCCCAGGACCCTGAGATCATGACCTGAGCTGAAACCAAACCAAGAGGGTCAGATGCTTAACCGGCTGAGCCACCCGGGAGCCCCCGCTCTGATACATTCTTGAGCATAGTAGGTCCCTTTCATTCTCCCAGTAGGTTCTCGCAAATGACCTCCTTTGTTGGTGCTGCCCGAAGTGCTGCCATCGACGGCCCACTGACCAGGGCTTTCATCACCAGTCTGTCCCCTCACCAAGGGCCTCTTGTGCTGTTTGGGAGGGCCAGGTAGCATGCAGAGAGCCGACTTCTGGTTTTATATTGAGGGGTATGCTGGGTTGTTTGACCTCTTGCTCACTCGGAATTGCTGGTGTGGATGAAGCATTGGCCAGCGCCAAATGGCAAGAAGGCTTCCTTGGAGGCAGGTGAACTAGGGCTGGCTGCCTATTTGAGCCCTCTGATGAACGGTCTTCACAGAGTCAGTGAAAGCATATTAGAAGCAGGTCTATCCAGAGCTTGGCATGAATCTTCACAGGCCTGTATTCAGTCGTGTCTGCATCTCTTTTCTGTGCATTTTTCCCCTTATGGATTATAGAAACCATTTCTTCCTAGGGAAGCTTTCGATCATGTTAAAGACTCATTTTCAAAGGGAAAACAACGCCTTAGAGAGGAATTTGTTTTCAAAAATAGACATTCACATTGCATATAAATATATAGACAAGCACTCTGACCGCAACAACAACAAAATGCTGCCCTTCTGTTCTAGGAAAGAAATACCTTCTTTTCTGTTTGGAGGGAAGGATTCCTCACAAACTACAAATGCTCTGTTCTGTGTGTATCATCTCCTATAATCCCCCTCACTAAAGATGCTTTGGACTCAGATTGGCTCTATTATTCTTGAAAAGCCTTGGGTTTTTCTGTATATTGGCTGAGATAGATTCTTAGCCTTAAAACTTTTTGCCATCCAGAAGCTACATCAAATTTATGAAGCTGCTGTGCTTGATTGGGAATGGGTCCTCAGAGTTGGGGTCTGACGTTTTAAAAAGGTTTTGTGAAGAAAATTCTAGATTCTCCAGTCTCCAGGTCAGAGCAGTCCTGTTTTCATGGAGCCTCCAATTTCTCTGTTATTTGCTACTTAAGACCACTCTGTTGTCTGCAGAAATGTTGACAGACATGTCACTGTTTCAGGTAGAGAATAGGAGCTGGTATCTTCGCTCAGAGTGAGGGCAGGGGTTTTGATCCTTGGCTCACCAATGGCTTCTCTTACTCGAGAACTTCCTATGTGTTGGTACTGATTTCCATGTATTCCCTCCTTTAATTCTCACAAAAACATCATCAAATCTATTTTGCACTTAATGGAACTCTGACTTCTGCCACTTGTACGGGATCAAGCAGCATGAGATTTGAACCCAGGATTTAAAAAAAGTTTTTTTAAATGAAATCTTTACCCCCACTGTGGGGCTTGAACTCACAACCATGAGATCAAGAGTGTCACACACACCACCAACTGAGCCAGCCAGCTGCCCCAGGATTTTTCCTTTATCTTTTTTCTTTTTTTCTTTAAAGATTTTATTTATTAGAGAGAGAGCATGAGCAGGGGTGAGGGGCAGAGGGAGAGGGAGAAGCCGACTCCCTGCTGACCGGGGGGCTCGACGTGGGGCTCTGTCCCAGGACCCTGAGATCATGACCCCAGCCGAAGGCAGACAACCAACTGAGCCACCCAGGTGCCCCTGAAGTGTTAGCTTTTTATTTATTTATTTTTAAAGATTTTATTTATTTGTCAGAAGAGAGAGAGAGCAGCACAAGCAGGGGGAGTGGGAGAGGGAGAAGCAGGATCCCTGCTGAGCAAGGAGGCTGATGTGGGACTCGATCCCAGGACCCCGGGATCATGACCTGAGCCGAAGGCAGTTGCTTAACTGACTGAGCCACCCAGGCGTCCCTTTTTTTTCTTTTTAAAGATTTTATTTATTTATTAAAGAGAGCACGCACCTGCGATTGTAAGAGCAGTGGGAGGGGCAGAGGGAGGGGGAGAGGGACAAGCACAGTGCTTGCTGAGTGGGGAGCAGGACATGGGGCTCGATCCCAGGACCCTGAGATCATGACCTGAGCTGAAGGCAGATGCTGACTGAGCCACCCAGGCGCCCCAGGATTTTCTTTTGTAACTTTCTTTTTTAAAGTGTTAGCATCTTTTTTTTTCTTTTTAAAGATTAATTATTGATTTTAGAGAGAAAGTGTGAGTGAGTGCGGGGAGGGGCAGGGGGGAGAGGGAGAGAGAAACTTGCGCAGACTCCTTGCTGAGTTTGGAGCCCAACACAGGGCTTGATCTCATGACCCTGAGATTATGACCTGAGCCGAAACCAGGTGTCAGACGCTTAACCAACTGCACCACCCAGGTGTCCCCTTTTTTTAACTCTTATTTATTTATTTATTTATTTATTTAGAGGTAAATTTCACATAACAGAAAATTTACCATTTCAACCATTTTAAAGGGTACAACCCACTGGCATTTAGTATATTTACAAAATTGTGCAACTGTCAGCATTCAACACTCTATAATTGTAGAACATCTTCATCCTCTCAGATATAAAATTCTGCACCTATTAAGCAACCACTCCTCATCTCCCAACCCCCAGCCATTGGTAATTATTAATCTCCTTTCTGTCCCTATGGATTTTGCATATTCCGGATATTTCATGTTAATGGAATCCTACAATATCTGACCCTTTGTGCCTGCCTTCTATCACTCAGCATAATGTTTTCAAGGTTTATCCCCAATTGTTGCATCTTTTGGGACTTGATTTCTGTTTATGGCTGAATAATATTCCATAGTGTGGACATACCGCATTTTTTATCCATTTGTCATTTGGCAGACATTGGGTTTCTGCCTTTTGGCTATTGTGGACAGTGCTGCTATGAACATTCACGCACAAATTTGTGGGACTTGATCCCAGGATCCTGGGATCATGAGCTGAAGGCAGACGCTTAACCGACTGAGCCACCCAGGTGCCCCCGACTGTGTTATCAGTGAGGTTTCTGGTCTATAGTAGGCTATTAGTAGTTTTCAGGGTATCTTGTTTTAAGCAGATTTTTGACTGCATTGGTGGGGGATGGGGGTCAGTGCCCCTAACCCCTATGTTGTTCAGGGGTCAACTGTGTATATATACCTAGGAGTGGAGTTGCCAGGTCATATGGTAATTCTACATTTAACTTTTTGGGGAGCTGCCCGACTGTTTTCCATGGTGGCTGTGCACCATTTTATGTTATGTTACCATCAGCAGTGTGTGAGGTGAACACAGGTCTTTCCCACTCCAGAGACGGTGCCCATTTCTTGGGCCATGCTGTCTCCTACTAACTCCCCAAGGGCTCCAGTGTCCCCCTGGCACATCTCCCCTCCAGCCACCAACAGAAGCATGTGCACGTTCTCCTGTCTTGGGGGGAAATTGTTAGTTATAATATGGATTTGGCTTGGGGATTGAATGGGGGTTTGAGATTTGTCAGTGGACATCCTCCTCTTCTTCAGTGTCAGGTAATACTATATGATTCCAGTTCTTTTTTTTTTTTTTAAAGATTATTTATTTATTTATTTGACAGAGAGAGACACAGCGAGAGAGGGAACAGAAGCAGGGGGAGTGGGAGAGGGAGAAGCAGGCTTCCCGCAGAGCAGGGAGCCCGACGCGGGGCTCGATCCCAGGACCCTGGGATCATGACCTGAGCCGAAGGCAGGCGCTTAACGACTGAGCCACCCAGGCGCCCCTCTTTTTTTTTTTTTTTTTAAATGTTTTATTTATTTATTCATGAGAGTCAGAGAGAGAGGCAGAGGGAGAAGCAGGCTCCCCGCCTAGCAGGGAGCCCGATGCAGGACCCGATCCCAGGACCCTGGGATCATGACCTGAGCCGAAGGCAGACGCTCAACCAACTGAGCCACCCAGGCACCCTGATTCCAGTTCTAAGAAAAGGTCCACAACGGGCAAATCCATAGAGTGTGTAGGATCAGTGGCTGCTGGCTAGATGCTTAGGACCTAGGAAGTGATGTGATGACTTAACGTATGGGGTTTATTTTTGGGGGTAATATTGATTGTGGTGATGGTCGCACAACTCTAAATGCACTAAAAGCCATTGTGTTGCACACTTTAAATGGGTGAATTATATGGCATGTGAATTTTATCTCATTGAAACATTAAAAAACAGCATAGGCCCTGGAACCTTACTGCCACCTACTAGCTCTGATCTTAGACAAGTTCCTTAGTGACTCTGCTCCAGGGTTCATATGTGTAGAAGGAGGTATAATAAAATACCTACCTCATAGAATTGTGATGATCAAAGGAGATTAAATACAGATAATATAGTGCTTGGCATGGTGCCTGACACATAACAAGTGCTCAATGCATGTTGCTAACTATTAATATTAACATCATAAAATATTTTTTGAAGGTCCAACTGATAGATGGTATTCATGATAGGGCAACAAAGGCAGGAAATGGGTAGAATTGTTCTTAAAATTTAAGATCTTACTTCAGCCCTGCTGCCAAGGGAAATGAACAATACAGGACAATGTAATGAGGCAATAATTCGGATAGTAATGAGAGATGAGGTCATGTGGCAGGGGGTGCTGGGTAGACCTAAGGGCTAGAAAAAGAATATTGGTGGTGATGCGGGAGAGGAAATTGTATTCAAAAGGCTTCCCTGCCCTCACTGACAACAGATGTTGGGAGGTCTTGGGCTCTGGGCTCCAGGGCCTGTGACCCCCTTGAAATTCTGTCCAGCTCCTTTGGAGGTCATGATCCCACAGTTGGAGGACTCCTGCTGTAGATTAGCTTCCTTGGGTATGTTTTCCTCTCTCTTTCTCGAATGCCTCCCTTCCCCAGGCTTTCGAGGACCTTGGAGGTAGGTGCTCATGCTAGTAAAGAAAGCAGCAGCTTTTCAAGGGAAACAGAGGAAAAGAACGGGACGGGGGCCGCCCGGCAGGAGTCTGAGCGACACGGATCTGTGAGTGAAAAGAAAGCAGAACAAAGCAGCCCGTCCAGTCGCTCTCAGGTTGAAGGCCCTCCAGAAAGAGCGTGCCCACTGCTGTCCGTGTTCGTCCTCGCCCACTGCAGGCGTGGAGCATCCGCCCGCCGCCTCCCAGTCAGTGGCCCCGGTGGGCGGGAGGGGCGAGGGGGCAGACAAAGGCAGAGAGAGTCAGCCTCCCTCCCCCCAGCTCCTCAAGGAGGCAGGCCCAGAGCACACGCGCGAAGGGGCTGAAGAACCCTTGCTGCAGACGACAAGCCGCGAGTGCAAAGCGGACAGGCGGGCCACCAAGTGCGTGCAGGGCCCAGGCGGGCCGGGTCTCCGGCGGCGCGCAGGCGATGCTGCCTTACGGCCGGGAAACCCGTGCGCCACCAGCACGCCCAGTGACCTGTCACGGGGAGCGAGCGGGAGGTTCCATCGTGGAGGCCGGAACGCCACGGTGGCTGGAGCCGCATGCGCGCACACGGCACCCCGACGCGTGCTTGGGCAGTCGTGGCCGGCGCGGGCATTTCGGGGCCGGAAGGCTGGCGAGTGTGAAATGCCACTGGCAAGGGGCGGGGGCCCGAGCGGGCAGCCCTGTCCCTCTGGGGAGGTTTCTCTGCGCGGCGGGGAGAGGGCCCCGGGGTCAGATGTGTGGCTTCTCCCTGCCCCCTCCCGGCCTGCTGTCTGTCCATCAGCTGCAGGGCTGCAGGGCTGCAGGGCTGCCGGCCCCAGCACGCGGGCTGCTCCTTGGCTTTGAGCCAGTGGCGAGCTGGGAGCCTGTGACTTTGAGACTTGGCCCTTTTCAGTTTTCTTTGTTCAGAAAAAAGTTTCATCCTGGCTCTCTTCAGTGGCTGCCGAGGATTAGGAGAACCCCAGGGAGACTTGGCTATAGGACAGCTCTCAAAGCTGTGCTGGGAAATTTGAAGAGGGGCCATTTCTCTCTGTCTTATTTCAAGTTACATTCTTCTCTCCCTTCCTAAATGAGTTTTTACTGTTGCAAACCCTAGGGCATAATCCCCTGCAGCTATGGAGGGGATTAGACCAGTATCTGGACCAATAAAATATTTTAAGGACCGTTATAATGGACAATATGAAGGAAAGTTCAAATCTAGGCACTCGTTTTTAATAGTCGCACCAGTTAGAGCCGCTGCTTGCTTTCCTGGGTTAGCATTTCTCATTCTTGGGCGGGGGGGGGAATGTCTGCTTTTCAGTGGCTGGAAAGCAAAAGAAAGAAAGGGAGGCTTTGCTCTCCTGAACAGAGCTTGAGAATTGGATTGCTAAAGGGCCAAGGGCTGTGGTATTCCCAAGTACAAGTGGGCCATTTTCAAGAATGTGTAACTACTTGTAGTTTTCTCCAGTTAATATTCTTAAGAAATGGAAATTGCCTCAGCTGTAAAGTGGTTTCCTATTAAGCTTTCTTTTTTTAGTGTCAGTGGCTTTTACCTTTAAAAAAATGCTATTTAGTCTATGATTATGAAGAAATTGTTTTTGAGAATCTGGTTGTGACAATAGATGGACAGATTTTTGCATTTTCCTTAAGCTGCCCTTTGGTATAAATCTACAAAAATGCCTCTATCCATCTTGTTACCATGCTTCTTTTGGTACTTGGGGAGAACCTTACTGTGAACTGCTTCCATTAAAATTATTTCCTTGAGGACACGTTAACAAAGCAGAAAGCTGTGGACTACTACATATACACATACCAGGGGTGGGTAGTTCAGTTTCTGCAATCCCACAATATACAAATGTTGGCAGGATTTCAATGATCGTATTAATCCTGGGAGATACTTTGTCATGCATGATAGATGATATTTACAAATTGAGGTCTAAATGGTCAGAAGCTTTGAAGATACTTTATTATGCAGTATGTGGAAGTGGAAGTGTTTATATTACTTGTTTTAGACGATATTGCCAACCAGGCAGCAAAAAATACACAGTCTCGTAATAGGCTGCAACAGTTTCATAACAAACCTGCAGGTTCCCGGGGAGTTTTTACAGCCTAAACCAACAAGGTTTGTCAAAGGTTTTGTCAAGGTCTTAAAATCCTGTGGATACTCGGAGGGTTTTGATATCTCCTGTGAAATGCTAGTCCATTTGTATGCCATCCATATACCTGTTGAGTGACTTTCTTAGTAAATTTCTGTATTGGGAACTTAGAGTGGAATCTGATAGCCCTGCTATGAAGAGCTCCTGGTTCTTTAAGGGCTCTGCTTGATTAATGAGAAAGGATTTGAGCATAATTAGGAATCACAGTGCGTTTGAAGACTGGAAGTGGAAGCCCAAGAAGGGTCACTGATTTGTTCTCAAGGTCCTAGAGGCAGATTGACTTGTTTCCTCCCAACATGTGTAACCAACTGTAGGTTGCTTTCGTTTGCCCTTCTCCCCCCCCCCCCCCCCCCCGCCAATTTTGGGTACTTTTAAGCTGTTAAAGGTTTCTGTGATCAAAGAAGCTCAGTTCACCCTGGCCATACTCTTTGTGACTTTGTACATTTTCTCTTTTCTTTCCCTGTTTCTCCCACTGGGCTTCTCCCTTCCTGTG
>NC_138385.1:15316109-15387559 GCF_054177405.1 Leptonychotes weddellii
TCTCCAGAAAGTCTATTCTGTAGTGTTCCTGAGCTGTAGAATAACATGGTACTCTGGGCACAATCGAATTACCTTTTTGTATAAAGAGTAGGGCTTTTCTCCTTAGGTGGCTGTGGGGGAGGTTTTGGTCTCAACCCCTTCCCATGATGCCAGGCACTTGCAGCCACAACAGTATGATAGATTGGTGGCTTTTTCTTCCCCAGTTTTATTGAAGTATAAGCCATATACTATAAAACTCACTCCAAGTATACAATTCAGTGGTTTTAGGATGTTTCCAGAGTTGTGTGGCCATCACCACAGTCTGTTTAGAACATTTTTGTCACCCCAAGAAGAAACTGTACCTTTTAGCAATCAGTCTCCTTTCGTCCACCTTCTCTCAGGCCTATGCAGCCACTAATCTGCTTTCTGGGCAGAGATTGATGTTTTGGGGGCCCAGTCTGCAGTCCTGTCCCTGTGATGAGGGGCATCATTTGGCCGCCCACTTGCTCACCTTGGCAGTGGCCTTCCTGATTTTTGCCCATTCTCCCTCATTAGCCGGACCTGTCACTGACTACTTTAGAGGCAAGTCAACTTGAAGATGAGTGTATTCTGCACTGCCATTCCTATGCTAGAGATTCCAGAATGGGGCCTTGGAGAACCTCTCTGAGAACTTACTCTCTGATGTCTGACTTCCTGCAACCTCATTTTCGTCAGAGGACCACTTACTCTTTGCCCCTAAGCCCTGGTGATGGGAAGCCCTGGACTGGAAGCTTCCTCAAGGCAGGGACTTTGTAACCCGAGCTCCAAGCCTAATGCCTGCCTGCCACATAATAGACACAGTGTTCATTGAATGAGTGAACTTACACAATGATATTAACAAAGATTAAATTACCCTAGCTTTTATTTTTTAAAGATTTTATTTTTTTTTTTTAAAGATTTTATTTATTTGACAGAGAGACACAGTGAGAGAGGGAACACAAGCAGGGGGAGTGGGAGAGGGAGAAGCAGGCCTCCCACCAAGCAGGGAGCCCGATGTGGGGCTCGATCCCAGGACCCTGGGATCATGACCTGAGCCGAAGGCAGACGCTTAACGACTGAGCCACCCAGGCGCCCCAAAGATTTTATTTATTTATTTAGAGAGAACGAGCGTGGCGGGGGGGAGCAGCACAGGGAGAAGGAGAGAGAGTCTTAAGCAGACTCCGCGCTGAGTGCAGAGCCCGACGTGGGGCTCAGTCCCATGACCCCAAGATCATGACCTGATCCGAAACCAAGAGCCAGACGCCCCAGAATTACCCTAGCTTTTGGACACATACCTGTCACTGTTTACTAATTGAGCTCATTTGTGCTGTTGTCCTTTTCTTTTTTCTTTTTGTGTGTGTTTGCTTTTTTGGGTGCTTTTCTTTAATTAACCTGACTGTAGAAATCATTAAAAAAAATAGCATGTAAAGCGGATATCAGAATAAATTCTGGTTGTATCCCATTTTGGGTGCTGATCAGCAATGTACTCATTTCTCACAACCTTTTGTTTCTTGTGAGACTGGTTCCTATCCAGGAGCCAACAACATGATGCTCTGTGAAGTGTTAAGGGGAAATAAAAAAGAAGGTTTAGAGGACCAGTTATGTTTCTTCCCTACTAATGCTATAGAAATCTGTACGCCAGGTAGCTGCTTTGATTCTTTGTAGCTCTTTATCTGCGGATGAGCATCTGGTAAGGAATGCTTTTACTTGCAATCGAGTACATGCCTGTTGCAGTCAGAAAATAAGTGGGAGTGAACAGTTTCTATCTCAGATTCCTCGGATTGCTGTCACTGTGGGCCTGGTGTAGAAGTCAAGAAAGTGTCAGTAAGCTGTTGTTAACGGGGCTCCCCCAAGAGCTCAGGGCGATCTGAGGCACAGCACCCGCCCGCCGCCCGCTGGCATCTGCCAGAATTCAAAAGTGAAGCCCATTGGGTCATTTGGTTCAGTGTTGTCCAACAATAGGATATTAAAAGCCACACACTCAGGAGCAGAATATTGAAAATTGCTTTGAACTTTCAAAGCTCGCTATCTAAAATATCCCAGCAACTTTGAAAAAATGACAAGCAGGCAGTGCACTGGTCCCTAAGACATGTGCTTGCTCTTAAGCAAACGCCTAAAATGTTCCTAATTTGTACCAGAGACCTTATCAAAGGGCTTTGCAAAACTTCCAGTTCGGCAATTATGCGTATTAGTTGAGCTTAACCTCTTGAGTCAGGGGTTGGGGAGGAGGGAATTATCCTTTTGTTCTACTTTCAGCTATGGAGGCAGGTGGACCTCTCTCAGAGGAGACAGTGGCCTAGTGGGAAAGGGTTTGATAAGAAAAGGGAGGGAATTTGAGAGGATCCTCTTTTAGAAGTTGGCACAGCTTTCCTCCTGAGGCACTGTTCCAACTGTGTGCTGTAGACTCGCGCGCTCCGAGCAAAAATGTTCAAACCCCAGCAGTGCAAACCACCTCGTGTTAAGCTTCGGATTTTCACTGCTCCCACCCTCAGGCCCCATTTTAGCTATGATCCAACTAGGAAACAAGCCTTTTTTGAAAAATTGCTTCCACTGGTAATTCTTGGTAAAGGATGTTTAACAGTCCAGAAAGCAAAACTGCATGTTAGGAAAGTAAGTGACACGCACCTTGGTGCCTGTGGCCTTTCCGTAATAATAATTCATTGTCCCAGAATTAGGATCTGTGTTTCTTCAGGAGAAGCTTTTAGGTAGATTGTAAAAGAGAGGGTCAGAGAAGTATTTTAGGAGATGCAAGGTATCTCACTTTGTAGAGACAACTGTCAGCAACCAGATTTTTAAGTGAGGCAATCTTCCTCAGGAAAGATGAAGGGATAGTGGTTTCCTTATCAGTAATCTTTTACTGTATTTTGCCATTTAGGAAAACTTATAATTAACTTTTGGGGGGTGTGTGTGTATGAGAGAGGGAGAGGGTGAGGGAGAGAAATATGTTCCCCTTTATGTCCTGGGTCTTGATTTTTAATCATTTCCAGAAAATTGTAGAAACTGGAAGAATTCTGAACGAGCTAGTAAGTAGATGTTATTATTGAACCAGAAACTGCATTTTCTGGTGTTTTCTCTGTGAACATCTCAGACTTGTGTTGCCAGGAGCAACCCTGAAGCTGACTGGGGGGGGTGGGCTTGGTCACAAGTAGGTGTAGATGGTTGGAGAGCAGGTTCTAAGTGTTAAAACTTTAGAGTGGTCAGGAGATTTCTTTCTAGAAAATGAACATTGGCCTGTTATGATTACCCTTAATTATACCCTTGGGTATATATTACAAAACAAAAAGACTTTCTGAAATTTAAAAGCAAAATTCGGGTTTCGTGTAACCTCTTTCGAGCTGTGGAGTCTGGGTCTGGGTGGAGTAACTTGGCGTTTGGGCTCAGTGATGAAGGAATGAATGCGCTCATCTAGGGTAGGAACAGCCGTCATTTCTGTGAAATCACCTGCAGCCCCCTTGGCTCAATTTTAGAATGACTTCTAGAATGTCCCGGAAAGTAAATTGTTTGTCTTGGGGCCTCAGTTTCTGTTGGGTGAGTTAATTGCCTTTCCCTACGAGAAACATGGTGACTGGTCTAGTGGCCTAAGTTTCCTTGTATTAACCAATTTGGAAAAAGAGAAATCAACTCAAACATAACCTTTTTTTCTTATCCAAGAATTGATATACCCATTTGATAGAATTGATATACCTGTTAAGGACAAGCCTCGCATATGAAGATGGCTTTATTTATATTTAGAAGTGATGGCTGCAGGCTTTTATTTGCTCTGCTTGAGATTACAAAATTGGAGCTTGTTACAGCATCGGGGCAGGGGAGGCTGCGGACTTGTCCCAAAAGGCAGCAGTGATCTGGGTAAAGCAGAAAAATTTGTAGGAGAGGGAGAGAGAGAGAGAGAGAGAGAGAGTGTGTGTGTGTGTGTGTGTGTGTGTGTGTGTGTAGTCCTGAAACTGAAAGTAGCTTAAAATCATGAACACTGTGATTTAAACGACTGCATATTTGCCCTAAGAACATAACCAAGTCAGAGTCACTTCTTAGCACTTTGTAGTTATGCCCTGTCTTGTTTGTTCCACTGGTCCCTGAGAAGAAGAGATAGGCCAGTCTAGGCCTAAAACTCAAGAATTAAAGTAGGCTTTTAATTAACAGTTTTTAAATTTGCCATAGTTTGCAATTACGTTTATATTTGAACAGGAAGAAGGCTTAGGACTTGACTTATTTCCTAATGTGCTCCTGAAACGCTGAATGGGAACTTGCTCTTGAAGACTAATTTCAGATGTGTGTAAGCCCATACATACACGCACATCCAGACACACAGCAGCTACACTGGGATGCCATAGCTTGATGAATTTTTCAAATATTTTAGCAAAGGTTTCAGAGCACTCATGAAACAAAAGCATTAAGGATTGCTTGTCATAGTTAATAAAGTTTGCTTGGATCTCACTTAATTTTTCTGCTTCACTTCACAAAGTAATTGAAACTTCCTTTTTGCTTTGAGAGCCACCCCCCCCCCCCCCAAGAGCTACAGTCTTAAAAGAACATCTCTTTTGGTTAGCAACTCTGTGGAATTTTTCTGAATGTAGAACTAGGTCCTCAAATCGTTATTGAGCTTATGGTCATTCAATCCTTGGAAGGGAAATTAGTTAAATCTGCAAGTGGCTTCTGGAGGCCAAAGAACATCCAAGGAGAGAAAGGGCTTATTACAACTAGAGCATTGAAAGCATCTCTTGGGTAAGGCTGGAAATGTGATCCAGGATGAAAAGTAGAGATGATGGAACTGTCCCTCTGGAACACAGAAGGTATGAAAAACTAAGTTCCAACTGACAACAAAACTGAAGAACTTTGTAGGAGCTATCAATTGATGCAGATGAGCTAAAATGATGAACTTCCCAGTGCTCCATGTCTAGCTGTTTGCTGCTTTATTTCAAGTGGTTCTCTAGAAAATTGCTTTTTCCAACAAATACAAACAATGCTGGAACTCTTAACTGACTCGTGCAAAATAGCTCCCTCTTCCCTCCCTTCCGACCATGTTTTGTTTTGGGTTAACAGTAAAAGACAAAATAGATTCTTGACTTTACCAGAAAATTTTGGGGACAGATTTTGCTGCTGAGGTGAACAAAAACCTCAGATTGCATATCCTCTCTTCTCAGGGCAAAAGCTTATTTTTGGAGCGTTGTGGGTGGGTTTTGAGGAGCTCTTCTGTTTTTGTTTTAAAGCATTTGGTAAGAAGACACTTGACTTTGAAATTTTATTTTCATATGTACTGGCTTGAGAGACCTGACCTCCCACCTCCACTCAATCTACCTTGTCAACTTTCATTTTTAACTAAGTAATCAACTAGTTGACAGAACTTGCTTATTTTAAAAGCAATCATATGGGAGTAATTTGGCCTTTTTTTTTTTATCAAGTTGAGTGTTAATTATTTTGATCTGCCTCTTGAATGGTGGGTTGTTAATAGTAATATTAGTCGCAGCTGGGCTGTGAGTGCTTGACTCCAGATCCTTGGTTGAATCAATTTTCTGTTGAAAATGATTTATTTAAACCCCAGTTCTCAACCTCTGTCTTCCCCCCAATCCCTTTGGATAATTAAATGCCCAGTACTCTACGTCTAACTAGTTACTTGCTGTTCAAGAATCCTCATTTAAATGTTCATATCATATGCAGAAAGAATGATTTATTCTGGGAAGAAAGCTTTGTAAATACTGGGTTGTTTAATTCAATTTAAATTCATTTTGAAGAGAATAGCTCTGTGCATTGAGCATAGTACTTTTATCATCTAAGAAAATATTGAGAAAATTACTTCAATATAAAGTAATGTAATATTGGGTGATCAACACTTTTTAATGCCTTGACATGGTTTCTTTTATTTTAAAGAATTTCTTTATTTAAATATTTGAGAGCGAGTGTGCATGCATGTGCACAGACGAGTCGGGAGCAGGTAGAGGGGATGAGAGAGAGAGAGTCCCAAGCAGACTCTGTGCCGAGCGTGGAGCCCGACTCGGGGCTCGATCTCATGACCCCGAGATCATGACCTGAGCCCAAACCAAGAGTCAGATGCTCAACCCACCGAGCCACCCAGGTGCTCCTACTTTGACGTGGCTTCTTGATTTTGTTCATATATCCAAGTGCAGAATTCTACCTTACACATAGGTGTATAGGTGGAAAGATGTCATAAATTACAGTACCTTAAGATATGCAAAACCAGGGAATTGAGTGTGACTGCATTATAAGTCACTGTGCAAGTGAAGCATTTGAAAAATATTTTGACAGTCTTGACTAGGTTTTCATGTCATTTTTTAATCAACTGCATCATAATATTAGGTTTCATTGCTTAGCTCACACTGTCTAATGGTTATAAATACAGTATCATTTAAGACAGACTTGAATTATGTAAATGATGATAGTTCTGTGAGAATTATAACTTCACAGAAATATAAGAAAAACAGGAACTAGGGTCAAAAGCCCCACAGGGTATAAAAGGGTCATAACCTTTCTCTGAGGAGGCAAACTTAACTGATGTAATAATTTTTCAACAGCATTTGATTGTGTGAAGGAATATGGTAACAGGATTGAAAGCAAACCTAAAGCACCAATAAGGATTAAATTAATTGTACATCCTACTTCTTGGGGAGGGATTAAGGCTGTGGTTTTCTATGAAATTATTTAATTGCAAGTGGAATAAATTTAATTCCCCGGTTTTGCATGTCATAAGGTATTGTAATTTATGACATCTTCCACGTATATACCCATGTGTAAGGTAGGATCTGCTCTTGGATATATGAACAAAATCAAGAAGCCACATCCAAGTATAAAAACATGTTACCTGGGGTGCCTGGGTGGCCCGGTTGGTTAAGCATCTGCCTTTGGCTCTGGTCAGGATCCTGGGGTCCTGGGATTGAGCCCCGCATCGGGCTCCCTGCTCAGTGGGGAGTCTGCTTTTCCATCTCCCTCTGCCCCTCCCCTCCCCTGCTCTTTCTCTCTCTCTCTCAAATAAATAAATAAAATCTTTAAAAAAAAGTGTTACCTAATATTATATTACTTTATATTGAAGTAATGTTCTTTTTTTTTTTTGAAGTAGTGTTCTTAATGTTTTCTTAGATGATAAGATTACTGTGCTCTTAAAAATCTTAAGAGGGAAGCTGTAAATGAATCAGCAAAACCTCTTAGATGATAAGGAGTATAAAACACGCTGAAAGACAGCTGATTTTGTTTTAAAGGTTTTATTTATTTATTTGAGAGAGAGAGCATGAGCAGGGGAAAGGGGCAGAGGGAGGTGGGGAGAGAGAGAAGCAGAAGCAGACTCCCTGCTGAGCAGGGAGCCGGATGCAGGGCTCGATCCCAGGACCCCAGGATCATGACCTGAGCCGAAGGCAGACACTTCACCCACTGCACCACCCAGGTGGCCCTGAAAGATGGCTGATTTTATTAACAGCCCTTTCATGAATCGAAAACATCCCTTTAGACTTTGGTGTGGAGGATAGAAGGAATGAGGTCTACAGTCAGTTTGGATGTTGGGAGTACTGGAAAATGTGCTGTATTGCTGTCTCCAGAGTGTCTTGTTCAGGGAGACCTGCATCTTCATTGAAGGGCCTACATTGGCCATCCACATAATTGAGATGGAATTAAGACTTCGTATGCTGTCAGGAAAACAAGCGCATCCAGTTCATCTCCAGCACTGTTTCAAGATGATTCACAGTTGGAAGAGATGGCAAGGAGTTTAACAGTTATGTGGTTTTTTTGTTTTGTTTTAGCCTTTTTATTTGAAAGAATCTCAGCAGAAGATACTGTACTTGAAAGATTATAGGTAAGAGAGGAGCTCATTGTTCTGGTTTGCCTAGCACAGCTCAGGCTCACACCTGTTGTCCCAGCGTGATGGTTAAAAGGGCCCCCTTTCACTCTCAGATGTCCTGGTGTGGACTATCATTTATGGTCACCGTGAGGACAGGAAATGGGATGTTCGCGAAAAGAACTTGAGAGTTAAAAATGATCTGAGATAGTTTTGCTTCAAAAAAAAAAAAAAAAAGGCTAAGTGAACTTCAAATTCTTTTCTAGATGTAAGTCAGCGTAAGGTTGTGGAATGAAGCGCCATCAGGTTGATCTCCTGGCTGAGCAGGTTCTGCGTATGTTGGGAGAGTGCGTCTCAAAGAGGCAAGAAAGCCATATGTACCGATGTCTAAAAAAAATCCTGCAGAACAGAATCGAGTCTGATTCTGATGGCACGCCAGGGCTGTCACTATGAACACCCCTTCTCGTCACCCTCGGCACGCACGCAGATAACAGTCGGAGTTGGGGCTCACGCCGTAGGAGAAGCTGTGTGGACTAACTCACAAATAGCTGCCTCCCTCCATGGAGCTTGTGTGTGAAAGTTGACCGCATTCCTCCAGGGCCTGCCAGCGTTTTGTTTTTGAAACGACCAATAAAGCAAATCTTTTATTCTTTATGCACCTCTTCCCAGGGAGTAAGAGGGAGTAGCAGTGAAGCACTCTTTTCTGTTTTATTTGTGCATTTTGTTTTTTTTTTTTTAACCTGGTTACGGTGCTGTAGGCTAAAGTATGAATTATGGTTTTGTGCCCAGTGATCAAATATCATCAGCCTAGGGAACACCGTAAGACCTGAGCTGTGCAGAAAGGTCCAAATAGTGTAGAATAGGTGTTTTGTTATCAGATTTATGTGTTTATTGTTATGGCATGTGGTTTAGTGGCCTTGGAGCTAGGAGACTGATTCCTGGGCTGTAGTAGATGACCTTGGATAAGTCACTTAATCCCTCTGTGCCTTCGGTCCCTTTTCTACTTTCTGAAGCTTAACAAGGATACAGAAATCCTCTTCTGGGGTTAAAGAAGTGAGTTGCTTGCTTGCAGGAGATGGATGCACTCGCTCAGCCTCGGGCCTCACTTGCTAACATGGGGGAGGTCACGGAGGGCTTTCTGAGTGCCTTCAGCTCCAACCCTTGCTCCAAGCGAGCATAACGTGCTTCAGGATGTGGAGGGTCCCTGGACAAGAATGTGCCCCCCAAGTGTAGTGGGAGGTGGGAAGGCCTGCAGGATTAGGTTTAGTTCTGGGAACACAGGGGTAGGTCATCTCCCTTTCCAGTAAACTGGAGCCTTGAGTGGCAGGCCCTCGTGGTGAAGCCGTAAGTCGGGCCAGGGTGGGGTCCCAGTCGAGCCCTTGCTGATGACGGGAAAACATCGTTATTTGGGCAGCAGTGGGTTAAGACAGTTAAGATACTTGCCAGCGAATATCTCACGAAGATCACTGGGTTACCCTGTAGCAGTTGGTAAGTGCCCCCGAAGCAGTCCGGTTCAGAGGGACCACAATAAGAGAGGGGAGGCAGCCCAAGAAGCAAGGATGGAGCCACAGATCTCCAGGTTTTGAAAGTACCTTAGCTCATAATGTCCAGATTCATTACCTGGAAGTTTCGGGAACCCTCTCAGCATGCTCTCCATGGAGCCGCGTGGCCTTGCAGTTCATGGTCGAGGGCTTCAAGTGTGGACCATTACAGTGGTGTGAACAGGTTAAGTTAGTCTCGCTGACTTCTGGTTTCGGGGGCTGTTAGAACACTTATTCCTTAGGATTTTATTATTTCAATCAATTGCAAGTGATTTCCCCTGGATTCCTTCTTACTGAAATCTAGTTGACATACAGTGTTCCGTTAGTTTGAGGTGTACAACAGAGTGATGTGACAATTGTGTATGTTAAGCAGTGCTCATCACAACAGCTGTAGTCCCCATCTGTCACCGGACAACAGTATTACAATATTATTAATATTTTTTTTTTTAAAGATTTTATTTATTTATTTGAGAGAGAGAATGAGATAGAGAGAGCATGAGAGGGGGGAGGGTCAGAGGGAGAAGCAGACTCCCCGCTTGAACAGGGAGCCCGATGCGGGACTCGATCCCGGGACTCCAGGATCATGACCTGAGCCGAAGGCAGTCGCCTAACCAACTGAGCCACCCAGGCGCCCAGTATTACAATATTATTGACTATGTTCCCCATATGACGCATTTATTTGTTTTATAACTGGAAGTTTGTGCCTCTTCGCCCCCTTCACCTGTTTGGCCCATCCTGCTGCACCCTGCCCTCCACAGCCACCAGTTTGTCTTCTGTACTTGTGAGTCTGCTTTTGTTTGTGTGCTTTGTTCTTTAGATTCCACATTTAAGGGAAATCGTTTGGTATTTGTCTTTCTCTGTCTGACTTCATTTCACTTAGCACAGTGCCCTCTAGGTCCATCCATATTGTTGTGAATTAGCAAGATTTCACTCTTCTTTATGCCTGAGTAATATTCCAGTGTGTGTGTGTGTGTGTGTGTGTGTGTGTGTGTGTCTTCTTTATCCATTCATCTTCTTTATCCATTCACCTATGGATGGGCACTTAGGTTGCTCCCGTATCTTGGCTGTTGTAAATAATGCCACAATAAACATCAGGGTGCATATATCTTTTCCAGTTAGTGTTTTCAGTTTCTTTGGGCAAATACCCAGTATTGGAATTACTGGATTATATGGTATTTCTAGTTTTAATTTTTTTTTTTAAAGATTTTTATTTTTTTATTTATTTGAGAGAGAATGAGACAGAGGGCATGAGAGGGAGGAGGGTCAGAGGGAGAAGCAGACTCCCCGCTGAGCAGGGAGCCCGATGCGGGACTCGATCCCGGGACTCCAAGATCATGACCTGAGCCGAAGGCAGTCGCTTAATCAACTGAGTCACCCAGGTGCCCCTTTTTTTTTAAAGATTTTATTTATTTGACAGACACAGCTAGAGAGGGAACACAAGCAGGGGGAGTGGGAGAGGGAGAAGCAGGCTCCCGGCTGAGCAGGTAGCCCGATGCGGGGCTTGATCCCAGGACCCTGGGATCATGACCTGAGCTGAAGGCAGATGCTTAACGACTGAGCCACCCAGGCGCCCCTCTAGTTTTAATGTTTTAAGAAACCTTCCTGCTTTCTCCACAGTGGCTGCACCAATTTACATTCCCACCAACAGTGCAAGAGAGTTCCTTCTTCTTTTTTTTTTTTCCTAAGATTTTATGTATTTATTTAGCGAGGAGGTGAGCAGGGGGAGGGGCATAGGGAAAGGGAGAGAGAATCTCAAGCAGACTCTGCACTGAGTGTGGAACCTGACACAGGGTTTGATCTCATGACCTGAGCCAAAACCAAGAGCTGGATGTTCAGTTGACTGAGCCACCCAGGCGCCCCGATGGTTCCCTGTTCTTTACATCCTTGCCAACACCTGCTATTTCTTGTCTTTGTGATACTAGCCATTCTGACAGGTGTGAGGTGATACTTCATTGTGGTTCTGATTTGCATTTCCCTGATGATTAGTGCTGCTTTGTGTCTTTTCATGTCTTGTTGGCATTCTGCATGTCTTCTTTGGGGAAAAAAAAAAAAAAAGTCTATTCAGGTCCCCAGCCTCTTTTAATCAGATTATGATGTTTTCTTTGGGTGCTGAGTTTTATGAGGTCCTTATATATTTTGGATATTAAGCCCCTATCAGGTATTATCATTTGCAGATCTCTTCTCCCATTCAGTAGGTTGGGGGTTCCTTTTGTTGATGGTTTCCTGGGCTGTGCAAAAGCTTATTCACTTGAAGTAATCCCAATACTTTGTTTTCCCCTGGATTCTTTTAATTGAAAAATCACATAGATGAAGACCAGAGTACACTAGAACTGGAAGTAGCCTACAGGGCATCCAGTGTGAAAGGGGAAACTGAGACCCTAAAAGTTAAGTGCTTTGCTTGGATACAATTTATGAAATTGGTCTTATGGCCCTATCTCCATCCTGCCAGGCTTGCACTGAGGGTAGGTTAGTCTGTCATTGGCCACGGGAAGAATGTTTTGCTCTAATTCATTACTGCTTTTCAGTCCTTCACCCTTGATAGAATGGGAATCATATTCTGTTTGTCAGTGGTGTAAGTTTAAATGGACTTCTAAAGCAAAAGTCTGCAAAGGGGCCCGTTTATTATCTCTAGAAATGTCCCCCCATTAGCTTTGGCAGGCTTCCAGCCCTGCAGACGTAATGGACTGAAACCTCTGCTGGTTCTCAGCTTTTGGCATTCAGAGATTGGAATGTATAAACTGAACCACCCCGCAGAGGTAGACATAGCTTTAGTCTCATAATCTATTAAAATACAGCTACCCTATTTGCCCTGCTACTAAATGCAGAATGTAGAAATTGCCATTGAACTTGGAGAGGCAGGATTAGGGAAGAGAAAGTATGCTCACTGCAGAAGGAATCAGAAATTATCAGAAGATTTCCCTATGAGTCTCTAAGGACCTCAGTTGACTAAGAAATGAGAGATTTGGTCTACATCTGTGGTTCTGAAGCCCTTTCCAGCCCTCACCTTCGTCCAAAACAAGTATTTATTGAGGGCAACTCAGCCAGCTCCTGTTGCTCTCGGGATGCTCAGGTGAATAACATAAACTCTTAGCTACTGGAGAAGCGCTCAGTGGAGGAGCTCATTTGGGGGCTGATGTTCGTCAGCTCTGCCCTCCACGGGAGGCCCCTGGGTGCCCCTGAGCAACAGAATCATGAGAACATAAGATCTTAGAGCTCTTATGAATGTTGGAGCCAGACAGGAGGTCAGAAGTCATTTTACAGAATGAAGTCTTTGAGAGCCAGAAAGGGGGGATTCTTGCCTCCAAAGCACCCAGCCACTTTGTGGCAGGCAGTTTGAGGACCACGGTTTCTCATTGCTTCCTCATGGCTCCTTAAATGATACTGTGCTGTGTTGAACTCTCCCTTTTTGGCTCCCAACAGAATGTGGTTTGATGTCATCTGTGGTGGCCGTTTGCTGAGTACATAAGTGAGAAGGGTTCACCGTCCTTTTTTCTACACCGTTTTGATAATTTGTCTTAAGTGACTCAGCTCATTGAATTTTTACCCACAACTTTTTCTGCCCACACGGTCTCATGAACTGACTACGTTCTGGTCCCTGATGATTTCCCTGCACGGTAGTGCTGAGTGTTGGCTGCAGTGGATCCCCACCTTTTGTAGCCTGAGAAAACCATAGTGTGTTCTGTAAGTGAGACCGTATTCAGTGTGGAGAGAGTCCTTGGCAGACCTGTAAGTCCGTAGACTTTGGAAAATACCTCTAAGACCCACAGGATGGGAACCACTGAACAGAACCATTGAAAACATATGTGTATGATTTATGTAATGATAACATTTGGAGCTTGGGTCTTGGAACTTGATATTATGAACTGAAATGCTTTTAAACTTGAATCATCTCCATGCATACCTGATTCGTGCCTTCATTACATTTGACCTGAAATCCATGAAGCTGATAAGAACTTGAGAAGGCTGCCCTGATAGCATGTAAACACTTGGAGAGCCCATGAATGACCTGCTACAGTATTCTGTCCTTCCTGCACAGCTCCTGAGGGATTGCTTATGAACGTTTCACCATCCAGCCGTTTGCCATTTCTGATCTTACTGTCTAACATCCAGGGTAGGACGCAGCTCCATTTTTTTTGCAGAGAAAAGCTTGCGAAACAGCTGCAACTATTTATGAAAGATGAGTAATGCAGAAAATAGTGCATATTTGCAGGTTTTAACAGGCTTGTTTCCTTTTTCTACCAAAAAATAAAGAAAAACCTACAGACTGTGATTAAAAAAAAAAACTTTGAAAATAAAATTATTCTAACTTTAGCTTATTAAAATAAGGGTAGAGATTAAGATCTCATGTTCAGAAGAGATTTCCCTATCAATGTTTGTATCCTGTCGCAGAGGGTCTCCTGGGAAGAGGGAACATCAAGATAGGCAGTTCTCAAACTCAGTAGGCTCTCAAATAGATAGTTTTGACGTGGACACTTGGTAGGATGTTGTCATAACTGGGAGGGAAATGGAAATGGGAAGGAGGGTGCACTGCTGGAATAATCTGTCCTAGACTCTGAGCTCCTTTAGGGCAGAGAGTGTGCTCATTTCTTATCCTCAGAATTTGGCACCATGCCTGACATATATGAGGTAGCCAATAAATGTTCATGGACCAGAGAAAGAAAGGAGAGCTCGTGGGAATATAGATAGAACAAGCATGGGAGTGATGAAAGGTTAATGAAATTGGGATGAAAAGGTGAAATTTTAAAAATTAGGTGGAAACCATGGGGGTGTGCCTTCCAGGCAGCCACCAAAACTTATACTTGAAATGGAATAAAACATTAAGAAACAAGAAATCGGGGAGGTTGTAAAAAATTACTTATTTGGCTTTGGGGCTAAAATTCTGCAGCTGTGATCAGGGAATATGCTCCGCACAATAGCCTGAGTAATGAATAAAAAGAATTTTCAGAATGAAAAGAAATCAACAAGCTCTGTGACTCTCCATAGAAAGGCCCATTACTGCCCCCCCATCTTTGACAAGAATGACCTTTTACCCACCCAGGCTGTCCTCCTAAAATGAGTTGATAAGGTTTGCATTAGTAGGGTCTCTTAATAGAGAATGGGACTGTCTTAAATGTCTTAGTTACTCTAGGAAGCATAGTTTTTTAGCTGTGTCAGGAACAGTGGATGTTCTTAGATTTTCAGCAGCGTTCATATCTAGATCTCTTTGAGATAATTTGTTGTGTTCCTATCCAGAAAGTTATGTATTCCTTTTACCATTCCTGAAAGATGTAATTCATATGGGAGTTATTAAAGAAAGGTGGGTATCTGATTCTTATTTACCATTTCATTCCACTTTTACAATTATGCATGTGTATTGAAGTTCAGAATGCCTTGTCTAAATTTTCGGATGAAAACAGGAAGTAGTGACTAAACTTAAGCGTGTTTTCTTATTTGAGAGATTAAAACCCACGTTTTGGACTTTGTTTTGTTTTGGTCATCACTCCCAATTTAAATGTCATTGTTGTTTTTGGTGGCCAGAGCAGCTAGCTTGTGGAGACCAGTAACTTGTGTTAAGCTCATATCTGAGGCCAGTCCAGATGGAATTCTTAACTCCAAAAGGTCGATGGGTGGCAGATTCCCGAGAAGTTCAGCATAGACTTTTTGGCCTATGTGACCCAGCGCTTCCACTACTAGGTATGTATATATATATACCTAAAAGAATTTGAAACCCTTTGGGCAAAAGAAGAAAGAAAAGAAAAAAACAGAACTAAGTTTGGGTATTACTAAGATTTTAGTGTTGCTGAGAGAGTTTCCTGTCAATGTCTGTATCCAATGTCGAAATAAAAATCAAATAATATAATTTAAGGATGTTTGTGGCAGCATTATTCATGGTTGTGAAGAGGTAGAAACAATCAATATTCATCAACTGATAAATGGATAAACAAAACATGGTATAGTCCACACAGTGGAATAACATTCAGCCATAGGAGGAAGGAAGTACTGAGACACGCTACAACGGATGAACCTTAACAACCTGGTGCTTCATGAAAAAAGCCAGTACAGAAGGACTCCATGTTGTACATTTCCTTTTATATAAGATGTCCAGAATAGGCAAGCCCACAGAGACAGAAAAAAGATTAGTGGTTGCCTAGACCTGAAGTGTGTGGGTGTGTGGAGGGGATGGAGTGGCAGTGACTGCTAATAGGTATGAAATTTCTTTTTGGGGTGATGCAAAAGTTCTGGAAGTAGATAGTAGTGATTGCGCAGCTCAGTGAATAAACTAAAACCCAATGAATTGTACACGTTAAATGCATGAATTGGATGGTATGTGAATTATATTTCGATTAAAGAATAGTTGGGGGAAGATACTAAAAAATAGTTGGGGCTGGGGGATAAGCTATGGGTCTAGCACCACGTTGGACTCGTGAATTTCCCATTTGCTTTTCCCTAATGGCTAAATGTCAGGGTTCACTTGATTGACAAAGGGATGCAAAAATCCCAACCCGGATGACAGGAGACCCCCGGTAACTTAGTGCCATGCCGCCTTGGACAGTTTTACCCATATTTGCAGGGAACTTCATCTTTTCTTCCATAGACTGAGGGACTCAGATCTCAGGGCCACGGGTTCCTTCCAGTTCTTAGTGGTTGGAAACTTTGATAGCCTTTACTTAACATAGAACCTTATTTCACCGTTTTCCATCCTCCAGAGAACACAGGCAATGTTGGCAGGTGAGGAGTGGGTAAATGGCATCTTTTCGTAATAAAAGGCTTGAGGGTATTTGGGGAAGGGTGAGAGAAAAAACTAGCTTGTCTTAGTCTGTTTTGGCTCCTATAACAAAATCCCCGAGACTCTGTGTCTTAAACAACAGAAGTGTATTTCTCAGGGTTCCAGTGACTGGGAAGTCCCAAGATCAAGGTGCCCCGGAGATTCAGGGTCTGCTGTGAGGGCCCCCGGGGTCCCTTTTATAAGGGCACTAATCCCATTGCTGGGGGATCCACCCTCATGACCTAACTACTTCCAAAGTACCACCTCCAAAACACCCTCACATGCTCGGTTTCCACATGTGAAATTGGGAGCAAGACAAGCATATTCAGTCTATAGCAAACCTGTGTGTTTGAAAACAAACCTTATTTGTCAGCTCATTGGCTGAGGGCTTGCATGTGTGGTTCATTCCTGCTACAGAACCATTAATGCTGACGACCCTGACCCAGGCGCCTCTTGACGTTCCCAGCTCGCTGTCACACCCCGGCTTTCTGTCAGACAAGCAAACCATCACCAGCATTTGTCTTACTTGCTGAAAGGCCCATCCTCCCCTCCCCCTTCCTACCTTTAGCCAGGCTTTCCTGACTCGACTCACCTGTTTCTTGTAGTGGGCGAGAGCAGTGCGGTGGAAGGAGCTCGAGGGGGTCCAGGCCCACAGCAGCACTCATTCAGCTTTCCGAGAGGAAACCAGGAGTGGACAAGCTTTCGCTGAAAAGTCACCATTGTGTAGGTTTTCATGAAATAAAGATTGTGTGAGCCACCACAGAGGGCTGTTTTCAGGACAGCCCTTACAGAGGATGTTTGTTTCTCTCGGAAATGCTGGCAATCTTGTAAGCTTTACATCCCTTCTTTAGCCAAGGCATCACCCTGGCGCTTTTAGTGCCTGATCCTGCTAAGAAGGAGGAAATGTTAAGAGGCCATTGTTCCAAAGACACGATCTCCGAATATCAGTGCTAAGTGCCGTCTGTAGCCACACACATGTTCATTTATAAAACGGTCTGTGAGAGACTGTGGGAGCAATGATGGGTTTAGATCAGAGTTCAGTCTCCAGGTTACAGATAGGGCACGTGACATTTTGTACACTGGCGTTTGTAGGATGAAAATGAGTGAGCCGCCGTTTCCCCCGCCCCTTTTCTGTCCATTTTATTTTTTCAATGTCTTTGTTTCCATTATTGTATTTGATTTGTTCGGGGGTCTTTTCCTTACTCAGAATCCTGCCTTGTCACTTTTTCTTTTCTGTGAGAGATGAGAACTTTTGCATTTGGGTCTCTGATAGAAAGGAGAAGGAACGATAGAATTTCTGCAATCTAGTTTTCCAGAAAACGTTGCTATTTTGGCCTTCCATGCTGTTACCCAGGGTTTGTTCCATTTCATTTCCCTGGAGCACTTAATACACATTATGACAAAGACCAGAAATGGTGCTTTTCTGGTGTGCACAGTGGCCTGTCCTGAGGCACGTGGTTTGAGAGTTGGCTTTCCTTGAGCATCTGATTTTCGTTTTCTTCTCAGATATGTTGGATCTTTTTCCTTCACCAAGCCCAAGTTGTCTTGAGAGAAAGAAAGAATGGTGTGAAGTACAGTTAGCAGAGTCTCTCTTCCCAAAGGGGAAATACGTGTTTGAAGAAATAAATAAGCCCATTCTAAGAAATAAACCTTATTTTCATGTTTACTTAACTCTTTTCTTCTAAGTCTTCTGGGATTAATGTTTTTGGTAATATGAATCAGCTGTTTGATGTCTTTTGAAAGGAAAAACAGCTTTGCCGCCTGGGTCCATTCTCAGGTCAGTTGTGTCTCTGGCAAGGACACCATGGTCAGGTGGAAGGAAAATGAATGTTCTTTTTTGGAACACAAATTCAAAGCATCTAAATATATACAACACAAGTGAATTTTCCTTAATAAATCACCCTGTTGATCTGCTTTCTGAATACATCTAGAACTTTTGTGAAGCTTTTGAGTTGCATCCTGTTCCAACTGTTGACCTTAATGCTTGTGGCTTTAAAATAACATTTTTGTTATCTTGCCTCATCTGAAAAGGAAATATTTTGAGTATGAGATTTTTCCAGATAATTACCCTTTCACATATCAAACAGTTTTAAAAAATGTCCTAAACATTTCAATGAAAATATTTCTGGAATATTTATTTCCCTGGCTTATAAACAGAAGGATTAAAAACTAATCAATTAAGGAAGACCCAGGGTCATCATCACGAAAATCATATAAGAAAGGGTACGTTAATGCAGTCATGTCCTTGGGGCTCTTTTTAATCCAGGGCAGAACTGAATGTCTAGAAATCAGACAGCAGAGTTGGTTAAATATGCAACTGGAATATTGGTGTGCAAAATAAAAGGCTGTGTCTCAGAGGGCGGCTCCAATATTCTACAGTAAATTTCACAGACTTTGATTTTTTCTTATCCTTCCTTTTTTTTCTTTTTTGGTTAGACCAAGGCTTCCCTTGCTTATTGGGTTGTTCCAAAAGTTGGAGCAATGTGAGTGAGCTGTTGCTCTACTTCTAGGGCTGCTGATTGAATAAGTTCAGTATATCAGGAGGCTATAAAAGAACACTTCTAAAGCCTCTCCATATGCTTGATTAAAAGAAATAACATTCCCATCTTTCCACACCAAACCTTAATTTATTTTCCTTTGTCTCTCCCACATCCCTTAAAGAATTGCCCTAGTCTTTTCATCTAACCTCCGATAGGTACAGGGTAATCTTTTTTGTTGTGTTTTTAGCACCCCTGTACATTTTATCTTCAGGGCCCCCTTTATCCAACCGCACGTTTTTCTTGCACTGCCCACCCCAGGAGCTCTGGTTTATTTATTTATTTTTTTAAAGATTTTATTTATTATTTGACAGAGAGAGACATAGTGAGAGAGGGAACACAAGCAGGGGGAGTAGGAGAGGGAGAAGCAGGCTTCCCCGCGGTGCAGGGAGCCCGATGCGGGGCTCGATCCCGGGACCCTGGGATCACGACCTGAGCCAAAGGCAGACGCTTAACGACTGAGCCACCCAGGCGCCCCGGAGCTCTGGTTTATTAGATGAACTTGATTTGTCTTCTTCGCCAAAATATTTGATTTTCTCTTCCTCCCTCCCCATAGGCTTTATTTTTGTAAATGTGCAGTGACTGCACCTTTGTTGTCAAGTTTGCCAGCCTGCTTGATATGGAAATGAGTCTTACTAGTTTCTACTTCCCAGGGTGCCTCCTGGAACCCTTCTTATGAATAGGAATCGCATTGACAAGCACCAGTCTCTCGGGCACAGTGGCTGTTTGTAAAGACGGCCTACACATGTTGGCCAAAACAATTTCACCTTCGACTTACTTCAAAACTGGCTGGTGGATACCATCTGGTCACAGTGATTTATCTACTCCTGGTTTGTTGATTAGATGCAGAGCATCATGTTTACCACTATTTGATCTAGTACCTCTGACCTGCCGAGTTCAGTGTTCTGGTTTGGGAATGCGAATCTCCTTAGAAGACAAAGAATTCATTCAGTCTATCGACCATCTCCTTTTTAGTCTGGTGACTGTGATTAAGTGGGTCTGCCGATGCTCTAAATGGCTTCCTCCCTTTGATAGAGCGAAAACAGCCTCTTACTCTCTTGGCTTTGCAATCTCTCGCAAGTTGCTCCTGGCCTGGTTTTTAGTTTGTGTCTAATCTGCAATGCCTTATGGGCTTTGCGCTCTTCTCTGTTTGGACTAGCTCTTTATCTCATCAAAGATACCTTCACTTCTTTTCACTCTGCCTTTTAGCCACACTAAAGGATCCCTTCTCTCTGCAGCCCTCTTGAAATCTTAAGGACTTGGGAGCACTTATTCTGAGGTAACAATAGGTAAGGCTTGTTTTTCTCTCTGTTTTTAAACCAGTCTCTAGGCATCTTGCATGTTGTTTACTCTTGGAACTCTTTCTTTCTCCCTCAATAATAATGCCTGGTTTTGCCAGAGCTTCTTAGCCTTAAATAGGAAAAAGACATTGAATGAGTTTGGAACTTTTCTTTTCCTCATCACGCTGTTGGATTTAATAGTGCTGCCCTCACATGCTTGTTGATCCCGTTACTTGGTGCCCTCCGTCCTATATACTACTCAGGACCAAGGCCAGGGTATCTCCCGGAGCACCTGTTCCTCCCTCCCTCCCTGCACGCTCCGCCCACGCACGCTTCTAGAAACACTTGTTCAGGAAGCCCTCATTTTTCATCTCCAAACCTTGCCTACACATCTTGGCAGGTTAAGCGTTATGTTGATGAATTTTCTTTTTCTTATTCATGTCTGTGAATCTTCTGCATAATTGTAAGGGGGTAATGGAGGGAAATCTATGGTACCCGTCTAAAACCTAGCAGAGGAAGGATGTATTTGACAGAAATATTTAAGAAATAGAGTATGAGGAGGTGATCAGGTGCTAAACTGACAGACAATCTGAGGTTGATACACTCTCATCAGAAACATCAAAAAAAATCGGCACTTAAATGCATCACAGTTGTGCAGGGAGCTGTCATTTCCATCTTTGTTCTCCCTTCCTTTGATGTGACAGGGAACAAACTCCCTTCATCTCAGGGTGGGTTCATTGGGGTTTTTTTTTCTTTTTTCTTTTCTTCCTTTCATTTTTTTGTTGTTTTTTTTTCCTGACATACGTTTATCCTTAGATATTCCAAATTTCTGAATCATCTACCTTTATTTGATAGAGCTTTCAGCAAAGCGACTGCCACAGTGGAGGAGCCGATCATTAGTCAGGACAGTGCAGTGACATAGTGCACACCCTAGACACACACATTTTTTTTAAAAGATTTTATTTATTTGACAGAGAGAGCACAAGAGGGCATGCACAAGCAGGGGGAGTGGCAGGCAGAGGGAGAAGCAGGCACGCCCCGCTAAGCAGGGAGCCCGATTTGGGACTTGATCCCAGGACCCCGGATCAGGACCTGAGCTGAAGGCAGACGCTTAACCAACTGAGCCACCTAGGTGTCCTGACACACACATTTTTTAAAAAGCAAGATGCACGTTTAAGGAAGTAAATATTACTGTCTTTCACTCTTCTGAATTGTATTCACGAGTGCTGGAATTCTAGAATGCAAACGGTTCATAGTTGATATGTAGAGATATTTGGATGTTGATACAAGGTTGATTCCTCAAAATCATCAGGCCAGGCTATATAAAATTGCTGATACTTGACCTTTTTGACCTAAAACAATGGCAGTTTCATATAAATCAACCTTTACTTTGTTTTTCATTAATTTCCAAGGTTATAACAGGCATTCTAGAGCTAAAGAAAAGATTGTCTAGCCTGTAATCCCAGAATGGTATTGCTGTAGCCTGGATTTTTACCAACAGACCATTTATATTTGGCTAAATAAAGCTAAATTGCTCTTTGGTGGGTAAATTTTAAAAATAAATGCTTCCAAAGATGATGACGATGACTACTACTAGTAGTAGTAACAGTAATAGGAAAACAACACTCTTCCTTTCAATATAGCCAAACTCAGAGCATGGAAAGGATCCCCCTTCTGAGGAATACAGAGTTCTCTTCTGATGGCAGTATTTATAATAATAGCTACTATTGAACGAGGCACCATATACATTTAATGCTTTCAGTGATTCTGTGAGGTAGGTTCTGGTTTTGTCCTTATTTTCTAGAAGACGAACTAGTCTCCGAAGTGAAGAGACTGATGCAGAGTTACACAGAACTGAGTTCAAGTTCAGTCCTGTTTAACTCGGAAGTCCTTATGCTCTCCGTATCATGTGGAGCCTGCCCGTCTTAGAGACCTAGAGCAGGTACTGTGTGTAGAAAGCTTTTCTAGTCCCTTTATTTTGTGAGTCTCCTACTTGTTGTGACTTTCTTCATTTGTTTTGTACTGAAAAAGCAGCTTGGCTTCTGGCTGCTCTCCCAGGGCCACCAAATTTGTCAGTGGTATTATAAGAGTTTTAACCAATAAGCAAAATGTGTCATGACCTTTTTTTTTTTTTTTTTTTTTTAACACAGGCTCGTTTCGTAATAATTCCTGGCATAATTTGTGTTTCTGTTTGCTCCCACAAATCATGAAATCATGAAAGTTCATCTCACAAGAATGAAACCATGCCTTTTTAAAAAAGATTTTATTTATTTGAGAGAGAGCTTGCGTGCGCGCACATGAGTGTGAGTGGGGGGGGAGGGATAGAGGGGGAGGAAGAGGGAGAGAAACTGAAGCGGACTCCCACTGAGCACAGAGCCCAAAGGAGGGCTTGATCTCCCCATCCATGAGATCATGAGCTGAGCCAAAACCAAGAGTCGGACACTTAACTGACTGAGCCACCCAGGCTCCCCAAAACTATGCCTTTTTGTAAGTATGCCCTACACTTAACAATACCCATCTGGTCATTTAGGCAAAATGAAAGCTCAGACTTGTGCTACCAAGCACCTCCTCAAATGTTTGTGAAACCTGAGATCAAACTGTGCCTCTTCTCCAGGCTTTTTGTAGTATTATCATTCTGTATGATTGACTTTATCACAGTAGAGTTACCCTTGAGTTAGATTAGTTGATGTTTTTTTTATAAATTTTTTTTTTAAGATTTTATTTATTTGACAGAGAGAGACACAGCGAGAGAGGGAACACAAGCAGGGGGGGAGTGGGAGAGGGAGAAGCAGGCTTCCCGTGGAGCAGAGAGCCCGATGCGGGGCTCGATCCCAGGACCCTGGGATCATGACCTGAGCCGAAGGCAGACGCTCAACGACTGAGCCACCCAGGCGCCCCAGTTGATGTTTTTATATTAGGCTGGAATGATACATTAACAATAGAGATACCCATGGACAGAAACCTAAGTATTTTTCCCCGAAGCCTGGTCAGACTCATTCTAACTTAAGGCCGCTTATTTGCAAAAGGCAGGACTTATAATGCTGGACATTTGCTTTCGCTTCAGCTTTTGAAGTGGCTCCTTTCCCCCACATTGAAACTGATTTCCAGAATATGATTTAAAATCTTGCACTGTGGTAATGTATGTGCTCCTTTAACATTGGCTAGACTAGGGATTATGATTTAGTTTCAACCTAAGATTAGGTAGATTAAGAAAAGAACTAAAATGGGACCTTGCATGGTTTGTGATCCTATAAAAGACAAAGAGAACAAAGCGAGCTCTTCTCTTTTCTTTCATATTTCTAGTTACTAATATCCATCTAAGTACATGAAAATATGTACTAATTCCAACGGATAAGCACAGCACCACCAAGTGTTACCTTTAAACCAAGACTGACATTTGTCTGTTGCCATTTGTTCTCAAACTTAAAGACTTTTATTTTTATTATTTGTTTTGAGTTCTTTTAAAGTAATCTCTACACCCAACATGGGGCTTGAACCCACAACCCTGAGATCAAGAGTCACACATTCCACTGACTGAGCCAGCCAGGCGCCCCATGACCGTTTTTAAAATGACCTCTTGTTGGTTACTGTGGGAGCAGGACAAACTAGGAGCTTGTGCAAATCACACGTGTGTCTGCAAGGAGAAGTTTACTCTTTTATTTTCCTTTGAAGTACCCTCAAGTGTACTCTTAAAATATATCATGAACCACATACCATTATTCGTTTTCCACATGGGATAAAACATCTTGAAGGGGAGAAGCTGAAAACAAGTATATTAAACTGATGACCTCTTTTCTGGCAGAAGGTCCTGGTAAGAAATTGGTCCTTGAATTTTGCAAAGGAGGCTATATTTATTGCCCTTCTTTTCCTAAGAAGGGCCATTTTAATAATTTTTGCTCTCACATCAAAGACTTTTCATAATTATAGCCAATAATTGCAGTAGTAATGGTGTGCCATCTGCAGGCTCTGTATAATGGAAACTAGAGAGAAAAACCTCTCCCTGTGCCTGCTAAGACTTACCGTGGAACCTGAGCACCAGATTGCCACTACTCAGCCCCCGGTCATTACACCATCTTCCTCGTCTTCCTCCCTCCCCCACTTCTCGTCCGTTCTTTCTCTCTCACTCCTGTGGCTTTCATGATGGGTCACATTCTGGAACTGGGGGAGTGATTGGAACTTCCTTGGGATCAGACATTTGGCCAAATTAATTGCCTTTCAAGTGAACAGTTGACCCATGACCCCAAAGATTTACGGAAGGCAAGTTGGATATTGACATAATGAAACAAGCACCCACTTATCCAGTTGGTCCAGCCCATAGCAAGCTGTCTGATGCCGGACTATGAACATCCATCTCAAGCTTGACTTTTGCCCAGGTTTTGAAGCTCTGCTGTCTTTCTTAGGTCCTATGATGGCACCGTTCTACAGTGACTCCAATGTCAGCCCTATGACAGCAACTTCCATTTCTTCCTAGAGGCTCAAACTAGAATGGCCTCTTTCCTTTCATCCCCACCCGAAGCAAAAAATGGTAACAGGCAGCCCTTCATTCTTGGTTATCTGACAGCTCGGCACTAATGAGGGCCAGGCTACCTCCAGTGCGTTAGGTTGTGGGGTTTTTTTTTTTTTTTTTGAACATTCTCATCTATGTGGCCCTGGGGTAACTATAAGGCCTCTTATCTGGCAGGCCTGCATCTGAGGATGGTCAGGAATTGAATAGGCCTGTGGGGACTTGAATGCAGAGCAAACGACTGGTTTCTTTCTTTTCCGTGTCACTTGCTGGCAAAGCAGCAAACACTGTTCCATCATCTTCTGTAAGGAAGTAAATTTTTTCATGTCGTCAATAAATAATCACATTAATACTTCAATTTAGTGCTCAAGATCTGCCTTTACTTTTCCCTCTCTGTGATACTTAAGAAGAGTAAAATGGTAGGTGGTTGGCATGGCTGCAGTCCAGCTGAAGAATTCCCTGATACCTTACATTTTGCTTCAAGCACTTTTTTATCAGAGTTCCAGAGCCCAGAACAAACAGGGATAATTCCCAGTGTGGCACAGAGGAGTTGTGTGGTATCTCAGCTCCTTTGCTGTTTGGTGTGTCGGTCACTTGAAGGCATAAAAGCGCTTCTCCTGGGGCGCCTGGGTGGCTCAGTTGGTTGGGCGACTGCCTTCGGCTCAGGTCATGATCCTGGAGTCCCGGGATCGAGTCCCGCATCGGGCTCCCTGCTCGGCGGGGAGTCTGCTTCTCCCTCTGGCCCTCCCCCCTCTCATGTGCTTGCTCTCTCTCATTCTCTCTCTCTCAAATAAATAAAATCTTTAAAATAAATAAATAAATAAATAAAGATAATTTAAAAAAAAAAAAAAAGCGCTTCTCCTGAGACCTCACTTGCAAAAATTGAATGGGACCATGTCAGTGATTTATTGCCTGTTGGAATATAAGTTTAGGGAAGCTCAGCCTTAAATGACCAGAGTTTGATACTTGTAAAAATCAAAGCATTAACATCCTCTTAGAGGTGGGAGGCTTTAAAATAAATTTGGATGTTTAGTGACGTGACGTGTTAAGCCAAATAACTAAAAATAGCATTTGTGTGAGAAGTTTTTTTTTGCTTTGCCGATTTTGCTTCGTTGACCAAGGAAGGTAGCAGTACCAGATCCCCAAGGAGTTCGCTTATTCCCTTCATTACAGGATTCTGCTTTGAGTCCAAACGAACATCTGTTTTGGATGACTCAAAAAATGTGTGTGACTCTTGCTCCCAGTTTGTCCAAAGGCACCTCCAAAAGCACCTCTGCCGAAGTCCCAGTGTGAGAAGCATGGGTTGGATGGCTTTGCCCCGGGTAGTGTCAACTCTCCTGTCTTTTGAACTTGAGTTGTTCTAAGAGAAGATCCGAGGACCTCAGAGATTCTGGGGGATAGGGGCTGGAGGAATTCAGATTAGAGAGTAAGAGGGAGAAAGAAAAAGCCTGTAGAGCAACAATAAGATCCATGTCTGCGCATCTTGTAAATTTCAAGAGTAGAGACCACGCCTTTTGTATTTTCTGCACTGATGGATGGCATCTGGTGCATGAGAGGCACTTGATAAATACCGCATTACTGTTTTTGTGTTGCCAAATTGGGTCAAAGGTTAGTTTGGGTAAAGTGAACAGTTGTTGATTTAGGCTTGGGGAAAAATTTAAAGCAGCATTCTCCTCCCAGATAATCTCTTGCGGTGGACTGGTGGAAGTAACTAGTTCAAGAAGTGATAAAGATATTGGATTTTCTAATCCTAAGGAACAAATCCAATGTAATTAATCGACAGGTCTGATCCTAAAGGAAAGATCCTGAAGGGTAAGATTGGGGGATCAAGTGGTGCCAAGGAGCTAGTAGATTGCCATTAGGATAAATCCCGATCAGATGTGGGCTTCCTCCCTATACAGGTAAGCTGGGAGAATCTCAATAAAGAGTGGGAACACTGAAAACTTAAGCAAAGCCAATCTTCTGGGAAAGGCAACATCATTTCTATAACGGGACTCTATGCTTGGCTAATGAATGACCTTGTGGTTTTCAAGCAACTAAAGCATATGTGGACCAAGGGAAACCAGGGCAGATGATCTACTTAGGCCTTCAAAAAGCTGTTTGTGAGTTTGCACACCAAGCCAAGGAAACCTGAAATGATTGGCATCATGACAGAAATGTGGGACTGTTCCATCAAACATTATAACGGTTGACTTTGAGGAAGGAAGCAAAGGGTATGGATAGATAATTCTCTGGATAGCAACATTAACGGTGGCATGCTCTGCAAAATTAGGACCCAGACAGATTTTACTTAGAGCTCCAAAAAAATGCCCCACAAGAGGAAGTCAACTTTTGTTGACAAAATTTTAGCAAAGATCCCACTAAAAGGGAATAAATTCTAGGGTGTATGCCCCAAAGGCAATGGGCCCAGGTGTTAGGATATTTGATAATGGTAAGGAGAGGAGCTTTTTTGAGGGCTGGAGAGACTCAGCCTGGCAAAAGGAGGACCCCGCCCCTCCTCCATCTACCTGTGCTAAGGTGCAGAATTTTTCCTCTCATGTTATAGAAGTTAACTCCTGTTCAGCTGTGGCTCATGTCCATGTGCGTGGAATGGAGACTAATTGAGTCCTTCAATGCAGATCTGTATTAGAGTGAGCTGTAACTCACTGTGACCTTGAACAAGAATTTTGTGGAAGTGGATTTTAAGGGATGTCATTAAGTACAAACACTGGAAATGTAAATGTTTCTTTCTTCTTTGCCATTTCATTGACGCTTGGCTAGAATTTTAAAGAACGGTTCCTGTGGCATGAAATCTGATGTTAGAGAATCATTTTTCTTTATGTGAGCTAGCAAACTTTGCTATCACTTAGTGTAAAAGCTTTCTAGATAGCCATTTGGAGAAATATCTTTGGGAGGATTCATGATTAATGAATGTGCTGTTCTTTAGGTGTATTTTTCCTAGAAAGTAGGTTTACTGAAAACCCATTCTTACACTATTTTGGAGGGAGGAATTTTAGGTGTATCATGAAAGAGAGTAAAAAAAAGTTGGTGGGGCGCCTGGGTGGCTCAGTCGGTTAAGCGTCTGCCTTCGGCTCAGGTCATGATCCCAGGGTCCTGGGATCCAGCCCCACATCGGGCTCCCTGTTCCGCGGGAAGCCTGCTTCTTCCTCTCCGACTCCCCCTGCTTGTGTTCCCTCTCTCACTGTGTCTCTCTCTGTCAAATACATAAAAAAATCTAAAAAAAAAAAAAAAAAGTCGAGGGTTTTTATTTTCCTAAGCACCCAAGCTGAAAACAATTATGAAAAAAAGAGAAGCTACTTTTAAAAATGTTCATGACCTGCACGACCCATGTAGTGTATATGAAATGGAAGGTATTGATATTTATATTAGAGCAAGTGTCTGTGAACTTCTCCATCCACCAGCTGCATTTTCTTCTACACCTGTGATAAACTCGGGACTCATCCGCCCAATATTTCTGATCTTGCTACTTAACCTAAATGGCTTTGGCAGGTTATCTGAGGACAGGGCTCCTGGGGGTTCCTGGAGAAATTATTTAGGAATAAGAAGGAAAATCACTCCTGTTTTTTTCTGAGGACACTTTGCCTCATCCACTTTCTCTGTAGTCTTAAGTGATTGCCCACAGACTGCTTTCAGGGGCAACCATTAAGACTTCTGTACCTAGGGGGTGTGCAGAGAAAGAGTGAGAAGCTGGTGGCCAGCATTCCCCGACCCTGGGAATCCCTGTGGCCCTCCAAGCCTGGCCCTGACTAGCTGTCTTAAATTAATGCACCTGAAGCTCAGACAGGAAAGCTCTCTTACGTTAGTGGTAAAGCGAGAGAGTGCCGACTTTTCCTGCCTGCCCCTAGCCAGCCCCCCAGGAGTCCCTAACACAGTCCTGTGAGCCTTCATTAGCACCCACTGCTTAGGTAGTATGCATTGGAGCCTCCAAATTATTGAAGAGTTTTGGGTTAATCACCAGTATTACTATTCCTGTTTAGAGTCCTGGGCCTGTTGTAACTGCAAAATCGATGCAGGTGCTCTCACTGTTCTAAAGTGACGGTAACCTAGGTGGGAGTGTGCATTTCCCGCCCCTTGCCTTGCTCACTTGGGCTGATATTGCCTTACTTCAGGAAACCTTTGGTTTACTACTACTATGAGGGGGTTCCAAGATTGCCAGATAGAAACTTAGGTTCATAATTTCTTATCATCTAAAGAGCGATAAAAACCCTGCTTGATTTCTATCTGGAGTGGATTTGAAAGCTGTTGCCAGCTCACTGGAGTGGCGCATGGAGTTTGAAAATAGCAACCCTAACTCTTCCAACTACACTTACAGGAAGGTATTCTTAGAAAAATACAATGCAACTGATTTTCAAAATATATGTGTTTCTGATTGGCTTTCTCTAGCCTACCTTGCAGGATTAGTGGACCTAAAAATAATTGGCAGTCTTAAGCCCTCCAGAGCTGTATTTTGGCAAGGTTTTGCAAAATACTAACTAGCTGCATTTCTCCTACTGATTGGTAGGTGATCTCAAATGCTACGTCTGCATAATAACTATAATTTATGTGCTTTCTTACTAAGGCTTAGGTCAAATGACTTAAGGCTTTCGATGTGCATCGCACATCCTATGTGGTAATTCCACTCCTTTTCGCAAAGGGGTGGGTGGATTAATGTATATGCTCCCCTAGCCCCCCTGGGAATATTAAAACCCTTTAGAGATTTTCTTTCTTTGTTCCCGTGAAGCAGAACATTGTATATTCCTCCTGTGGTTCTCGGGTAGCTTGGAGGCACTGGAGTTACACAGCAGCCTGCTTTTTAGCTCACTTTGTGGCTGCATGGATTTAGGTCTAGAAAGTGAGCAGAAACCATTTTGGTAACTCTTGACCAACGGCAAGGAATTGTTTTACTTTTGGAACAAATAAAAATTAGAAAAAGAGTAAAGTAGCAATTGAGGAATTAGGGAAATCACCTCCAGCAAATAATAGCTTAATGTAGCTCCGATCAGTAAAATTACACCAAGCATTGATATTTTTTTAAAAGCCTGATGAAAGCTCCCCCCCCAAACACACATATTTACCCCTTTTTCCTTTGAAAACGGAAGTTTGCTTTTTAAAAAGTAATAATAAACTTTTTACCCTAGAAGAGTTTCAGATTTACAGAAGTTGGGAGGATAGCACAGATAGTTTTCCTGTCATTAGCATCTTACCTTAGTGTGGTACATTGTCACAATTGATAAACCAATGTGGATGCATTATTATTTGAAGTCCCCATCTAGTTCTGATATTCTGATATTCTTAGTTTTTTATTTTGCTAATGGCTTTTATTGAGATATAATTCATATTCTAAATGATTTGCCCATTTAAAGTGTACAGGGGCTTTTAATATACTCACAGAATTGTGGATTCATCACCAAAATCAATTTTAGAACATTTTCATCATCCCAGAAAGAAATCCCCTACCTTTTAGCTGCAACCTCCCCTTACTTCCCATTCCTCTAGGCAACCCACCAACCTACTTTCTGTCTCTGTAAATTGACCTATGCTGAACATTTCATATAAAGGGAATCATACAATATGTGGACTTTGATGGCTGGCTCTTTCACTGAGCATAGTTTTTGGGTGTTTATTTTGTTTTTGTTTTTGAGATTCAGCCATGTTCTAACACGTATCAGAACTTCATTCCTCCTCCTGGCGGAATGATCCATCGTACAGATATACCACATTTTGCTTATCCCCGCCGATGGACAGTTGGCTATTAGGAATGATACTGCTGTAAACATTCACATACAAGTCTTTGTGTGTTTTCCCCCAGTGTCATTTTTCTGTTCCAGGGACCCATCCAGGATACCATATGTTAGTCCATCATCGTGTCTCCTTAAGCTCCCGGAGCTTTGCTTTTGATAGCCCTTGAGAGGTCTGTGTTTCGTTTTCATCAGTTCGCTCTCACTCATGCAGGCCGCTCAGCACCTCTTGTCTGGCTGTCTTGAATTCTCTCAAATCCACCCTGGAACAAGAAAGTTTCCTGAACTAGCCAGAGGAGAGAAGGTGCTGCCCTCCTGGCCCCTCTCCCTCAGCTAGTACAAGTTGTCGGGAAGGTCTCTTCCTGGATGACTTCAGTAGCTTATCGGGGTAGAATAGATGTTCTTTCTTTCTGCATTTCCTCATTGCACTTTTTACATTTACAGACTGCTTCCTTGTTTACAAAGGGCTTTGTAAGGCTCTGGTGGGTAAGCGACTTTCCCCAGAGCCTGCAGTGAATCATGTCCAGCTGGGACTCAAACCCAGGGCCTGACTTCCCACATCAGTCTTCTTATCCCGAGACTACCAAATTGTGTTAAGTATTTGGAGCCTTCTAAACTCACTTCCTAAACACCCTTGTAGAGAGCTAAGTTTTCTTCAAAACCCAAGTGAGGCACTCCATTTCGGCAAGAACGAGCAATGTGAAATTATAGTCTTCTTATGTTTGCAGTTTACAAAGTGCTTTCCAGTCTCTTCTTCTCAAATGTTCCTCACTGCAGCCCTTACCCTTAGGGTGCAATTTGTGTCTCTATAAGTTACCAACGGCACTTGGTCATTTTATTGGTAAAAGTCAGTTGGGGTGCAGAGGATGTCTGTCCTACGGAAGTTGGGAGGATAGCACATAGTTTTCCTACCGTTAGCATCTTACCTTAGTGGGTACACATGCTGGTGCAGGCGAGCCTGGGTTCTCTACCACCGTGTCCCGGAAAGGTTTCTGGCTGCTGTTCGCCCCATTTAGAACTCTGGGGGGACTAATGACTAGCATCTCCTAGTATCTCCTACAGATACAGAAGCCAACACCTTAGTGGTGCCTACAAGTATTCTTTTATCACCACTCCCCCCAAATGCGTGAGAAGCGGAGAGACATTTTCTTGGCATCTAGTCAGACTTCAAAATGAATTTTCTGAGAATGACCTAGAAAGTGGTTGTAAAATACGGGTGAAAAGAGTCGAGTTTTTAGTAAAGAAGCAGAGAGCTGGCCTGAGAACTGCTCACCATTTGTAGCACTTTCTAGGGGGGAGTGGGTACGAGCAACCGAAAATCCACAGACATTGGCTGCACCCCATTTGTACCTCAGAGCCAGCCTTTGGTAAGAGGAAGTGAACGAGATAAAACGAGAAAGCGCATTTCCACAGATTGTTTTCCACCGAGTCCTGATAAAGGATCGAATAGATTTCTCATCCTCAGTGCCTGCTTCTTTAGCCACTGATTTGAAGAGCTTCCAAAAAGGGACAAATACACGGCAGGATCGAGTAGTAATTTATTGTGATTGTCTTTGTTCAGCTTTGAAAACTAAGGCATTGATATCAAGACTAAAGAGAAATTACATAGAGCTGGTGCGATTGAAAAAAGTTTGGCTCTTTCGAGTGATTTTTTTTGTTTTTAATGACATAGAGTTAAGCTTTAAAAGCACGCTTCATTGAATCTCATCCAAGCCTCCGAGGACAGAGCTAGGGGACCTTTTTTCTTTAGAAGGCCACTGACCCACAAAGAAAAAAAATGAATCAAGGGCCGTGTACAAAAAAAGCAACTTAATTTAGGTGCTTCCTTAGAAAACCATAAAGCATTCAACTTACCTGCTTTTTAAATGAAGATCAGGGAACTCTAAATAAGTACAACAAATTTTAAAAAAAAGCCGCCGGGTTCATATTTGGTGCAGTCCGAAGCTGTGGAGGAGGGTGATGAAGAACAGTCTGGGGGAGGAAAGGAGTGAAAGCAGCCAGGAGGAGATACATGGAGAGAAGCCTGCACCCACAAGGGTCGTTGGAAGGAGGAGGTTGAGCTGGGGAAATAGAGGAAACAAAGAATAGTCGTAGATCATGACCCGCTGTTCACCTGAGCCATTGGACTAACTGGTTCACGACTATTCCCAGCTCTTCTGTTGGTCTACTACTTAAGCGATTCAAGTACTAATTCTTATGGAAGTGTATGTAGCAGAATTACCTAGGGCCCTTTAAAAAAAAAAAAAAAGGCACATGCCCAGTACTTACCCCCTGCACTGTCTGCCCACCCGTCCCATATCAGGTCCTCTTGTCCCGGTCTTGCTCACTCAGCCCGAAGAAAACATTGCTCCTTCTTTTCCTAAATGAGAAAGGATCACCAGGTTTAGAAAGGAGATCTCCAGAAAGAAAAGAAAGGCATTTCTCATTCAGACAGAGCATTTTAGGAGCAGTCGCAGACAAAGAGAATGTCTTTCAAATAATACGTGTGCCCTTTTAATATAAACCATTTTGGGTACTTAAAGTAGAAATATTCAAGTTCAAGATCAAGAGTGCTCTTCTGACTGAGCCAGCCAGGTGCCCTAGAAATAGTCAAGTTTTATTTATTTATTTAAAGCTTTATTTCTTTTAGAGTGAACTAGTATGTGGGGGTTAGAGTGAGCTAGTATGTGGGGAGTGGGGTGGGTAGGGGCAGAGGGAGAGAGAGAGAATTTCAAGCAGACTCTGCTGAGCATGAAGCCTGAGATGGGGCTTGATCCCACAACCTCAAGATCACAACCAAGAGTGGGATGCTTAACCACCTGTGCTACCCAGACACTTCGAAGTTTTAAAAACCAAATGAGTTGTTCGAGTTCTTATGAGAATGCGAAGCTCGGATTCCATTTTCAAACGCACCAAGACTGCCCCCCCCTTCCCTCATATTTCTCATCAGCCGAAACTGGTTACGGCACTGAGCCCCCAGTAGCGTATGTATGTCTTGGGATTTAATTCACAAGTGTGTCTTGGACTGTGTGTGTCTCAGGCAGGGCTTTGGGCAAGGATGTCAGATTACGTTTTCAAGTAATGCTTTTTAGAAATGCAGACAGAGTAAGTGGTGCATTCCAGGCTACATAGGCAAAGTGGCCTGTTGGAGTAGGCTTCTTGGAACAGAGAGGAAGACAACTTTGACAGCAGAAGCATTAGCCAAGTGTCTACCCTGTTGTCGTCCTTTACACGAGGCGAGCCTTTTACCATTAGACAAAGTCTTCCTGGAAAGACCTTCTCTCTAAAATGAAAGTGGACTCTCTCTTATTAGGTATTGCCAAAACAAATATGTACTCCAGTGTTCTGGTATAAGCTGGTCTCCAGAAGGCCCTGCTAAGGGCCCCTGATGGCTATGAAACGGGCAGAGTACACTGGCCGTGCTGGACTATTTATTTAAAGATTTTTATTTATTTGTGAGAGAGAGCATGCGCTCAAGCGGGGATAGGGAGAGGGACAAGCAGACCCTGTGCAGAGTGCAGAGCCTGATGTGGGGCTCAGTCCCACGGGCCCGAGATCATGACGTGAGCTGAAATCAAGAGTCAGCCGCCCAACCAACTGAGCCGCGCAGGCGTCCTGACACACTGGGCCTTTTCGATGCTCTAGTGTACGTGTATGTGAGTGGAAATGGTGCTCTCGGCGTTCGGCAGGTTACTGGTAACTTTTATTGCTGTTACCCATTTTTGAAAGGTGTCTCCTTAGTGTAAAATTCCCGTGGGTCATTTTATACCCCTCAATGTCTAGCACCTTCTAAAGTACAGAAAATTATTCTTTCCTGCTGTCTCTGAATTTTCTGGCTTCAGGTTGTGTGTGTGTGTGTGTGTATGCATTGGGGGTGGGAAAAAGGTGTGTTTTTCCTTGAATTTAGAAACCTATTTTGATAGCATCCATTAAGTGGCCCCTTGGTTTATTATATGTGTGAACCCTGTTAAGATTTGGTGAATGTAGATTATTTTCCAAACTCATGAATTGTTTCGCCTTGGAAATTCAGTGCATACCCCAATGGAATCTTAGCAGGCGTTTGAAAGCCAGCATGTGATGAATTTTAGCCTGTGACGATCTTAAAAAGTAGCTGCTCCCTTCTTATAATTCATTTAAATAGCCCTGCGTGTCTTAGGCTCTCACTCTAAGCATTCCAATTAATTTTCTATGTGGGGTGTGAGTGTGATGGATTATTTAATACAGCTACAGCAAGTGCTGTCCTAGTTGGGGTTCTTCATATTATTTCACATGTTAAGATCATATTGGGGGAAATCCTCAACCCTGAAACCTGGAGACAACTGGATCTCTCTCCGTTAATTATATGTCTCAGTACCAAAGGCCTGCTGTGAACTTGTTAAGCCAGTGAAGAGGGAGTTTTGTTTTTGGTTGTAACAAAGGTGTTTGCAGAAAATTGAGCCTTAGCAACCTTCTTTGGCTAATGAGATCTAAGATACTCTGCAGCTTCACAACTCCTAAACTCTTAGACACAGTCTTACCCCCCCCCCCTTTTTTTTTGGTTAGATTGATCTGTTGACCAAGGGTTTCAAAAATGCCAAAAGAAACGTTTAGCAGTTTCTGGATGAGGAAGTTGTTTGAAGATTTTTTCCCTCCCCCCTTTCCTAAATAGTCCTTGATTACTGTATCCCCCTCTTTTGTGTGGCAGTAACATTCTCCCTACTTTTTAATTGCTGGGAAGGAAGAATGATCGGGCATTTGTATGATTATGTAATATTTGTGTACATGCTATAGATGATCCTAGTTTAGTCAAATTAAGTTGCTTAAGTCCATTTTATCTGCAGTACCCCACCTCTCCAAAGCCACTGCGGTATCTATCTTAGGTCAAGATTATTCTTCTACTAAGCACACTCAGCCAAGCAGCAGCAATGGCCGGCTCACGGCCCAGTTCATTTCCTGTGATTGGTGGTGTTTGACTGGCTCATCATTCTCCAACCCTTTATTTATTGTTTACACTTATGGTTGACAGGTGCATATGTCTTCAACATACTTAATTCCTGAGTTCCCGAGATCTTGATTTGTTTTCAGACCCCTCGTCTTATGTGGAACATGGATGGCAATAGCAGAAGGAACAGTGTCAGTGAATCCTTGTAAACATCTGTAAAAATTAGATCACACCAGTTAATGATGGTGTGACTCAAGGGGTAGTAACTGTTGGGGTGCAGTTTTCAGTGGCACCACATCTCTTGGTCATTATGAGGGAGAGGTATGGTCTCTGCAAAGCACAGTTGTGTTCTGTGGCAGGAGGAACAAGGTGTGGGTGAACTTTGGGATCTAGTAAAAAAAAAAAAAAAAAAAAAAAAGGCTCTCCAAACCTTCCTGTCCTAACCACAAGCAGAATATAGTCGGTGTAGAGGGAGGGAGATACCTTGTGGGTTGAGTGGCTGTGGAGTGATGCATCTTTTGGCACTTCTCTTGACTCCTAGGACTACATCACTGCACGAAGATGACATTTATTGGAAGCCATTAGTCTATATTGGGATCAGTGGCTACATATCCCGGTATTATGAGGTCAAATAGTGTCTGACAACTGCACAGGAGATGCTGGATGAGAAAATCTGAACTTTGAGGATCATTTTCCATTACACTTTGTGACTTATCACAGCCTGAAATTATCCAGCGCGAACTCCCATTGTTTCCTCTTGGCCAGCAACCCCTTGAAATCCACTTACCCCTTTGCTTCCCCAACAGTATAACTACTACTGGTGTGTTTGCTCAGTCTTTGGCTGTCATGTATTTTATTTTATTTTGTATTTTATTAGAGGGGAGGGGAAGCACAGTGGGAGAGTGGGAGGGAGAAGCAGACTCCTAAAGCAGGGAGCTTGATCCCAGGACCCCAAGATCATGACCTGAGCTGAAGGCAGACCCTTAACCAACTGAGCCACCCAGGTGCCCCTGTCATGTATTTTATAAATCATTCTTCATTAAGGGTACCTTCTCTTGGAATGTAAACTCCCGAAAGCTAGAAAGACTATGTCTCACTTATATGACTTGTACAGTATTTAGCATAGAATCTGGACTAATTTATTAAAAAAAAAAAAAGAAAGCCTTGGGTTGATCTTGAATGATACTGTTTATTGGCCACACCGATTTTCCTGTGGTGTAGCAATCTTCTTGATTCGAACGTCCTCTTGTCTTTTGTAGGTGGCTTTCTTATTTTAGCTGTCCCATAAGGGAATGGATGTTTTTGGTTTATTTATCCCCCCACGTGGGGCTTGAACCCATGACCCTGAGATCAGGAGTTGCATGCTCTACCCAACTGAGCCTGCCCACTGCCTTGATGTTTTTAGTTTTAGTAAAACATTTCAGATACACATGATGTCTAGGCTTTTGTGGGAACCTTGCCGGTAGAAATGAAGCAGAGTGTATGCACTTAAGCCAAACTCTTCCCTCTTGGACTTGATGAATGATGATGGAGATTGATTGTTCTACAATTTTATCTTCCAGGTGATCATTTGAAGATCTGTCCCCAGGGCTATACCTGCTGCTCTCAGGAGATGGAGGAGAAATATAGCCTGCAAAGTAAAGATGATTTCAAAAGTGTGGTCAGCGAACAGTGCAATCACTTGCAGGCCATCTTTGCTTCCCGTTACAAGAAGTTTGACGGTAGGTATTGGAACTTTGGTCCAAGTAAGCGTCAGTATGTGCTTTGTTCTTGAATTTGTTTGACACCTTTTATGCAAGTCATGTTTTAGAGGTGGGGACAGTTCAGTTTCTATGATTGCTTTTTCAGAGCTCCTCTGTCTTTTCCCAAGACATTCTCCTTGTTGGAACCTAAGGGCAAGTTAGCCTTCAGCTTCATTGCTAGGATCCTTCTGGATGCACTAGAATCTGTATGGTAGGCATTATGGAAATATGGTCGCAAGAAGCCAAAAAAGAGATTGAAGGAGTTTAATTTAAAGGCTTTCATTTATTTTCTTGGGTGAACACAAAATAGTGTTGTTGACGTAAGTCACTTAAAAAAAATCTCCCTAATAAAAAGCAGGCATCTGAAAACTTAGCATAAGCATAGAGATTCTGCAGATGCTGGACTTCATATTAAATTTCAAACTGGATTTCCCAGAGACAACTAGAATCCTAGAAGCCCTGTAGAACATAGATAGGATTAAAATTCAGCTCTTGAGTTTGCATGCAGCAATGACCCAGAAGTAGCTACTATATTTATAATTGTTGTTAAGCTGGGCTTCATCCCTTAGCTGGCACTTTGGCATCATTTGTCCATGTAAAGCCACGACCAAACTCCTTTCAGTCCCATGTGCCAAACATGAATTCTCATATGCACGCTGTCTTTTAATAGTGAAGAAATAGCCAATATGAGCCAAATGAGAGGCACTTCAGTCATATCTGAGGCAATGTTACAGATAATAGACTTTAAAAACTATAGACTGTGGGGTCCAAAACACCTCAGGATTCTCTTCTCTGGTGCTCTTCACTCAGCTTGAAGATTGTTATGAAGTAGATTTAATTTTAATAGGAATGATTTCCTTTGTGCCTGTTTTAAAGGCCATTCTAATTACATAGTACCTTTGAAGCATGCTTTTCTTGACATTATGTGTGGTGAAGAAGTACAAGGCAAATTTTCAAGATGTGAAATGTCTTTGAGTATTTCTGCAAAGGGCTTGTTACCATGGTGAGAAGTTGGACTAAATTAGATTTATATAGCTGATAAGGCAGTCCCCAGCTAAAGAACAGGTTGTATTTCGAATGTTGGCTTTTGAGATTTGTTATTTGAAACTTATAACCGATTTAATAAGTGTTAGGTTCCCAGGCTAGACCATGAGAGCATATTTAATTTGTAATGTAGTTGAATTAAAGTTTTCTCTATGTAGCATGTCATTTATCATACCCATTTTACCACCAGTTACTGTGCAAAATTGTGTTCTGTCTTGATTTTATCTCCTCCTCTTTCTGGATGGATGAAAATGTTTTATATATCCATATATCCTGTTTATTAGTCCACGCCCCCCCCCCCCCCACATGCTGTAACTATAAAGAGTACTTAACAACGTGTTAACACCATGTGAAGATGGGTGTTATTGTCAAAAGACATCATTAGGCCACCTCTGTCTCTCTTGGTCACTAAACTATTAGTGTGATTATTGAAAAGACTGGTATTCACTTGACTCTGGCATTTCTCATTCAAGACTGTAATCTTAGCATTTTCTTTTACTTTGAGGAGAATACTTAGATAATTAGATGGCCATCTTTGAAAACTTGAGATGCTGGTACATAAAAATGACCCCTTGGGGTTTAATAAGGGCATTTAGAAGGGAAAAAGTCCTGCTCTTTACAAAAGGCTAGCCTGTTGGTAGCATGATGGAGTGGAGATAAAGCTGTTTTCAAGTTCTGCCACCTCCAAGTCGCCCCATTTCCTGTTGGATATGTCTCCTGCTGGTTCGGAGCCCACGGACATTAGTGACCTCTCTCGCCTACAGGCCTGCCGCTTTAGCTATTCTTTCCTCTTCTCACTCCCCATGGTTTTATAGCATTACTCGTATGATTCCAGTGTGTAATTTTTAAAAAGCCACACAGAGAAACACTATCAGTAAGTGTTAACATATGTTTTTTTTAAAAAGGACGGAAAAACAGTTTCTCTGACCTTTCCCTACCAGGTTTCACATTCAATAAATGTGTTAACACTGTTTCTTTATCAGTTTCAAAACTGGTCATGAAAAATGATTATGAAACTTTAGTTTGTTTCTTCTGACTTCAAATTAAAATATGGCATAGACAATAAAGGTCGTGAGCACAGATTAAATTTCTTTTGAAGGAGTAGTAGTTGAAATGTGTTTGGTCTGGAGATCAAAACAGAGCTGGGATACGTTGCCTATTTCCTCCAGACTAGGTTTTCTGAGATAATTAAATGCTTTTGTATGGTAAAACCTCAGTTGACTGGTATCCAGCAAACCACAATCCTCAAGTGGGTGCTGTGTTTGTTGACTGATTTTTAAGGATGGCAGTTAGGACCCGCCAGCTGTCCTCAGGCCTAAAGAGTAAGTTGAGTGAAATTGTGTAGGGGCTGTCTTGATGCTCAGAAATCCAAGGGCAGGGAGCTTGGTCAAAGAATTTTCCAGGCCATTATAAAGGACAAGCCCGAGCTAATTGATGTGAATGAAAGAGAGGCGGTTGGGCCGAGCAGCAAGATGGCCACTGGAGAACCAAGCTGGGGCGGCCAGGTAGCAGGAAGAAGGCTGACAAGTCATGAGGAGATAGGAGAGGGACACATGGAAACCCACAAGGTCAGGCAACTTCAAAGGAGCATCTTTTGCCATCTTTAAGCTTATGGTATAAATTTAAAGTGGTGACCCTGAGCCCAGGCATCCGCCTGTACCATCAAAACTTAAGTCCTGTTTATGAGATACTGGCTTCTTTCTAAGGCCAGAACAACTAACTTGTTATAAATTTTTTTTTAAGATTTTATTTATTTAGTTTGACAGAGAGAGACAGCGAGAGAGGGAGCACAAGCAGGGGGAGTGGGAGAGGGAGAAGCAGGCTTCCCGTCGAGCAGGGAGCCCGATGCGGGGCTCGATCCCAGGATCCTAGGATCATGACCTGAGCTGAAGGCAGACGCCCAACGACTGAGCCACCCAGGCGCCCCTAAAATTTTTTTTAAAAAGATTATATATTTATTAGAGCGCACACACAAGCGGTGGGGGAGGGGAGGGGCAGAGGGAGAGGGAGAAGCCGCTGGATCCCAGGACCCTGAGGTCATGACCTGAGCCGAAGGCAGACACTTAACCTAACCGAGCCACCTAGGTGCCCCTCTTAGAAACTTTCCAACAAAAATAAGGTTCGTAGGCTTTTAGTGGGTCAGCCTTCTTTAACTAGAAACCATCCCATTGCCTCAAATTTCTATCCTTCCTCCTCGAGGCGCTCCAGAGTTCAAGTGCCAGTTGTGGAGTTTCAGGGCCAGTTCCCTTATCTCTAAAGGCTTTTTTTGTTCTACATGTTCAATTTTTGTACACGTTTAATTTTTTACTGTTTGCCCATCTAAAGAGATTATACAGTCTGTAAATCCATTTTTAGGTTGTGAACTGTGTGCATGTGTGTTTTCAGACCTGGGTAAAGTACAGAAGTATACTTCCTTAGGCAGCATCCCTCCCCACCAAAATGCTCAGGGTTCTCCTATTTTAAACTTGTATGTCTGAGTTTAAGGTCTCACTTCTTTCTTTTTCTACACCGTAATCCCCCTTCTCCACTCTCTAACTGGGGATGCTCTGAACCAGAAATGTACTGTCCTAGGCTGGAGACCTAGAGCCAGGAAGTGAGAGTGGCAGAGCTAGCTGCTCCCCCTCTTGGTGAGTTCTGGGGGGAAATTTTTTTTTTTTTTTTTTGAAGTAGAACTGCTAATTAACATAGCTGAATCGGTTGTCTCATGAATATGCTAATCAGATGCTCAGTTCAGGGGGCTTTGAAAGAATCGCCAGGCAAAGGAATAGAAATAATAGAAGTGGGGCATAATCCGTGTTTTGGGACCACAACATAAAGGCCCACCCCAAAACGTTGCATTTTGTGAGAGACTAGTTGTTTTTAAAAGAAGCATGGTTCGATCAAACAACCCAAATAGATTAAGAAGATTAGAGCTGCCACGTTAAATATATCTCTGAATCACATAGTAAAAATGATGTAACAAGTATGAAAATACATTTTTGCTTAACTTCCCGAATCAAACGGTTTGCATGTTAAAGAAATCTTAAGGAAATAGAGCTGTGTGAGGCTAGTCCATTGCAAAAACTCTGTTAATTCCTCGTGTTAGGGAACAAATGTAGTAACTTCAGGGGCAGAGCACATAGAATTGTCAGCCTGGTTCTGTTGTGAACCCACTGTGACCTGGGGCAGTTAACTGGGTCTCAGTTTTCCCATCCATAAAATGAGGGGGTTGAGCTAGATGCTCTCTAAAGACCCTTTCAGTTCTGAAAATTCTGTGAATCTTCTAAACATGTGACTAGACCAGCTGCTTTAGTGAAAGGTCTTACAAGATGTTAATTAGCTGCCTGTCTGGTACCCTCTATTTTCCTGCTATCATTTCTTAACTCCACTACTTTCCCCAGGTCTTTGAAAACCCTCCCATGAGCCTGAAGCTTGTTAACTCGAATAATAGTAGAAATTTTCTGAATTAGCTTAAAACGCACATAAAAGAAATAATTGTCCCATCTATCTGCACGGGCCAAGTGTAAATCAAAGTGGCCACCCTTCCCTTAAGCCCTCAAGTCCCCTTGTTTTCTATCATTTCACAAAGGCAGGACTCGTCGCACTCTGCAGATTTAGCCAAATCTGTGTTTTAATCACTGACTGGAAATTTCCCAGAGTTCACACGGGCCATCCCTTCATTAGGCCAGTCGGAAAACCAGCGTGGAGGCGCAGGGAGTTGACCCCAGCGTGGGGGCGCAGGGAGTTGACGGCATTTGCATTCACAGGCCCATGAAAGCAGTGACCTTAGTGGGAGGAAGCTGGCCACTCACCTTAAAAGGCAAATGCGTCTGACTAGGCTTCATGGCCATTAGCTAAGCTGAAATTTCTGGAATTTTCCTGACCTCTGACCTCCACTATTTTTTCAACTACGTGGTCTTATTCTTGTCCTTTGCACGTCCATATTGACTGACTCAAGACCCCCCCCCCGGGGAGGTTTTTACGTTTATAGAAAAAACAAGTCTTAAATATCCTCCAAAATGAACATGTGGTAGAATGTAGAACATCCTAGGGCTTGCTTTTTTAATCTTCACCTCAGATTTGCTCCATTCAGACGTTTAAAAAAAAATGTGTTGCTTTCTGAAACCTCTGCTGTAATGCAGTGGACAGCATTTCACGGGATGCGTAGCTCGGAACTGGAGAGAGAGGTGTGAGGCCTTCTGGCCATCCTGTGAATGTCACGCTCTTTCCAGATCCTAATGCTAAGGGTCTTTTGATTTCGTTGGAAGGCACTACTCCTCTTTTCTTTACAATTCTATTTTCTTTTCCTTCCATGTGAAGGGGACTAAAATGCCGGGCATTTTTGCTAACTCTTTCATAATCTCTCTGTGAACCTTGATGAAAAAAAAGCCACTGGCAGCTTTACTGTAATCAAATCAAGAGCTCAGACAAAACACATGCATTTCTGTATTGACAAAGGTTTTCTGCCTTTTGAGTTGTTATCTGAAGTGTGACCAATCGTCGCTCTAGCATTGGCTATCTCGTTGGATTGGAAATGCTTGTGCAACTTGCAGGGCGCCCCGAGCCCGGAGCACCAGCGCTGTGGGCCTCTGCTGTTAGCTTTGACTTCTTAAGAAGTCAGGGCATCAGCAAGAAGCAGCTGATCTGTTTGGAGGCAAGTAAATAAAATGGAAGAGCTTCAGCTGAACGGCTTTTATCTACTTTGTTGGTTCATTGCACTTTGAGCCTGGGAGTGGAGAACACTGTTGTTCCTCTCTGCCCACCCTCCTTCTGTGTGTCTGTCTGTCCAGGCAAAGAAAAGGGCGTATTTGATCTAGCACTGCCTCCCAACTGATTGGGGGAATTCTCAAGCCAGCCAGGCCTTTCTTGTTTATTGTCCCTGCCCAGCTCCATCCCCCCCTCCCCTTGAAAGAATTGGCCAAGCCATTGAAACTCTTGTAATAAATATGACTCAGAGAGAGTGTTATGTGGGCACACCTTTTCTAGAGGTCAATGTGCCAGAAGTCTTGAAAACATTCATACCCTTTGATTTAATCATTCTACTTTTAGGTATTTCTCTCAAGGAAAGAAAGATGTCTGTACAAGGGTGTTCATCACAGCATTACTTACAATAATGACAAATAGGAAATCGGTCTAAATGTCCTATGATGACTCTGGTCTGTACACATGGTGTCCTATATATGCAGTTCTTAACCGTTGAGGTTTCTGAAGGATCTTTAATCACATACCTGAGAACAGGGTACAGATATGTTACGATCTCAAGCCTGTAACAATACATATCTTCCTAGGAAGAAGAGAATTTGATAAACCGTTGTTGCTGTCTTTTAGTAGTGGGGTTATCGGCAACTTGTTTCTATTTTCTTCATATCTTGTCATACTTTTTAAGTTGCTACAATTTGAAGGGGATACTTGATAGGAAAAAATTGTATTTTTTTCATGAAAAATGCTTCGGTGGCATTTTAAGAAAATATTTGGGTTTTTCCCCTTAAAGTATCACAGTGGTCACATAGACCATTTGTAGACAGAAAAATGCATGGAAACCTCCAGCAATTAAATGAGTAGAATAAGGGAAATAAAGTACTCTTTGAATATGTGAAGGTACAGTATTTTTCTGGTTATAAAATGTCACTGAAAAATTTGGGTGAACAAAATTGAGAAACATCTATTGAAAAAAATTACCCCAGGTCCCTAACATCCGTTGTATTTACATCAACATTGTATTTGCCTCATCTTTTTTTGTGCAGGTAGATGCAAATTGGAACCATAACAGATTACTGTTACTTTGTGTCCTGATTGTTCTCTTAATAATAGGTCATGAGCACCTAGACCATATTATAAGGTTTGTATGTGAGGCCATAGAATAGATCCACCTAGAGGTTAGTATATGGAACTCTTGGGTGGCTTCTCCAGCCTCCTGGCTTCCCTAAACATCCCCTCAGCCTCCTCTGAGCACTTGAATGAGAAGGAGTATGTGTGTTAAAGGGAATTGGCTTAGCTGGTACTGGGTGTGCCCTTAGTACGGATGGAATGGGGTCTAGTAGAAGGCTTACAGTCTTTAGCCCATGTCTCTGGCTACAGTAGAGCATGAGGCAGGGGCCATGAGAGATAACATAAGGAGCTTTAGCATTCAAAATGGGTTAACTAAGAAAATTAACCTTGCAGAAAAAGAGCCATGCCTACTTTGGCAAGCTCCCTAGCACCGTTTCGTATGTTCACAGCCCCTAGTAAGGGCTGCAGTTGGCCGTTGCCCCGTCATCCTAGGGGAGGTCTGTTGATGTGCTGTCAGTTGATGAACATTCGTCAAGTATGTGTCCTTTCAGTACATCAAGCACTTTTGAGAAGTAAGATTATGCCAAGATGGAGGAAAGTGCCTGCTGAAAACTTAAGCAGACGTTACCGAAAAAGCAAGACAGAGGGAGGAGATCGTCAGAGACCAAAGTTTCCATTTCGTTTAATTTCCTTTTTCTCTTCCATTCGCAGATGCTTGTGTTAACCGTTCTTGATTAAATGTGTTGATCTCTGGTGAAGGGGTGAATAGAACTCTTTGAATTTTCTTAACAGTGAGAAAAGTATGATTTGTAGCACTTAGAAGGAGGCTTCTTTTCTCAGGAGTTTTGTTGAGGTGATAACTTAACTGTTCGCACACCATGCCAGGGCTGCAAAGTTCAGTCTTTACAGTAAAGAGGAAATTAATCCTTCAACGTAAAAGGCGGCTTCCTAATAATATAAATACAAGGTGGTAATTTATAACACGCAGCCAAGTGGATTGAATAGAAAGGGCTTCTAATCTCTTAAGGTCGTGGGTTAGTTCTAGAATGTTTTCTAGCTCATTCATCAATAGCCAGTTGATTGTTTATAATGGAGTAACTAATGGCGTTTAATAGCAGAACTGGGGCCTTTTGACCTGTTTCAGGAATTTTGAATGTTTATTTGATGCGAGACAAGTGGCTGGGGATAGAAGAACATGATGTTCTTCTTCGTTCTTTTAAAAGACAGGATATTTGCGTAGAAAACTTTTATATGGAAAAGGCGACCTCTCGTTCTAGTTTTTCCCATGTTAAACGGATACTCCTGACTTCCGCATAATCCATTTTAGAGCTGGCAGATACTTTCAGTCCCCTAGCTCAGCCCTTGTACTGAGCGGACTTCTGGCAGGTGAAGTGCGTGGGGAGGGTTGGGGGTTGACCTGCTGCTTCATTCTTAATTTTCCTTTCCCCGATTCTTTGCTCAATCCCTGATCTGTGTTTATATATGCGTGATGTGTGTAATACTCCTCTTCCATGGGTTGAGGTTTCTCCATTCCGTGTCTTTCACTCAGTGGTGGCTCCCACCCTTGTAGATGTCTGGGACATTTCACAGCATTGGAAGCCAGAGCCATTAAGCATTTCCTTTGACTAAATTGCTCCCAGTTTTATAAGGCCTTGGGTCTTCTTAATTGACCTCCATCAGCTTTGGCTTAATTCATGTTCCCCGAGCTGGATAATATTCGACTCTACCGGGAAAGATAAAAACCAGCCTTAAGAGATTTTTAAAGTGACTGTAGGTAGGAAGAAACCCTAAAGGTGACCGTAAGAACCCTTCACTGATTACAGGTAGTGTCCGTTTATTGAGCATCTCTGGTGTGCTGGGCATTATCCATATGAGGTGAGCAGTAACAGCGTCATGTTATGGATGAGGCCAAAGAAAATCAGAGAGGTTAGATCTTCTCTCCATTCAAGGTCACACTGCTCATAAGTGAGGGATCCCATGCTTTCCCCACTGTATCACTCCAGTTTAGATACGTAGCATGTTACAGTGCTTGTTTCCACCCCTGTGTTACGTGCTCATCCTCGAGCCCTGGGAGTAGCAGTTGCTTGATCCTTAGAACGTAAACACTTAAGCCTCCAAACTGAAAGCTGAAGGAGAAATAAACCCTGATCACCTCTTTGACTCTGTCTTTCAGACACCTGTAGCATCACTTGAAACAGACTCCCTGCCCAGCATTTTCCATGAGTACAAGCAGTTGTCACAAGGGAGATCTAATTTCCCCATTAACTTAAGCTTCTGATCGTTGCGGAATACTGGGTTACACTGCTCTGGCTGGTCCTCTCTTAGCCACCGAGTGTCTTATAATTGGCTTCAGGCATAATGATTAAGAAGGAATGATTGCTAGCTGTCTTGGGCCTGTACAGTTTCTCTTTAGCAGTTAAGATCAGACCCTGATCCTGAATTCTGAATAATGGGGGAAAAAGTGAAGATGAACATTACAGTGATTAGTGAAGTTGCTACTGATGGCCGGGACCGGGACCGGGGCCCGAATGTCTAATTTTGCTCTATTCCTCATTGAGAAGAAAGTGTCCTAGGAAGAAAGGGAGGAGTGGGGATGCAAAAGAGTTATACACGAACGTGTGAAAGCTGCTAGTTTGATAGGAGGAGCAGATGTAAAAGCTCCCCCCCTTCTCCTTTCTTCTCCTTACAGCAAATTATTATGTTTTGGTTGATATTGGACCTAACTGGTATGGATTTTGGAATTTAAATTATATCTGCCATCCTTACAAGGGCTCTGAGGCAAAAGGCATAGTTTGAATAAGTCTAAAGAGAAGGGAGTTTGGATCCTTCAGGTCCCTTGGCTTTTGTTCTGTTGACTTCCGTAGGCGAAAGAGATGAATGTTTTAAAACTTGCTATATGCAATGAAGGATTAAGGATTTTATAGGTGCTTTAAAAATCTCTGGTGCACGTAAAGCCATGTGTGGAGGGTTGGCAGTATAGTAAAGGTGAGTTGGATGAAGGAAATTTGTCTTCTCAGGAATGTTGATTATAGTCTGATTGGGCAGGAAGGTTAAGATGCGTGGTAAAGGGGCGCCTGGGTGGCTCAGTCGTTAAGCTTATCTGCCTTCGGCTCAGGTCATGATCCCAGGGTTCTGGGATCGAGCCCCACATCGGGCTCCCTGCTCCGTGGGGAGCCTGCTTCTCCCTCTCCCACTCCCCCTGCTTGTGTTCCCTCTCTCGCTGTGTCTCTGTCAAATAAATAAATAAAATCTTTAAAAAAAAAAAAAAGATGCGTGGTAAAACTGTGTGCTTTGCTTTGCTTTGAGCCCATAATAGCCACTCGGTACATACTTGTCAAATTGCATAGCCATTAGGAGGGATTCAGTGATCAGATTTTAACTTGTTATATCAGTTTCATAGAATTTCTGTAGATAGCCCACTCAAACAATCTTTGTATTTTCAACTTATATGGCCATACTAAAGAGTCTTTTAAAGTGTGTCAGAAAGGAAATCAATTTTCTGAACAATCAAAGGAGTTAGAATTGAGTATGTATGTAGCACCAAGCTAATCTCTTAAAGTTTAAATTAACATCACACACAGCACGCACGCACACACCCTTCCTAGACAGAATTTGAGTCATGGGAAACAAAGTAAGGTCCATGATGGTATTGGACAGAGGGCATGCTGGTTTGAAATCTGTTCTCCTCTTAATTATACTCCAAAGCAGCTACGTTATACAGAGTAACACCAACCCATAGGTTCTTGATCTGAATGAGGAACTCTAAGACTTTTATTTTTTTTCCCATAAAATGTTCAGTGTCTTAGCATTTCTTTGACCTCGAGCACTTTGAAGCTTAAACAGTGAACTCTGACATTGTATAGCTTTTTTAAATTAAAACACCTCTGAAATGCCTCTCTGCCCCCACCCTTAAAACCTATACAACGGTAGGTGCCATTCACTAGAAATGCAAGTAAGTATTCAGAGTTATTTATTAAATGAGTCATCAAAGCACAAGTCAAATAGTTTCTAACATCCTACTTTTACACTAAATGTGTGCCAATTTTATGAGCAATATAATAAAAATCCAATATTAGGGAAGGACCTGTGGTTGCCTTTGGAATCTTCTCTTTTGGATCGTGAACTAGTAATAGCAGTGGATTGACACAAGGCTTTGCATATTGATCTCAATGACCAGGCTTTAGTTTCCCAGCATGTGAGAGCTACGTGTGCAACCTGCGGGACACATACTAACGCAACTCAGCGTACCTTCTTTATTATGTCCCAGACGAACCAGCGGCACTTGGCAGGGCTGCTAGGGATTCGAGCAAGGTATGGGAAGTGGACCAGATGGCATTTCCAGGTTGCTTCGTACCCCAACACTCCCCAGCTTTGAATTCTAGAAAAGTGCTACCTGCATCTGGACACTCAGTTGAGAGACTTCCACAAAAGAAAATTAACCCCCCCCCCAAAAAACATCATAAATCACACCCAAGAATGCAAGGAAAACAATGAAAAAAACCCAAGTCACTGGAAAGAGATTTTCCTCTAATTAAAACGCTTAACCTGTATGCTTCATATTTAGCACAGCCCCGAGCTGGTGTTGATTGCTATTGAGGAGGGAAATGGGACACGTTTCCTTGGCGAGAGCAGCAGTTCTCAAACCTTAGGGGGGAAGCAGAGTCGCAGATGGTTAGGCTCCATGCCCAGGGTCTCTGATCCGGTGGGTTTAGGGTGGGGTCCAAGAACTTGCATTTCTGACAAGTGCCCTGGTGATGTGGTGTTGATGTTGGCCTGTCGTGGGACCACACTTGAGAATCACTTGGGATTTTGGAGAGAATTAGAGGCCTCTCAGGTACCTGATTTGAGTAATGCTTTTCATACGGTTCCCCTAGCTCCTTGCGTACTTTCTGGTCTTCTTCCGGGGAGAGAACTTGGGCAAAAACGCCAGGCTGTGCACTTGTAATGGAGGTGAGGAGTTGACTTGCGTCCCCGTTCCCCCACCACCAACCTTTTTAGCTCTTCAGAGGGAATCCATTTCCCTTTGTCTCCTTGAAGAGGGCCCAGGAAATACAAAACAAGCAAAACTCAAAGGAAAAAGAAAGAGCTCCTCTCCCCACAAAAATACCCTGCAAACAAAACACACATAGTTTGAAAAGCTGGAACCCAGAAGACTGTGGACCTTGAGGCTCAAGCCACCATGTGGTTGACGAGCTGGGGACATAGGTATGGAATCTCTTGGAAGGAAGCAGTCACACGCATCGCCTCCAAAAGGCTTCAGCGTTTCCAGTGCAGGTTTTGAGAAACTATTGGGAAGTAGTTTTCAGCCTCTGATTTGCCCGCCCAACATGAGAAGATAATGGCTTTGTCTCGCTATTGCATTTTGAGAAGATTGCTAATGTTCTTCTGGCTTCAAAGGAGGCACCAGATTTTTTCTTCTGCTCCATGTTCACTTGGAGGCACTTTCTTAATTGATGTGGTCCTTACATTTTGCTTTAGTATTTATTACATTTCCTGCTTGTAAACTTAATATCGTGAAGTGTTTATTTTTATACCAGCCATAGGTTCATTAAGAATGATTGTTACAGATACACCATTAGCTCTTTTCTTCTTTGAACTGCCTAACAAAAGCTTCAGGAGAAACTAATTTGCCCTTTGTACTTGAGAGATTAAAATCTTTTAACACTCAGGCCAGAAAGTAAAGGTGGAATAACCAGGTATTCTTACGTATTTTTCTGTTATTTTCCCTGTTGTCCGGTAAATATACCAAATCTGTGGTTGAGTCTGCTAGGCATTGCACGTCTCTCTACCCCCCTCCCCCCCTTCCCCCTTCTTTCCCTCTCTCCCCACCTCCACCCCCACCCCCAAAAATCTCATGATGTTACCATATGAATCCTTTAAGAACCCAAGGTCAACTTGGATACCCCAATTTTTCACAGGGAACACCTGAGAACTTATTTTCAGAAAACCTCAGTGCTAGCTTTTGTGGTATTTCATTATGTTTCTTGGCCTCCAGCATGTCCCAAGCAGTGTTCTTGCATGTCACGTAGATGTAAGGAGAAAAAAAAAAAAATTGTGTCCAAGTAAAACAACATGTTTTAAAAATACCTGTCCTGGTGTCAGGTTTCAGTTAGGAGGCATTGTTAGCTTTGGTTTAGATTCTTGCAGTAGAAAGTTCTGGCAAACCTCATGTTTTAGATTTCATGTACCCATTTTTATCAAGTTCTTTATTTACCTTGTGACTGAATGAGAGAGTGTCTGTGTGTCTGTGTGTCTCTCTGTGTGTGTGTGTGTGTGTGTGTGCGTGCGCGCATACAAGCATGTTTTATATTGACTACTGGGAAGTTGTTGGTCTAAAATAATCATTTTTCCCCTTTCTTAAGTGTAGACACGTGTAAGTGACTGTGACTCGTGAGCTAGATTTCCTTTCATTGACACGAAAAGGAATCCACCTTATATACGAGTGTGTTTTCCAAATTCATTTTGTCATATTTTTTCCAGTTTTCAAACTGACCTGAAAAATGCTTTGTTACTTAATTACTGAAAACCCTTTCTTCCATTTTTTTTCTTTTTTTGTTTTGTTTTTAGAATTCTTCAAAGAACTACTGGAAAATGCAGAGAAATCCCTGAATGACATGTTTGTGAAGACTTATGGCCGCTTATACATGCAAAATTCTGAGCTATTTAAAGATCTCTTTGGAGAGCTGAAGCGCTACTACGTGGCAGGAAGCGTGAACCTGGAAGAAATGCTAAGTGACTTCTGGGCTCGCCTTCTGGAGCGGATGTTCCGCCTGGTGAACTCCCAGTACCACTTCACGGATGAGTATCTGGAATGCGTGAGCAAGTACACCGAGCAGCTGAAGCCCTTCGGAGATGTCCCTCGGAAACTGAAGCTTCAGGTTACGCGTGCATTTGTAGCTGCCCGTACTTTTGCTCAAGGCTTAGCGGTCGCAAGGGATGTAGTGAGCAAAGTCTCTGTGGTAAGTGCTCTTTGCATCCTGTGTGTTTGTTTTTGTTGTTTCATTTTAAAAGAAAGTTTGCGGGGGGCGCAGTCGGTTGGGCGTCAGACTCTAGATTTCGATTCAGGTCGTGATCTCAGGGTCATGGGATGGAGCCCCAGGGCGGGCTCCATGCTCAGTAGGGAGTCTGCTTGGGGTTCTCTCTCTCTCTCTAGATCTCCCCCTCTTGCTTGTGTGTGCGTGCTCTCTCTCAAATAAATACATTTAAACAAAGAAAGTTTGGGAGGTAGAAAAATGAGTAGAATCCCATGGACTCAATAACCATTTTCTTCTCTTCTGCTGTCTTCTTTCTCTTGGCCTTTCCCTCACACACTTTATTCTGATACAGATACGCCCTATAGTTAGATACCATGCTGTGATGAACATCATCCTATAACATCGTTCTTTGCAGTGGTTTCTTGGGTAGCTATTCTATTGGAACCTGGTTTAGTATCTTTTCAGCTCCTATTCTACTTCCCCTCCAGAGAAAGCAGCAGACAGGCTCCATATTTGGTTGCTTTGAGTGACTAGGTTTGGGCCTGCTAGTTACAGTCTAGAGCAGTATTGAACATGCATTAGTACGTGGTTCCTTGTTTTAAGGTACACTCAGAGCTCTTTAGAAGGCAGAGCTTTTTATGACAGTGGGGGCCACGTGCTCTTGACTTACGGCTTTGTTTATAGGGTTACCAATAGAGAGAATGAAATTGTAATATGTAAGCAAGAGCAGATTGAAATGAGGCACATTTCCCTCATTTATAAGCTAAGGGAATTGGACAATGTTCTTTGAAACCAGCTTAAGGAGGTATTTCAGGGGCCTCCTTGAGGAGAGGCAAGGGAGACGAGGGGAATCTTCTAGTAAGCGAGACTCTGCATCTGTGACTTTACCTCCTGGCTGCACCAGAGAAACTTTGCTTTTCTCTCTTTTCAAAGTAGAGGGTTTTTTTTTTTTTTTCAGATTTTATTTATCTATTTTGAGAGCAAGCAGGGGGAGGAAGAGGGAGAGAGAATCTGGAGCAGATTCCCGGCAGAGCACGGAGCCCGACGCAGGGCTTGATCTCACGACCCTGAGATTGTGACCTGAGCCAAAATCAGAAATCGGACACTTAAACTGACTGAGCCACCCAGGTGCCCCTCAAAGTAGAGTTTTGAGCAAGATTTCAAGGGGGAAAAGGTTCTATGGCTCCTTCACTCCCTGCTCCCCCAGAAAAAAATGAAATTTGAAAACTTCTGGAAGGTCTTCCTGCCTCTACCCTTCCATGACTTAATACCAGCAAAGAAACAGTAATCTGGGACAAGTTACCTTTGGAAGACTCATCTTGGTGCTGTTACATTTCAGCCCTCAAAGGAAAAGCCAAATTGTAGTCCATTCGCTAAAAAAAATTGCAGACAGAAGGACAGCAGCTCCTACTGAGGCCATTTGGTGGTTTTGAGGACTGGAGGGCATGGTCAAAACGAAAACTGAACAGCGATACAAACATCTGGGCTATCAGTCTGATTGCCTATCAGTTCATTTAGAGTTCGGGTGACCACATAATTTATTGTCCAAACCAGGATGCTTATTGTCTAAACCAAGAGGTGCTTCTTACCAGTCTTACCCAGACAGCATGTGCCGCTAAGTTTGAAGAAGCAACCAGGCTTGTCCTGATCAGGCCAGGCTTCGTGGTTACCCTAGTTAGAGAGGAAACTTAGACGTTAAGCCAGTGAAGGTAAGATTCTAAACACCATAAAAATTAGGTGTTTCTAAGATATTTCATCCTAGGATTGGGTGATAGGAGGCTTAGTTGATTGGTCATCGTCATTATTGCAGGTTTGTATGTTCTCTCTCATCTTCAGGCACATAAACTTTCAGGGAACAACAGTTCTTTCCAGCATGTTTTTGTTGACTCCTTTTCCTCCTGATAATTCTCCTTGTAATTTGCAAAAATTTGTTAGGGCATATGAGAGTAGGTGGGAGCAAGTAGGGAGGGTGATGGTTATAATTAAAGGAATAATCTGATTCCTGAACTTCTGCCAACCTCAGCAACCATTATGAATTTTGCAGATGCTCATGTCAGAGTCTTGAAACAAGGCACAGTTATTCCACATCACAGTTATTGACATGGTAGCTCACCTAAAACATCTGCCCTCCTTCATCGAGTCCTTGCATTCATCCTCAGCTGAATAGGCAGAAAGGCGCTGCTCTGTGGTTTGAATGAGTGTGTGTGTGTGTGTGTGTGCACACTCGTGTGGAAGAGAAAGGCAAGAAGTAGAAAGACCTTTGCAAGCATCTGAAAATGGTTGTTTTCCATTAGCCATCTCCCTTTCAGTTCTTGGGAAGAGGGACCAGGCCGGCAGAAGTCTGGTTAGCCTCACTTTGCTAGGTTGGAAACTCCCTTAGAGAACTGAGATTCCAGAGCCTCCAACTCACAGCTGAAGGCAGTAGATGAAACAAGGAAGTGCTTTAGAGACCCTTCATTGCAGATTTAGAAGATCAAGGGCAAAAAGGCTTGCAGTTGTCCACTCCAGCCCACCTCCCAGGGTAGGGAGAAGGAAGGAGTTGTGGCTTCCCAGTGTCACATTCTTCTTGACATGGTTCTCAGAATTCATGGTGGGAAATCCATAAGATTGGCTTTTGTATAAACGATTCAAACACCCTTAACTATACAATAAAGAGTATGTGACTCAAAAGAGTCACAATTTCTGGTGTTTCTTCTGGTATGAATTTTTTTTCCAGCAAGAGATTTCCTGTGTACCTTAGTATTGTTAGGTTGTTTGAGAAAGTTCCTTTCTAAATATAACCCTAAATTTGCTTCAGAATTGATCTGTATTCTACGTTCATTGTATTTTCTCATATCTGTGTGAGAGATGTTTGCGTAGTAACATGAGAATACAATGAATACAAGCTATAAGGCTTGATTTACTTTGAGTAAACATTGCTTGCCAATTGTTTAGTTAAAAATACTCTTTTATGTCTACTTAAAAGTTGAATTTGTAACTGGAAGCTTTTTAATAATGTTTTGCTTCCCTACTGAGCTTCTTCTAGACTTAAGGACTGATTTGAAATCAAATCCTTCAACTAAGTTGGATCATGTTATCTAAATTACACAATGATAAGATACTCAGGTATCAGGTCAATTTCTAAAGGAGTTAAAACACAAATTATTGAAAAATCTCTCATCTATATAATGTTTCTGCCTAGAATTATCTAAGGAATACTTGGATATTTGAGAAAATACTTAGTACGTTAATTTCTGGAGTATGACTCCCAAATAAACCAATTTTAATTTAAGATACAGTGGTGTGGGGAAGACAGTAAATGATCTGACTATCAAAACCTTATTTCAAGGGGCGCCTGGGTGGCTCAGTCGTTAGGCGTCTGCCTTCGGCTCGGGTCATGATCCTAGGGTCCTGGGATCGAGCCCTGTGTCGGGTCCCCTGCTCCGCGGGAAGCCTGCTTCTCCCTCTCTCACTCCCCCTGCTTGTGTTCCCTCTCTCGCTGTGTCTGTCTCTGTCAAATAAATAAATAAAATCTTTAAAAAAAAAACAAAAAACCTTACTTCAAATTGAGCACGTTGGAAACAAAGTCTGCAGTTGCTGTCCAAGGGTTGTCTGCAGGTGGGACTAGAGCAACTCAAGAAATAGACACTCCTTTTGGTGTCCAGTAGAATGAATTACCTTGGGTTTGAAAAGACCATTCAGAGTGGAGAGTATATTTCCTCATTAAAGAGAGTCACCTCACCCACCTCATCTACAAAGAGGTCTCTGAAAGTCAAATATGAGAAGCACTGGGGTCTTGGGGGTAGTTACTGCACACTCAACTCAAACACGTTCCCACTTTCTCTTCATAAGTGGATGCCCTGTTTTTCCAGCTTATTTTTGCCACACAAGGGTTGTAGTTAAATGCTGAGCAATGATTTGATTATCACTAAGCCTTTTAAAGGCTATTAGCACCAGTAAGCTTAACTTACTTCAAGAGAAAGTCACTTCTTAGGCCAAGTATACTTGCCTTGCTTCAGATTTTTGGGGCCAAACCTGCAGTGACTGCAGCTTACTCCACTGAGCTTTACAATTCCAACTGCAGAAAAGTCCCTTTAATTGGTAACAAATGGTCCAAGAGAACCCTGGCACTACACATCTCTGTATGACTTAGTCCTTCGTTACATGTCATGGTTCATGATGCATTTCTTACTGACCTGCTCTAGCAGCAGTTTTGCCTGGAAGGGTGAAGTCTGTTGTGGTCTTTCAGAAATGCATGAGTGGTTACATGCACCATGAAAATGAATAGCTCCTATGCCAAAGAGAGTTGCATTCTCATGGTTTCAATTAACACTGACATAATGGGACTATGTCTACACCCCCACCCCAAACTCCAGGGGCTATAATTAGAAAGCAGTGCCTCACCATTGTGATGTCTAAGTGATTGTCCTGCCTCGAGAACAATTTCCATTGCCCCCCCTTCAATTTTATCTGTTCACAATGCCCTGACACCTGCAAGAGGACTGCACAAATGATCTTGCCATTTCCTGCATCATTATAAATGTAAATTCTAATAAAGGTCTGTCCAAAAAGCTTTTAAGAAGCTAGGTGTAGACACTTGTTCAACCCTGAATATTTGTTTACACTCACCACCTTAAACAACTCGAATTGTGAAGAGGAAGGTGGGACTGTAGCTGACAGTGGGGGACGAAGTGGGACAGCAGGAGCGTGGAAAGTGTTAAGAACTTGAGACGGCGTGCTCTCGGAACAAAAATCGAGCCCTCTGCAAGGAGGTTAACACAGTGTTGCTTCAGTTTTATCGACAGTGCATCAACAAATATTCCTGAACGGGCCCTGGTTTGTTCCACATATTTTGTTATGTCTTGAAAATTCTGTTCTCGGGAATAGGAACATCTCATCCTTCTTTCTTTTTGTGTGTGCAGTGAATTCAGACCAGGACGTTGTTGTGGCGCCTGGGTGGCTTAGTCGGTGAAGCGTCTGCCTTCGGCTCAGGTTGTGATCCCAGGGTCCTGGGATCAAGTCCCGCATCGGGCTCCCTGCTCAGCGGGGAATCTGCTTCTCCCTCTCCCTCTGCCCCTCCCCCGCCCGCCCCCACTCATGTTCGCTCGCGCTCTCTCTCAATCTCTCGCTCAAATAAAATCTTAAAAAAAAAAAACAAAAAACCCTAGGAAGTTGTTGAATAAACTCATCACATCTCAAAACATGTTTGGGTTTCCTATCTTTTTTTAATCATAATTTTGGGAAATATTTCCCCTTATTTTTATTGGGTGCTTATGTTACCAAGCAACAGATAAAATCTAGGTCTTTTTGTTTGTTTGGTGCAGTTGGCTTTGCAGACCAAAAAAAAATGTTGCAGCAAATGTAAGGGACTGGAATAAACTAAAAGGAAATGTGTTTTTAACTTGAGTGCAGCATGTTGACTGCCATCACTGTGTAGTGTGGCTTAAGGTTCGTCCGGAATCACCGAAATGAAATCCAGGCTGCATGAAGAGTTCTTCTCCAGCAGTTTTCTTTTTTCAGGCTGCTTGCAGTAGTTTTCAATGTGGTGTTTGGAAAATGCAGGTTATTGAGTAGAAAGTCTCGATCTATATTAAAAGAGTCTTTGCAGAGAAGGGGCCTTTTCTGCAAAGGCTTTTTATAGCAGAAATGGCATGCAGATGTCAATGTCAGATGTATATCGGGTGGCAGGAATGAGTATCCTACAAAAGGGAAATGAGGATTCCCCTCCACACACACCCCCACTGACTTTTACCATGAAACACAGACAGCCTCCTAAAATCCTAAGGCACTTCAATGTTTAGAAAGACCCTTGTCAGTCTTGAAGGATTTTATAAGACTTGGAAGTTGGCTATTAATATCTTGTCATTATGGGTCAGTAACTCAGATAGATTTTGATTTGAGGGCGTATAGAAGTGTTGAGTCCAGATGATGTCCCCTTTCTACCATACTGTCCCCCAAAACTAAACAAGTCAGACCACCTCATTCTCACGTAAGTGATGTCAGACCTTTTTCTTATGTAATATCCCACTTCCTAGTAGAAATTGATCATCTCTGCTACATTTAGCCATAATTCTTTAAAAATGTTAAAACTTTGGTAAAATATGTGTATTGTTTTCTGGTGTTCGTTTGTTTAAGTGAGCTCTTTTTTCCTCCATGTGCAGCAGTGTTTACTGGAGCTTTTGAATTCTTCATGAGCAGGGACGGTGGGTGGTATATATATATTTTTTTCCCTCGCCCCTGTGCCATCTCGACCTATTGTGAAGATAGAGCAATGGCTGAGGAAGTCCTTGTTGTTCATTAAACAGTATGTCATTTCATCGAAGGGTCTGGTCAAGCACATCCACCATGTGGATGAATCCTAACTTGCCCTCCAACGTAAAAATGGTTTCATTTGGTCACTACATTTGAAAACTGCAAATTCTCACCAGAAAACCATCCAGCCTCATAGCTGAGCATTTGCTGTGCGTGGATCCCCTTTGCTAGGTCTGGGGTGCTGTGGGGAAAGGACCAAGCTTCCTGTGCTCCCCTCAAGTTTCTTTTACTGTAATGTTCCTCAAAAGAAGCCACTCTGATACACATCAAGGAAGCTGAGTGTACATGCTCTAGAACCAAAGTGCCCACTTTCAAATCTTGGCCATTCCCTTGAAGATCTTGTCTGAGTCCCTTAATCTCTTTTGACCTCTGCTTTCGCATGTGTGAAATGAATTGATAATATGCCTCTCATATGATTATGGGGAGGCTTAAATGAGTTAATACATGCAAAGTACTTAGAAGAGATCCTGGCACATAGTAAATACCTTGTAACTGTATCTTATATATCAATAAAATCCATTAAAAGCTATCAGTAGACAGGTAATTCTGACATAGAACAGAATGTTCTTCTCTTCAGTTTTGACATCAAGACCCTGCATGATCATGAAACCATAGAAGCTAAATAAGCATTTTTTCCTGAGACCATTGATCCATTCTTTGTGTTAGTGCTTCGAAGGGGGAAGGGAGGAGTGTACAGTTTTCCCTCCTCTGCTTCTAAATATTTTGAGAAATAACTAATCTCTAAGAGAGGTTTGAAAAATGTGCCTTTTATCAAAGCAATCATAACCCCCCCCACTCCCACTCCTACCCCAGCCCCAAGGATTCCGGCATCAGGGCTCAACAGACCCTTCTAAACAAAAGGAAGACCTCAAATGTTAGTCAAGAGGACCTATGACCCAAAGGAACAATTATGTTGAATATTTTAAGTGGCATGTCATGCCATAGAGCATCAGTATAGAATTGAGGATTAAAAGACAACCTTGGAGTATAGTTGCCCCTTGTGTTAATCCCCACGGGGCAGGATCTACCACTTGGACTTGGGTCCCCACGTAAATGTACTTTAGTAAGTAAGTTATTTAGGGACTCAAGAAGCAATTGATTTTGAGGATTATGAGGGAGTAGAATGTGAATGAACTTGAATTTAAAAAAAATTTTTTTTTAAAGATTTTTATTTGAGAAAGAGAGAGAGCACTTGCACACGAGTGGGGAGAGAGGCAGAGGGAGAAGCAGAGTTCCCGATGAGCAGGGAGCCTGACATGGGGCTTGATCCCAGGACCCCGGGATCGTGACCTGAGCCGAAGGTAGATGCTCAACTGACTGAGCCACCCAGGTGCCCCTGAACTTGAATTTGTATTCAAAATAAATGAAGCCCCGGAACAAAGCCCCTGAAAATTCCAAAAGCTAGGCAACCATTTTGTTTCTCCACTGGGTACTCCAGAGCCAAAACGGAGAAGTGGTCCTTGGCACCCTGGGTTCACCATCCTGAGCTTGGTTGGGTCCGTGAGAGTGGGGACCGAAGGCCTGGGGAATGGTCACGTTATTGGTACTTCCTCTGGGGGGCTGAGCATTGCAGGGGACGCCTGTTTCTTTCCTTTTCCTGACTGTGTTAAAACCCTTCTCTAGGGGCGCCTGGGTGGCTCAGTCAGTTAAGTGTCTGCCTTCAGTTCGGATCATGATCTTGGGGTCCTGGGATAGAGCCCCATGTCGGACTCCCTGCTCAGAGGGGGAGCCTGCTTCTCCCTCTCCCTCTGTCCCTCCTCCTTCCTTGTGTGTGTGCGCTCTCTCTCTCTCTCTCTCAAATAAAATCTTAAACCCAACCATTCTCTGTACCAGGGCCTCATTCCCACGCAAGGGTTTTGTTTCTCAAGTCTGAATAATGTGAAGTTGCACATAGCGGTCTCAGTAGTGGTCCTGAGACCACAAAGACTCCGTTTGATTTTCTCCAGCCTGGGTATTGCTCATGTCCTTGCCCATCGTGGTTTTCTTAGAACTTGGCCATCTCTCTTCTCAGTTCTGGTATCTAGTATTTCCATAGCATGTTATAGCTGAGTTCTTGGTGATCCTTTTTAGTAGTTCGACAACCAGTCACGTGCAGAGCATGAGCCAGCACTTAGCCAGAGAATGAAGTGGAAAAAGTCAGCCAAACCCAGCCTCATAATCTTCCTTTAATAAAACTCTGTGTCATTTTGTTTGGTCCCAGTCTTTAAAACTTGAGCTGACATCTCCCTGTGTAGTAGACCAGGTCTGCTGCATCACAGATTTGACTTACAATGGAACAAAGAATGGAGCTGACCTTGGAGAGAGTTAAGAAAAGAAAACAAACGGAAAGTTCTTTTTTGGGGGTGGGGGGAAGTTTGTCAAATAGATTATTGTGTTTTAGATTTTGGCTTATTTCCTAAAGGCCCATACCATTTTGGAATGTGTTTGTGCTTTTGAGAGCAGGTTCCCTACTCTAATACAGAGATTCCTACTTGCTACCTAATCACAAGTACATTCCAGAATAATCCCCAACACGAGATAGGTGCTCAGTAACTATTTGTTGACACTTGAGCTTTGTACATGTTTCCGTAGTAGGGCATGGTTTCCGCTGAAGCATAATATTCAACAAATGCCACAGGCTGTAATCCGATTTCTCATAGGCATTTACTTACTAACCCTTCGCCTCTCTGCAATACAGCCAGTTAGGGGTATCATCAACGTGGAGCCGAACTACAGAGGAAACAAGTATGCCTAAGATGAGAGTTCACGGCCTGTGTTGGAGAAGGCCGGGAACCGTGAGCTCTCTGGGCAATGTTTGATAAGGTGCAGTGCTAGAATCCGATGTAGCGGGGGCACCATCAGCAAGTCCGTTCATCTGTGTGGCCTTGCTTTTCTTGTCTCTTAAATGGGAGAGCCGGACGATGTGACTTCTAAGGCCCGTCCCAGCTCTGACTTCTGTGATCCTGGCATTCTCCAGCCACCTCCTCTCTCCAGGCTTGCGTGCTCATCTGTAAAGTGAGGGGGTGGGGCAGACAGGTATTGAAGTCCTAACTATCGATGACTTTAAAAGATTGGACTTTTAGCTATCCAGAAAATCTAGCCCTCCAGACTGGCCATCCCCCCAGGATATTGGGTAGCCAAGATTTCACTGCCCATTAAAGCACAGTGAAAAGGACTAATTTGGGCTCGGTTAAAAACTGCGGCAAGGTCCTAATTCTTGGGAGCGGATGTTGACTCTGACATACACAATTACCAGCTTGTTGTTGGAGGCCAGAGTTCTGGTGGGGATAAGAGGCGGTGTGTGTGTGTACACCAGATAGGAGCCCAGTGGTGTTAAGTTTTCCTCCTGACAGTTCTAATCCCTCGTTCCTGTTCCTAAGGCTACTGTTGATAAGCGGTCTCCAAAGTCACACTCCAGAGCAGGTGAAGTGCATCCCAGCATCTGTTCCCTGCCCCGGTATCTGCTTTGGAAACTTTGCTCAGAACACTGGTTGGTGCTGATAGAGAGGAACGCACTAATCCTCCGATAGTGACTCAGAAAGCAGAGGGCGGGGCAGAGAGAACAAGAAGACAGAAACCTTGGGTTAGCTGCCCATGAGTGATGGCTGGCCATGATCCTTTCTAAGCATTGATGAAGATGCAGGACAGGTGGAAGCGAAAAGAGGACACGACGCCTCATTTCTCCGCCGAGGACGGCCAGTACCACGTTTATCCTTGCTGCTTCCCTTCCTCGTGAACTTTTCGTAGCCCCCTGTGGCCTGCCGAATGGTATCTCTGTTTCTGCCTGGTCTTCACGTGCCTTTCAGTTCTGGCCACGCACACGCTCCTTCCTGGGCAGCCAGCTGTCTTTCCCACAATTCCTCAACCCCAGGCACTCTGCGTTCTCCCTGGTGGGGGCGTTCTCCCTTCAGTGGGCCAATTAAATCCAACCCTTTCTCCCCAGTGTCACTGAAGTCTCCTGTCTTCCATCGAGTGTTCCCTGAGCACTCTGCTTTACTGTTCCCAGGCCTTGGAAGCCCTTCACCTCACCCCAAGTTTACATGTATTCACCTTCTTGCCTGTAGGATACATTGAGTTTGGCCTTCAGCACAGCTATGGGCACAGAAGGGAGTACACACTAGGTACCCCGCTACACCTCGATGGGGGGGCTAAGTGTCCGAGGCCGACCCAGTGATGGTAGAGGCCACAGCAGGCCATGCACAGTGGGCAGGAGAAGGTCGTCTCTACTCCTGTGTCTCCTGGCCGATCCTGGAACTGTGTGTGTACGAGGACTTTGGAACAACTGAGCCACATAAAATGAGTGAGAGTGAGTGTGTGTGTGTTGGGGGGGCGGGGAGCGGGATGGAGGAAGCATGGGAGTCTACAGGGTGGGAAGTATGTGCACCTGGGTTATTTATGGTCAAGCGGTGTTCTTGCCTCTACCCCCACCCACCCACCCACCTTCTTCCCAGCAGACCCCTTCCTTTTATCTAATCTTCCTCTAGAAGCAGCAGGCCAGGCCTGCTCAGTGTGATCCATCACAACTCATTCTTAAGTTCAATTCATGGCCAAACCTTCAAGGTCAACTGGATGCACTTGGAATGTCTGTGTTATCACTGCCCCACGTTGTCTTTGTCTTCCCCCAAACTAGGTCAGTCCCACAGCGCAGTGTGCCGAGGCCTTGCTGAAGATGCTTTACTGCTCCCACTGCCAGGGGCTCGTGAGTGTGAAGCCGTGTTACAACTACTGCTCGAACATCATGAGAGGCTGTCTGGCCAACCAAGGGGATCTCGAGTTTGAATGGAACAATTTCATAGGTGAGTGAGCGAGGCAGGGGTTTCCGTCACTGGAGAATGCTCAGCTTCCGGCCACAGGGAATATTGTAATTACCGTCTGTGGAAGTTCTTCTGTTCCTTATTTCTTGTTGGCCAGGGTTCCCACTGTACTCAAACAAAGTTCACACCAGTCTACAAGTAAATGTTCCTTGAACAAGTGGTGGCGTTACGGAAGACCTCAGACACGGTGAATTGCAAGTTGTCATAAGGAGAATGTGACTTCTTGGCACTTCCCCCCCCAAAAGGTCCGTTTTAGTTACGCATCATAGGCTGTGTCCCTGTAAATGCTGGAGTATGGCCATCACTGACTGAGCTTTGAAATCATTCTGTCACACTGCGACCGAGCCTTCCGCACACCGGCCGGATGCCCGTTGGGTATTTGAATCAAGTGAAACCGGATTGGGGGGACTTTAGGGGTTCTCTTTCTATAGAGGATTTAACAGTAACCGACTGCTCCGGTGAGCACGGAGGCCCTTTTGCTCTAGTCATTTTAGAGGTAAGCATTCTCACAGGTCCCTGGCACCCAGAATCCAGACAGCAATGTGAGTGGGGTACCCACTTTCCAAGAGGATTCATCAACATCGGTGGGAAAGGACAAGTTAAGGATCATTTAAATGTCCGGCCATCGACTTGGTTGATGTGCTCTTCATGCACAGCTTAGTCCTGAAACCTCCTGGTTCCCTGTGCTGCTGGCACTGCGCGCGCGTGCGTGCGCGTGCGCACACACACACACACACACACACACACACACACACAGATGCGCGCATGCGCGCTAATGGCTCACAAAACAGACTTTGCTCTTCCCCCATCCCCGTCACGTTTGTGTAATTGCAGCACGTAAGTGGCTTTAGAAGCACCTGTTTTTCACTTATTTGTTCACATCATGGGAACATGTATGCAATTTGCTGGCACCTTTGGGGTGGGGGATTGGTGTTGGAGAGAAGGCTTTTTAGTCTGCATGAGAGCTAATTACCATATTAACTGTTTGAAAATGCATCAATAAATTGGCTCCAACAGATTCTTGAGAACACTGACACAGGAATAAAAAAAGATGTGAATATTAAGCACTTCAGCAAAATTGTAGCCTAAATAGCTCAAAGCGAGAAGACCTGAGAAAATCTACACGCAGGAGAGCCGAGTCCCATGAAAGGGAAGGTGGGGCAGCGGAGGCCCATCGTGCCCAGAAGGAAGCCATGGGAGAAATTGTTGCTTTAAATATTTCCCCCCGGGAAAGAAAAGCTCGTGGCATTTCCAGATCTGAAGTTGATGTTTTTGCTCTTTTTTCAATCCTACCCTCACCCCCACACCCACTTGCCAAATTTGCAGTTCGCTTCTGCTAAATTCATTTTTGTAAATGTTGGTTAGCCTTTTTATTTTATAGCATCTAATGTACTTGTTCTCCGGGCAAAGGAGGAGAATTCACTGTACAGCACAGTGTGGAGTGACAGCCCTCGAGTTTTGCCAACTTTTCTATGGATCGATCAGGAGTAAGGTGCAGAGGGCCGTGTCCCTCGCACTATTCTCTTATTCTAACATGTCTGGCAGAAACTGTAACTCATTGTATTAAAATACAAATTCTCTTGTGCGCTTTTTTTTTTTTTTTCATATTTTTCTGAAGAGTTTGCAGGTCCACATCAAATCAAAACCACACTGTGGCCTGCTTAATTAATGTTTTCAAGCAGGTACTCTAAAGCAAGGAGGAGTGAGTTGCTGTTCTTGTTGAGAATTTTAAAACCTACATTTGCTCTCTTTCAAGAAACAAAATTAAACCCAAGTGGAAATTGATCAGATTTCTCAATCCATTTTCTTCAGTTCTTTGAAATGATCCTTTTTGGAGGGATGAGGTATATAATTGTATCTAAACTTAATTTTTAATGGGTATTTTATTCTTTATGTCCCATAAGCTGATCTAACAGGCCAGGAGTAATAGACATTGTTAATCCCCAGTGCTTTTTTATGAATTTTCACCAGGGTTTAATTTGCTCTGTGGTTGTAGAATTCAGTCCCAATTTGCATGCCTCTGCTCGAAGTTCCTTTTTTTTTTTTTTCTTTGCAAAGAATTTTTCTTACCCCTTTAAATGACTGCAGTTAATGAACAGCGAAGAGCTTTCCCCCCCACTTCTTTAAATCAGATCTTGGGGTTAAGTCAGGAAACTGCCTTTTGTTTTCCCGGTGGGTCATGAGGCTGAAGATGGGGGTTTGTGGTTATTGGTGGCATAGTGCGAAAGGATTCACTTTGCCTGGTACAAGGGAGGGATGCTCTGTGGCTGGGTGGGGGTGACCCAGTGCCCATAGCCTGAGCGCTGAGAGCCCGAGGTTGGACCAGGCCCTTGAAGAGACTCAAGCTAAGTTTTCCACATCTGCCTTCTTGCTGCCGTGGCCTCCTTTCCCTCTCTTGAATTGTTGTCAGCCTTGATCCAGATGGATCCAAACAGTTGAAACACACTGGACTTGGTTTTGTAAGAGGTTGCCTCAAAAGGTCGACCAAATACTCCCCACCGCCACCCCCAGAACAGTCAGTTTCTAGAGAACCATACATTCTGCTTGGTGGCACCTTGTTTTCCATCACGCACTGTGGTTGCCTTAACATTCACCTGACGCCAACCGTACTCAGGTCGCAGGACTTTTGTGTTGGGGTGTTGGGGTGTCGGGGTGTCGGGGCTGCTGGAAGGAGGCAGGGACCCGTCAGCTATCCCGGAAATGAGGGACCTTTAGCCTAGACCCACCAGAAGAAAAACAACCTCACACCCACCATCTTTGGATCTCCCTCGGGGCTGGCTGCTTCTAGGGCAGGGCCTCGTTGAGAGCCGACCAGGACTCCCCCCAGGGGCGGGAGGCTGCTCAGCGCATTCCTCAGCCGCCCCGCGCAGGACGCCATGGCATCGGCCCCAACAAAGGCCCGGCTTCCCTCCAGTCCCAGAGTTGACAAAGACGCCAAACAGCCAGAAGAATCGGGTTTATGTTTCCTTTGAGCCTTTCACAAACATATTAGTGATCCAGCCTTTCCTCGCCACTAGGGGAATGAGTAGTTTCAAAATGCTCTGTTTTCTTTTCTTTTCTTTTTCTTGTTTAAACCTCTGCATTTTGGATGTTGATTATCTGTCTATTCATAATATTTTTATTTGGAGCAAGCGACTTCTTCTGCAAAGAATGTGCTTTCTGTACGCGGCAGCCCTGATGCTTTGACAATGATGAACACACTGACGTTGTGCTCCACTTGTTTACAAAAGTCTCCTTTTGCTAGCACATCAAAAGCATTTTTCCCCCTCTAGTACAATGCTATATTCATGCTGGCAGTCTTTACTTAGAGGTTGGAAGCGTCACTTTATTGGTGCTTACCACAATGCAATCTGAAACTTCATTTGTTATTTAAAAAAAAAAAAATGCATTTCACGGAAATCTATTTGTGGTTTGTGACATTGGAATTGCAGCTTAGAGAAAGGACCCCCACGCCTTCAGATGTTGTGTTGCGTCTGTTCTAGGTGGAAGGTGAAAGGTTGATGAGCAGATTGGATTTCATTGACAGGCTGATGCCAAAACTCCTTTGCACCAGAAAGCTGAGGTAGAAGATGGTGGTGGCCTGCAGTCTTCTCCGAGAAGGGCCTATAGTCTTCTGGAAACTAGCCCTCCTTGCTGGGGAGCTGTCCTTGGCCTACCTGGAGGCTGTAGATAATGTGGGCCTAACGATCCTTTCCCTGCCGGGCCTTAAGCACCGGAGCGGAAAGGAGAGCAAACAAGTTGAAGAGTTCAGTGCTCGTCAGGAGTGAAGCAGCCTTTTCCTCATTTCCAGTTTCCTCTAATTTTGACCAGGATAATCAGGCAAGAATACTAAGCCTCATAATCCCCACAAACACCTACGGCAGAAAAACAAGTACCACATATTTTGTTTAAGAGATTCGACGTGTACTAAAACATTCTAGACTCCTCCAGAAGGCCAAGGTGACTCGCAGAGTAATCCGCGAAGACTCACACTGTGAGCACAGGCTTTTTGTGTACTGTGTCTTGTGTTGTCTTTTCACCCGAATGAAAAGAGGCACATGTTTTGCTTTAACTCGAGGCCCTTGTGTTTGAAATGGGAAGTTTATCTTAATACAAAATTGCATCTTTCAAATTTGCATTATTTGAAAAGTCATTAGAATTCCTAGGAACACTGTCATTTGTACTTTCCAACTGTGCGCTCAAGGAGCTGAAAGGGTTTCATTTAAAAAATGAAAGAAAGGAAATGATATGCCAGGATTTTAACGGATTTATGTTTTTGAGTCTTGTAAATGGAACCTAAATGAAAAGATCCTAGGAAGTCACTGGGAGAAGTGGCATGTTATTCTGCCCCCAGCCTTAGGTTTGTCAGCAGGAGCTAGCTCGGAGCCTTACAGTGACAGCCACCGACACACGAGGAATGAATAATCAGTACAATAGAATGTTCCCGATTGGGTTTCTTTGCTGTGGAATAAAGCATTCACCTGGCCGTTTCACACTTTAGAGAGCTAGCAATACACGGTGACTAAATGCAGCTTGTGTAATAGAAACAGACGTAAAAACATGAATTGATTATGACGCATGCCTTCTTCCCTACCCCCCACCGGAAACAAAGGCAGTAAGATAATCAGACTGATGACCCAAGGCCGAACTAACGGTTTACTTTTTCTGCTGTTTTGTTTTTCCCCAAACGTCCTATTAGATGCGATGCTGATGGTGGCGGAGAGGCTTGAGGGTCCTTTCAACATCGAATCGGTCATGGATCCCATCGATGTGAAGATTTCCGATGCTATAATGAATATGCAGGAGAATAGTGTGCAAGTGTCTCAGAAGGTAATGAAGGCAGGATAACTGGCAAGGAGAAGCAGAGCCCTCCCTCCCCCACCGCCCCTCTTCCCACCTCCCCCCGCCCCCCCCCCCCCGGGGGGGGGCTTGGGACCCAGCTTCCCTAATGGGACTATGTTCGCTTCAATGCAGGTCTTCCAGGGATGTGGACCCCCCAAACCCCTCCCGGCCGGCCGGATTTCCCGATCCATCTCCGAGGGGGCTTTCAGCGCCCGCTTCAGACCGTATCACCCCGAGGAACGCCCGACCACGGCAGCTGGCACGAGTTTGGACCGACTGGTGAGCACTTCGGTGCAGGAATGGCCGCGTTTAATGACAAAGAACTGACAACATTTGCTCCGAATGCATTTTTAGTTGGAAGGCTTTCAAGTGCGGGTCTTCCAGGTGAAACTTTCCAAGCAGGTTGCATGGGGATGTCCATAAATCTGCCTCTCATTTTCTAGCTCATAAAGTTCGTACTTCGTTAGGAAACGCGACGCATCTCCTGTGAGCGCATCACTGTGCCCATTATAGGGAGCACAGAGCGATGAGACTCCTCCTTGTTCAGCGGGAGCAGCAGAGACCCCGGGCTTCACTAGCAAAGGGGATGAATAGGAAGCGCCCGGGGGACGGGGTTGGAAGCGAACCGCATTGCCCTTGGCAGCGAGCCGCACGCGCCGTGGCCGGAGGGGGCGCCGTGGCAGGCGGTATAGACACTGCAGCCAGAGGAGGAAAGCCTCGCGGGAGGAGACCGTGGCTTCTCCTCGTACCCACGGGGCCCGGAGGCCGGCGGGCCTCAGGTTACGGTAGCTGTAAATACAGAGGGAGAGTGGCCGGTGGATCGGGGCCACTCCTTCAGGGCCTGTGTTCCAACCATTAGTTCATTTGAGCGAGTTTGTTCTTTTCTGTATAGATTTGATCTGCATTTTTCTCTTGTGATTCAAGCTGAAAATGAATCGCATAGCGCTCTGGAGCTACTTTAGACATGATCAGAAGACACATCTGTAGGCAGTTGTGTGTTTTTACAGAGGTGTTTCTTTCTTTCCCCCCGCCCCTGCTAATGAGGTTACTGATGTCAAGGAGAAGCTGAAACAGGCCAAGAAGTTCTGGTCCTCTCTGCCCAGCAATGTGTGCAGCGATGGGAGAATGGCCGCTGGGAACGGGAACGAGGACGACTGCTGGGACGGGAAGGGCAAGAGCAGGTTAGGCTCGGGCGAGCGGGCTGGCGGGCTCCCTTCCCGCCTGCCCCGGGGAGGGGGAGCGTGGGTCAGACGGCGGTTGCTCAGTAGTCACTCGAGGGAGGCATCACGAAGCACCGGACGGTAGGTAGCAACAGCATGGATGGCTTCTAGACGGTCTAAGGAACGGGCTTTGTCCCGCAAGCCTCGGGAAGGCACCCAGCTGCTTGCTGGGGAGTCCTGGGCCGGAAGTGTGCGATGGTGGCTCTGGTCCAGCACGAGGGCTGCAGCCCGGGGTCAGGCTGTTGCAGTAGCCTCGTCTTTCCAGGATTTAATGCCTGTGGTTCTCGGCCCACCGGCCTGGCCTCCTAAAGCTGCAGTTCCCCCAAAGGCCTCGTTCTCTTCTTGGGCGATATCTTGTGTCACTGCCCTCCACACTCACTCAAGTAACTTTGCTAAGTCCCCGCTGTATCGGCCCTTGACTCTGACCCACCAACCTCCGTAAAAGGGGTAGCATTCCAAAAGGTCCCCGTCAAAGCGGAGAAACAAGAAATGGGAGCGCTTTCCCCTGAATTGCACTCAGTAGGACTACTGGAATCAAGGCAGAATTCTCCGATCTTCGGCCACTTTGAGCTTTACCGATCATCTTAGCAGAGTCATTTTTCATTTCAGATACCTGTTCGCGGTGACGGGAAATGGCTTAGCCAACCAGGGCAACAATCCGGAGGTCCAGGTGGACACCAGCAAACCGGACATACTGATCCTTCGCCAGATCATGGCTCTTCGGGTTATGACCAGTAAAATGAAGAATGCTTACAACGGGAACGATGTGGACTTCTTTGACATCAGTAAGCATTTGTGGTTTGAAACTTACACGTTGCTCTCGTACGCCGTGTGAAGAGAACGAGCGGAATGAAATCTCTCTTCCTTTTTTTTTTTTTTTTAATAGGTGACGAGAGCAGTGGGGAGGGAAGCGGTAGCGGTTGCGAGTACCAGCAGTGCCCCTCGGAGTTGGAGCACAACGCCACCGAGCCCTCCGGGAAGAGCGCCAACGATCAGGCCGGCAGCGCTGGTGGCTTTGTGCGGGCGCAGCCCTCCCTCCTCGCCGCCTTCTGCATCGTGCTCCTGGTCATGCAGAGAGAGTGCAGATAATTCTGAACCTTAGCGAGTTTTCTTCAAAAAGTTAAAAAGGCACCGGTTATCACTTTTATACCATCCTAGTGACTTTGCTTTTTAAATGAATGGACAACGATGTACAGTTTTTACTATGTGGCCACTGGTTTAAAAAAAATGCCGACTTTGTGTTCTCATTCAGTTTTGCGAGGGGGGGAAAGGGACTTGGATGTATAAAGGCGGTTCCTGGCGCCCCCCCGCCCCCCGCATCATGTTAAACGTGGCTGACAGTGTAGGTACAGAACTGTAGTTAGTTGTGCATTTGTGATTTTATCACTCTTGTTTGTTTTGTTTTTTTTTTCTTTTTGTTTGTGGGTTTTTTTTTTTTTTCCCTTCAATTATGATCTCACCTTGTTTCTTACAAGAAAACCAGGGTCCTTTCTTGGCATGTAACATGTACGTATTTCTGAAATATTAAATAGCTGTACAGAAGCAGGTTTTATTTATCATGTTATCTTATTAAAAGAAAAAGCCCAACAAGCAGTAAAATTTCCATTTATCCCTGTTGTTTTAGTTGCCTTATCTGGAGAGGAGCGGATGTGATTTTGTTTTTTATTATTGTTAAGGTAGGACAGAATGTGAAGGCACAGGGGGGCTTCTGAGCCACTTGGTAGGTTGTATTCAGGCATCGATACAAGAAGAAGGCTCTACTTCATTGATAGCCAGGGACTGGAAGAGACTGCAGACTATACCCGTCTTGGTTGAATTGAATTATATAAACTAAGGTCACAGGTCCATTTCTCGAACCCGCTTATACTTAGAGCGGCGCCCATTTAGAAGAAGATTCTTTTTCGGTACACTCTCTCTAGAAATATAGAAAGCATTCAGGATGCCGAAGTTATCACACGTTCACACTTAGTTTGGGGGTGGGTTTTTGTCTTTTTCTGTCTTATCCAGGCAAGTTAGCAAGCCGCTGTGTGCTGGTCTTCATGTCCACACTGACCTGCTTTGACTTCCTATCCCGATGGCAGAAATAAGTGACCAAGGAGTTCATTTGGTCCCCCTTGTTACAGCATACCAGATTTCACACCCCACCTTATAGAATAGGGAACTGTCTGGGGGCTAGCCAGAACCGGGGTACAGTCTGGGCTCACCAAATAGCTGTCCACACTCCTCCAGCAAAGTTTTCGTCTTTGCATTTGGTTTTGGATCCCAGTTTTTGTAAAACAAGATTGCTAAAGTGTCCTACTTGAGTCGTCTTGCCCGGGCCCCTCTGATCAGAAAGGCAAAGGGCTTGCTGTGGTTCACAGCCAAGAAGTCCGCTTGGGGGGGATCTGGGTGTCCAGACTTTTTTCACGTGTTGTTGTTGTTTGGAGGGGGACGGGAGGGAGTAGAGAGCCCAGAAGGCAATAGCTTAGCTGTGACCCTTAGCCACAATTCCGGGGTGGGGGTGGGGGTGGGTGGGGGGATCTGGCAAAGGCCATAACTGTTGTCCCAGGCCAAAGACAACTGCCTTGGCCCCTTAAGACCCCGTTCCTTGTATCCTTACCAAATGACAGCTTCTAAAACTATGAGAAGGTAACGGCTCCCTTTAAAAAGGAGTTCCCAAAAAGTCTTCAAAAAGAGAAAACGCTGCAAGTCTCTTCCTGCTTGAGACAGCCATTGAGATCTCCGATTCCACAGAAGCTAACACCCACAGAGAGGTGGTTTGTGTTCCTGTTCCATCTTTGGTTGTAAGACTAATTCTCTATTTTTATATTGAAACGTAATTACTTGATAGCTCAGGGTCTACATTTCATTCAGCTCTTCACACCAAATTCTGCAAGAATGGTCAACATGGAATATTGGGGGCTGTTGTAAACAGAGGCTTAATTTTATTAGAAGTAGCCAGTTATTTATTAAAGCATGATGTTAATAAAATAGGCATATTCTGGCTGGTGTGTATAAGTGTTTGTTTTTTTTTTTAAACAAATCACAGAAGACCTAAAATTGAAAAGGTGCTCCATTTATGTATGAGGAAAAATGTATTGTAAATAGCTAAGCTGCCTTGTGAGAACTTGGAAAATGTGCTGATACTTAGTAACTACCTCAGTTGTGAGGAATTTCCTTTTTAGCTTAGACTGCTATTACTTTGACTTGGTAGAAATGAATCTGGTCTCCAAAATGTGGCTCAAAGAGTTATCCCCGTAGACCTTGTGAGATTGTTTTTAATTTAAAACCTTGAACTCTGCCCAGCTGTTTTCTTTCAGTCAGCTTCTCTACACCAATAACATTTTCCGAATTAAATATTCTTGAAGGTTCTTCTGGACTCTCACTGTTTTCTTTCTTTGCATTTTTTCCTGTTACCCTTTTATTATTTAAATTGTCTCTTGCTTTTGAACTTGAACTATGAAATAAACAAATCATAGATTTTTCCATTCAGATCTGACTGGGTAACTCTTGGCTTCTAACCAGCCGGCAGGCTCACCATTGCACCACGTTCCCCCCAAAAAAGAATAAAGGCAAGTTGAATATTCTAAAATCTTAAGAGTTCAGAGTATGAGGTAGAATAAAAGCTTTGTTGGTAGACCTGACTTTTCCAAAGTCCCAGTTAATAGCATGTGACTGTGTTTTACAAAGTCATTTGGAAATTATTTTTTCTTTCCAACACTTCACCACCCTGTACCTTAAGAAAAAAACATTTTAACGACTCTTCGATTTACATTTTATTTCAAAAACAGTCCGTAATTAGCACCTACTTTTGATAAAAGACAAAGTACAAAGCATTGATGT
>NC_138385.1:15388059-15400262 GCF_054177405.1 Leptonychotes weddellii
TCAAGATCTTTAGATATTTTTCATAATTCAAACCTGTTTTTGGTTTGAATGGTTTAAATTTTAACGGGAGATTAGACCATAGCATAACCTAATAACTAACATTTTGGGGGGGGAAATGTTTTAAGAAATGCCTTGCGGTCTCAGCTTTAAAAGTAGTTGCTGTGGGCCACCTGGGTGGCTCAGTCGGTTAAGCGTCTGCCTTCGGCTCAGGTCATGATCTCCAGGTCCTGGGATCGAGCCCCGCCTCAGGATCCCTGCTCAGCAGGGAGTCTGCCTCTCCCTCTCCCTCTGCCCGCCCTCCCCACTGGCATGTGTGTGCGTGCACTCTCTCTCTCTCTCTCTCAAATGAATAAATAAAATCTTTGAAGAAAGAAGTAGTTGCTGTATGTAGGACCCACAGTGCTCCTTGCCCAGTTAGAGCAGCGAAGGCTAGCTGAACTCCTGGTTGTCCCCATGGGAGGAGGGGATCATTTCCCTCGGTGTCCCCTCAGAGCAAGAGTATGATGGTGTATTTGGTGGGTCCACATGAATCCAGATGAATGAGGAAAAGCAACAGCTTTCACCTTGGCCAAGACACATCAGCAGGGGTTAGGGGCAGGGTCCCAGGCAGGGCCAAGGGACGATTTGTGCCTCGGGGACTCTGTTCTTCTCAGACTACATGGATCACCACTGCCTGGCCAGACCAAAGGGAGTTGCCCAGGTTCACCAGAGTCCTGGATTGTGGTCAGTTGTTTTCAAATGTCAGTATGATGCTGTGGAAAGACTTGTTTTCTATTTCCAGCAGGGAAGCGTGCCCGTAAGTATGTCTGCATTGTCAAAAATGCAGAAACTTTTTATTTCAAGGTTGATTCCAACTCTGATGCTATCCCCTCTTTCCCCCACCCTCCTGATTCGTGTTCCTTTCCTCCCCCACCAACTCTGAAGCCGCTATCCTCGAAGCGGCCTCTCCCCCCTCCCCCTCCCTTCTTTGGGCTTGCCCCCTGGTCCCCCCCGCCCCCCCCGCCCCCCCCGCCCAAGTCCAGACATGGCTTTGGATTTGGTTTTGGTTTTGTCAAAATAGAGTTAATGCAGACTCATACTTCTCTAGCAGTGGCCGAGGGCTTGACGCGGCCTGTGGAATCAACCTTGGGAAAACTGCTCCCACTTTCCAATAGTTACACTTGACCTTTCTTCTTTAACAAGTGTGCCTTCATTTTTCCAATGGCATGTGTGTAGGTTGACTCCTCAGAACGTTAACCAGTGCTCCTGCAACCCCATAGAGATTGCCTTCCCAGCTTGCAGCACACTTGGATTTGCCCCCATTTGGGGGCATCTCTCTCCTGTCACTGATGAGGGATATACTTTTTTTAATAGTCAGAAGTTAATAAAGGCCATGCCTAGAGCACTGGTCAAAGGGTTCCATCACCAACTAGATCCGTTGGCATGTAATAATATAGATGCCAAGAAAGCCAAGTTCTTATGGGGTTCCCTCAGCCTCAAGGTCAATAATTTTGCTCAGGGGGCTCCTGGGTGGCTCAGTCGGTTGTGTGTCCTATTCTTGGTTTTGGCTCAGGTCATGATCTCAGGGTCGAGGGATCCAGGCCCTGGGTCGGGGGGGGGAGTCTGCTTGAGATTCTTTCCCCCTCTTCCTCTGCCCCTTCCCCCGCTCATGCTCTCTCTCTCTCTCTCTCCCTCAAATAAACAAAACCTTTAAAAAAATAATTTCGCTCAGGAATGAGATATGGTTATGAAAGGAGGAGAGGGATTTTCTCACATGGCTTAGAAATGCTGCAGAAGGCAGGTCACGTGAACAGTGCCCCACGTCACGTGAGTGTGACAGTATGGCCGGAGCTAGTCAACAACCTCCCAAGGCACCTCTGCACTTGGAAGGAGCCAGCACTCCTTGGACGTGCAAGTTCTGCTCTTTTGTGAAAAGTCATCAGTTTGGTGGATGTACCGACGTATTTCGACGGATGGGAGGATGTCCTATGGGCTTGGTGGTAAGCTTCCTCATTAGCTCTTATCCAGCCTCCTTAAACGTTGGGCCCTGTCATCTTGTCCTCTGTGACATCCTTCTCTGGCAGTCACCGCTGGCCTGGTCAGCCATCTGTGTGATCTCTCACTGACAGATTCTGAGACTCTGGGAAAAAATGTGAGGAAAAGCAAGCTTTGTCCCAGGTGCACTCAGCCTCTCAGCTATCAGCCTTTTCCGACCACCCACCCCCCCCTCCCCCCAGGCCCCAGAGGCTCTGATGGCCCCGCTTTCTCTCCTGGAGCATCTGCATTTTGACTGGGTACAAAGTGTTCGGCTGAGGCAAGGACATTGTCATTTAGGGATTCGAGGCCAAGGTGGACAGGAAGGTCAGGGTTCAGGAGCTTCCTTCCAAGTTTCCCAAATCACTCATTAGCTCCGAAAAAACCCCAGCTGCTGGACCGTTTCACGTCCTCAAGAGATCGTGCCACCAAGAAGGTCTCCAGAATCTTGCCATGACGGGCCAAAAGGAAGGTGGTTTCCACGTAGTCTCTACTTTCGGCCGTTTCCTGGAGGGAAGGTACGGCTCGTCCCCATTCACTGCTTTAATAACAGGCAGGACCCTGTCTGGTGACGTGGCGGATCCCTGCTCTGGGGAGGGCTGGGCTGGTGGGGAATTGGAGGCCGGCTTAGCATTCGACCTAATTTGAGGCCTAAGTAAAAATGTGTGTTCGGTAATGGAGGCAGTCATATTGAAAACAGGTGGTGTTTGGGCTTTTGCCTAGTCTCTGAAATGGTTTGTCTGAGGTCCACATGCTTTTCTGGTTCCAAAGTCTCAGCCTGCTGTGGGTTTGGATTTCCACTAAGGACAAGGCCTACTTGAGCCTCTGTTCTGAAGGGGCTCCTTGAAGGTCACCAAGGATGTGGAATTATGGTCAAGTTGCAGGCCTTGCCTAACAGGGAAGAGCAGGAAGAGAAATGGGGGCTGCCTGTATGAGCAGCAAGAAGCTCACGTTCTGCCCTGTCGGCCAATATGTGCGCCCCGAGATTGTTGGGGGCAAATTGGTGAAGCAGCTGCAAAAGTTGAGCCCCAACTCTATGCCGGGTGCCGTGTGGAGATGTTGGAGAGAGAAAGCTGGGCTTACCTGCTAATGGAAGACAGAAGGTGTCCGGAGAATGATACCAGAATAAGGTAACAGAGCTACCAACCAAGTAGTACTGAGTAGGGCTTTTTAGACTCTTCTCTAGAAGGTTGTTCTAATTAAATGGGGCTGTTTTATAAGTGGAACTGATTCATTTGTGCATTCCTTGATACATTGATCCATTTGTTCCGTAAACTCTTCTTCCATGGAGAAAGATGTCAATCAGAGAGGAAAACAGGTTTTTGTTTTTGTTTTTTTTTAAGTGAGGACTGGTTATTATTTAAATGATGCATTCCGGGATGCCTGGGTGGCTCAGACAGTTAAGCGTCTGCCTTCGGCTCAGGTCGTGATCCCGGGGTCCTGAGATGGAGTCCCGCATCGGGCTCCCTGCTCGGCGGGGAGCCTGCTTCCCCCTTTCCCTCTGCCTGCCGCTCCCCCTGCTTGTGCTCTCTCTCTCTCTCTCATAAAAAATGAAAAGTCTTTAAAAAAATAAAAAATAAATAATGCATTTCTTTCTTTTCTGTGCAAACCATAGTCTCATCTTTACCCTGTAATGTGTTTATAATGTCAAGTGCAGTCAAGAATAAGAGCGTGATCTGTCCCAGTGGTGCCACCTATAAAGTCTATTCCATTTGTGTGCTCAGTAAGCCCCACTCCCCCTATGCTAGCTGACGTGGCCTGATCATTTTTAATATTTCATCATTTCTTCAAAAGAGAAAAAACACTCATCATTGTAGATTGGTTACAACTGGTCAGTGGAGGGCTTCATTGGAGTTTTTGTAGGTTGGTGCAGTCGACGTGCTAGTTCCGTGGATGAGGGCACAGGGTGCAGATGGGTTGAAAGAGGGAGTGCGGGGACTCGGGCACCACCAGCCCACCCTGAAAACCTCATTTGGATCTAAAAGGACCGTTAGGTTTAGGTAATACTCGGGCATTTGAATGTGATGTCGAAAGTTTCTACCTGCTCTCAATTTTGGTGATTTGAACACAACTCAGTGGATTACATTGAGCTCTACACAGCTGGGAGAGAGTAGCCGGGGGCTTAAGATGAGCCCGTATTTGTTGGCATCACTTTTGGGTGTGGCTTATTTTCGAAGGCTTTGAATACAATGAAGAAAATAAATTCCCCGTGACATTTTCCAGTGTGTTGGGCCACAACTGGCTATCTGTTGGGATGAATGGAATTACTGGGAAAATTACCCCGCAAGATTTGACATAGTTTTGGTCTCAAGTGCTTCCTGGAATGCACTGAATACAGAATCCCTGCCTCATACAAATCCTCACGAATCTGCAGGTGGGTATCTGCAGCGAGCTAGGCAAATCTCTGCATTCAGTTCCCCCTGGGTAGCGATGAACTTTGTTTCATGTAAAACGAGGGGCAAGCTTGGTGTGGTTTTCTGGTTCCCATCAAAATGCCCTGCAGCCCCTCTGCCCCTCTGCAGCCCGTGGCTCTGAGCCTGCAGTTGGAGAGCAGAGCTGTGTAGCCTGAGGGGATCTGAGATTGGAGACCATTTCGTTTATGACCATTTGGGAGTCTTAAATGCTCCTGGAACTGAATGGGTCTTTTTAATTTTGTTGCTGAGTTAGTTGGGGAATTGCTTCAAATTCTATTTTGTTCTGCCCGGGGACTCCTGCTCTTGTTTTTGTTTCTTGAGGACTGTACTCGATTTTCTCGCTCGAATCCTATAAAGGTGCTCTCCCCAGTGTCTCCCAGGGGCCCCTTCTTGGGCCATGTTCTCCGATACCCGGTAAACCACTGCAGAATCCTGGTCCTTGCCAGTGACTGATGGAGGGCGAATTTTGATCCCGGTCATGAATTTTTCAATGAAGCCTACCCAAACTGGCTTCTGGAGGACACTTCCTCATCAAGGGAGGACCAAAGGTCTGAAGGTAGTCTGTGCCGTATGTGAGCAGAGGGAGGAAAAATGGGGTGGGAGGTGCTTCATCTAAGTTTTGGGAAGACTTCTCTCTGCAAATATGTGTGTGTAAAAATACACATTGTGGATTTGCCTTCTCTAGCATGAATTCACCAAAGCCACCTAAGTAACGAACGACATAGGGAATATTCGAGATCGTGTCTGGTTTCTTTATGCTTTGTAGAAATTCCCATATTGTTAGCCACTCATTTCTAGATCCAGGAGAAATTAGTCATATTTGTAGAAATAAAGAGTAGGGACGTCTGGGTGGCTCAGTCGGTTAAGCACGTCTGCCTTCGGCTCAGGTCACGATCCCAGGGTCCTGGGATCGAGGCCCACATCGGGCTCCCCGCTCGGTGGGGAGTCTGCTTCTCCCTCTGCCTGCCGCTCGCCCTGCTTGTGCTCTCTTTCTCTGACAAATAAATAAATAAAATCTTAAAAAAGAAAGAAGGAGTAAAGGGAAAAGGTAGAAAAAGATCAGGTACAGGAACAGTACATGTACTTTCATTTATTTTTCCTGAGACCCTGAAAAGAGAAATGAAGTTTTGCATTTTCCAAGTTTATTAGGTTTTCTGATTTCAGAACAAGATAAACTGGGTTTTTCCTTCCCAATTGTAAGCTAGAATTTAAATTGAGGCCAACCTCATCTTCTTGGACTTAGAAACTATTTTCCGGGCGGAGTATTTTAAAAGCACGACTTTCCTTGTAACTGATTAGTATATACAAAAATGTTTGAACAAATGCCTTCTCCATTCCATGGCAAATAAGGTGCTGATAAGATACAGGGATAAAAATATAACCACCTGTTCAATAAGGAGTTCCAGAGGGAAGAGAGAGGGGAGGAGAACGTGTGTGTTCCTGCACGCCCAACCCAAGGGCCTTCCTGGCCCAAATGACCTAAGTCACCAAAAGAAAAGTTGGCGAGTCCCATTCAGTATATTCATAAAGTTCACGGCTTTCTTAGCAGGAGGTTGCAACCAAACAGTGGACAGTTCTCCTTGGCTTGGGTGGGCATTGTTCATGGATTCCTTGGCAAAAGTAAAGTGAATGAATAGCTTGAATGTTCTTTGAAGAGTGCTGGGCAGGCCACAGCTTCAAGGAGATTGATCCAAGTCCTTGTCGTTGCTTCTGAAACAAAGGAGGAGGGGTGTTATATCTAAACTGTGTAAACCTAGGGCAACTGGGCTGGAAGGCAGCTGAAGGTGAGGCCGTTTTCGAGAAGCCCGCATTCTGCATTCACAGTCCCCCTGGTCTTCCTTCGCCTACCTTCTCGGGAATAGATTTGACAATGACAGGATTGACCTAAAGAATTTCCTGAGAGCAAGGCCTTGTTATTGGACAAAAAATGATCGTTAAGAACGTGAAGATTGGTGCTCACGTCGTATTTGGTTACACCGACTCCCTTCAGACCCAGAGTCAGGACGGTAGGTACAGCTTTAACATGAAATGATCTCTACGAAGAATTTCCTTTTCCCAGGATCTTTGAATGAAATGGATACCTACCCACTATTGTTTCCCCCCCGGGGCTGACCTGGAGGGAGAACAGAGGCGCTATAGAAGCGTGGGCTCTTTCTTTGGAGGAGAGATGAAGCAGATGAAGCAGAGCAATGGATCTTCAACCAGCAGGGAGGGTTGAATGTGAGTCGGGTCAATGAATTCTTCCAGCTCTTGATACCCCAAAGTCTCGAGTTCGTGTGTATGCCCATGTATAGAATTGGACAAGCTAGCCCTCTCCGCTTGGGGTCGTGAACAAATTTGATCAAGAGACTCTTTTTGTTTGCATCTTTCCTTGACGAATCATGTTCATCAGCACGGGGCTGGCGTTCTGGGGGGCAAATTCCTCCCTCCAGCCTGACACTGCCATTAATCAGTTCCCTGGGTAGAGGTAGCCGACCAGGAGCAACCCTCCTGAAACATTATCAGCCGGCCCACGCCGCACCGTTTTATTGACGAGATTATCGTCAAAGACAACACACAGAAGATCAGCAGAAATTAGACTATACAAGTTAGGGGCGCCCCGCTGGCTCAGTCAGTAGAGCATGTGACTCTTGATCTCGGGGTGGGGGGTTCAAGCCCCAGGTTGGGCGTAGGGCTTACTTAAAAAAAAAATCTATGTAAGTTACAAAAGGGATACTTATTGGACCAGAAAACCTGGAGAGGGGAGTTCATGGTTTTATAAAGGAGGAAGGAATTACAAGTCAGTATCAGAAACTGCCTATAAACTATTCTAGGTTGTTTGTAGTTTTGTTTACATATGTTTGTAGCAAAATATAACCCATACCATAGGTTCAGTCATGCTCAGTGCTCCCCATTATCTTCGTGACGCCCTGTATTTACAGCCTCCTCCAGGTGTTGTCATAGAAACGGCCCCACCATGGCCCTTCCTGCCTCCCATCATCAGGCATTGCTCCTTGACTGGAGCTGCTTGGAGGTCTCCTCTTTAACCTTTTCAAGCCCAGTAGTGTGTGGGCTCTGCATTCTTTTCCAAATACGCAAAAGCCACCTGTTTGATAATGTGGTCCAGAATCTTGCTGGGGCTCAGTGTCAAGTTCACCACTCTGTACTTGCTGGAATCCACCCATATGTGCATCTATATTTAGTTGCCACCATCAACATTTTCCATCTCTTACATGTTTCGCCAACTTTTGTGTGGGCTGTTGCTTTGACCTTGCAGTGAGGTTCTAAGCATGCAGGGGACCCAAAATAAATAATTCAAAGATCCCCTGTTCACCGCAGTTGTTAACCTCTCCAACCTATTTCATCTCAGCTGTGGGTGGGACCCGAGCCGGGCATGCTAGGGAGAGAAAAGGCTCTTCTCCCAAATGTCTGGTGGGCAGCAAGGTAGCCAGTGGCTTTTGGGTGGCCGAGGGTCTTACACCTGCCCCTCGGCAGAACCGCCCCCCCCTGCAGAGACACAGCGGGGCCCATTCTCACGAGGTGGGGTGCAGGCTGTGGGATGGGGACTGGTCACAGATGCCAGGGCCACAGCATTCTAGAAGAGCCCCACCCTTTAGCTGCTTGAGTGGGACAGATTGGTGACAGGGGCTATTCCTGGGAGATCCAGAAGAGGGAGGAAATGACACTGTGTGGATACCTCCTGTTCGATAATTTCCTCCGTAACATCTGCTTAAAGTGAATCTCAAGGGCAGATGAGCAGGGAGAGAGGATGTTACAAAAGGTGAGCCCTCAGGGGCAGGGGAGCATGGCGAGAAGGGCCTGAGGATAACCCGGTGACAATGGCATTCTTGGAGCTCTGGATATGGATGGTCACACGTTCGCGTCTGGTGCAATGTCCCCTCTTGAGGCGGTGGGGTAGGAGAGTGTGTGGTGCAGCCAGCCTGGGCTTGCAAACCGCGGGGGGCTAGGGCCCAGGTGGGTCTTATCCTCTATTGTAGTCCCAGGGCCTAGAACCACGCCTGGCACACAGTAGGAGACCAAAAAGTATTTGTTTAATCCATGACAATAAATAGGGTGATGTTGCTTATAGCACAAAGCAAGAACAAGACAATAAACTCGTTGATCCCCTTTGAAGATGGGAGGTAACGAACTCATTTGGGAAGTGGTGCATGAAAAGAAAGACTCGAGCCTTTATCTTCCCTCCCTACATAAACCCTACCGCAGAGTGGAACAAAAAACGTTATGAGGGGAAGATTCATTTTATAGAAAGCATTCCAGCTAATAAATGAAGAGCGAGTGACAGGGTTGGGACGTCAACCGCTTGCATCCACTAATCAATCAGCGGGTCTAGGCATTGGTTACCAATTGGATTAGCGTCCCAGGCAGAGTGACAAGCAGACAATGTGTGCTTCCTGATGACCCACGCGACACCACCTCTGAAGGAGCTCGGCCCAAATAATCGAACCTGAACCTGATCGAGCTTCTTGTTCTAACTTCCAACTGACAAGAAATCTAGGAACAAAGGAGTACGTTGCAGTTAGTAAAACCCAACCTGGGTGAAATTGGACAAGACAAACACGAGGGAAAAGGGGAGAAAGAGGAAACGGGGACCTTATCGATTTTAAAAGTCTTAAGAAACATATTAAGTAATTGCAAGGAATGAATTTGAGTTTGATCCCGCTTCGAACAGGTGCATTCTTCTAAAATGTAAAAAAAAAACAAAAAACAAAAAACCACGAAGAAGTATTTGCTGACGAGTGAATAATGGGAAGGTGAAGGGGAGAGCTGTAGCTTGACGTGCTCAGGGACTGGCCCAGGCCACAGGGCAGCCGGACTAATTTTAGTTCCCACCTGCTGGTGGAAACAGGGCTCCGAATATTCTGCCAGGCTTGATTGGAATTAGTATCTGCTCCATTTCAAAGCTGCGAAAAACTGGGTGGGAATCTTCGAGCGAGCGAGCAGAGACCACATCTGTCTTCCTCGCTGCTGTCTTCCCAGTGCCTAGGAAAAAAACATGAGGCGCATAGTAAGTACCCTGCAATACTCGCGGAACCGGGAGAGCCGGATTCTCGCCCTGCCCATGCCACGAGTTTGCTCTGAGACAGGCAGCTGATTGCGGCTTCTCTGGGCTTCATTTCTTCACACAAGCAATGAAGGCATTGGTGCTGTAGCCGGCAAAAACTTCCAGTTCACGTAGTCTGTGATTAGAGAAGGAGCACTGCATTTCCCAGAAATCTGACCAAGCTTAAGTCGGGATCGGTCCGTGGGAATTAAGTGACACGAACACCACGACGCTTCCCGCCTCACACCATTAAATGCCCTCCTTGACCGCAGGAGAAGGACAACTGCGTTTGTCCAATCATCGGGCACGGATGGGCCCTGGGTTTTCCTGGGAATTTCAAGTTTGCTTTCTGTTAACAGGAAAGGGACCACACTGACCCAGAGGCATTTCGGTTTGTTTCCCCCCTAGGGAGCCAGCTGAGTGAATGTGGAGCTCCCACCTGCCAAGGCAGCGTAAGCTGGCTGGAGCTCATTAAACCAAGGGGCGAACCGTCGGAGCTTCCCGAACTGCTCAACAGCTGAGTGAGCGAGTTCTGGCCCAGGGAGCATGCTCACGGGGGTTTCCTTAGCTGAGCCTCAAGGTAGGTCCGACTCTGTATCCAGAAGCAGCTCCCCGGGTCTCCGATCAGAGGAACTCCCAAGGAAGAGGGAGGATCACAAAGCCCTGGGCCGTAGGCAGGGCAAGCAGTCCTGGTTTCCCCATTTGCGGAAACGACTATAAACCTCCTGCCCCGCCCCCCAGCCAGGCACCAGCCCCCTGTTTATTTGTGGGCTGGGAATGGGAGGAGGGCACGGTGATCTCAGCAGACCCCTTGAGGGAACAAGGACACCCTTTGGGGATGGTGGTTTAACTACAGCCCACCAACAGGCTTATTTCAAGGCTAGTCATCAGGTCACCCAGAAAAAAACCTTTGTAGCTTCCACGGGTTCCGTTTGAGAATGTGTTGTGGGATCGATCCCCCTACACCAGGCTTAGGGAGGCTGCAGCCTGACGAGTGGCCCAGAGCTGGACCCTGGAGGCGTCTTCGAGAGTCAAGGGCAGCTCGAATCGATAGTCCAAAAGGGAATATTAAAATGGAAGAAGGTGTCAACATGAAGTGGCCAAGTTCATTGGAAAGCTCAGACAGGGTTAGGAGAGAGAAAATGTGAAATTTGCCCAGCAAGTGATCGGTCCTGACTTACCCCACTAACTGGAGCGGAACTTTCGTTAAGGGTTACCTTCTAGTTTGGTGATGGAGCATCGCGGGATTGTCTGAATTGTGCTTGCTCCAAATTGATTTCTTACTCCGTTCGCTTATTTATCATTTGGTTTCAACCCCATCTGCTTCCCCCAAAGGATTGGAGGCGGCTTTCTTCCCTAGTTAATTTTCAAAGCAGAACCATTTAGAAAGACCTTTTCACACTGCTGGCGGCGTTAGGAGCCGGGCCCCAGCTCTGGTTACTAACTATTCAACACGACGCGTATTTATGGGGCACCTGTGTGCAGAGCTCTGTGGGGCTACCAAAGAAAGAGAAAGGCTGTCTCTGTCCTTTCTACTTGGCCCAATCTACTCCCGGGGCCTCGGGAACATTAAGGGGTGGGGAGCAAAGGTGAGAACCTCAGAACAAAAGGGGATATGTGGCAATTAGGAACTAAGGAGTCTCCTATAGAAACTGCAAGATGGAGGGGCCCTTTTAGAGATCACCACCTGTGTTTCCCAAACCGAGGTCAGCCGACCCCCAGGACTCCCAGAGAGTGTGCTGGGGTGGGGTGGGCCTGCAACCCCAGGAGAAACATTATGTATGTCTTCTTTACTTAAAGATATTGATTGGCAGCGAGTGGAGGCAGGGAGAGAACTCTTTTTTTTTGTTGTTTTCTTTTAGACCTGTCATTATATTAAAACAAGCACATACACGCATTTTAAAACTGAAAAGAGGAGATTTTAAAGAAACCCCCTGCTTTTAGCAGACTGTTTCATATTATGCTCAGAGCCTGCCTCCCCCCGCCCACCGCCCTCCCCCTTCGGGGGCACTTGTGTAAGCTTTTGGTGATATTTCCATGGGAAAATTTAAGAAGCTTTAAGACGATCGTGCAACCCAGCGCTGTCCAATAGAAATACAACACGTGCCACATGCTCAATTTACATTTTCTGGGAGCCACATTAAAAAGACAAAAAAGCCAGGTGAACTGAATTTTTGTGATACATTTGCTTTAACCTGATATAACCAAAATATTATCATTTCAACATGTAATCAGTATTTAAAAAACTTACTAATGAGATCATTTACATTCTTTTTCTCATACTAAGTGTCTGAAATCCAGTGTGTATTTTCCACTTTCCGCACAGCCCAATGCAGGCTGGCCACATTTCCGTGCTCCACAGCCACACGGGGCCGGTGACACCTCCCCTGGACAGGGCTGGCCTCTCCTGTTCATTTTTACAGAGGAGGACATAAGGCCCCGAGGTTCCAGTTTCCGGTCTACCTTATTTTCCCTACAGACCTTTGAATTCTTACCCCAGCCCTTTTCTCTTCCTTTACGGTGTGACTGTTCTCTTACTTGGAGAAGCAGGAGGACAAACAGACGCGCTTGTGCGCGCAGCACAGACACCACCTTTCCAGCCCCACACAATCCAGAATGCTCTACGCTGTGGCCTGGTGCCGCAGGTGCAGCCTTCTAGGCGTCCAAACCAGACGTTCCCAGCCCTGGTTCGAAAGGAACAGGTGCCCACGGGTTCACGCGTGAAGCCCGCTCCC
>NC_138385.1:15400362-15451714 GCF_054177405.1 Leptonychotes weddellii
ATATAAGGGAGGAAAGGAAACTCACCCACAATCCCTCTCCCCAAACATAATCACAGCTCATAGTATTTCCTTCCTGCAGGAGGCCTTTGGATGGACCTCAGACACTTCCAAGGAGGCCCAGCTGTGACCAGGACCGTGGAGGCAGTCGGGCTCCCTCGGTGCCTTGCCCACAGCGTAGGCTGCCGGCCAGGGCTTCCTAAGGAAGCAGAAGCCTCCCAGCCCCTTCCCACAGGACTCCCCTCCTTCAACTCATGAAATCGAACTGAGACTCTCCCACTCTGCTTCCTTGCGGCCTCCAGTGGTGGCTGAGGCCGGCCGGGTCCTCTGCAGGCCCGGAGCCCCTCGCCCCGGGCGCTTGTGCGCGGCTGAGCCCGAGCCGCTGAAGCAGGAAGCCCTTTGGTGGGGGCGTGCATTGTCGGCCTCCTCCAGGCAGCGGTGGCCTGCGGAGGTTCCTTGACCTCAGCGGCCCCAGGCTGACCCCCTGCCAGAGGAGAGGAGCCCGACTGCCAAGAATGCAGTGGAATCCCGCTGAGGCTGGAGCCGTGGCCGAGAAAATGTGCGGAATGCCATTTGTTAAGACACACTGGCCTTTGCACAGAAAAGCTCTTTGGGCTTCAACAAAGGTAGGACGCATTGTTTCGGGACTAAGGGTCTGATCCAAGTTCACTTCGGTCTGTCTCAAAAGAAGGACGCCAGCTCATTAAAAGCAGCAAAGTAGCGGAGCTGCAGAGATGACTTGAACTTGACAAAGTTCCCACCCTGTCTCCATTTGGAGCCCCATGTCAAATCTCCTGTTCAAAAAAAAAAAAAAAAAAAACGACGACAAAAAACTCTTGGGCTGTTCACAAAAGGGATTATTCTTTTAAGGATCAGTCCACTGATAGACAGTGTAAGGAAAAGATTTTGAAATTACTATTATTTAGAAAATTATTATTATTATTATTTTAGAAATGATCGTTATTATTAATTTTCACTAACTTGAGGAGTTCCCATTTTGGCGATGGGGGAGAGTGTGTGTTGGGGAGAGGCACCTGGTGGAATAAAATCATAACTAGACTGGAACTGCCTAACATTTGCCTAATACTTTCCAGTTGACACACTGTTCAATAAAATCACTTTTTCATATATTTAAATAAAGTGAAAATAAACAAAAACACAAAAAAATAAAGTGTAACCCTGGGAATAAGCAGAGAAGTATGGGCTATTATTTTGGTGAAATAGGAAACTGAGGCCACTAGGAGGTAAAGAGACAGGCCTCTGCTGAGCAGGCTTAGAGAGTAAGGATACCGTTAATAACACACCCATCATCATCATCATCATCATCATCATCATCATCATCCTGTCAATAATATTGGTTTCAGAGGTAGAGGTCAGGGATTCATCAGTCTTATATAACACCCAGTGCTCATTCCATCACGTGCCCTCCTTAATGCCCATCTCCCAGTTAGCCCATCCCTCCATGCTCCTCCCCTCCAGCAACCCTCAGTTTGTTTCTTATGCTTAAGAGTCTCTTATGGTTTGTCTCCCTCTTGGGTTTTATTTATTTATTATTATTATTTATTATTATTTATTTTTTTTTTCCTCTCTTCCCCTATGACCCTCTGTTTTGTTTCTTAAATCCACGTATCAGCGAGATCATATGATACTTGTCTTTCTCTGATTGACTTCTTTCGTGTTCTAAGGGCTTGGAATGCATTTGCTTGTCTCACTAACCACGATCCTATGAAGGAAGGTATCATTACCCTTTGCGTTTTATAAATGAGGAAACAACAGCATAGGGATGTTGGGTACCTTGCTCGAAGTCACACAGCTAATATGAGTCCGGACATGGATTTGAACCCGGGACCTCTGCAACTCCCGATTCTGGTTCCCCTCGCCCTTTCTCCTCAGCAGAATGGAAAGAGCATCTAAGCAAGGACTCTGGTCCATGGTGGCCCTGTCACGTGCGGCCCCAGCGCATGTTCCGTCTTGCAGCGCTTACCGGGTGATTACTGTATGTACAGGCTATGTGCGTGTGGGGGAGATGGGTGGTGGTGAGGAGTGAAAGAGAGGTGAGCTTCAAGAAATGTACTTATTTTCTTATGGTAAGTGTATTTATTTATTACTCCTGTCCTCACTGTGTTTATGCTCTAGGGTGAGAGACAAATGTGTGAACATCTAATGAGGTGGAATGCGAAAGGCTCAAGGGAGGTATTGGTAACCTGCTGGGGGAGCTGGCGCCTCAGCTTGATGCACGAAGGGGAGAAGGGCCAGAGGTTTGAACGGAACGCTGAGGAAGTTAACTTTTACCTGTAGGTGATGAGGAACAATTTTGAGGAGAATGACAGAAGGACGTGACGTGCCCTGCTTTATAAGGAAGAGGATAGGAGAGACAGGGCTGCATTCCTTCTGGAAGCTTCTGCGGAGAATCGGTTTCCTTCCCTTTGCCAGCTTCTAGAGGCTGCCTGCCTGTCTTCTTAGTAAATGGCCCCTTCCTCCACCTTCCGAACCACAAGTACAGCATTTTCGAATCTCTCTCTGACCTCTGCTTCCATTGTCATATCCGCTTCTCTGACTCTGATCCTCCTGCCTCCCTCTCAGAAGGACCTTGTGATGACATTGGGTCCATCAGGATAATCTAGGATAACCTCCGCAATTCAGGATCCTTAACATAATCACATCTGCAGAGTCCCTTTTGCCATGGAAGTTCACAGGCTCTGGGGATTGGAACATGGGCATCTTTGGTGGAGGGGGGGAGCATGACTTACCCTGCCATGCCTAGGATCCCTGAAACCACCTATTTCTCAAGTAACTTACAGACGAAGGGGTGCCTGTCAGCTGCAATGATTTAGGTTTTCTTCCTGGCACTTGGTGAAACTGTGGCAGAGACATCATATGGGACAAGAGTGGTCTCTCCACGACTCTCCCCTGCCACTCACAGGGGTCTCTGACAATGAGACATGTCACTGACCTCAGAAATGAGCCACTCGGGGCCCCTGACTGGGCTACTGCTGAGCTCAGAAGGAAAGATTTAAGAATCGAGGGAACCTCAAAAGAGCTTAATTCAAAGACTTTCACTGAGCTGCTTTTTTTTTTTCTTCTTTTCTTTTCTTGGCCACAGACTTTGCTAGCTGCTAGAGATATAACCATGAATAAGATTTGGCCCGGCTCTCAAGATGCTCACGGTCGAGTGGGGAAGGCAGATAAACAATGCAGTACCGTGTGACAAGTGTCCCCGCGGCTGCATAGCCTCCAGAAAGTTGACGCCTCCATGAGGCCTTCGGGGACAGCTGTAGGGGCCAAGCTAACCTGATGGAAGGAGGAACCAATAAAGAGCTAACATACATCGAGAGCTCTACAATTAACCTAAGCACTTTACATATGTGAGCTCATTCGTGCCTCATAACTCTCATTATGCCCACTTTATAGACGTGGCACAGAGAACTTAAGTGACTTGTCCAAGGTCACACAACCGGCCAGTGGCAGAGCTGCGATCAAGGCCAACTGGCTTCAAAGACCATCTTTTTAACCACCCTGGGATACTCGGCCTGCTTGAAGATGTTCTGCTTGGGTTGGCTCCCTGAGGGGCTGGGATGACTGAGGTAGATCTCCAGACTAAAGCAGAACTACCCCTGACTTCAGAGTCTCTGAAAAATTTGTTCTTGGAAATAATCAGCTGGCAATTCTATCTGTGACTCTAGCCCTTGAGGAACTGTGGGAGTGCAAGCAGGTTTTCCTGTTTCACCAGAAGAAAACAAAATGGGAGAGGCAAATACAGTGGTGAAAAGAAAAATCCCCCCTGCTATTCCCCCTGAAAGAAAGCAACGTGCTTTCAAAACTCCGTGCACACACTTCTCCTCTCCTTACGGGGTTAACGAAGAGTTGACTAGATAAATATCTTGATTCTATGCTGGACCCTCTAATTTAAACCCCATCCATTTGGCTTTTAGACAAGGGTTGAGTTAAAGCTTCTTTTGCTCTATGAATAAATGGTTTGCTGAGCAAATGAATGGTGTAAACCCAAATGCCTGGATGAATTAAAGAGAACAAATGTCTCAACCCCCCTCAAGCTCTGCCGACATATACACTTACATAAAGAAATAATATGTTGATTAAAATCATTCTTCATCATTCAGCGGACCCTCCGAGGACTTCTATGTAATCGTCGTGTTAAGCTCAACCTAATGACTGTATGAAAATAACCTTGGAAGGAGCTCGTGGGGTCTGGCGCAGTCCACCTCTGCTTTCGATCACTTCGTGTATACATATAATAAGCTTTAGGGCTTTAGCATTCCTTGACATTTAGTTTAGTTATTTTATAAACTGTCTTCAAAGGGGTCTTTAAAAGACATCTTCCCCCCACCTCATATTTCATGGCATTATTTGAGCTCGGTGTGTTTTGAATATATTGCAGCTGAGCTTCTGGAAATAAAGTGGAAGGTTCTGAGTGGTGTAGTCTCCGGGGACTAGACGGGCCTTCTGCCCGACAAATACCTGTCTTTGGAGTCAGCCACCAATGGCCACCCCTTCTGTGATTCCCAGGCAGAACGGGCTGCTCGCCCGCATGCCGGCTGCACCTGGCACGGACCCTGTCACAACACTGAGCACGCCGCCCAGCACATGCCATGTGTGCGCGTCTGGCTCCTTCACTTGACTCTTAATGCCTCCAGGGCGAGGGCCCTTTCGAAGTTTATTCTAATGATTTTTTAAAAAAAAAAAATGATTTATTTTAAAGTAATCTCTATACCCAATGTGGGGCTCAAACTCATCTCCCCGAGATCAAGAGTTGCATGCTCCTCTGACTGAGCCAGCCAGGAGCCCTTCTAAAGCTTTTTTTAAATTGAAGTATAATTGACATACAATATCCTATTAGTTTCAGGGGGTACATCATAGTGATTTGATATTTTTACACATTACGAAATGATCCCCACGATTAAGTCTAGTTACCATGTGTCACCATAAAAAGTTGTGACAATATTTCTGACTATATTCCCTATGCTGTACTTTTCATCCCTGTGTCTCATTTATTTTATAACTGGAAGTTTGTGCCTCTTAATTCCCTTCATCTATGTTGCCCACCCCCACCCCATAACCACCAGTTTGTTCTCGGGATCTATGAGTCTGTTTGTTTCGTTTTGTTTCTAAGATTCCACATATAAGTGAAATCATATGATAATTTGTCTTTGTCTTATTTCTCTTAGCATAATAGCTTCTAGGTCCATCCATGTTGTTGCAAATGGCAAGATTTCATTATTTTTATGGCTGAGCAATATTCCATTGTGTATATATACCACCTCTTCTTTATTCATTCATTTGTTGATGGGCACTTATGTTGTCAAAAGGTTTTTGGGTTTTTTTTAAAGATTTTATTTATTTATTTGAGAGAGAGAGAGAGAGCGAACAGGCAGGCAGAGCAGGCAGAGGGAGAAGTAGGCTCCCGCTGAGCAGAGAGCCCAATGCGGGGCTCGATCCCAGGACCCCGGGATCGTGACCTGAGCTGAAGGCAGATGCTTAACTGACTGAGCCGCCCAGGCGCCCCTGTTGCCTAAAGCTTTTAACAACTCTTTTAATTATGCAAGTAATACCTGAAAACAACTTCCTTGTAACAAGAATAACGATAAAACAACATCTCTTCTTCGTTCTCCTATTCCTATTCCCTCCATATTAATTAATCATTAATTAAGATGGTAAATGTACTTAATCAAGTACAGTTGACCTTTGAACAACACAGGGGTTAGGAGCACCGACCTTCCATGTGGTCAAAAATGTGCATGTAGGGGCGCCTGGGTGGCTCAGTCGTTAAGCGTCTGCCTTCGGCTCAGGTCATGATCCCAGGGTCCTGGAATCGAGCCCCGCATCGGGCTCCCTGCTCAGCGGGAAGCCTGCTTCTCCCTCTCCCACTCCCCCTGCTTGTGTTCCCTCTCTCGCTGTGTCTCTCTGTCAAATAAATAAAATCTTTAAAAAAAATATGCATGTAATTTTTGATTTCCCCCAAACTTTACTAAGAGCCTACTGTTCACTGGAAGCCTACGGATAACATAAGCAATCGATGAACATATATTTTGTATGCTGTATCTATTATATACTGTATTGCAATAAAGTAAGCTAGAGAAAAGAGAATGTTAAGAAAAATCATAAGGAAAGGAAAATCATAAGGAAAATAAAATACATTTACAGTACTGCATTGTATTTATCGAAAAATATTCGCGTCTAAGGGGACCTGCGCAGTTCAAACCTGTGTTGTGCCAAGGGTCAACTGTATACAGTGCAGTAAGTATATTCACATTGTTGTGCAACAGATCTCTAGAACGTGTTGTTCTTGCAAAACTGAAAACTCTATGCCCATTAAACACTGTCCCCCACCTCCCCTACCCCTGGCAACCACCTTTCTACTTTCTGTCTCTGTGACTTTCACTACTCTAGCTCATCAGTACAACCGTAAATATTTATCCTTTCGTGACTGCCTTATTTCACTTAGCATAATGACTTCAGGGTGGCTCCATGGTGTAGCACGTGTCAGAATTTCATTCTTTCTTAAAGTTGAATAATATTCCACTATACGGCTATCCCGCATTTTGTTTATCCTTTCGTCTTTCAGGGGACTTTGGGGTTGCTTCCATTTCTTCGTTGTTGTGACTGATGCAACAATGAACACAGGTGTGCAAATATCTTTTTTGAAATCCTACGTTAAAGTCTTTTGTGTATCTACCCAGAAGTGGAATTACTGGCTCATAGGGTAATTCTATTTTTAATTTTTTGAGGACCCACTGGACTGTTTTCCAGAGCAGTTGCCCCAGTTTGCATTCTGACTGACAAGGCACGAGGGCTCTGATTTCGCTGCACCCCTGCCAAAACTTGATGTTTTCTGTTCTGTTGATAATGGCCATCCCCACTGGTGTGAGGGGATAACTCATTGTGGTCTTGATTTGCGTTTCTCCAATGACTACTGATGTGGTGCATCGTTGGCTATTTGTATATCTTCTTTAGAGAATTGGGTGTTGCAGTCCTTTGCTTATTCTTTTAAATTTTTAAAAATTTTTTAGGGGGGGAGGGGCAGAGGAGAGAAAGCGGTGGGGGGCGGAGAGAATCTTAAGCAGGCTCCATGCCCAGCACGTTGGAGCCCCTCGCAGGGCTAGATCTCACATCCTTGAGATCAAGACCTGAGCTGAATCAAGAGTTGGATGCTCAACTGACTGAGCCGCCCAGGCGCCCCTCCTTCTCTTGTTTATTTTTTAAAGATTTATTCATTTATTTGAGAGAGAGAGCATGAGCAGGAGGAGCTGAGGGAGAGGGAGAGAGAATCCCACACAGACTCCACACTGAGCACAGAGCCTGCCTCGGGGCTCAATCCCAGGCCCCTGAGATCATGACCTGAGCCAAAACCAAGAGTCAGACACCCAACTGACTGTGCCACCCAGGGGCCCCTCCTTTGCGTTTTTTTTTTTTTAAGTTTTATTTATTTGACAAACAGAGACAGCGAGAGAGGGAACACAAGCAGGGGGAGTGGGAGAGGGAGAAACAGGCTTCCCGCGGAGCAGGGAGCCCGATGCGGGGCTCGATTCCAGGACCCTGGGATCATGACCTGAGCCGAAGGCAGATGCTTAACGACCGAGCCACCCAGGCGCCCCTCCTTTGCTTATTTTTAATCAGCTTATCTACTTTTGTTGTTGCTGAGTTGTATCAGATTCATGATTTGCAAATAAGTTCTCCCATCACATAGGTTGCTTTTTTATTCTGTTGATTATTTCCTTGGATGCACAAAAGTTTTTAAGTTTGATGTAGCCCCATTTATCCATTTCTGCTTTTGTTGCCTGTGCTTTTGGTGTCCAAACAATATCCAATATCCAAACAATCATTGCCCAATCCGATGTGCTGACGCTTTTTCTCTATGTGTTCTTCTGGGCATTTAACGTTTTGGGTCGTAAGTTTAGGTCTTTAATCCATTTTAAGGGCAGGGTCAACATCATTCTTTTGTATGTGGATATTGAGTTTTCTCTACACCATTTGTTGAAGGAACTATCCTTTCCTCATTGTGTGGTCTTGGCACCCTTGGTGAAGATCATTTGACCATATACACAAGGGTTTATTTCTGGGCTCTCTATTCTGTTCCATTGGTCTGTATATCTGTCTTTATGCTGATAATGCACTATTTTAAATTTTTTTTTTTAAAGATTTTATTTATTTATTTATTTGAGAGAGAGAGAGAGAGAAACAGCATGAGAGGGGAGAGGGTCAGAGGGAGAAGCAGGCTCCCTGCCGAGCCGGGAGCCCGATGTGGGACTCGATCCCAGGACTCCGGGACCATAACCTGAGCCGAAGGCAGTCGCTTAACCAACTGAGCCACCCAGGCGCACCGATAATGCACTATTTTAATTACTATTACTTTATAGTAGGTTTTGAAATCTGAAGTGTGAAACCTCCAACTTTGTCCTTTTTTTAAGTTTTGGTTGTTAAGAGGTCCCTTGAGATTCCCTATGAATTTTACCATTTTTTTCTAATTCTATAAAAAATGCCATTGGCATTCGGATGAGGATTGCCTTGAATTTGTAGATCCCTTTGGGTAGTATGGACATTGTAACATTGTGTCTTCCAATCCACATACATAGGTTGTCTTCCATTTATTTGTATCTTTTTTGAATTTCTTTTAGAAAAAAATGTTTTTAGTTTTTAGTGTACAAGTCTCTTACCTCTTTGATTAAGTTTATTCCTAAGTATTTTATTCTTTTGGATGCTAATGCAAATGAGATTGTCTTCTTAATTTCATTTTCAGATTGGTTATTTTTTAGCTTATAGAAATGCGATTGACTTTTATGTGGTAATTTTGTATCCTGCAACTTTGCTGAAATTGTTCATTAGTTAATGTGGAATCTTTAGGGTCTTTTACATGTAGAATTATGTCATCTGTGAGCAGATAATTTTACCTCTTTCTTTCTAGTTTGGATGCCTTTTATTTCTTTTTCTTGCTTAATTTCTCTGACTAGAACTTCCAGTACTATGTTGAATAGAAGTGGCAAGAGTGGGCATCCTTGCCTTTTTCCTGGTCTTAGAGGAAAAGTGTTCAGTCTTCCACTGTTGAATATGATGTTAGCTATAACCTTTATTATATTGAAGTAGTTTCCTTCTGTTTCTAGATTGTTGATTGTTTTTTATCATGAAAGGGGGTTGACTTTTGTCAAATGCTTTTTCTGCTTCAACTGAGATGATCTGGCAGTGTTTTGGTCCTTCATTCTGTGAATGTGGTGGATTAGATTGATTGATTTTCATCTGCTGAACCTATCCTTGCATTCTAAGTATCAATCCAATTTAGCCATAGGGTATAATCCTTTTAATGTGTGGCTGAATTCAGTTTGCTAGTATTTTGTTGAGGACTTTTGCATCAGCATTCATCAGGGATATTGGTCAGCAGGGTTTTTGTGGTGTCCTTGTCTGGCTTTGGTATCAGGGTAATGCTGCCCTCATTGGATGAGTTTACAAGTGTCCCCTCCTCTGTGTCTAGATCCTTTTCAGGCACTTACAGAGGTGTATATATGTGCAGAAATCTGTAGTTTTGTTTAGAATGTTTTCTTAAAACTTAAATGATATCAGACCAGGCAGATTTATTTTGTTCAGTTGGTTTTCATGCAAGAGTCGGCTTGGAGAGCTTTTCGTGGTGATACCTATCAAGTCCTCCCCATTCTTTTAAGCGGCTACACAGTCTTCAGTTGGTATGTAATTGTCTCCTATGTCTTAGGCGCTGTGCTAACCATTAGGTGTCAGAGGGGGAAACAGTGTTGTGATATACCTGTGAATAAGACAAGCAAGACCTCTGCCCTCAGGGAGCTTACATTCTAGTTGGAAGAGGAAGACTGTAACCCACTTTGTAAGTCAATTTCTGATTATGGTAAATGCTATGATGAAAATAAAAGGGTCATGTAATGACATGGCCTGGAGATTGGAGGGTTCTTGAGTTGGTCAGGGGAGGCTTTGAGGAGCCATCCCTGTGACATGTAAATGTTTGTTGAGTGAATGAATGAATATGTTCAATAAAATATTGACAGAATGAATAAATAGAAGTGAGTTGGTTTCTGGTAGGAACATGTTTATCATTCCATAATGTATATAGCTATAGCCTTCTATAGAGAGTTAACTGTCTGCCACGGGTAGGCCATGGGATGGGTAAGACCAGATGTCCCAAGGTTCGATGATGTTCTAACTCAAGAAGGAGCCATGTGAGTCAACTTTGGAGACCAGGATTTTTGCTGCTGGGTAATTTGAAGCTTTGAAGTTCACGAGCAGATGGCCTTCTCCTAAGGGGAGGGTTTAAGAGATGAGTTGCCACGAGTCTAGTGTGGCTAAAGTCACCTGCACACCACCACCTGGCAGAGGCAATTACCGGATGTGTACCAGCAGGGAAGGTTGAACTGAGAAAAAGGGATGAGTTGAAGGGTACAGGAAAAAGTGTAGAGTAGCTAAGTGGCATCAGACCTTCCCAGAACAGGGCCACCGCTGGAGATCATGGTATCAGCTCCCTCTTTTTATCTGAGGCTGACAAAGAGTGAGAAAGCCCCTGTTAAGCCTCCATTTCCTCCATCACTGAGAGGGACACAGATAGGAGTAGCTCTGTCGGGAAGGTGGGAAAGCCATGGGAGCCAAGGAGACAGAGCTGATGTCAGAGCCAGAGACACCATTCTAAGTGACACTGTGGCCTTTTGGCACTGGGCAGATAGGAGTGGCTATGGACTGAGTGGCCAGCCCAGAGAATATCCTGTGGCTTTACCCCTAGAAGTGTGACAGTAGCCAGAGATGAGACTTCTCACTTGTCCAGGTCTTGTGTAACAGCACCCATGGGGATTTGGCTGGATTTTCATGAATCACTAACCTGATGGGGAGTTCTGATGTTTCTGTTTGGATCCCCAAAGGAAGTTACATATCCATGGAGATAGATACATCTTTTCTCTGAAAACTCACTTCATGACTGTGGCCTGTTAAACATATTCCCCCATAATCAGGCATGGATTCAAACCACTTGAAGTATGGCGCCATTCAAAAACCTGCAGTGGGGGCGCCTGGGTGGCTCAGTTGGTTAAGCGTCTCACTTCCACTCAGGTCATGATCTTGGTCCTGGGATCAAGCCCCTGCATCGGGTTCTGCACTCAGCAGGGAGTCTGCTTCTCCCTCTCCCTCTGCCCCTCCCTCTGCTCCTGCTCTCTAGCTTGCTCTTTCTCTAAAGACAACAAACAAACAAACCTGGAATGGGACCTGGGAGTCCTGCCTCCCAGCCTGTGACATTTTGCATACTTCCCAACTTCTCTGGACAGCACTTCCTCACCTATAACGTGATGAGGCCGGACTAGATGATTTCAACTGCTCCTTCCAGCATGAGACTCAATGATTAGATGACTTTCGAAAATGTAGATAGAGTCCCCTGGGGCCCGTGGCGATTTCATGAAAACCACAGAGGTCAAATAGGTCCAAGCCTCTTGGGTTCGGAGGAGGAAATGTAGGACATTATTTACAAGATTTGCTAGATCCTGAAGTAGTCGGGTTTGTCAAATATGCAGTGAAGAAGGAAACGAGAAACCCAAGATTAAACATGAAGGGACAAGAAGAAAAGATCAAAGCCTTGGTGCTTTCTTCCCCAGTTGCAAAGTGCAGCTGTCGGGACTTCCCCCCCGAAGCTCTGCCCCGCCCCCACCACCCACTCCTGAATCTAAGACAGCCTCTCATCTTATCGCCCCTTTTCCTTTGTTTCTGGAGGATCAGGCTTCATTCCAGGCAGAGTCCCACAGAATAGGTGGGTGGGTGACTCTGGTGGTCAACGTTTGGGGTATCTCGAGTTTTTCCAGTTTGGGACTACTCTGCTCCCAATGATGTAGAAATCTACTTTCAAGGGGCGCCTGGGTGGCTCAGATGGTTGGGCGTCTTCCTTCGGCTCAGGTCATGATCCCAGGGTCCTGGGATCGAGTCCCTCATCGGGCTCTCTGCTCCTTGGGAGCCTGCTTCTCCCTCTGCCTCTCTCTCTCTGTCTCTCATGAATAAATAAATAAAATCTTTAAAAAAAAAAAAAAGAAATCTACTTTCAAGGAATTTTTCCCGAATGTTTGGTAGTAGGAAGAGATGGCTGCAGAGTTGGATCTAGTTCTCTCCACTCCAGATGAAGCTATGGTAACATTAAACTATTTTGTCAATGCAATGGAGCCCAGAACCTAAAGGGAACTATATCTCTTACCCCTGCCACAGAAGTTAAGTGCAGGGAGCAGAAGTTTGGGAAATTGGGCTTTAATCTTTGCAATGATTTTTTTTTTTTTGCAGTAATTAAAAAAAAGAGAATAACAGTTTGGAATATTCTGCTTTTTATTTTGATGTCACTTAGTCTAGAATAGGCAGCCAATGGTGGGGCCCTCAGTAAGGACCCACATTCCATATAGGCCACGGAGTCTACACTGTGAAATTGAAGAAGGGGTGCCAAAAGTTCTGGGTTGTGGAGTTGCAAAACTTGCTCCTGACAAAGTGGGAGGCTGGGACCACCCAGACGACACCATGACTCAAAAGATTGGGTCCTGCCAAAGCCACCTGCACTCACCAGGGTCAGCTCTCTTTAGGGGAGGACTTGAGTCGGGGGCATGGTGGCCACAGGAAAGGTGAGGCCAAGGCGAGGGATGTGGGTGCAGTTATACTTCAGAGATAGTGCAAGTTCAGGTCCAGACAATCACAATAAAGTGAGTCAGATGAAGTTTTCGGTTTCCCAAGTGCATATAAAAATTATCTTTACACTATACTGTAGTCTCTTAAGTATGCAAATAGCATTATGTCTAAAATAACAGTGTACATACCTTAATTTAAAAAGAATTTATTGCTGAGAAATGCTACCCATCATCTGAGCCTCAGTGAGTCATAATCTTTTTGCTGGTGGAGGGTCCTGCCTTGATGTTGATGACTGCCGGCTGATCAGGGTGGTGGTTGCTGAAGACTGGGGAGGCTGTGGCCGTTTCCCAAAATAAGACAACAATGAAGTTTGCTGCATCGATTGGCTCTTCCTTTCACAAATGATTTCTCTGTAGTTTGTGGTGCTGGCTGCTAGCATTTTACCCACAGCAGAACTTCCAGAATCGGCGTCCACCTTCTCAAACCCTGCTGCTGTCTTATCAACTAAGTTGATACAATAGTCTAAAAATTTTGTTGTCATTTCAATAATCTTCACAGCATCTTCACCAGAAGTAGATTCCATCTCAAGGAAACACTTTCAGGGCGACTGCATGGCTCAGTTGGTTGATCGTCTGCCTTCGGCTCAGGTCATGATCCCAGGGTCCTGGGATCGAGCCCTGCGTCAGTGCGGAGCCTTCTTGAAAGATTCTCTCCCTCTGCCTCTCCCCCTACTTTTTCTCTCTCTCTCTCAAGATAAAATAATAAATCTTAAAAAAAAATAGAATGGCAAATCCTTTCCAGAAGCTTTTCAATTGACTTGGCCCACGTCCATCAGAGGCATCACTATGTATGGCAGCTAGAGCCTTACAGAGTGTATTTCTTTTTAAAAATATTTTATTTATTTATTTGAGAGAAAGAGATAGAGCATGAGTGGGGGGTGGGGAGAGGGAGAAGCAGGTTCCCCACTGAGCAGGGAGCCCGATGCAGGGCTCGATCCCAGGACCCTGAGATCATGACCTGAGCCGAAGGCAGACGCTCACCGACTGAGCCACCCAGGCGCCCACAAAATGTATTTTCTAAATAAGACTTAAAAATTGAAATGACTCCTTGATCCACGGGCCGCAGAGTGGATGTTGTGTCAGCAGGCATGAAAACAACATGAAGGTCATTGTCCATCGCCATCAGAGCTCTTGGGTGACCAGGTGCATTGTCAGTGAGCAGTCATGTTTTGGAAGAAATCTTTTTTTTTTTTTTTTCCTGAGTAGCAGTTCTCAACAGTGGGCTTATAATATTCAGTAAACCATGTTGTTTGCAAACAGATGTGCTGTCATCGAGGCTTTGTTGCTCCATTTATAGAGCACAGACAGAGTCGATTTAGCATATTTCTGAAGGGCCCTAGGATTTTTGGAATAGGAAATGAACCCTAGCTTCAACTTAAAGTCACCGGCTGCATTTGCCCCTAACAAGAGAGTCAGCCTGTCCTTTGAAACTTTGAGGCCAAGCATTGACTTCTCCTGTGTAGCCATGAAAATCCTTTCTGGCTGCTTCTCCCAAGGTAAGGCTGCTTCGTCTACACTGAAAATCTGTTGGTTAGCGTAGCCTCCTTTATTAATGATCGTAGCTCGATCTTCTGGAGAACTTGCTGCTTCCCTTTGCCCTTTTAGGTTCTGGAGACGGCTTCTTTCCTTAAACCTCACGAACCAACCCCTGCCAGCTTCCAACTTGTCTTCTGCAGCTTCCCCACATCTTTCAGCCTCCAGAGAATTGAAGAGAGTTTGGATTTTGCTCTGGATCAGGCTTTGGCTTAAGGGAATGTAGTGGTTGGTTTGATCTTCTCTCCAGACCACTCAAACCTTCTCCACACCGGCAAGAAGGCTCTTTTGCTTTCTTCTCATTCATGTATTCACTGGACCAGCGCTTTCAATTTCCTTTGAGAACTTTTCCTTTGGCTGTGTAGTGCGAGAGATCTTTCGGTCTAGCTCAGCCTTTGACGTTCCTTCCTCACTAAGCTTAATCATTTCTAGCCTTTTTTTTTTTTTAAGATTTTTATTTATTTATTTATCTGAGAGAGAGCGAATGAAAGAGAGAGAGAACACATGAGGGGGGAGGGTCAGAGGGAGAAGCAGACTCCCCGCCGAGCAGGGAGCCCGATGCGGGACTCGATCCAGGGACTCCAGGATCATGGCCTGAGCCGTAGGCAGTCGCTCAACCGACTGAGCCACCCAGGCGCCCTCACGTCTAGCTTTTGATTTAAAGTGAGAGACATGCGACTCTCCCTTTCACTTGAACACTTAGAGGCCACTGCAGAGTTAGTAGTAGGCTTAATCTCAATATTGTTGTGTCAGGGAATAGGGAGGCCAGCGGAGAGGGAGACTGGTGAATGGCTGGTCAGTGGAGTGGTCAGAACACATACATTTATCAGTTAAGTTTGTCATCTTACAGGGCATAGCTCGTGGCACCCCAGAATAATTACAATAGTGACATCAGAGATCAGTGATCACCGATCGTCATTACAAATATAATAATGAAAAAGTTTAAAGAGTTTGTGAGAAAAAGTGAGAGTTTATGAGAAAAAGTTTGAAGAGTTTGTGAGAACAAAGCTTGTGAGAATTACCAAAATATGACACAGAACCACGAAGTGAGCAGGTGCTGTTGGGAAAATGGCATCTATAGATTTGCTCGACATAGGCTCACCACAAACCCCCCATCTGTAAAAAAGCCGGTATCTGCGAAGCGCAATGAAGTGAAGTGCATAAAACGAGGTATGCCTGTCATCCCATGACGCAGCTGTGGGGATCAAGCGCCCTGGCACATCCCCATCCCAGGGTAATAAGGGAGTGACGACTGGAGACTCCATGGATCAGAAGGTGCTTGGGGAGCTGTCAGGTTAGGAAAGAAGAAAGGGAAGAAGACATGCGTTGTGGGGGGGAGGGTATGCTAAGGATATGACAGCCCTGGAGGAAGAGCAAGAGAGAGATTCACAAGGAGAGAAAGAGAGAGAGAGGGACAGAGGTGGTGGTGATGTGGCTCCAAGAAATGAAAATATTTAAAGTAAGAGCAGACTCATTTATCTTTTTCCTCAGATTGGGCTGGGGAGACTTGATTGGGGGTGGGCCTTGAAGGCCTGGCCACACTGGTCTCCTTCCCCATTTTACCTGGGCCCGTCCTGCCCCCAAGGCTTTGGTCAGAGGATTCTCTCAGTTCTGACCTCTTGCTCTGGTGGCCTGCGTGTCCTTCCTCTGCCCTCCCTCCACTTCTGGTGCCTTCTGCCATTCATCCTCTTCTCCTCTCTCTTTCTTTGGCTTTCCCCCGAACTCGGCCAGCACCACCTCCCCTGAAGCTGGCCTGAAGTCTCCCATTTTTAGTGCCTCTACCAAAGCTGAGGATTAGGCGGGACCCAAGGGCTCCGAGTCATGGTGACAAACTCCCAGTGAAGGACATTGTATATGTTCTGTGCTCAACAGGAATGTTGGCCTTTTTCTGCAGAATTGACAAACAATCCCGAGCCTGCGGAATTTGTCAAACGTAGCTCTCACCTCCTGCTGATATCCTCTGGGGCCTCACGTGAAGACGCTTCTGACCATTGGCTCCCTGTCTCACTGCAGATGGGTTTTAATAAGGTCATGCTATTGGTATTTTGTCCGTCGCAGTAAGATCTGTAGACTGCCCAAGTCACAGAGGGGAAAAACCCCCCAAACCAAATTAAGATCAACCTCATGTTTACTAGCCCAACGTGAATGTGCTTTATAGACTCCAAATGTGTAAATCAAGGTTGCCAACTCTTCATGCCTCCAGATGACTTCCCAACCCCAACCCTATCAGCAACTTGCTAGAGGTGACAACCATGGGTATGTTTGCCAAAGCGTGGTGGAAACGGTACTGTACTTTACGAGACCCCAGTCCTAGAGAGGTGGAGAGCCTATTGCCAAGCAATGCCCTCAAAAAAAAAAAAAAAAATCAGGACCCATGATGTGACCAGGCTGAGTGTGCTTACATGAACGGCAAGGGGAAAATATTTGAAATCGGGACTGTTGTATAAAATACAGGACATGTGTTTGCCAGAATTATGACAACCACTACTTTCTGTAAACCAAGGGAAGGGCCTCTGCAGGATCGCCAGGGACCCTTTGGAAACCTGGGACCCTTTGGAAACCTGGTCTTATTCCTACAGCTCCATGCCCCGCCCCCATACCCCTCCAGTCCTCACTCAGCTTTTGGGGTATTTAGAAGGCCTGGTCATCACTGAAGGCAAATGATAGAACACAGATTTTGAAAAGGACAGCTTTGCTGTTGCCAACATCATGGGCATGGTTTGTTAGGGTTTATTGGTTTTGGATGAGGATAGGAAGAAGGAGGAGGAATGCCATTGAGCCCTTCCAGCTAGAACTCTGCGAGCCATAGGACCTGGATTCTGCTGGGCCAGCATCCTGCCAGAGCTAAAGCAGTCCCGTTCTTTCTCGGGCTTTCTCTGCCCACTGTTTCCCGGTGCTCGCTTTCTCTGCACAGACAGAGGCAAACACAGAGATTCTGAACGGTTTTCAGGCCCCTCCTGGATTCCTTGTCATGTAGTTTAGATGCTTTAAAAAAAAAAAAAGAAGAGCAAAGTTGAAGTTTCAGAGAAGTTCTTATTTAATGCTGCATTGTAGACAAAAGTTTTCTGGTATGGCAGTGGGTTGGGCATAGACTAAAGGTCTAGAAAGTCTCTTCCACTATGACCGTCCTACGATTCTTTGATGTCAGGTATCCTAAGGAAGAAAAAAAAAGTCAATGTTTTCTTCAGGGGGAAGAATTTAGTCATTTTATTCGTGTTTAATTGTGAAATGATGAAGATTATTGTAAACTTTTCATCCAGTCAAGATGTCACGCCTGCGCATCTACCCATGGATGTCACGCAGAGCACGTCTTTGTGAATATGTGCGACTGCATTGTGACAAGAACATGAAGTCTTGCCCAGGACGGGGGTGCTTCCTAAGAATCCGGTATTTCTTCAGATAAACACTAGGTGGCATGGAGAACTTGATAAATAGAAAACACTACTATCACAAATTGGAAAACAGAGGATGACCCTCTCCTTCAACTCGCAGCCATTGTAAAATCTCCCCATCGAGGTTCAACAGAACAACATCAGCAATATGGGGGACGTTGCTTATTGACACGTTCCCAAGGAGAACTGGGCCGAAGGAATTCGCTCACAAAATCTCCTCGTAAAATCTTTTTCTTGAGTATCACTTTATAAACACGATGATAAATTCAAAAATATAATTGTTACCATGACCAGATTCCTTAATAGAAAACAGTCTATTCCTGTCAGTGCGGATGTGTTTTTCATTTGAGAAATCCGGACAGACTTTTCTCCTCCCTCTTTTCCTTTATGAAATCAGCCAAGGGAGCAGGGGGGTGGGGAGAAACAAAGCAGACTCTGATCACTCTCCTCCAAACATCCCTTTGGATGAAAAAGCAGAATTTTCCCTGCCATCTTGACATTCCCAACATGTTCACTTCCCTGCGCTCGGGGCTGAAAGAGGAGCGACCATCTTTCCCATGAGGCCGAGTGGGAAAACGTAGGGAGCAGGGGTCCTAGCTAGAGTTCAATGGCTGGATCACTCCCGAGACTACCACATCCTCTCCTTTGCTTGGCAGATCCTGGAGGGAAAAGCAAAGCTCCATCACACCAAGACCTTCTTCTGGCCTTCTAGTCCCCGAAGGTGCCAAAACACAGGCTCGAGTCAGAGGTAGAGGGTTTTGCTCCTTCGAGCAACGGAGAGCAGCATCTTCCAGGTACAATTTCTGAGAAGAGGAGGCAGGCGCAAGGCCTCCGAAAGGCTTCAGCTAGGTTAAGGGGAGCTGTCTTGTCATGGCTGAAACCTCCGCTGTATCAGCTTGAAATCTCATGCCTGCTTAGAGACCTGCGGCAGATAACCGAGACCCTCCGGGCTGGTCTTCTTAGGGACAGGGGTCAGGTGCCTGGCAATGCGAGTGTGTGGCTCTGCTCTGCCCTTGACCCGCTGCGTGGCCTCCCTGACCCTCGGCGTTCTCATCTGTGAAATGGGAATGAGATGAGTTGTGTGGAGGAGCAGATGAGATAGGAAGGCACTTTGAAGGCCATGTCATTACCACAGTGTCATTTTTCCAAAGCAGGAGCGGGAGAATCCGGACTGCACTTCTCTTGTCTTCTGAGTCTGAGCAGAAGCAGCAAGAACAGGACAGTCCAAGCACGAGGCCTGATCCCAGCAGTGCGAACCCAGATGACTGTCCTCCCATCCTGCATTTAGAAGGCGGCTCCCTGAATTTTTGCATTTTCTAAGTCTCTCCCTCTTGTTCCCTCATAAAGGAAATTCTGCGCCCAAGATCTCTTTTCAACCTGCTTTAAAGAGCAGATTTGTATCCGTCCACTTTTTGTTAATTAAATCGTGTTTATCTCCACAGAGGAAAAGTTAAAACACACACATAGACAAGCAGAATTTAACAGGGGTTTTAAACTCGAAGGAATATTTTCTTTCTTGAGGGTTTTGGGGACATTGCACTTATTTTTATTAACATATAATGTATTATTTGTTTCAGGGGTACAGGTCTGTGATTCATCAGTCTTACACAATTCACAGCGCTCACCATGGCACATACCCTCCCCAACGTCCATCCCCCAGCCACCCCATCCCTCCCCGCCCCTCCACTCCAGCAACCCTCCGTTTGTGGGGACATTGTATTTAAAAAACATTATCACCCGGTTGCATTTTCTCTGCAACTTTGGACATCTCTGTTTTTCTATTTCCTCTCTCTCTGGGAAGGAAGAGTCTGCTAACACAATTTCAGCAAGGATTATGTCCACTTTGTTAGTCTACAGCACTCCTCGGAAGGGATGGTCTTGTTTAAAAATTAATCAGGTAGGGGCACCTGGGTGGCTCTGTTGGCTCCTCGGCCCCTCCCCTTGCTCATGCTCTCTCTCTCTTTCTGTCAAATAAATAAATAAAATATTTTTTTAATTAATCAGGTAAATCCTTTTCTATAAAAACTACTACATCCAGGACGCCTGGGTGGCTCAGTTGGTTAAGCGTCTGCCTTCGGCTCAGGTCATGATCCTGGGGTCCTGGGATCGAGCGCCGCGTCGGGCTCTTGGCTCAGCAGGGAGCCTGCTTCTCCCTCTGCCTGCCGCTCCCCCTGCTTGTGCTTTCTCTCTCTCTCTCTCTCTCTGGCAAATAAATAAAAAAATCTTAAAAAAAAAACCTACCATATACTAAATGATCAATTTTGCAAATGTGGATTTTTTTTTCCTGAAGGAGATTCCCCCTTACCCCCTAACATTGTACGATGAAAAATTTTAAAAATAAAGCAAACTTGAAATATTTTTTCAGTGATTATCCATATACCGTCACCTGGATTTGGCCGCCAATGTTGGACTGCGTTGGTTTGGTCATCTATCTATGGATCCAGCCATCCCTCTGCCACCCACTAATCCATCTTATTTTCTTGACCCACAAATGTGGGCTTGGGCCAATTCAATTTGCTCAAAGTGAGAGCCATCTATTGGGACACTTGCGAAGCTTTCACTCGTTTCCTATTTACTTCAAAAGAAAAATCAGGACGCCTGGGTGGCTCAGTCAGTTAAGCGTCTGCCTTCGGCTCAGGTCATGATCACAGGGTCCTGGGATCAAATCCCATGTTGGGCTCTCTGCTCCGCAGGGAGCCTGCTTCTCCCTTTCTCCCTCTGCCTCTGCCTCTCTCTGTCTCTCATGAATACATAAACAAAATCTTTAAAAAAGAAAAAAGAAAAATCGCTGTTCCCCCGAAGACTTCATTTTCCCTGGAGAGCTTGCTCTGCATAGACACAAAGACAGTGCCCTTGTGCTGCGGTCCAAGGATGAAGTGCAGCTGTGCTGATGGACCGTTAGCCATGGCCCAGTGAGCCCAAGGTCAGACTGTTCCTGCTCTGTGCTGGGCCTGTGGCTCAGACTGCATGAAGAGCTTTCCGGGGCTCTGGTGGCTTAGATTACCACCTAGGTGACCCCACAAGTGACTGGCTGGTGGCATGTGTGTAGTATCTCCCTAGTAGCCTCTCCTACCGCTCCGTTCTCCTTGAAGTCAAATTAATGTCAGTTTCACCATCATTTCCCTGGGTTAGCCATGGGCCATCCGCAGCTTGCATGCCCCAAACCGTCAGGGCTTTATTATTTTTATTGGTCTACAAGGATCGCTGGCCACCTCCCCTGGGGTGTCGCCTTTCATCCTCCACTTGTATGCTGTGATCTTGCTTTCTAGTGGCCCTTCTTTATCTTAACCACAAAAAATGTAGTATGTGCCCTCTGACTATCTACTCAGAGCTAGCCTACCCCCAAATACTACATAAGTATTCTAAAAAGCTCGAAAAGTCCATCTTTTTTTCTTTTTTGGGGGAGTTGTTGCCTTACTGCTTAATATGTATTTATAAAGTATTCCAGCTTTATATGTATTTATAAAGTATTCCAGAGGCTATAGCCTCTGGGGAAAACCAACCTATTATAGTGTTTTTTGTTTGTTTGTTTTTTAGTTTCAGACATAGAATTTAGTGATTCATCAGTTCCCTATAACACCCCGTGCTCATTCCATCAAGTGCCCTCTTTAATGTCCATCACCCAGTTACCCCATCACCCCCCACACCTCCCCTCCAGCAAACCTCAGTTTGTTTCCTAGAGTTAAGAGTCTCTCATGGTTTGTCTCCCTCTGTGTTTTCGTCTTATTTCATTTTTCCTTCCCCTCCCCTATGTTCTTCTTTGTTTCTTAAATTCCACATATGAGTGAAATCATATGATAGTTGTCTTTCTCTGACGGACTTATTTCACTTAGCGTAAAAGTACTTCTTAATAAAAATTTTCACTGTCGCATTGTAATAGATCTCAGATAGGAGAACATGACTGAGGATTAACTAAAGACATTTATACTAAGGTGTGAGTGGCTGATAGACTCTTTTCTTCCCAGAGATTAATTGCATTTTTTTAAAAAGATTTTATTTATTTATTTATTTAACAGAGAGAGACACAGTGAGAGAGGGAACACAAGCAGGGGGAGTGGGAGAGGGAGAGGCAGGCTTCCCGCTGAGAAAGGAGCCCGACGCGGGGCTTGATCCCAGGACCCTGGGATCACGACCTGAGCCAAAGGCAGACACTTAACCGACTGAGCCACCCAGGTGCCCCTAATTGCATTTTAAAGGAAAGGTGCTTATCAGCTCAAAGGGATCTTGAAGTGGGAGTGTATGTGGCATATCACAATGAGGCTCATCCTAGTGACCCTTGCCGACTTCCGGGCCTGCGCTCCCTCAGTTCCCTTCACCCCTATGTACAAGGATTTGTTATGTCTGACTCTCTTTCCAGAGAATTTGCCAGTCCTTGCTCTAGAGCTTCTCCCTTTGATTTGGGTTTGCTTCCTGTGCCACTGCCTTGAGTAAATAACATCTTAAAGGGTCTTAGGTAGTTTCTGGAAAGTTTAGGAGTTTTCTAAACATGGAACAGATGCACAGAACATCTGGATGATAGGCTCTTGGCAATGCTTCAAGGGTCCCATTGTCACTGACAGATGGGGCCCATCTGCCAGGATGGGCATTTGGAAGCTCCTAAAGTTAAAAAGTCTCTGTTTTAATGGTGTATCTCAAATGAAATTTTGGGGGTATAGATCCCAATATAGTGCTCAAACTTTCTGCACCAATTTCCAAATCTTCACAGGGCACCAAATGCATGTTCTTCTTTTAAAAACGATTATTTCTTTTCTTTTCTTTTTTTTTTAAAAGGATTTTATTTATTTATCTGACAGAGAGAGACACAGCGAGAGGGAACACAAGCAGGGGGAGTGGGAGAGGGAGAAGCAGGCTTCCTGCTGAGCAGGGAGCCCGATGCGGGGCTCGATCCCAGGACCTTGAGATCATGACCTGAGCCGAAGGCAGACGCTTAACGACTGAGCCACCCGGGTGCCCGTCAAAACGATTATTTCTGTATTAGAAAGGTTTCATTGCGAACATAACCATAATGTACCCTACAAAACCAAAATAATTACAACGATCTCTTGTACTTTTCAAAGCACTTTTATGTATATTATCTTATTTGAGGCTCACAGCGGTGCTGATGGATATGCAGAGCAGATATATAGATATCCACTCTATAGATGAGAAAATGGAGCCCCAGAGAATTGAAATGACTTGCTCAGGGTCACACAGCTAATGAGTATCAGAACCCAATTTCGGATCGTCTGTCTCCTCTATTGTAGGACCGCTCTAACTGAGTTGATAAGGAAAGCCAACTTCTGAGAGTATTGCTCATATGAGACAGAAAGACTTGGGTTGGAGGCAGTTGGTATCTGGTCTTGAGCTTGGGTGGTGGCACTTCCAGTCTTCCCCAAGAACTGGGCTTAATAATTATTCAAACTCGGAAGAATGCTCTAGCTAAGAATTATGACAAAAAGAGTATGCTGAGCTCTAGGGCCAGTGTGTTATATGAGATCTGGGTGGAATCTTTGTGCTGTCCACTCCTACAAAACAGGACTAATCTTATTCCAGCAGATGACTCACTACCACACATCTCAAGACAGCATGGATTCACAGCAGTCCAAGCCACTTGGCCAAAGCAATCTTCAACTTGGGTCACCTTGTGAATCTCTCAGACCAATCACTCCACCTACCTTAGCAGACCCGAGGGTTCACAGGGTCACATTCTTTCTATCTTCGCTACAAAGAAGTGCCAACTCTGATCAGTGACCCAAGTTGGATGCCGAGAACAAACTGGGTAAGTGCCATTTTCCAGTCTTCTTGGAAGACTCTGTTGCATGCTATTTTCCCGAGAGCTTCTCACTGGCATTCAAGCCAAACATTATAGACAGGGCCTACTGCAAGACTCTGTGTGCTGTGATTTCAAAGAGAACTTGAAAACCAAACCCAATCTCTTATTGATGACCTTTGAACCCTTCTCTACTGTGGTTGGGTCATTGGAGTGGAACAGATATAAATATTATTGTTTATCTTTAGGCTGGATCTACTTGTCATCAAAATAATTGGTTGAAAGGTAAAAAATGTAGCTAAAGCAGTTGTGTGTGTGTGTGTGTGTGTGTGTACTAGCCAAAAATGCAGTGAAACAGTCTGTACCTACACACAGAAATCAGGAAACGGGTTTGTAACCGAAGATGCAGCCTCGTTTTAGAACGTGTCTAGTCCACCAAATAGGATAGCTAAAAGAAAGTCACTTTTTTGGGGGGGTGGTTCAGACACAAATGACAGATCAAACTAGAGAGGAAGACTTCTTTTTAAAGAAATGGCATTATCAAAGATAATCAAAAGAAGAGATTTCGGTATCGTGCTCAATTCTGAACCCAACTCCTGCCACTCTGCATCAGGATCTGTCTTTGATGCTGAAAATCTTACATGATCAGAGCTGATTTGGGTCTCAGCATTTAGTGGCGCCCACCAAGTCAACCTGTGATCCAAATCATTGATACCGTGCAAGAAACCAGTCATGGAAAGCTTAATTTTTTTTTATCCCCAAATTTCTCAACCTCATTTGAACAGAAATGGAAAATGACATTTCAAACTTTAATCCCTTAATATGTAGTCTGGTTCTTTCCAAAGGTTGCAAGGTTTCCAAATGCTGGAATTCATAATCAACTAACCATATGGAAACAGAATGTTCTACATATCTTGGCTTCCCGAATATTGTCAGAGTATGAGTGACTCTCTGTTGACATTATGCAGGACTGTGCGTGCAGGCAGTCCTACGTGCAGCCAGGGCAAACCCTTTCCTCTCATAAGACTCATGTCCCTACTGGGCCAAGTTCATCGGATGTTACATTTCTACCACCAAGCCTCTGCCCTTGCTGCTCCCCACCTCACCACCCCGTCCAGGATGCCTTCCTCACTTATCTTTCAAGATCCATCTCTGATTCCACCTTCCTGTGAAGAGGTCTTTGACTACTCCAACCAATAGGGATCTCTCCAATGCCTCCTAGATCTTGGAATTCATTATCTATATCAGACAAGTCGAGACTTCTTGTTGGTCTTGCCGTCCCCACCCACCCCACTCCAGCCCATTTCGAATTACATGGCAACCACCACAGCTCACCTCCTAAACTAGTCTCTCAGACAACAAGAGTGGGCTGGAAAATCAGGTGGTTAAATCTTCACCTTGGGGCTCCTCCACTTTCTAGAACAGTTCAAATGCCTCTCTGATCTTCCCTCAGTTTCTTCATCTAGCAGGAATGATGGTGCCTCTTTCAAAGGGTTGTGAGAGAACATTTGCAAATGTGACAACAGAGCACTTCTCCACAGTATCTATTCCGCGCAGGGCACGCACTGGGTAATGGATCATGCCTTGATTAACTGATAGATGTTTAATGCAGTATTCCCGAGAATTGGACAATAAAATAATAATTCTAGGGGCACCTGGGTGGCTCAGTTGGTTAAGCGGCTGCCTTCGGCTCAGGTCATGATCCCAGGGTCCCCGGGATCGAGCCCCGCATCGGGCTCCCTGCTCGGCGGGGAGCCTGCCTCTCCCTCTCCCTCTGCCTGCCTCTCTGCCTACCTGTTCTCTCTCTCTCTCTCTCTGTCAAATAAATAAATAAAATCTTTAAATAAAATAAAATAATAATTCTAGGGTTATAAGGCTGGGGAAGGTCATAAGAGGTCATCTTACTATGATGTATTTATTTATTGTTATTTATTTTTAAAGATTTTATTTATTTATTTGACAGAGAGAGAGGGAGCACAAGCAAGGGGAGCTGCAGGCAGAGGGAGAGGGAGAAGTGGGCTCGACTCCAGGACCCCGGGATCAGGACCTGAGCTGAAGGCAGATGCTCAACTGACTGAGCCACACAGGCACCCCTGTATTTATCTATCTATCTATCTATCTATCTATCTATCTATCTATCTATCTATTTAATGATGTATTTATTGATAGGGAAATATGTTCACAGTTAGTAAGCCAAAAGGCAGTTTCCTGAAATAGGATGTTTAGGGTCTGTATGCATTTGTGTGTCTGTTTGTGTGTGTGTATGTGTGTGTGTGTGTGTGTGTGTGTAGTTTTTTTCATTGGGAAGTACACAGCAAAATGCTAACAGCGGTTCTCTCTGGTAGGATTATAAGCTGTTTTAATTTTCATCTTGCTTATCTGTATTAATTTTCTATGATGACTATATATGACTTGTATAAATAAGACATAATAAATGATTTTTAAAATATCGTATATGTATATTTCTCAAGTCTGAATGTAGATCAGGGTGGGAGGTAGGAAACATGCAACAATGAAAAGAATTGGGATCATGGGACATGGGTGCTTTCTCTTCCCCCCAGATTTGCTCTTTTGTTATTGTTTCACTAACTTTATAATCCAGTTTTTAGTTTATAGAAGTCATGTTCTAAACCACCCCTATGCTTTTAATGCTGATCATTCACTTCTGGTCAGTAAATGGTTAGGTTGTTCTTGACAGGCAGTATTCTGAGAAGGGTCTCTTTTTCAGCTTCTAGAATTACCTCAATATATAAAATGGACTACTTCTGTCTTGGCCAATGTGTTAAAGTTTCTTTCTGGTGGACCCCAATTATTTTGACTCTGTTGCTCAGTGTCATGTGGACCCTGCCAAGATTTTCTGAATGGTCCTGTGGCTCTGGAAATAAGCAGCTCTTGTCCTTGGTGGCCACGTCAGGGGTCCCCGCTTGTGTGCATCAGCCCGTTTGGGTTGCCCTTCTGTAAGGCTAGAAGCACAGTGTCCACCAAGGCTTCAAACGCCCTCGGGATGCACACCGGCCTTTTTCTCTCTCCATTGTCTGCTCTCTTGGCAAATTTCCTGCGTTAGACAGTGCCCCTCCATGCCACCTCATCACAGTGGCCAGTTCAGGGCAGGGATGTGCAACTTTAACTAAAATCCCACGTGGTCATAGAACCTGGATTTGTAGCAGGAGGTAGAGAAGTCAGTGGGGCCAAGACCAGGAAACACAGGGTAGGGATGGAGGAGTCTCATTCCTTTCTCCATTGGCTTTAGGAACAGCTGAGCATATGCTTACAGCCACCGCCTGGATTTTACCTTCGTAACTGCTTTCCAGGTAACAGCCCCAAGGAGGAGGCTGTTAATGATGGCCGCGTAGGAAGACCCTGAACTCAGTTCCTCCAACAGACACAACAAATCTACAGCTGCAGATGGAAAAATTCCATCTCAAAAAGACCTGAAAATGACCTGAACAACTCCTCCACAACAAAGGATAAAAGGCCACATAGAGATGAGCGAGCGAGCGAGCGAGCGAGAGACATGGTCTTGCCAATAGTAGCAGCCAGGTGCTGCAACCCACCACAAATATGGAATGTCTCCCTGAGGAGCAAGAGTTTTGTGGCCCACATCAGGCACCCCAACCCTTGTGACCTGTACTTGAGAGATGGGCTCCCCGAACATCTGGTTTTGAAAACCAATGGGGTGTACTTCCAGGAAAGCCATAGGACTGTAGGGAATGGAGGCTCCCCTCCTAAAGAGTTTGCACAGACTCACTTGCCCTAAGACCCAGCAAAGAAGCTGCAGTTTGAACAGCGCCTAGACCACAAGTGAAGGTGATTCTTAAAGCGTCTACAGGAAGGGCAGGAGGCTGCTGGGACTCCCTCCAGGCAGGAGACACGGGCAGGCGCCATTTTTTGCATTCTCCCTCTACCCTGCTAGTGCCAGTGAGTTTGCTGGCCCCCATGCATTACCCCATCGAAACCTACTGAAGGGGAGAAACTCTTCGCAAATCGCAAATCCAATAAGGGGTTGCTGTGCTAAATAGATAAAGAACTCCTACAACTCAATAACAAAAAACACCAAAGAGTCCGATTAAAAATAGGGGAGTGGATCTGAATAAACATTTTCCCAAAGAAGACATCCAGGTGGCCAACAGACACATGTAAAAATGCTCAACATAACTCATCATCAGGGAAATGCAAATCGAAACAACGATGACATATCACCTCACACCTATCGGATGGCTAGTATCAAAAAGACCAGAAGCGGGCGCCTGGGTGGCTCAGTTGTTTGAGCGACTGCCTTCGGCTCAGGTCATGATCCTGGAGTCCCTGGATCGAGTCCCGCATCGGGCTCCCTGCTCGGCAGGGAGTCTGCTTCTCCCTCTGACCCTCCTCCCTGTCATGCTCTCTCTCTATCATTCTCTCTCTCTCTCTCTCTCTCAATAAATAAGTAAAAATCCTTAAAAAAAAAATTAAAAAAAAAAAAAAAAGACCAGAAGCAAGTGTGAGGATGTAGAGAAAAGTAACCCTCATACACTGTTGGTGGGAATGGAAATTGATGCAGCCACTATGGAAAACAGAATGGAGGGTCCTGAAATAATTTAGAATTAAACCAGCAATTCGATTCAGTAATTCCATTTCTAGGTATTCATCCAAAGAAAACAAAAACACTAATTCAAAAAGACATATAAACCCCTATGTTCATTGCAGCCTTATTTATAATAGCCAATAGATGGAAACAACCTAATGTTCATTGATGGATGAATGGATAAAGAAGATGTGATACACACACACACACACACACACACATGCAATGGAATACTAGTCAGCTATTAAAAAATGAAATCTTGCCATTTGCAACAATATGGATGGAACTGGAAAGTATTATACTAAGTGAAATAAGTCAGAGAAAGACAAATACCATATGATTTTACTTATATCTGGAATCTAAAAAATAAAGCAAATGAACAAACAAAACAAAACTCACAGAGAACGGATTGGTGGTTGCCAGATGGGAGGTGGGTTAGGCAGTGGGTAATATGGGTGAAGGGGATCAAGAGGTACGAACTTCCAGTTATAAAACAAGTAAGTCACGGGGACGTAATGTACAGCATGAGGACTTTAGTCAATACTATTTTATTGCAAATTTGAAAGTTGCTAAGTAAATCTTTACAGTTCTCATTGAAGAAAAAAATAATGTTGTAAATGTGTATGGTGACGGGTGGCAAATAGACAATGTAGTGATTATTTCACAATGTATACAAATGTCAAATCATTATGTTGTACACTTTTAATATAACACTGTATTTCAATTATACTTCAGTAAAAAAAAGAAAACAAAAAGAACATGAAGTATTTATTGAGTGCTTACTCTGCGTAAGACACTTATCTATACAATGGAGCTAACCAGTGAACAAAACTGACAAAACTTCCTTCCCTCGTGGACTTTTTTTTTTTCCTCCAAATTTTCTTTTACATTCTAGTTAGTTAACATATAGTGTAATAATGGATTCAGGAGTAGAATTTAGTGATTCGTCACTTACATATAATAGCTGGTGCTCATCATAACAAGTGCCCTCCTTCATCCCCATCCCCCATCTAGCCCACCCCCCACTCACCTCCCTCCATCAACCCTCAGTTTGTTCTCTATCATTAAGAGTCTCTTATGGTTTGCTTTCCTCTTTCTTTTCTTTTTCCCTTCCCATATGTTCATCTGTTTTGTTTCCTAAATTCCACATATGAGTGAAATCACATGGTGTTTGTCTTTCTCTGACTGACATTTCGCTCAGCATAATACACTCTAGCTCCATCCACGTCATTACACATGGCGAGATTTCATTCTTTTTGATGGCTGAGTAATATTCCTCTGTGTGTGTGTGTGTGTGTGGTGTGTGTGTGTGTATGTGTGTGTACACACCACATTTTCTTTATCCATTCTTCAGTCAATGGACATTTGGGCTCTTTCCATAGTTTGGCTACTGTAGATCATGTTGCTGTAAACATTGGGGTGCATGTACCCCTTTGATTCAGTATTTTTGTATCTTTGGGGGTAAATACCTAGTAGTACAATTGCTGGACTATAGGGTAGTTCTATTTTTAACTTTGTGAGGACCCTCCATACTGTTTTCCAGAGTGGCTGCACCAGTTTGCATTCCCACCAACAGTGCAAGAGGGTTCCCTTTCCTCCACAGCCTCACCAAAACTTGTTGTTTCTTGTGTTGCTAATTTTAGCCATTCTGACCAGTGTGAAGTGGTATCTCATAGTGGTTTTGACTGTTATTTCCCTGATGATGAGTGATGTTGAGCATATTTTCATGTGTCTGTTGGCCATCTGTGCGTCTTCTTTGGAAAAATGTCTGTTCATGTCTTCTGCCCATTTCTTAACTGGATTATTTGTTTTTTGGATGTTGAGTTTGATAAGTTCTATATAGATTTTGGATACTAACCTTTTATCAGGTATGTCATTTGCAAATGTCTTCTCCTATTCTGTAGGCTGCCTTTTAGTTTTGTTGACCATTTCCTTTGCTGTGCAGAAGCTTTTTATCATGATGAAGTCCCAATAGTTCATTTTTGCTTTTGTTTCCCTTGCCTTTGGAGACGTGTCTAGCAAGAAGTTGCAGCAGCTGAGGTCGAAGAGGTTGCTGCCTGTGTTCTCCTCTAGGATTTTGATGGTTTCCTGTCTCACATTTAGGTCTTTCATCCATTTTGAATTTATTTTTGTGTGTGGAGTAAGAAAGTAGTCCGGTTTCATTCTTCTGCATGTGGCTGTCCAATTTTTCCCATCACCATTTGTTGAAGAGACTGTCTTTTATCCATTGGACATTCTTTCCTGCTTTGTCGAAGATGAGTTGACCATAGAGTTGAGGGTCCATTTCTGGGCTCTCTATTCTCTTCCATTGATCTATGTGTCTGTTTTTGTGCCAGTACCATGCTGTCTTGATGATGACAGCTTTGTAATAGAGCTGGAAGTCCGGAATCGTGATGCCTCCAGCTTTGTTTTTCTTTTTCAGTATTGCTTGGTTATTTGGGGTCTTTTGTGGTTCCATACAAATTTTAGGATTATTTGTTCTAGTTCTGTGGAAAATGCTGGTGGTATTTTGATAGCAATTGCATTAAATGTGTAGGTTGCTTTGGGTAGTATAGACATTTTAAATAATGTTTGTTCTTCCAGTCCATGAGCATGGAATTTTTCCCTATTTCTTTGTGTCCTCTTCAATTTCTTTCATAAGTGCTCTATGGTTTTCAGAGTACAGATCTTTTACCCTTTGGTTAGGTTATTCCTAGGTATCTTGTTGTTTTTGCCCTCATGGATTTTACATACTCAAACTCAATGATGCCTTTCCAATTCCAATCAAAAAAGAAAATAAAGCAGATGAACTCTGGATTAAGAACCAATTGACTATACTTCTCATTTCTTAGTGGAGTGGCAGATCTCTGTGGCCTTATCTCCTTGTTTCATTTAGGTTGTGTTTCTGTCAGGAAATAAGCATTTTCATTATGAATATTCCTTTAATCTACTCTGCCTAACCATTTCCAAAAATAGCTCCAGCGTCTGAGATTTCAGCTTTTGGAACAAGGGTGAGCATTGGAGGTAGACAAACTTCCTAAGTGCCCTGATGAGGTACATGAACCTGTAATTCATCTTACTCCATACACGTACACTGCAGGGAGTACAATTTTCTAGTAACAGTAAAGGAGAGAGACGCCTGGGTGCCTCAGTCGGTTGAGTATCTGACTTCTGATTTCAACTCAGGTCATGATCTTGGGGCCGTGAGATCAAGCCCAGCATTGGGCTCCATGCTCAGTGTGGAATCTGCTTGGGATTCTCTCTCTCCCTCTGCTCCTATCCACACCCCCCCCCAAGTAAATAAATAAGATCTTTTTTAAAAAACAGTAAAGGAGAATGCAAGAATGCCACACAAGGGCATCTGGGTGGCTCAGTCAGTTAATGGCCTGCCTTTAGCTCAGGTCATGATCCCAGGGTCCTGGGATCCAGCCCTGCATCGGGCTCCGTGCTCCATGAGGGGCCTGCTTCTCCCTCTGCCTCTGCCTGCCGCTCCCCATGCTTGTGCTCTCTCTCTGTCAAACAAACAAACAAACAAACAAATAAATCTTTTTTTTTTTAAATAATTTAACCCAGGTCATTCACAGTTTGGCTTGGAAAATGATGTATCAAAAGGTACAGGTTCATCTACTGGTCAGTTTTCTTTGGTGAGAGAAAGAGAGTGAGTGTGTGTGTGTGTGTGTGTGTGTGTGAGAGAGAGAGAGAGAGAGAGAGAGATCAGAGGGTATAGAGAGTCATTTTGTTCAGAGAACTTGGCCTGAAGCTTATAACAATGTCTTAGCGAATCTCCTGGCATTGGAATCCAAGCATTGATTTTTATTCAACTTCAGAGGTTTTGCAATTCTCACTGAGCTGAGGTCAGAGCTGGTGGAGTGCTGCCCGGCTACACGCCCTGATAACCATGGCCTCTTAGTGTATGGTCTTAATAGCTAGTGGCACCTCTTCTTCCTTTCTCCCGTGACTGTCACTGCTTCAGAAATGCCCCCAAATGGCACTAAATGATGTGCAAACACACCAGATGGATTGCTAATCTCTTTTCGAGGCTTCCTTAATGGTGCATTCATAGCCCCTTGGAGCAAACTCAATTTCTCTCTGTGCACTCTATTTCCACTTTTACAATTCTAGAAGAAATCATTTTGGCAAACACATTTTGTGACTTGGATGAAAGGTAATTTATACAATTGCTTACCTACTCTGACAACAAGCAGCAACTCGAGTCACAGGAGGATGGATGGCTAGTCATCAGTCACAGCTAAGACACATAAACGGACCCGGAGCCTTTTATGAGGCTTGAAGCTGTGAACTTGAGAGCTACTTCCGGCAAATCTTGTTTCTTCGGAGGGGGGCAGGGAATAGGGGGGAAAAAAAAAAGTCAGCTCTTTGGATCTTCACCTTCACACTGATCACCAGATCTTAAGAAAGCCTGAAATGAACCCAACAGAGAGGATGAAGCTTGGATGGTATCAAAGCCAAATGCCACAGCGCTAAGGTCATCTGTGCTAGGGATGTCGCTGTGGTCCGTCACCCCCAACAGAATTCCAACTCTGCTCAGAAATGTCGCTTTAGGGGCACCTGGGTGGCTCAGTCGTTGAGCGTCTGCCTTCGGCTCGGGTCATGATCCCAGGGTCCTGGGATCGAGCCCCACATCGGGCTCCCTGATCAGCGGGAAGCCTGCTTCTCCCTCTCCCACTCCCCCTGCTTGTGTTCCCTCTCTCGCTGTGTCTCTCTCTGTCAAATAAATAAATAAAAAAATCTTAAAAAAAAAAAAAGAAATGTCGCTTTACGCATCAGGCTCAGTAGAGTTTAACATGTTTGAAATATATTTATATTTATAATTAATTAAATTTCACATATATTTTATTTTTAATATATATTTTAATAGATAATTATAAATATTTTATGTTAAGTGTTATTCGTGTTATATATTAAATACAGTATTAAATATTATTTCTATAATATGTATATACAAATAATATGTATATATACATATTTAAATACACACACACATACAATTTGAATAGAGTAGCTCTTTTCTAGGGGGCTGGGTGGGTTTGTTCTAAGCCGATGGTTCTCAACTCTGGCTGCACACCTGGGAAGCTTTTAAAATTCCTGAAATGTCCAGGCCTAACCCCGGACCAATTGAATTACAATTGCTGGGGGTGAGACCCAGGAGCCAGTATTTTCCTGAGTTCCTCAGGTGATTCTGATATGCATCTAAGGTTGAAAACCACTGCTCGAACCAGTTAAAGGCTGATAAGGGCACTGGGTCTCTAACTTTAGTGCATGCTGGAATCACCTGGGAAATTGCCAAAATGCAGATTCAGTAGGTTTGGCTTTGGGGCCTGAGATGCTGTATTCTTAAGAAGTTCCTTAGGCGATTCAGAGTCTGGTGATCCATGGACCACATGTTGAGAACCCCGGCTAAAGAATTCTACCCTGGGGACACCTGGCTGGCTCGGTCAGTAGAGCACGAAATGCTTGATCTCAGGGTGGTGAGTTCGAACCCCACGTTTGTTGAGTGTAGAATTTTTATTTATTCATTTATTTGACAGAGAGCGAGACAGCGCGAGAGAGAACACAAGCAGGGGGAGTGGGAGAGGGAGAAGCAGGCCTCCCGCTGAGCAGGGAGCCCGACGCGGGGCTCGATCCCAGGACCCCGGGATCATGACCTGAGCCGAAGGCAGACGCTTAACGACTGAGCCACCCAGGCGCCCCTGTTGTGTGTCGAATTTACTTAAAAAACATTCTGCCCTGGAGCTTGCATGCTTCCCATGCTTTTTTTATTGTTTAATGTCATGATAGCCCTCTCCTCTCATCCGGCTCCCCCTTCTGCCAGTGCCTACGTGGGAGGTTATGGTATGTGGGGTGATCAGGCTGATAAATTCAGACACTTCACCTTGTCACCTCCAGAAGAAACAAGACAATAGATCAAAGGGGTGCTGCGGCACGGAGTGGAGGGTGAAAGGGAGACAGAGCACGAACTGAGGAAGAGGCCTGGCTTTAGTAGGTGCTGGAAAGGGAACCCAGACTTGGCGTTAAGAAGCCAACCTCTTGCAAAGCCTGAGTACAGTGTGTGAAAATTAATAAAGGCAAACCTTATTTAGAATGGTGTTGGGAAGCCCCGAAGGGGAGCTCTCACGGAGGAACTTCCGGTCACAGCTTACTTCACATTCCTGGGCAGGAAGAAGTTCACTTTACTACCCCAGCGGGAGGAAGGAAGATTTTCTCCTAGTCCAGCATCAGCCTAACCAATGAGACACCATCACCACCCTGAACTCCCCGCTTTTCTCCAATAGACGTTCACTCAAAGCAGACCCTCCCTACTTTCTCTTTTTTCTCTATGAAGTAATGTCCCTCTCCCTGGTTCTCTGACTTGCCTATGGTTTGCCCTACCTTGCATGTCCCAAATTGGGATCCCTCGATTCCCCAAATAAACCCATTTTGCTGGTAAGATAACTGGGTGTTTTATTTTGAAGCTTAACAGAAGGATCTGCTGACAGCACCCTCCCCCCAGCAAAAGATAGGAGAGACTTAACCTGGACCTAGGGAAAGGCATCCAGACCAAGAATTCCTGAATAAACCTCCTCAGCTGTGTCCAGCTCTGTCCCAAGCACCTCTTACCTGCACAGCTCCGACAGCATTGTTTTCTTGCCCAACCTTATGTTTTGCTGACCTCTAGGAGAAAAGTCTGAGCATTGCCGGCCACTGAGTTACTATAAGGTCAGGGCAAAGGATGGAGTGGGAGAAAGCCTAGCCATAAGCAAGAGATCCCAAGTGGATCTCCTAGTTGCCTATGCTCAGTTAGATAGGTGTTAGGATTTAGAGGATTAATGCCAGTGGGCGGTCAGCAACCACCTAGTTCAAGTGTTGGGGCTAGACATGAATGGTAGAAAGCCCAGAAAAAGCCGGTAAAAAAGATTTTGGAAATGATAGAGAGGATTATTCCATATCAGAGCCCCTTTGAGACAATTGGTGTGTGATGGCCTTGGAATGTACTTTCTCAAATCATGTCTCATCATCACTGATACATAGTTAAAACATTAGTTGCTAGGCCTGAGGATAAAAGGCAGGTTGAACTAAGGTGGAATCCTATTACTAAACTGGATATTATAAGGAGGGCCGAGAGGGCACCTGTGAGTGGCAGGGACTAGGGGTTAGTATGTGGTGGGTGCGGGTTTGGTGAGTCATTAGGTATTATCATGCAGATAAAGGCTCACTAGTAGGGTGAACACATAGGCTTGAATTAAGGCTACAGCGAATTCAAGGATTTTCAGTAGGATAATAATGAAGACCATCAGGACTATGGTGGGGCTGATGTTTATTAAACTCTTTTTTTTTTAAGATTTTATTTATTTATTCATGAGAGATAGAGAGAGAGGCAGAGGCAGAGGGAGAAGCAGGCTCCCCGCGGAGCAGGGAGCCCAATGCAGGACTCGATCCCAGGACCCTGGGATCATGACCTGAGCCGAAGGCAGACGCTTAACCGACTGAGCCACCCAGGCGTCCCTTAAACTCTTTTTTTTAAAAGAAAATTATTTATTTGAGAGAGAGGAAGAGAGCAAGCGTGAGTGGGGGAAGGGGCAGAGGGAGAGGGAGAGAATCCCAAGCAGACTCTGTGCTGAGCATGGAGCCTGAGGCGGGGCTCCATCTCAGGACCCCGAGGTCATGACCTGAGCCAAAATCAAGAGCTGGAAGCCCAACCGACTGAGTCACCCAGGCGCCCTGGGGCTGATGTTTATTAAGGCCAAGGATGCTCCTCTGATTAAGTGAACGCGTAGGTGGCCATTCTGTGTACTTTACTGCTCATTCCACAGACTCTGCTGATATGGAATCAGAGCGCACAGCCTTTGATGTCAGGTTAATAAGCAAATTGTTACATGGAAAGGAGCATGGATTTGCAGTTAGACTAGGGCTCCAATCCTGCCGCTGCCACTTAAGGATGGTGTCCCTCCCCGATCCTCCCTTCTATAGTAATGCCTCTGTTGGTCACTTCTTTTGGGGGTGGGGAAGCTTCAATTAAGGAAGGCTTCAGAGAGCATATGCCTAGGTTACTTTGTTGTTTACCCTGAACTTTCCAGAATTTCTACAACCTCAACACAAGTGCAAACTTCCAAGTACAAGCCTTTTGGGGCCTTTCCGCCTAGTGCTAACTGATCCCAGAGCCCCCAGCACTCCGCTGCACCCTGACTCTCATGTTTTCCCATATTCCCCACCCCATAGCGGCAGGAGAGAGCCTATTGCCTGTGGGCGTGGAAAGAGAAGACCAAGGAGGCTTCGTGCAGGAGGCTAAAGGGTGGGCATTGGAAGAAAAGGACATTCCAGGAAGAGGCACCCACACAAAAGGTGTGATTAGTCTAGTATAGTGGCCTAAAGTATGGACATTGGCGCTAGAGGGCAATGGGTTCAAAGTCTAGTCCGACCATTTCCTAGTTCTTCTTATGATCCCACCCCTTGGGCCTCTCTCACCCCACACCCATCCTCCCTGTTCTATCAATACTCTCCTGACCGCCCATGCTCAGTCACACAGTTGCCCATTCTGTGTAGCTGGTCTTCAATGACCGGACAACGTCCTTCCCCTATTCCACTTCCAGTACATGATAAGAGCAGTCAAACCATGACTTCCTAGCAATGAGGTCTTAGGTAAATTGCTTAACCTCCTTGAGTCTCAGTTTCCTTCTTTGTAAAATGGGGCTATGAAAAGTGCTATGAAAAGTACTCCCTTACAGGGTTGTTGTAGGGATTCAATAAAATGCCATGTATAAAATTCTAAGCATCACGCCTGGAACATAGTAAAGTCTTAACACATTAACTCACTTAGTATAGCTCTCACTGTTGAATTTTTACAATATGAGATGAATGCATGAATAAAAGTTGGCATTACTCTATGGATAGGAATTAGAAAAAGAATCTCCAATCCTGTACATGCAGTTAGGCAGCAGTTTTGAGGACTCCAAGGGTCCACACTTCTTCTAGTTAAGTTTTCACCACCTTCATTCATTCTACAAAGATTTATTGAGTGCCTACAGCATGCCAGGGATCGTGGTGACTGCTGGGAGCATGGTGAGCAACACAAAGCACCACCCTCCACCCACATGGAGCTTACATTCTAAAAGAGAGGGAGACAATCCATAAACAAATGAAGAAATATACATTAAGTCAAGTGGCAGCAAGCACTAAGGCAGAACTCGAGCAGGAAGTGTCATCTGAGCTGAGACCGGAAAGCATGAGACAGTAAGAATGAGTCATGGGGATATTTGATGAAAGAGCTTTCTGGGCAGAGGGAAGAAGAGGTGCAAAGCCCCTGAGACTGGAGCACGCTCCAAGTGTTTGAGGAACAATAAGGAGACCTTACGAGTCATATAAACCCAATGTTTGCTTAAAGGGACACATGGCTGTCAATATCTGTATGTTTATTTCAAAGTCTTGAATACTGGAAGTTCTAGAGAAGGCTAAGTGTGAAGTCTGATGATTCTTTGTAGATTCTCCAGTCCCTGGCATGCTGCTTCTTTCCTGTGCCATGGACCTTGTGGTTATGCCTGCCTTTGTTGTGTGCAGTTGGCCCCGGGTACCCCAGGGAAGTAGGGGAAGACTTACTTTGGTTCTCACTATAAGGCTAAGGACCCAAATGAATGTATTGGATTTTTATGGGCCAAGGACTCATCCCTTTATTCATTCCTCCACTCAACAAGCATTTATGACTTACTTTCTTTAGGTATAACTGTGTTAAATTCTGTGAAAGACACAAATAATTCTAAGACAAGAGGCCCATCAGTCTCGAAGCCTTTTTGGAAACATGTGGGATAAATCATAACGTTTTAGAACTATGCAATCCCAGCTTTTAAGGACTACATGGGGTGAGAAGACATACATATCTGAACAGCTAATGAAATAGTGATTAGTGTAATATTAGCCCTAGACAATTGTAGCAGAAACAGTGCGATGCAGCGAATGATGACATATTCTAGCTAAGTTGTTCAGATAATGAAGACTCCAGCAGTTGGTCAAGAGAAGCTTCCTGGAAGGAGAGAGGCTCAGGTTGGACCTTGAAATATATGCAAAGGCAGAGAAGAGAGAAGGAACAAGAGAGCAAAATGCCAATGCTTTGAGATGATCACTCCTGAGAAAAATGTATGCTAAATCAGTCATGCTAGGCAGCGCCACCTTGTCTGCCATTATGATCCATGGTCTAGAGCTGTCATAATTTTTCTAACACCTTCATTCTCTCCAATCTTAACGGTTTATGCATTCCATGTAATAAGTGAACTCTAACCTACAAGATAATCATATCGCCAATTCCCCAAGAACCTGGGCCTAAGGTAACAATTGACCTCAGTCCTAATTTGCTTCTAGTTTTTGCAAATGGCTCCAAATGATTACAGGAAGATGGATGGCCTTTTCCAGCTTGACTAGGCTTTGAAGGCAGAGGTGACTAGGGCATCTTTTTCACGTCTGAGCAGAAAAATATCTACCAAGACCCAGAAATACCTAGGTCAAATGGCTTTGGTTGGCTTGAGGAAGTTGTTTCTCTCGCAGGCTTCCAAGCTGGGTGGGTGCAGTGTCTGGTCAGCTCAGCTCTGGCTGCTTTTCCACAAAGGACACTGCACTCTAGTCTCTTGGACAAGGCTGGATCTTTGCTTTTAATTACAAGAGCATACTGAGAATGGACAGGATTCTTACTTTTGTTCTTATGTTAACTCATACCATTCCTTCAGTTTCCTTCCTATTCTTTTCCCTAGAAGATACTTTAATCCAAGTTCTCTCAAGATGGTGCCTATGGTAATGAATTCCAGAGAGGGGGGTAAGGGAAGTCATCTGTATTAGTACTGTTAGTATTTGTGTGCATTGGATTTTAGCTACTCAAGCTGGGCGAGGAAGCCAGAATCTATCAAGGACTCCTGAAGGTAGAAGCCATAGAGCCTAGTGGTGGAGAGTTTGGTCATATTAATAACATATTAATATAACAGCTACCATTTATTGAATTGCTTACATGGAACCAGGCTATCTGCTAATCTGATCTTTCCAGCAACTCTGGAAAGCAGATACCATTCATATCCCCTTTTTGTAGGTGGGGAAACTGAGGCTCGGGGAGGCTAGATGACTTCCTAAGTTATTTTTTTTAAGTTTGTTTTAGTAATCTCTACTCCCAACGTGGGGCTCAAACTCAATGACCCTGAGATCCACAGTTGCATGCTCTTCCAACTGAGCCAGCCAGGTGCCCCATTGCCCAAGCTTTTTTTTTTTTTTTTTTTTAAGATTTATTTATTTATTTCAGAGAGTGAGAGAAAGAGGGGAGTGGGAGTGGGGGCGAGGGGTAGAGGGAGAGAATCTCAAGCAGACTCTGATGTGGGGCTGGATCCCATGACCCCGAGATCTCGACCTGAGTCAAAACCAGAAGTTGGACGCTTAACTGACTGAGCCAACCAGGGGTCCCTGCCCAAGTTCTTATAACTAATAAGCTGCAGTTCTTCTGGTGGCTGGTTAGATTGGGGGTCTGAGTCCTGGCTTGATATTCCTAATTTATGTAAGAGCTTTATTCCCTTTTCTGCAGAATCGTATGATGAAACCCCTGCTTCATAAAGTGGCTATGAAGATGGAATCAGAGAAGATTTGAGAAGTCTCCTGGGCCTGGCATATAGTAAGTCCTTAGTAAAAAGTAGCTCCTCTTTATTTTATTTTATTTTAAGAAATATCTTATTTATTTATTTGAGAGAGAGAGAGAGAGAGAGCACGAGTGGCGGGAGCAGCAGAGGGAGAGGGAGAAGCAGACTCCTGGCTGAGCAGGGAGCCCAACACGGGGCTCGATCCCAGGACCCTGAGATCATGACCTGAGCCGAAGGCAGATGCTTAACCGACTGAGCCACCCAGGCTCTCCAAGGTAGCTGCTCTTATTAAGAACCCGAGCCCCAGGTCTGGAGGCCATCCTGCTGTGATTGTCTCTATGCTAGACCATGTGCAGGTTTCACTGAGCGGCCAGAATGCACATCTGTTTGTATCTCCTTCATTTGATGGAGCAGTATGCATGCGTCAGTGCAAACACTGGAGCTGGTGCCAATTCCATTAGCTTGGGTAAATTGGGCAGGGAGCTCTTGACAATTGAAGGCATTCATGTAATACTCCTACTGGAATTTGTTGTGTGTTTGTCAATTGGTCCTATGGGAACATTGCTTCTTCAGAAATCCAGTGGTTGATACAAAAGACACTGGGCTCTCTAGTGCATTTGGTGATTCAGATCGCAGGGGAGAAAAGGTCCCTTGCAATGAGACATAACTGCCTTTCTGTGTAACATTTGGTGACTTTGATGGGCAGCCCCTGGCACCCATAGCATTAAGGCTTATGTCTCACTCCATCATGAAAATCCTCTTATGTGGCATATGGTACTTTCTCTAGATCCACACCCTACAATGGGGAGCTCATGTAAAATCTGGCACATGGAAAACTGAACGAAGACTCACAATCACACTTTTTCCTCCAACGTTGAGATTTCACTCGATGAAAAGCCCGTGGGTGATACATGACACTGGGCAAAGCAGAGTGAATCATCAAATCCTTCCCTGCTGATCTCCCCTCCCTCTTCACGTTCTCCTCTTAACTAGTCTTTCCTTTATGTCAGCTACATCTTCCTAAAAACACTTCATGTACCAAGTCACTCTTCTCTTCAAGAACTTTCAGTGGCTTCCCGTTGCCTCTGGGACCAAGTGCAAACACCTCAGCCTGTCTCTTTCACAACTGCGCTCCCCACCTCACTGGCTCATTCAGTAATTTTTTCATCCCATACATATTTATTGGGCACCTACTGTATCCCGGCATGGGCTAGGTACTGGGACCATGTCTGTGAACCAGTCAGATGCCCTCATGGACCTGTTGTCTTAATCCGGCTCTTCTGCTTCTCGCTCCACCCGGTACCTGCTCATTCTGCTGGGGCACCTCTACACACTGCTGGTCCTCTATGGAAATGTCTCCCCTTCTCCTCTCTGCCTGTGTACGCTTCTCACTACAGCAGCTAAAACCTCTTTAAAATGCAAGCCTCCCCCACATGCCCCACACCTAGAAGTAGCAAGCAGGAGCCCAGGAGGGCCTGCCTGGCGCAGAAGGCTGAAAGATCTGTAGTCAGAAACCATCTGTCTAAAGCCTTTGTATGCAAGTAAAAGAAAAAACTCCCAAAGACTTTACATGTGCTAATTCATTTCATAAAGGCTCATTAAGTAGGGAGGAGGAACCCAGGTCTAGGCTAGAATGATCCCTGAAGGCGATAGACAGAAAATACAGCAATATCACGGATTTTGTATGTGTCTTGGGGTGGGATGAGGATATGCAGATTGGACTGATTAACCAAAACTTTAGCCATCTTTGGTATGCCATATTAGTGACATGAATTGCTTTGGAACAAGTGGATAGGACTTCCTAATGTAATCACATTTAGACTCGGTGATAGAAATGGAAATCTGAAATGAAAACAGCGCAGCCTGTGATAGTCATTCAGCTAATTATGTACTGAGTTGCTACGAGATGTCAGCCAAGCCTGCCCCCAACATATGTGGGGCCCAGGACAAATGTACAAAGGGAGTCCCGCATACCATATGTCTAAAGATTTACAAGTTATAAATTAAGCTAACACTGTTTAATAGAATGTGTTCTGTCTTCCGACCTCGAGCAAATACAGCCTATCTTCATCACGAGGTGGAAGCTCAGGTTCAAGTTTAAAATTCTTGGATTCTGTAGCATTCCAGTCTGAACAGGACAGCACAGATGGGTCGGCTGTAGGCTCCCAGTCCCCAGCCTGACCTGCTGACCCCCTTCTCTTTCACCCCTTCTCTGTCCTGTCCTGTGAGGGGCCTCAAGCACGTGGATGGACTCCCTGGCCCTCCTGTGCAAGGGTTTGGCACACTGGTGGTTTGTTCCACCTTTACAAGGATGGACTGGGGACAGAGACCTGCACAGGCCCTAGAAGCAGGCGCAAGGCCATTTATTTAGGTAGGAAATTCCCGGGCCCTGGGTATCTATGGTATGGATTAGAAGGGAAGGGTGTGAACTCTGGTTGGGCATGTTCCTTTGGTCCAGTCCTGATTCTGGGAGGGGTGGAGCCTAAGGAGGGCCAGAGTGAGGTTTCTAAAGTATGGGACCAGGTGCCTACCACGGAGTGGGAATAAGATGATTCCAATGTGCTCCCTCTCCCCCGGAAACGTACAACTTGGTGAAACAGACATACAGGCAGGTAGTCCACTCTAATGCAGTGGGATAAAGAAACGCTCTCTGGGCTGAAACTGGGAGCAGAGAAAAGGATCCAGCAGGAGATGATGGATCTGAGGAATGGCAAATCCAGGAAGAGCCAGAGAGTGGGCTATCAAATGCCATGCCTTTTGTTCCTTTTCTTTTTTTAATGTTTACCTTGGTGTTCATTGAGGTGTGGTTAACATTCAGTCAAGCGCTCAAATTGTTACAGCTCCCGCAAATCACAGGTCCCTTGCCGGTCAACATCCCCTGCCCACAGGTAACCACCGTTCTGACCTCTGTGGCTGTAAATTAGTTCTGCCTCTTTTTGAACCTCATATAGATGCAATGGTATGATATGTATCTTTGCTGGTTCCTTTCACTCAATAGTATGTCTGTGAAATCCATTCATGTTGTTTTGTATAGCTGTAGTGTGTTCTTTTTCACTGTTGTGTAGCATTTTACATTATTCACATATGACCTTTCATTTATCCATTTTACCTTTGATGAACATTTGGGTTGTTCTCAGTTTGGGGCTGTTACGAATAGTGTTGCTACGGGCTTTCCCATTCATGTATTTTGGTGAACATTTATATCATTCTTTAACGTTTTTTTTTTATTTTAAAATAATTTCAGGCTTAAAAAACAGAATCTAATTGCCCCCAAACACTTAAAGTCTTAAAGCTTTTTAATTTCTTTTCTGTTTTCTGTTATAGAGATGTAAGCAAAATATATACTTAGCCAGTGATCTGTGTTTATTCTTTGAATTAAAAGGTACAGTTGTACATCAGATTTACATTTTTTTTTCAGATTTACATTTTATCAGTGTCTTTTAAAACCTGTGTTCCATAATTTCCCATTGCTTGATTGTTTTTCAGAAAAAGCGATACCTCTGGGGTGCCTGGCTGGCTCAGTCAATAGAGTGTGCAACTCTTGATCTCGGGGTTGTGAGTTCAAGCCCCAGGTTGGGTGTAGAGAGGACTTAAAAATAAAATCTTGAAAAAAAGAAAAAGAAAAGGCTATAGCTCCTTACATTTCTAATCAAACTTTCTTACTGGAACTCCTTTTATTCCTTTTGGGTTCTTGAAGCCAGTCTGCTTTCTGCCCCCCTTGAAATGTTGGAGAAAGGATCTGATTTCTCCCATGCCTGCTTCTGCTCAGCCAGGGCCATCAGAGGAATCCTGGATTTGGGTCTTCACGAGCCTCTTTCCAAGTCTGACAGTCTGGCTACAGGACCTACAACTCGTGGTTGGTAAAGGCCTGTGTTTTTAAACATTCACTGCCAAGTGAACAACCAAAACATAAACACATACACACACACGTACATGCATGTGTAGACACTCAGACTGAACGTGAACTTTTGAGGCCTCCAATGCAGGAGCATCTTTGCTTCAGGTAGCTTTAATGCAAAAATGGATGATCCAACAGAATTCAATTAATGGCAGGCCAATTAATGACAAGTTCCTCCTGTCCATATGTTTTTTGTATTTCTCATGCTCGCCCTTCCCACCCCAACTCTACAGTGTAACACTCAGTGTGCACAGTGGAAGTTTGCTCCATCTCCCAGAAGACAGTGGAGTTCACATTGAACGCTTTGGCCCATTGCTGCTCCTCACAGTTGCATGTCACCAAAACATAGGATATTTTCTTCTTCAGAATCATATGACTATCTTGCTGAAAGCCTACTCATCTCTGGCCTGTTTTTTAACTGCCACCCAACACAACAGGTGCTGAAAATCTGTAGACCCTTACTAAATACTTCTTGCTTGATGGAAGCAAAATTTCTAGGCAAAGGAGAAGACAGAAGAGACTATCAATCCCTTGGAAATCCCTGCTACCCCATTATTCTAAGAGTCTCTCATTGTTTGCCAATCCAACAGCATCCCTAGCTTTTTGTACATTTCATCCATATGTTTCAGATGCACGTATGTTTAAATTACTAAAAGGCAGATTTAGAAAAGCAGCCCATTGTCAAAGATCCCTTAGGATCCATCTTCTTTAACTACGAACCAGATGTCTCATTTTCCCAGTAGGAAATAGACTTTGAACTTGCAAAGTTCACATTCTGTTTTCTACTCTTCTCAACACAGTGAGAGGATTTGCAAATTGGTCAAGTGAGCTTCCTCTATCCCAGAGCAATGGAGCATGGTTTGCATTGTGTGGGCTGTCACTGGAGTTGGGCTCTGAGTCAGGAAATCTATGTTCTGCTTCAAATTCCTCTACACATTCAGGATGACCTCTGGGAAGTCACAAGTTTTGGGGGCCTTTGTTTCATCATCAGTAAAGAATCATGCCTTGACTACGATGTCGGATGATAGAAAAGAGGTGTGCAAGATGTTTTTAGCTTGCTGACAGAAAGATAACCACATAACCCCCCAAAGGCATGCTATCACAGTAGATTTTCTAAAAGATTTATTTATTTATTTGTTTATTTAAGTAATCTTTACACCCAATGTGGGGATCAAACTCACAAGTCCCGTGATCAAGAGTTGCACGCTTCACCAACTGAGCCAGGTGCCCCTAGGTTTTTTTTTTTTTTGTAAAGTGAGCCTGCTTAAATGTGATTGTGTCCCTTGCATTCATATAGATTCCTATGGTATTAGAAGGATCTGGAGAGAAACCGTCTATCCCAATTGTCCATCTGGCCAATAAACTTTTTAGTAGCATTTAATAGACAGACACAAGGCTTCTGCTTGAATGCTACCTGCCCAAAGAGCTTACTACTACTTGAGCGGCCCTTTTGTTTGTTGAACCACTTTTGCCGTTAGCACCATCTTTCTTAAATTCAGCTGGGACCCACACCTGTGAGACTTCTGCCTATAGCTCCTGATTCTTTCCTCTGGACTCACAAAGTTCAAGTTTGTACTTTCTTCCACAAGATGGCTCTTCAGGTTTTTGAAGACCGCTCTCATCATGTCTCTCCTTCTGCAGAAAAATGTTATTTTCCTTAGCATCAAATTCTACTCCCGTCCCAGAAACTTGCTGAGATGATAATGGTATGGTAAGACTCAGGGACCTTGGGCATACTCCTGGATACCCCCCTAGAGGAGCTCAGGAATCTCATCCAAACAATACCATGTATACCGCCTGAGCCAAGGGAACCAGAAGGTGAGACACACAGCAGACCCTCCTTGAGCCATTTCTCATGTACCCTGAAGGGCCAAGAGGGCTCTGTTTTGACAATCCTGTTTGAACCCTGTGGATTCTTGGGAGGTCCTGAAATTTGTCTGAGGAGAAATTGTTAATAGCAGACATTAAACAAAGCAAAAGCTAAACTGATAACCAAATGATGGCCAATCTCTTTTATGCAAATGCAGGGATAGATATTTGTTGAGCACCTGCAAGGCTCAACATTTTGTAAATGAAGATACCAAGGCATAGAGAGGTTAAGGTGACTTTTCCCAAGTCAAGGACCAAGAACTGGGAAACTGCTTGCAAGAACCCCATCTGTTCCACTAAGCCAAGCTACCTCCCTTTTCATGTGGGAGGTCAGGAAACATCTTTTCCTAATTCAATCCTTCTTCTTGTAGGTGATCTGAGGTTGTTTTGCTCTGTAGAAGCACTGGATGCACCTTCGCCTTCCTGAGCCCCGGGACAAACTTCTGGATCCTTCCAGTAACCTGCACCTGCATCACCCACGTCAGTAATGGCTCTGCTGAGACAGGAGGTGTCAGCAAGGGCTGGAAAGCTTTACTTATGTCCTAACCCAAACAAACAAACTCATAGGGACCAGGATCTCTTGGGAGGGTGTGGGTATGAATCAAAACTTTAAAAGCCATTGATGAAGTTCAGGGCTCACATAGGTCCTTGCACTCAGAAAGGCCCAGCGCTAGTTTTAATGTTCCACTATCATCACTGTAAAATTCTTGAAAAAAATTTTTTTTAAAGATTTATTTATTTTATTTTATTTATTTATTTTTTTAAGATTTTATTTATTTATTTGAGAGAAAGAAAGCACATGAGAGGGGGGAGGGTCAGAGGGAGAAGCAGACTCCCCGCCGAGCAGGGAGCCCGATGCGGGACTCGATCCCGGGACTCCAGGATCATGACCCGAACCGAAGGCAGTTGCTTAACCAACTGAGCCACCCAGGCGCCCCAAGATTTATTTATTTTAGAGAGAGAGTGTGCATGGTGTAAATAGTCCCACCACAGCTGATTTCCAGCTACCACTGTGATGTCCCTAAACCCACATTCGGGAAGAGATGTTTCCAGCTGGCTCTCCCAAGGTGGTATGAGCAAGTGACATAGCTCAAATGTCAAATGAATGAATGAACGAGTGACTCTAAGAACACATGGATGCTTCTGTAACTCAGGATCCATAACTCTAACCAGCTATTCTTATGAGTAACCCTATTCATAAACACTTCTTCGCTTCTTGGCCTATTTCCCGATCCAACAACAATCACAACAGCAAAACATGTCTGAAAATCGTGAAGGTTTCTGGGTTGTAGAGCTGCCGATGTCAGAGATGGACACTACCTTGGGGTCCAGAAGGGATTTGAGTGCGAAGGTTAAAGAAAGGACAAATTAATTTATAAAATCCTCATTTTCTGATAGCATAACCACAATAGATTGTTGCATAGCAAATTGTTTCCTGGCTTTCACCTCGTGGTTCTGAAGGCATTCACACATTAGCACTGAATTCACACCACTTGTACTTGGTGGCTGAGGGACATTTTCCAATAGTAAATCATTCATATTCTTAAATCTGTGAATATGTAGGTCTAGATACAATGTGTGTAGGGCGATTCCAATGGGCATTGAATACTAGAATTGCAAATAGTTTTCTTTCTATAAACATATGTAGTAAGACTGAACCAAAGGACAACTGAGCTCTAGTAAAATAACTTAAATATTATTTAATTGTTATTATTATTATTGATTTAATGTAGCTTAAAATTTTAATACTATTTGTCATTTATAGTTTGCCTTTTAAAAAATTTTGAATACTTCAGAAAAATAACTTTTTTGAAAACAGGAAAATATTTTAAAGAATTTGTACATGTATTTTATTTTTTGATTAAAATGTGTTTAAATTTTATGTATTTAATACAATTACACTTTATTTTTTAATCCTTTGGCAGGGGTTGACAAACTATGACCCACAGGCAAACTGCCTATTTTTGTAAATAAAGTTTTTTTAAAAGACTTTATTTATTTATTTACTTATTTATTTGAGAGAGAGTAAGTGAGACAGAGAGAGAAAGAGAGAGAGAACATGAGTGGGGGGAAGGGGCAGAGAGAGAAGCAGACTCCTTGCTGATCGGGGAGACCGACATGGGAACCCTGAGATCATGACCTGAGCTGAAGTCAGATGCTTAACTGACTGAGCCACACAGGCACCCCAATGAAGTTTTATTACAACACAACCACACCCCCCCCTTTTTTTTTTTGCATATTGTCTATCAGAACATTGGGCTACAACGGCAGTTGAGTAGTTAAGATAGACCTTACAGTCTGCAAAGCCTCACATTTTTATCATCTGGCCCTTAACAAAAAAACTTTGCTGACACCTGCTTTTTTTTTTTTTAAGTTTTATTTTCATTTAAGTAATCTCTACACCCTACATGGGGTTGGAAATTATGACACTGAAATCAAGAATCGCATGCTCTTCTGATGGAGCCAGCCAGGTGCCCCGGCTGATCCCTACTTTAGATTGTAACTGACAATTCCACAAGTTATTTGAAGGATCTTGATTATAATAACATATAATACAAATGGATTTCACTGTAATAAAAGCAAGAAAAATAAATTTTATGGAATAAATACAAGATAAAATTCCCAATCATGTATGTCCTTAAGTTATTATTCATCTAAATATTGTTGGCCCATCAAAAGAATAACCAGGGGCGCCTGGCTGACTCAGTTGGTAGAGCACGCGACTCTTGATCTCAGGGTCATGAGTTTGAGCCCCACCTTGGGAGTGGAGCCTACTTTAAAAAAAAAAAAAAGAATGGGCACCTGGGTGGCTCAGTTGGTTAAGCGACTGCCTTCAGCTCAGGTCATGATCCTGGAGTCCCGGGATCAAGTCCCACATCAGGCTCCCTGCTTGGCAGGGAGTCTGCTTCTCCCTCTGACCCTCCTCCTCTCATGCTCTCTGTCTCTCATTCTCTCTCTCTCTCAAATAAATAAATAAAATCTTAAAAAAAAAAAAAAAGAATATCCAGACATGCATAATCACAATTAAATTTAGTCATTGATTTTTTGCTGACTTTCAAAAGTATAAAAAAATCACTTGCTACATATTCATTGATTTTGTTGTTATAAAGGTATAGTTGTCAAAGTAAGAGATGGAACATAGAATATATTTTAATAATTTGTTGCCTTGACTTATAATTTTTAATTATTAGGCGTATGGTATATGGGCCTCTGTTAGTACTCTTGCTCTGGGTCCCTCAAATGTTAGGGGGTGCAAAGAGAGGCTTGGTGAGTGTGTCAACCATTGGCTGTCAGGAGCCAGTTTTTAGCCTACTGGGGTCTTGTGCTCTGAGCAGTCTCTGAGAAATTTTGCCAATGCCTGATGAGAATAGCAGAACCTACCTGCCTGCAGCCACTTCAGGGCATTGACACAGAACCTGGTACAGCAGCTGCTATGGATTGAGTGGTGTCCCCTCAAAATTCATACATTGCAGCCCTAACCCCCAATGTGGCTGGATTTGGAGACAGGCCTTTCAGGAGGTCAAGAAGCTAAGTGAGGCTGTAAAGATGGGGTTCTAATCCTGTAGGACTATGGCCTTGTAAGAAAAGAAAGAAATCTCTCTCTGTCTCTCTTTCTCCTTCTCTCCCTCCCTGCCTCTCTCCTCCCTACCTCCTGCCTTGTAAGGACATAGTGAGAAGGTAGCCATCTGCAAGATGGGAAGAGAGCTCTAGCCAGAAATCAATCTTGCCAGAACCTTGTTCTTGAACTTTCCAACTCCAGAACTGTGAGAAGATAAATTTCTGTTGTTTAAGCCCCTCCCCCCCACCAGTCTATGTTTTGCTGTTACACCGCAAAGAGCAGAGCCACAAGGGGAAGGTGCGGAAGAGGGGAGAAGCAAGCCCGAGGAGGGAGAACCTGCCCAGCCTGGTCATTAGCCCACTTGGTGAGTGAGGGGCAGTTGTGTCTAGAGGTGGGAGGGAGAGGCTGACACTGAGGCTCTGCTACTTCTAGGCTTTGTCTACTCCCTCTAGTTCTCTTTCAAATTGGCAACGTGGGTAGCCTCCAGAGTGAGGTGTAGATTGTGGCCTTAGTCTACTGATTGTCCCACAGCCCACCAAATAAATGCTATTGTATGGGGCGCCTGGGTGGCTCAGTCGGTTAAGCGACTGCCTTCGGCTCAGGTCATGATCCTGGAGTTCCTGGATCGAGTCCCGCATCGGGCTCCCTGCTCAGCGGGGAGTCTGCTTCTCCCTCTGACCCTCCCCTCTCTCATGTACTCTCTCTCATTCTCGCTCTCTCAAATGAATAAATAAATCTTTAAAAAAATAAAAAATAAAAAATAAAAAAAAAATAAATGCTATTGTATGTTATTAACTCCTTTTCTTCTTCATCTCCACGCCATCCCTCCAGGAAGCCTTAGGGCAGGTATTTGGACAGAGAGAGGAAAACAGTTTCCCCCACAGCGAGTTTGTTGACTAGAAGATGAAGAAATAATCCTTGCAGGAGCCCAGATCCAGCTTTTCCTTGTGGGACAATGGCTGGGAAGAAATGATAGATGGATGGCCCTACGGGGGCAAACACATCTGCTTCTCATCAGTCCCCTTTGGGTGGCTGGAGGCTCCTGGCTCGCCATCAGGGCATGTCTACCCAGCAACCATTTGTGGCCTAGAAGCAAGACGAGTATGTTTGATTATTTTCAAAGCAGAAGGAGAGAGCAGTGGTGGAGCCTAATTCGTGGTTGCGGTGGGAAGAAACTGGGTCAGAATCTCGGTGGGGAGACCATGGTTCTCTGACAGGAGAAGTATGGCCGGGGGTGGGGGCAGCACAGGGAGCCATTGCTTTCTTCATGCACAGTCTCTCGAAGAAACATCTTTCCAACCACAGGTTGACCTGTCTGCAGTTAAAACCTTGAGAAGAAAACACTAGAGTATTCCATGTGAAAGCAGGACCGTGATACCCATAAGACAGGGAAGCCAGGTAATCACAATGAACAATGAGCTACCAGCAGACATTAGGATGGCTATAATTAAACAAATGAGGTAAACAGAAAATAACAAGTGTTGGCAAGGATGTGGCGAACCCTTACCGGCGGCATGAATATAAACTGATGAGCTGCTCTGGAAAACAGTCGGGTGGTTCCTCAAAAAGTTAAGATTAGAATTACCATATGATCCAGCAGTTCCACTTCTGGGTATGTAGCCAAAAGAACCAAAAGCTGGGACTCAAACAGGTATTCGTATGGGCATGTTCACAACAGCATTACTCATGAGAGCCAAAACATGGAAGCAGCCCAAGTGGCCATCAACAGATGAATGGATAAACGAAATGTGCTCTAGGCATAAAATGGATTGTTATTCAGCCTTAAAAAGGAAGAAAATTTTGATATACCCTAAAACATGGATGAACCTTGAAGCTATTATGTTAAAATAAACCAGTCGTGAAAGGACAAATACTATAGGATTCCACTTATATGAGGTACAGAGAGGAGTGGATTTCATAGAGATGGAAAGTAGCATGGTGGTTGCCAGGAGCTGAGGGGAATGGGAGTGGGGAGTGGGCACCGAGTTCCCGTTTTGCAAGATGGAGAATGTTCTGTGAATGGATGACGGCTTTTGTTGCACAACAATGTGAATGTACTTAATGTCTCTGAGCTTAAAAAATATTTAATATTATTAATAATATTAAATTATCAATGGTATTTAATATTAAAATATTTTAAAATAATTAAAATGGGAAATTTTATGTTATGTATCTTTCACCATGATTTTCTCAAATTAAAGGAGAAAAAGAGAGGGCAGGCAGAGGGAGGTACCTTTTTCCCATTCCATGCCATTCCTCGGCTGGCTTCTCTGGATGTCAGAACCTGCCCAAATCACTGAGTTGGACCCTGATTACAGTCACCTGTGGAGCCTTTAAAAATAACAAGGATTATGAAATCAGAATCTCTGGAGTTGGGTCCCTGGGCATGGATGGTTTTTGGTCTTTTCTTTTTAAGTAGGCTCTGTGCTGGGGAGCCCAACATGGGGCTTGAACTCACCACCTTGAGATCGAGACCTGAGCTGAGATCAAGAGTTGGATACTTAACCAACTGAGCCACCCAAGGGCCCCTGGGCATGGGTTTTTTTTTTT
>NC_138385.1:15451814-15559476 GCF_054177405.1 Leptonychotes weddellii
GAGAGAAAAAGCACAAGCAGGAGGAGCTACAGGCAGAGGGAGAGGGAGAAGCAGGCTCCCTGCTGAGCAGGGAGCCTGATGTGGGGCTCAATCCCAGGACCCCAGGATCATGACTGGAGCCAAAGGCAAGCACTTAACCCACTGAGTGACCCAGGCACCCCTAAACCATTTTAAAGTACAATTTAATGACACAGAGTATGTTTGTGATGTGTGAAGTTATACACCACCATCTAGTTCTAGAACTTTTCCATTATCTCAGAAGCAGACCCGACACCCATTAGAAGCTACTCCCCATTCACCCCTCCCCCAGTCTTTGGCAACCCCCATTCTACTTTCTGTCTCTGTCAAATTTGCCTATGCTAGATATTTCATATACGTGGAATCATAGAATATGTGTCTTTTGTGTCTGGCTTATTTCACTCAGCACGTTTCCAAGGTTTGTCCATATTGTGGCATGGATCATTACTTCGTTCCTTTTTATGGCATCATAATATTCCATTGTGTGGACAGACCACGTTTTGTTTATCCATTCATCTGCTGACGGACACTTGGGTTGCTTCCACTTTTTGGCTATTGGGAATAATATCGCCGTGAACATGGACGTGCAAGTCTCTGTTCAAGTCTCTGCATCCAATTCTCTTGGGTATATACCTCAGAGGGGAGTGGCTGGCCCACAGAGCAACTCTACAGCAAACCTTTTGAAGGTCCACCATTTTACCCTCTCACCAGCAACGTAGGAGGGGTCTAAGGGATGGCTGCAATTCGTCCTAGGAGGAGAGAGGACACTGCCAAGGTCCCTTGTCTTTAGAGAAGGCACTGGCTGGTACTTATTCTTGACCCACTTCTCCTTGGGTCCTGTCTTTATACTTTTTAAAATCGTGTTGAGAAATAAATCCCCTCCTCTTTTGAAACTAAGTCTTACTGTGGCAGTCCCACCTTGGAAGTCTTTCAATCCCTAAAAGAGCTTTGAGGAACCCCAAGGCACTTAGAAGGCTGCTTGGCACCTCCTGGGGTCCTGTCACAGAGCTCCACTTGCCCTCAAGGAGAGGGTGGGCGCTCCCCTGGTGTTCAGCCCTTAGCGCAGCCTCCCTTTGGCACTGGCGCCATGTGCATCTGAGTGAGCAGTCTCCAGAGGCCCAGAGCAAAGCCTTCCCAGCCAAGCAGTGAGGCTGCCTCAGATAGTACCTCCTCCTGCCTTCTGGCCTCCTAATATGCTTCACATTAAAATACCCATTTTGGCTTTGCCTTTGAGTCAGTTCTCAGGGGAGCAATAAAAGATGAGCCGTTAACATATGGCCCATGGAAATGTTGAGGACGGAGAAATGACTATAATTCATTCAATTTAGGCCTTTTCGGCACTTTTCTCACACACCAGCATTGCCTGCAGTGATAAGTGTCCTAATCCCTTCCCTCTCCTGGTCTCAGTTTCCCTATCTACTAAAACAAGCAGGGACTCTCCAAGAAGCACTTCCAACTCTAAACACTGCATGATTAACATGCAGACAGAGCCTGGCTCTAACAAACTCCGGGCATCCACTCGGTGTGGTAGGGTGGTAGGCAATACTTTGGGAGATATTTTCTTTCCTCGGGTGAAATGGTATGAAATCAATTTCTTTTATAATGATACCAGTCTCAAACCCTCCAAAATAGAGCTCCACCCTTGGATCTGTTGTAGGATAAGGTTTTATTTGCAGAATTTTAGTGTGACCTTTTCTGAGGTAGAACATTGTGTTGGGGGGTGGGGTGGGGGAGTGGTAAATGGGGGTGGGAAATGCTGGATTGTGATTAACCAGATAATGAACCCCGTCTGCTTTTAATCAGCCCCTTCCTGTTCTCCCAGACCTCTAAACTTTTAATATTAATGGAAACAGATTTGAATTCTGGAAAGAGCTATTCTGGAAAATAATTGGATATTTACTAGGTGAAAAGTGAAATTGTGCAGGCATTTCATAGGGTTTGGTATTTGACAGGTGCCATTTTTCTTTCCAATGTCTTGCATACCTCTGTTTTATAAACCAATATGGATAGTGGCATAAAAAGATTACAGGTTTACATGGTGGTGAGTCCTGGGAATATGTTCAAGGGGTTGGGGGTTGGTGGGCAGAGAGAGAGAACTTCAATTGGGGATAAAGCTGAAGTGCTGGAATTAGTAGGGCAGAATTATTTGAAGGCAAAGAACGATGGGTCTTTAAAAGAAATAGAGCCGTCTTCATAAATGGGGATTGTGCCCAGAGAGAGAGAGAGAGAGAGAGAGAGATGTTACCTATGGAACTTACCTCTGGAAGTCTGACTCCATCTAGGAAAGTAATGACTCCCTGGGTTTCCAAAAGGACTTTGTAGTTACATGAAGTAGGAAGACACTAGAAGGGAGTGGGGAACTTTTATTGAAACAAAGGGCAGATCTCTCCAGGGTTTTAGGCAAGCAGAACAAGCTCTAGGCAAATCTGCTAGGAAGGGAAGAAGGAGGGCTGCCCCAGTGGGTTGACCCAGCCCCCTTGGGTTCTTTGCAAAGAACTTCAATTGTTACTGCTGGAAGCATCATCACCCCCACGTGTTTCTCCTTTGTGTTTCTCCTTTAACAGTCTGGCCCTAGTATGGACAAAGCACCTCTTTAAAGAATTCCTCTAGATGTAGTTGGATCAGGCAGATATGTTTACGAATTATTTTGCTCTCCATGAAGGAGAGAATCCAAAGGGATACTTCACAGAGAGTACAAGCAGGCTTCCTGCGTCGATATTTTCCTGATGCTGCCATAATTTACTTGTAGTCCCAGATAACTGGGACTTTACCAGAATCTTAGCTGCTTTTTGGTCCTACTGGCTCCCTGATAGTCTCCACAGGGTGGTCGCCATCTTATTTCCCACACGGAGAGTGGGAGCACCTGGTCATCTCTTCCTTTCCTGGCTTGTTTTCACAGCCTTATTTTTTTTTCTCCCTCAAATTGCTGGTTCTGGTTTTCAAGCTGTAGGATGCTCCTCATTTTCCAGTGATTGGCAGGATGAGGTGTGTCTTTCATCTGTGAGTGCAATGTTGGTCATAGGCAAGGCTGGGCAGGAAAGTCTGGATGGCTCAGTGCACATTGTGCCACTGCTTGGAGAACAATGGAGCCTTACACCCACTGATAAAGTAGCATATTTAGGTTTTAAGGGAGTCAGAATTACTTTGCAGGACTTTATTCATGTCCTTTAGGGAGGACACTCTAGGAGCCCTAGGGGAGTATTCCAGTCATAAAAAAGGCTTTCTTCTGTGAAGGAGTCTTGGATGGCCATATGTGTCATTCAGTCTTTTCAAATATTTTTAGGTGATTATTTGGAGCAAAAGATGAAATGTTTTAGCTTCTGCAAAGTCATGAAGAATACGGTGCATTTTCAGCTTATCCTGGAAACTAGGTCTTTTAGACCACTATTCTTGCAGATGTGGAAATTGAGGCCAATGTAGAGGAAAGAACTTGTCAAAGTCACTCCGTAAATCACCAAGAGTCAGGACTAGCCTCCAGGCTGCTTGAGCATGAGGGCAGTGCACTGCCAAGTAATGAACTTTGGGGGACCAAATTAAGGCAATAGAATTAAGCTATTGGCTTAACACAGAGATCAAACCCAGGACCAAGGACATCAAAATATTGCTTTCTAATCTATGATTCTAAAGGGACCCGACTGGTACAGGAACCCTGAGCAAGAAAAGTTCTCTTCATTCCTATCTGTTTCAGTCTCATCACCTAGTCTCCCCCAGTTATAGCCCAAAGCTAGTCCCTGCTGGAAAATTTCTGTTATTTTCTCCTCCAATTATTGCTTCCACTCCTCTAAACTTATACCGGACACTGTGTTCATTCCATAAAATTCACAGAAGGTATGTCTGGAGTGAATTGGGCTGGGGTTGAAAAGGAGAGGACAGAGAGGGAGAGGCTGGGTTTCCTTGAATCCATGGGCCAAGCTCAACCCAACCAAATGCAACAGCTTGGACTATATTTTCTGAGCGCTCATCCTCAATACACTATCCAGAGAGACCTGATGCTGACCAGATCCTCTCCAAGGACCACCTCCCCGAGTCTGCAACTTTCTCACTCTGCCAAAACCCAGCTGAAGAAACCACTGCCCATTTTTAGTTGGAATAATAATACAGTTTATCTATGTGCCAATGATTCACTTTGTGGAACATCTATGGCAATTTTTTTTTAATTGAGGTGAAATTCACATAGCATGACATTAACCATTTTCAGTGAACAATTCAGTGACATTTAGTATATTCGTGATGTTGAGTAACTACCGCCTTTATCTAGTTGCAGAACATTTTCATCACCCCATTCCCCCTCTTTCCCTGTCCCTGGCAACCACCAATCTTCATTCTTTCTCTATTACTTTACCTATTCTGGATATTGCATATAAATTGAATCATACAATATATGATCTTTGATGTCTGGCTTCTTTCACTCGGCATAATGTCTCTAAATTTCATCCAAGCGGTAGCATGGATCAATACTTCATTCCTTTTTATGGCCGAATAATATTTCATCATTTGGGTATTCCACAATGTGTTTATTCAGTCATTCATTGATGGGCCTTTGGGCTATTTCCACCTTTGGCTATTGTAAATAGTGCTGCTTATGAATATGTGTGTACATGTATTTGCTTCAGTAGCTGTTTTCAAATCTTTGAGGTATATATCTAGGAGTGGAATGGCTGGGTCATGTGGTAATTCTAGATTTAACTTTTTGAAGTACCATATGGCAAATTTTTAATATCATTCTGACTTCTCCTGACCTCTTCTCAAGCTCCTTGTCCATATTCCCTCACTCGACAGTTGGTAAATCCTCAGGAGATATTAACTGATTTTATTTTTTTTTTAAGATTTATTTATTTGAGAAAGAGAGTGGGAGGGAGGGGCAGAGGGAGATGGAGAGAGAGAGAATCAGAGAATCTCAAGCAGACTTCCCACTGAATGCAGAGCCTGACGTGGGGCTCCATCTCATGACCCTGATATCGTGACCTGAGCCGAAATCAAGTCGGGTGCTTAACTAACTGAGCCACCCAGGCAACCCTTAACTAATTTTAAAATTAGTCTGTTTAGTCTAAAACTAGTCAAATATAACTTTTCAAGTAAGTTTTACTGCAAATTCATCATCAAATGCTTTCAAAACCAAACAGGAAATTCTTTTTGGATAGACTAGCATTACCTACTAGAACTTTTTGCACTGACCAGTATGGCACATGTAACTATTGAGCATTTGAAATGTGGCTGGTGAAACTGAAGAAATTAATTTTAAGTTTCATTTTATTCTTGTTATTTTTTACTAAAAATCAAATTTAAACAGCCACCTGTGGCTAGTGGCTACCATAATTATGGTACAGCATCCCCAATCTTTTTCAACAGAATAAAAACTGAAGCTATTCCCAAATAACGTCTATTTTTCACATTGCTGAAACATGATGGATGTGTTTGGACATGATGAAAAATACATGTACTTTAGAATAAATTTACTTAGCATAAATACCCAATGCTGGTAAAGGTAGTGCAAAAATAGTATTTTTAAACAGTGCTGGTGGTGGTATAAAATTTTTTCAACAGACATTCATTCATGCCCGCATTAATTTATTTATATTATTCGATAAATGTTTTCGTTGAATGCTTCTTATGTGACAGGCAGTGTGCTATGTGCTGAGGACACAGAGATGACCAAGACATGATCCCTCCCCTCAAAAGTGCACCGTCAAGTAGTCAGGTTAACTACAAAATAACAATATGATGTAATGATAATGGTTTTCATTTTTTAAAAAAGATTTATATATTTATTTGAGAGAGAGAGTGTGTGCACGGGGTGGGTAGGGGCAGAGGGAGAGAATCCCAAGCAGACTCCCTGCTGAGTGTGGAGCCCAATGTGGGGCTCGACGTGGGGCTCGATCCCACAACCCATGAGATTATGACCCATGAGATCACCACCCAAATGGAAACCAAGAGTCCGACTTAACCAACTCAGCCGTCCAGGCGCCCTGATAATGGTTTTCATTTCTTAAGCACTAGGTCCATGCTAAGGACTTTGTGTACATTATTTCATTTAATCCTCGCAGTAACCTTCTGAGTCAGCCTCATTTTACAGACAAGGAGGCTGTGGCTTAGAGAAGTTAAAGAAGTTGACTCATGTTGCACTGTGAATGCCATAACTGAGGTCTAGACAAGATTCACTTCTTGCACGAATAAGGGAGTAATTCACTATGCGTGGAGTGTAGGTAGGAGTGGAAGGAGGGAAATTGAGCTGGATTTTGAAGGATGAGCAAGAGATACTCCTGACAACAATCCCTTTGGTTCTGTAGCTTTGAAATTTTTTCACATAATTGACCCAGCAACTCCACCTAAGGGAATTGATCTCGAGGAAATATCCAAAAGTAAGGGGAAAAACCCTACATGAATGAGGGTGTTCATATGTCTGTTATTTATAATACTGAACAGTTGGAAACAACCTGCAGGTTTAACAACAGGGGAGTGGTTACATGAATTATGGTCCCACTACTCTATGGAATATTAATGCAACCCATGACAAAACTTGAAATGATAATTAAAAAGACTAAGGAGCAATACCAAAAATATGCATTGTATGATGTCAAGTGATAAAAGCAAAATCCCACATTGTATATTCACTACGAATGCAGTTATGGAGAACATGATTACATATGGACTGGCCTACAGAAGACCTACCCATGCGCACAAAGAGCGGCATTCAGGCTGTGGCATCCAGGGTAAGAGTTTATTTTTTTGTTGTTTCCAATTTTTATGCAATATTATTTTATCTTTTACTATAAAATAAGTGGAAATTGTAAAAGGAGACATCTAGCCTTTTCCCCTGGCTTTAATGAGACTTTTACTTGTTCCAAATAGTCATTTTCACTGGAAAATGTGAGATTCCTTTTAAAATGAATCAAATATGGAAAATATTGTGTGGTCCATTTTGTCTTAGCCAACTCAGAATTGGTCTCTGGGTAATGAAAGTAAGTTGAGAACTGTTTTCTTTGCACATGTTGGAGTGGTCTTGATTTCATTGTGATGTGCAGCAGAAATCACGTTGCTGTCAAATATTGGCTGGTGTTTATGAGGCATGGATTTGGAATAAGAGAACTTGGGAATGACAGTCATTCCATTTTTAAAGTGTCTTTCTCCTGGGACCAAAGTCGGGCTCTGAGTGTATTTCTTTCTCATTTATGTGATGACATTAATATAAATCCAAGCCTTGATGTTGATAATGAGCTGCTGTTGATGGACAAACGTGGAAGGGAGAAGGAGATGTTTGTTTTTCTTAAGTTATTGGGATGATATAACCATACAAATGCAACCATAATAATGCTGTCCCCTTGGTGCAATCTGGGGTGAGGCTTTGAGGCACAATCCCGTTTCCTGTGAGACTGTCTCAAGCCTGAGATAAGCAGTACAGAGGTCGCATTTTTGTTCAGGGTTTATTTCTCATCGACAAAAAAAGGTCGGCCATGAGACTTGGCATGACGTAGAGAGCAAGAGTCACACAGACCAAGCCTCAAATCCTGGCACCCCTATTTGCTGGCTGTATGACCTTGGGCCAGTTACTTTACCTTTCTATGCCTCAGTCTTCTCATCTGTAAAATGGGAACAGTAATAGAGCCTACCTAATAGGTTTGTTTTCAGTATTAACTGAGACAATACATAGTGCTTAGCCTAGTATCTGACACGGTAATAGCTTAATAAGTGGTAAGTACTGGGGCGCCTGGCTGGCTGAGTCAGTGGAGCACGTGCTTCTTGATCTCACGGTTGTGAGTTCGAGCACCACCCTGGGTGTAGAGATGACTTAAAAATAAAGTCTTAAAAAAATAAATAAATGGTAAGGGCTATTACTAGCATGTACAAGATACCATGCTAAGTAATAGGTTGTTTACTTGTCTTTTTCTTCTATTACATTATACATTACTTGAGGACAGGAGCTATGTGTGACTTGTTCACCATGTAGCCCCAGGCCCTAGCACATGGTTTGGGACACAGCAGTTGCTCAAGAAATATTTGTGGAGGGCCGCTTGGGTGGCTCAGTCAGTTGGGTATCTGCCTTAGGCTCGGGTCATGATCCCAGGATCCTGGAATCGAGCCCCGCATCGAGCTCCCTGCTTGGCGGGGAGTCTGCCTTTCCCTCTCCATCTGCCTCTCCCACGGCTCATGCTCTCTCTCTCTCTTTCTCTCAAATAAATAAATAAATCTTAAAAAAAGAAAAGAAATATTTGTGGATATTCTGTATTCTTTTATGAGATGATTAGTCAGCTGTAGCCACAAGAGGAGCCCCAGGAGAGGCTCAGGAACACAAAATCTATTATACTTACAGGGGCTAGAGAGGGAGGCACCAGGTGGTCAAGGGGCAGAAGACAGGAGCAAGGGGAAGGTGTAGGCCTGGCCTTTCTTGTGTTCCAAGGCGGGGCAGGGTGAACAGTTTCAGCTTGTTTGACTGATGTCCGTGGGCTTTGGGCTACAGGGGTGGGCACTGGTTGTCTGGCCCCTGGCCCTGGGATGATTAAGGCAGAGGAATATTGTCGCCTGGGGTGCAGGGCCCGGGCAGAGGAGATACGGCTTTGGATTGGTTCATTTGCATATCAGAGGCATGCTCCTGGTTAGGTCCTTGGCTATTTCTAAGAACTGGCTACTCCCGAAGGGGCAGTCTCTCCCCAGCCAGAAGTGTTTTCTAAAATGTGAAAACAGGGCGCCTGTGTGGCTCAGTTGGTTAAGTGTCTGCCTTCGGCTCAGGTCATGGTCCCGGAGTCCTGGGATCGAGTCCTGCGTCGGGCTCCCGGCTCAGCGGGGAACCTGCTTCTCCCTCTGACCCTCTCCCCTCTCATGCTGTTTCTCTCCCTCTCTCTCTCTCAAATAAATAAATAAATAAAAATCTTTAAAAAAAAATAAAATAAAATGTGAAAACATTATAATATATAAACCAAAATATTTTTATTTTCAACATTGGAATGAGTTTGATGACTTTTTAGTGCTTTTTGGAAAAAAGGAAGCATGAGATATAGTCCCTGCCCTTCAGGAGTTTACAGGCGTTGTGGGTAGGGGCGGGAATGAGGCAGGGTGATGTGGCTAGGCATTTGGGGGTTTGAGGGAACACGCACTCAATTCCAAACCAGAAAACCAGGTCTTTTTTTTTTTTTTTTTTTTTAAGTAAGCTCTAGGCCCGGTGTGGAGGGCTCGAACTCATGACCCTGAGATCAACAGCTGCACGCTCTACCAACTGAGCCAGCCAGGCACCCCTGGGAAACTGTGTCTTGAGTACTAGTTCTCCTTACTAGCTATGTGGCCTTTGGAATGCCAGTTAATCTTTCTGAGCCTCAGTTTCTTCAAAAGAAAGGAAGAAGAAGAAGAATTTCAAAGCTCACAAAAGTGTTATGAATTTATGTGACAAACGTATACGAATGTGCTTTGTGAACTGAAAAGCAGTATATATAACTAAAGAGGTGTTATTATTCTAAATAACAGCAGTGCAATGCTGGGAATGGTAAGTTTCAGATAGGCGGACCTTACTCTCTCTGAGGGATATAGCAGGTCGGAAAACAAAAAGACCCCAGCCCCAGTGTTAGTTAGATTTACCGTTATTATATTGGCTTGTCGGTTAAAAAAATGATATTCATGATTCTTCACCCTTTACGGATAGAGGATAAGCCCTAGGAAATGATTTGCGTTTCATCATGTCTAATCTCTGCTTAAATTGTTTCTAAGATTGAAGCAATTGATTGGGAACTCCCGAGATCGACAAATTTTTTCTTCTGCTGCAATAATGAATGATATCAAAGCCAATTTGGAAGTGTGGTATTGCAATTAAAGTTTGGAGGTTTTTTTTTTTTTTATTATGTCCACTTTCAAGTCCCTCCCCTTGTCCTCAGCCTCCCAAAGGACTCTTTACATTGTTTTAGCCCATGAGCTGTGGTAAAAGTACCAAACTGATTTCCCTGGAGAATGGGAGGGAGAAGCGGATGCATAGATAGGCACAGAGGGGTTCTAATGTTGATTTGGTTACTGGGCAAAGGAAAAGCAGGGAGAGAGAGAGAGAGAGGGAGGGAGGTTGTCAGGGAGCAAGAACTCCTGTCCCCTCAAAGGTCCTTCTAGCTGGACTAAGAAACAAATTGACATGGGATGGATTAACAGAAAGTCAAATTTAATAGGCAGACATATGGGGAATCCATATAGACATGGAAATTCCAAAGGCAGGTAAGAGGAGGTCTATATGTCATCCTGAACTAAGGAGAAGGGGGTAGGGATCTGGTACTGAAAGAGGAAAGGAATGCATTTCACAGGGCAATAAGAACAGATATTGCTAATTAGATGTTTGGCCTGCCATCCAGATGGGTCACTCAGATAAAATGTATCTCTGCTAATAACCCTTATTCTGGGAAAGGTCCCCAATTTAGAGTCTTCTGTGTGGTTAAGGGAAGACAAAAGTTTCCCGTGAGCCGGCAGGGCCTCAAGAGCCTTCAGTTGAAAATAATCAGTGGAGGCCACTTCCAGGCAACAGGCTTGAGCAGTGGAGACCTGAGTGAGGAAGAACGGCCCACAGTGGCCACCGAGCTGAATGCGCACAGGCTTTTTAGGGACCCACCTCAGAATAGCCATAGGCCCTAGGTGACCCATGGGCTACTTCCAACTGGGCACGGGTACCAAAAAAGGAAATTCCATACGTTCCCATACCTCATCACTCCCCCCGCTGCCCCTGCCGCCCCCCCCCACTGCCTCTTGGCAGTCTCTCCTTTCCCATCCTGCCCCCCATTTCCTCAGTATGTATTCAATAAACTTCTATCTCCTTTGTTCTGCCTCGGGTGAATTCTTTCCCTGCCAGTCCTGCTGGCCTCCACCCAATCGATCGATCAATCAATCGATTGAGTCACCCCACATAATCCACATGCCAAAGTGGCACATTCTTGAGAGGGTCTGTCCTGAACCCCTACAATATCTATGCATCCATATGGTGTATTCTTCCTTAAGTAAATGCTTCACATCTTCAAATCCTCTTGGTGATCTGCCATTGCTGTTGGATTCAAACACTTTGTGTTTTGGTCCAAGAGGAGTGACTCTAATGATTCCCCAGTGTCTGGCACCACAGACTCGTAAGCTGTTACAGCAACCATTTTTCTGATATGTTCAGAAAAGAAAACAATACAGTGGTGACATGCAAGTCAATTTCTACTTTGAGCATAACAACAGAAACTGCTTGATTCTGTGGGGCAGGAAAAATAATTTTCCCTCTACTTTTTTAGGTTCTTGGCTGAGACCCACCCCCCCTTATAATAAAAGACAGATTGACAGGAGAAAACAAAAGTTTAATATCATATGTATGTCCCGTGCACGTGGTAGAGACCCAGGAAATCAGAGTAACTCTCCAAAATGGCTGAAGCCATCACCTTAGAAAACATCTCCAGCTAAAGACGAAAGAAGATGTTGGGATGGGGAGTCAGTTATGGGAGGTGACTGGGAAAAGCACAGGAAATGAGGGTATGGTTGTTAGACAGAGTTAAGTTCATGACTTCTCCATTGACAACAGTTTCTAGAGATTTAGAGTCCTCTTCCTCTTCTTGGCACAGCCGGGAAGACACCCTTACGAATGGAGATTTCCCTTATAAATGTATCTTCCAGTTGGTTTTCAGAGCTTCATCTGTGCCTGCTGTTCCTTAAAAATGATCAGCTCAAAATCATCCTTATGCTAAAGGGACATATCCTGTGGTGGCAAATTCTGGTCCCCTTCAATTTGATTACTTTTAATTTTCCTTCCTCCTTTGATGAATTGGGCTGGGAGGCTGCGGTACTGTATGTAGTAAGACAAACACAGACTTTGGGGTCAGATAGTTTAGGGTCTGAATCCCTGCGCTGCTCTTTGTTAGCTGGGGAATGTTGAGAAAGGGCCCTGACTGTCCTCCGAGCCCTAGTTTTCAGCTGAAAAATAAGACAAGCTTTGTGAGGACTTAATGTGATACTGAATGTAAAGCAACTGGCACACAGTAGATGTTCCAAAAATAGTAGGTGAGGAAAGTAAAAGTATGTTTTGGTTGGGTCTTCAGAAGAAAAAAAATCACTGGAAAGAGAGGTGGTCTCTCTTGGGGCCTTTAGTAAGACTTTGATGGTGGCCTTGTTTATCTATGTTAATCAGCAAACACATTTACACTATGAGGAGAGTACAAGTATCCTCCCTGGTCTGACTGGGGTCTGTGTGACAATGGATGTGAAATGTTGGGGTCTGGGAGCAAACAGTCAAGAGAATTCTTTTTTTTTTTTTATTTTATTCTTATGTTAATCCCCATCAGTCAAGAGAATTCTTGAGACGTCTTTGGTGCAAAAAGGTGGTTTTATTAAAGCACGGGGACAGGACCTGTGGGCAGAAAGAGGTGCACTGGGGTTGTGACGGGTGACTGATTATATACTTTCAAGTAGTGAGGGGGTTAGGGATAGCGGAAGTCTCTAAGGAATTTGGAAGCAAGGTTTCCAGGACCTTGAGGGGCTAGCTGCTGTTAGAATAAGGTCATTTAGGGGCACCTGGGTGGCTCAGTCGGTTAAGTGGCCGACTCTTGGTTTTGGCTCAGGTCATGATCTCGAGGTTGTAAGATTGAGCCCTGCATTGGGCTCTCTGCTCAGTGTGGAGTCGGCTTCAGATTCTCTCTCCTTCTCCCTCCAGCTCACACTCTCTCTGCCTCTCTCTTTCTCTGTCTCAAATAAAATCTTAAAAAAAAAGAATAAGGTCATTCACTACTGTCTAGTAAACCTTAGTCATGCGACCCTTCCTATGTATATCAGTGGGCCATATGCTTGGAGGATGATTGCTAATATATAACATGGAGTGGGATAGAGTTAAAGGAAGTTTATAAATGGATTTTCATATGTTAAAGAAGACTTGGGCCCCTGGGTGGCTCAGTTGGTTAAGTGACTGCCTTCAGCTCAGGTCATGATCCTGGAGTCCCAGGATCGAGTCCCACATCGGGCTCCCCGCTCAGTGGGGAGTCTGCTTCTCCCTCTGACCCTCTCCCCTCTCATGCTCTCTCTCATTCTCTCTCTCGCAAATAAATAAATAAAATCCTTTTTTTAAATGTTTTTTATTTATTTATTCATGAAAGTCAGAGAGAGAGAGAGAGAGAGAGAGAGAGAGGCAGAGGCAGAGGGAGAAGCAGGCTCCCTGCCTAGCAGGGAGCCCGATGTGGGACTCGATCCCAGGACCCTGGGATCATGACCTGAGCCGAAGGCAGATGCTTAACCATCTGGAGCCACCCAGGCGCCCCTAAATAAATAAAATCTTAAAAAAAAAAAAAAGTCTTACAGGATCCTGGAGGTGGGGCTAATGTCAAGCTAAGGTTGCCTTTTGCCTCTAGCAAAGTATTAACATTGAGGCAGCTGAGTTCCTGGAGGAAGGTCACTCTGCCTGGCCCAAGGACTTGTCAATGGGCTGTAAGTTGTAAGGAAGTTTAATTTTTTCCCATATTTCTTTTGCCTTTGTTCTCCACATCAACAGTCACTTTCCTCCACATTATAAACTAATTCAGATTTTTTGTGGAAATACATTGTTTTTAAATAATTTAAGAAAACATTTCTGTTTCCCCATCTTCTGCTCAGGTTGCTTCTTTGAGCCATTCTAAACAACACCAGCAGAGTAATTGTCCCGAAACACCAAGCTGAGAGTCGCATTTCCCTACTCACTGGAGTCCAGTGGCTCCCCCAGTGCCTACCAACTTCAGAACCTCCCAGCCTGGCAGTTAAGGCTATGTCTGGGACCTTTAGAGTTATATCCTGTACTGCTCTCTCGTAAGGGGTTGCTTGACAGCTAATAGCCAAAGTGGACCTTTTGTTATTTCCTATAAGCATTCTCCTGGAAAGTGCTTTGGAAGGGAAAAATAGAAGGAGATGGGGTTCTGGGCACAATGCCCCAAATTTGCCACTTTGGCATGTAGGTTATGTCAAGTTGAAGATGGTTAAGGTCCAACAGGCACAAGAAGAGCTTCTACACCCATACCAGGAAGAGAGCTATTACCAAAGATAACTTTTTTTTTTTTTTGACATTAAGAAAGATTTCTCTGCTTGGCATGGCAAACATTTGTTTACCAAATATTTGCTCTTCCCATCTTCTTGTGAATTATCTTCCTCCCCTTTGAAAGCCCCGGTCCCTATGCCCTTCTCCTTAGCTCGAGATGGCATAGAAACCTCAATTGCCTAACCACTGGGGAGCATCTCACGTCTTTGTGAGGTTCCTATATGTGCATAATTAAATTTTTTTCCCATTAATCCGTCTTATGTCAATTTAATTATTGGGCCAGCCAAAGAACCTAGAAGGGAAAAAGAGGAAAGTTTTGCTCCCCTACAAAGAAAAACATGGAGAATTACTATAGGGATTTCAGTATGTGTGTACGTAGGTATGTGTGTGTCTGTGTGCCTGTGTATGTGTGTCGTCCAGCCAACTTTTCTTATGCTCTAAGAGTTTGAGGGGGAGCAAAATATACCACCCCAAAATATGTCTCCTTGGCACATTGACTATTTTAGGCTGGTTATTTTTTAAAAGGGGGGAGGGGCAGAGGGAAAGGGAGGGAGAGAATCCCGAGCAGACTCAGTGTGGAGCCTGATGTAGGGCCCTATCCCATGATCCCAAGATCAGGACTTGAGCCAAAACCAAGAGTCAGAAGCTCAGCTGACTGAGCCACCTAGGCGCCCCTAAACTGGTTATTTTTAAGAGACAGTAGACCCAGGTGAAACTCTGAAAACCCAGTAAAAGTTACCCTTTTGTACTGGGCATTTACATTTATAAGGGAAATCTCCATTTGTAAGAGTGTCTCACTGACTGTACCAGGAAGAGGGGGATGGCTCTAAATCTCAAGAAACTCTTATCAGTGGAGAAGGTAATGACTTAAATCAACAATCTTACCCTTGTTTACTGTACTTTTCCCAGTCACCTCCCAAAACTGACTCTCCACCCCAACATCTTTTGTCTTTAGCCCAAGGTGGTAGTTAAGGTGATGGCTTCAGCCATTTTGGAGAGTTACTCAGATTTCCTGGGTTTCTGCCACATACACAGGAGATATACACATTATTAAACTTCTGTTTTTCTTCTGTTAATCTGTCTCATATCAATCTAATTCTTACACCAGCCAAAGAACCTGGAAGGGAAGCAGGGAACACTTTTCTGCCCCTACAACTTCCGCTGGGAAGAGCCGCTGTGAAGAGCTTCTGTAGTCAACCCTGTCGCCAGTGGAACTGCCATTATCCCTTCAACCTGCTTCAGTTTTTCTTGTCTCCACCCTTGGGTTCTCATTCTCTCTTCCGCTTAGGGTGTTCCACTTACTCCCCTACACCAGCCCCGTCTCCACCTCTGAGAATCCCACCCAGCCGGCAGGGCCAGGTTCAATCTCACCTCCACTTCCTGTTTCTTCACTCTCTTCTTCGCTCTTCCTGGGCTGGACACACAGGGTCAGTCTCCAGTCCTGTACTCCAGTGGTTTGTGTTCTTCCCTGAGAGTGGGGCTGCCAGGTAGCTGTTCTGGTGATGCCCTGAATACAGGGGTCTGGCTGAGAGGGCAAATGGGGGCTGAAGCCAGGCACCTTTTCTAATTTATACAAAGACACTTTGTGCTAACAGTTCTGCCTGGTAGAGAGATAGCTTCTTGAGGACAGGAACCAGATCATAAGCATCTCTGTGCCTCCCCCAGCATTTTGGCCAGTGCTCCCTGGAGTTCTCCTTGTGGGTGTCAAACTGGACTTTTCCCCCCCCTACCCCAGTCCCCACCTTCTCTGATGGTTGATTTTATGTGTCAACTGGACTGGGTTAAGGGATGCCCAGATAGCTAGTAAAACTTTATTTCTGGGTGTGTCTGTCAGGGTGTTTCTGGAAAAGATTAGTATTTGAATCAGTGGACTGAGTAGAAAAAGATCCGTCCTGACCAATGTGGCCGGGCATCACCTACTCCACTGAGGGCCCCAGTAGAACAAAAAGGCAGCTGAAGAGCAAATTCTCTCTCTCGCTTCTTGAGCTGGGATGTCTATCTTCTGCCCTTGGGCATTGGAGCTCCTGGTAGTGACTTGGACTGAATTATACCACCTGGTAGTGACTTGGACTGAATTATACCACCAGCTTTCCTGTTTCTTGAGCTTGTACGTGTCCTAGTGTGGCATAGCTCAGCTTCCAGAGTCACATGAGCCAATTCCTATAATAAATTTCCTCTTAAAGAGGCACCTGGGTGGCTCAGTCGTTAAGCATCTGCCTTCGGCTCAGGTCATGATCCCAGGGTCCTGGGATCGAGCCCTGCGTCGGGCTCCCTGCTCAGCAGGAAGCCTGCTTCTCCCTCTCCCCCTCCCCCTGCTTGTGTTCCTGCTCTCGCTATCTCTCTCTCTGTCAAATAAATAAATAAAATCTTAAAAAAAAAATAAAAATAAATAAATTTCCTCTTACGTATCTGTATGTATACTACTGGTTCTGTTTCTCTGGAGAAGTCTAGCACACTTTCTCACCCATCATATCCAATTAACCGCCCTGTTCTGTTGATTCTACCTCATAAATAATCTCTCAGATCTACCCATCTCTGTATTTTCTTTGCTGCCCCCTCTAAGGTATTGCCATCTTGGAGCGCCTGGCTGCCTCAGTCAGTAGAGCATGCGACTCTTGGTCTCAGGGTTGTGAGGTTGAGCCCCACGTTGGGCATGGAGCTTACCTAAAAACAAAACAAAAAAACAAACCCACAAAAAACAGATATTGTCATCTTGCTTAGAATTCAATAGAAATTCTAAAAAAAAAAAAAAAAAAGTTTCTCAGCCCCCCGTCTTGCTCCCTTCCTACACATTCTCCTCACAGAAAATTGGTCATGTCACACCCCATTGCCATGCTGTGGACTGAATGGTGTCCTCCAGCTTTGTCTCTCTATCCCCAACCACCCCTTCCCCACCCTGGGTCACCTAATCTTTCCATTCCTCAAAGACTTTATATTCTCTCTTTTATCCACACTTTTCCTTCTGCCTGATGTTCTTCCTGCCATCTCATGCCTTTAACTGAATAGCTCCTGTTCATTTTTCAAGCCCCAGCTTGAACATCACATTTTCTGGTATCCTAGATCAACCCCAAGCCCAGGCTAGATGCCCTTCCTAGATGCTCACACATACACACCCTGCATTTCCCCTGTTACACTTTATGGCAGTTATGCCTTTATGTGTCTGTCTCCTCCACTAGACTGTGAGCTCTCAGAGAGCAGAAAGCATGTCTGTCTTATTTACGGTTATTTCCCTCCCCGATCTCTTCCCACAGTGCTTGATACAGTAAGAGCCCAGTAGTCATTTGTTGAGTGAATACTTGCACTCCAGAAATTCATTAGTTCTCATCTGGGAGAGCTTTTTCTTTTTTTAAAGATTTTAAAAATTTATTTTAGAAAGGAAGAGTGGGGGAGGGGCTGAGGGAAGGGGGAGAGAGAGAATCTCAAGCAGACTCCCCATTGAGCACAGAGCCTGACACGGGGCTTGATCTCACAACCCTGAGATCATGACCTGAGAGGAAATCAAGAGTCGGATGTTTAACCAACTGAGGCACCCAGGCGCCCCCCCCAAAGGAGAGCTTTTTTACACATGAATTCAGATGGTGCCAGTGGTAAATTTAACTTCATAATAAGAAAAAAATTTTTTTAAAAGACTGGCTATCTTTCATCAGCAGTGAGTATAATGGTATAAACTTAGCTGCACCAATTCAGATACATAGATCAGAATGAAGACTGTTGCAGGGGGCAGTGCGGGCGGGTGCGCTAAGAAAAAGAAAACAAGGGCGCCTGGGTGGCTCAGTTGGTTGGGCGACTGCCTTCGGCTCAGGTCATGATCCTGGAGTCCCTGGATCGAGTCCCGCATCAGGCTCCCTGCTCGGCAGGGAGTCTGCTTCTCCCTCTGGCCCTCCCCCCTCTCATGTGCTCTCTCTCATTCTCTCTGGTTCAAATAAATAAATAAAATCTTTAAAAAAAAAAAAAAAGAAAAACAAAACACTCTGCAAGTTTGAATTTAGACAGAGCATCTAGGAAAATGCACCCCCCTCCCCCCGTATTTAAGCATTCCTTTAACTGTGTTTACTCAGTGGCTATGGTTTCCTTGATTTAGTGGTGGTGGTTTTTTTCCCGTGGTTTAAAGTAGCATTTATGAAAACTCCCAACCAGATGTGTTCTCTCCATAATCTGAACTCTTCCATGAACCCCATACAGGGTTCTCATTATGATACTTAGCGTGGCAATGATGAGGTTACACGACTTACCACCTTCCTACTTTGTCAGCTCCTTGAGGGCAGGGACTGTTTTCTTTCACGTTTGTAGCCCGAGCTCTTAGCAAATGCTTAACACGTAGTAGTATCTAGGGCACGTTTATTGAATAAATGGATGCAATAGTCAAAGGATCCACCTTGAGAGCAAACAATCGCTTGCAGCTCAGGCAGAGGCCAAGACGAAACAACATCTCATGCAGCGTCTAGTCTGCTGGTCCCTGTTCCTGTCAGCAGCCGTTGCTCTCTAGATGTTGTGCATAGCCCCTATTTATTTAATTGGAGCTTAACTGCATTGAAAGAGACAAATGTAGGTGAACTGGACTTCATCAAAATTAAAAGCTTATAAGCTGCAAAGGATACCATCAAGGAAGTGAGATAAGAACCCACAGAATGGCAAAAAATATTGGTTAAGTCCTTTATCTGTTAAGGATGGAGCATCCAGAGTATATAAAGAACTCTTACAATGCAACGATAAAAAGACAACCCACCCAGGGGCACCTGGGTGGCTCAGTCAGTTAAGCGTCCAGTTCTTGATTTCGGCTCGGGTCATGATCTCTGGGTTGTGGGATCAAAGCCCGTGGCAGACTCCATGCTCAGTGCAGAGTCTGCTTGTCCTTTTCCCTCTGCTCCTCCCTGACTCTCTCTCGCTCTCTCAAATAAATAAATAAATACAATCTTAAAAAAAAAAAAAACAAATAAATAAAACACAACCCACCCAATTAATACATGAGCAAAGGATCTGAATAGACATTTTCCCAAAGAAGATACGCATATTTCCAACAGGCACCTGGAAAGATGCTCAACATCATTAACCATTAGGGAAATGCAAGTCGGAACCACAATGACATACCACTTCATATCCACCAGGATGACAATAATAATAGTAATAATAATAAATGTTGGCAAAGATGTGGAGAAATTGGACTCCCCTACTTTGCTGGTGGGAATGTAAAATGGTGCGACTATTTTGGAAAATAGGCTGGCAGTTCCTCAAACAATTTTTTAAAGATTTTATTTATTTATTTGACAGAGAGAGACACAGTGAGAGAGGGAACACAAGCAGGGGGAGTGGGAGAGGGAGAAGCAGGCTTCCCGTGGAGCAGGGAGCCCAATGCGGAGCTCGATCCCAGGACCCTGGGATCATGACCTGAGCCGAAGGCAGACGCTTAACCGACTGAGCCACCCAGATGCCCCAGTTCCTCAAACAATTAAACAGAGATCATATGACCCAGCAATTCCGTTCCTAGGTATGTACCCAAGACAAGTGAAAACATTAACACAAAAACTCATAGGCGAATGTTCATGGAAACATTATTTATAATGTTGTAATTGCTAAAAAGTGGAAATAATCCACAATATATAAGGAATTCATGTAACTCAATAGCAAAACACCAAATAACCCAATTAAAAAAAGGCCAAGGACCGAACAGACATTTCTCAAAAGGAGACATCCAGATGGCTAACAGATATGTGAAAAGGTGCTCAACATCACTCATCATCAGGGAACCGCAAATCAAAACCACGATGAGATACCACCTCATACCTGTTAGAATTATTATGATCAGAAAGACAAAAGGTAACAAGTGTTGGTGGGGATGTGGAGAAAAAGGAACACTTGTGCACTGTTGGTGGGAATGGAAATTGGTACAGCCATTATGGAAAATAGTACAAAGTTTCCTCAAAAAAATTAAAGATAAAAATACCTTATGATCCAGCAATCCCACTTCTGGGTATATAGCCAAAGGAAATGAAATCAGTATCTCGAAGAGTAATCTGCACTCCCATGTTCATTGCAGTACTATTCACAACAGCCAAGATATGGAAAAATTCTAAATATCCATTGACAGATGAATGGATAAAGAAAAAAAAAATATATATATATATACAGTGGAATATTATTAGTCTTTAAAAAGGAAAATCTTGCCATTTGTGACAATATGGATGAAACTGGAAGACATGTTAAGTGAAATAAGCCAGATGCAGAAAACCAAATACTGGATGATTTTACTTACATGTGAAATCTAAAAATGTCAAGCTCATAGAAACAGAGAGTAAAATGGTGGTTACCAGGCGGGGGCGGGGGGGCGGTGAGGAGGAAATGGGGAGATGTTGGTCAGTGGGGGCAAAGTTTCAGTTTTTCAAGATGAATACACTCTGGAGATCTAATATACAACAATATGACTATAGAAAACAACATTGTACCGTATAGCTGCAATTTGTTAAGGGGGTACAGTTTTTAAAAGATTTTGTTTTTAAGTAAACTCTATACCCAATGTGGGGCTTGAACTCACAACCCCGAGATCAAGAGTCGCATGCTCTACTGACTGAACCAGCCGGGTGCCCCGAGGGGGTACATTTTAAGTGTTCTCACCATACACAAAAAAGTTATAACTATGTGAGGTGATGGATGTGTTAGTTTCACTATAATGACTATTTCACATTGTATACTATGTCAAGTTGTACATCTTAAATACGTGTAATTTTTAATTGTCAACTATAACAATAAAGTCGAGAAAAATGTAAAGATGTATACAAATTAAACTACCAAAAAAAGTGGAAACAACCTAAGTGTCCATCAACTGGTGAATGGAGTAACAAAATGTGGTATATCCTCGCCGTGGAATATTATTAAACCATAAAAAGGAATGAGTACTAACACATGTTACAGCTTGGATCAACCTTGAAAACATGCTAAGGTAAAGAAACATGTCAAAGAAGATCATGTGGGCTGGTCTGAGTGCAGTGGTGTTTACAATTAATTGATCACAGCCAGTTACAGATTTCTTTGTTCCTTCTCTACTCCCACTGCTTTGCTTGACTAGCCTTAAGAAAAAAAAGATCGGGGCACCTGGGTGACTCAGTCGGTTGGGTGTCTGCCTTCAGGTCAGGTCATGATCTCAGGGTCCTGAGATCGAGCCCAGCATCAGGTTCCCTGCTCAGTGAGGATTCTGCTTCTTGCTCTTCCTCTCCCTCTGCCCCTCTCCCCCTGCTCGAGTTCTCTCTGTGTCTCAAATAAATAAAATAAAATCTTAAAAAAAAAGATCATGTAATATATTATTCCATTTATATGAAATGTCCAGAATAGGCAAATCTACAAATGCAGAAAGTAGATCAGGAGTTAAGGACTCACTGTCTGATGGGTAAGGGCTTCTTCCTGGGGAGATGAAGTTCTAAAATTCGATGGTGGCAGTGGTAATTATAGAATTCAGAAGGGTAAACTTTACGATATGTGAACTATATCTCAATAAAGCTGTTATTTTTAAAAAAAAGGGAAACAAATAGAAATTTCCTATCACCCCAGTTCACTTCCAGTCCTTGTCAGTGCTCACACATATATTTATTTGTGTATTTATAATTATCGTGTGCCATGCTGTTTTCACTTAATGTCATTTCACATACATTCCCATGTGTCATATTAACCTAGTGTATATGTTTGTCAATTTTAAAATAAAATTTTTTTTTTAAAGATTTTATTTATTTATTTACAGAACAGAGAGACACAGCGAGAGAGGGAACACAAGCAGGGGAAGTGGGAGAGGGAGAAGCAGGCTTCCCGCCGAGCAGGGAGCCCGATGCGGGGCTCGATCCCAGGACCCTGGGATCATGACCTGAGCCGAAGGCAGACGCTCAATGCCTGAGCCACCCAGGCGCCCTTAAAATAAAATTTAATCAAAGTGTAGCGGATATATACATAGAAAAATGAACAAATCATATGAGTATAGCTTGGTGATTTTTCCCAGAGTCACCCATGTACTTGTCGTTTTGCATAGCAAAAATTACGTGCATCATGGTGCTGTATTATACTTTGCTTAGCTATTTCCCTACGGCGGGGGGAACTTCTGAGTTGTTTTTGACCTTTCAAAATTATAAATAACAATGCTAGGATCATCTTTATATGTGTTACTGCCCAGTATACAGAGAATAACCCAAGTTATTTCTATATTCTCCAAACGAAGATTAATGGATCAAGAGTATGTCAAATACCTGTAGACCGCTTTTTCTGAAAATACAAATTAATTTCTAGTTCCATGAACCATATGTAATTGTACCTAACTCACCACAGCTTCACAAACAATAGGTTTTCTCATTTTAATCTTTACTACCCTAGTTACAGGGTGTATAATAGCATTTCACATCTGTTTTGATTTCTACTCTGTCATTGGCAGGGTGACTGTTCATCTGTGAGGTAATTTTTTGTCTGTAGTTCTCATGCAGAAGCTCCCCATCTCCTCTGGCCCCTTTTCTAGTTGCACCTGGATGTCAATTTCATGACTTTTTCTCAATTCCAAATGTATTTTAATAGCATGATCTCACTGATCATGTTTTCACATTTGTGTGTCCATCTTGCAGCTTTTAAAATATTTGTTTAATTTATTTAAATTGAAGTATAATTGACTATGCTGTATTTTATGTCATTGCAAAGCTGTCTATTAAAATGCGATAAATGATAGCCTCCATTTCTCTGATAAACCGTTTTCCCTCTTCCGCAGCTGGGGTAAAAATGTGAGTGCATTTTCTTCTTAATGTTTTTACCATACTTCAGGGGCGCCTTAAGTAAATGTAAATGTAAATGAACTGATTTTAAGCAGATAAAATACCAATTCAAGGGGCGCCTGGGTGGCTCAGTCGTTAAGCGTCTGCCTTCGGCTCAGGTCATGATCCCAGGGTCCTGGGATCAAGCCCTGCATCGGGGGCTCCCTGCTCAGCGGGGAGCCTACTTCTCCCTCCCCCACTCCCCCTGCTTGCGTTCCCTCTCTCGCTGTCTCTCTCTCTCTGTCAAGTAAATAAATAAAATCTTAAAAAAAATGTTTTTATCATACTTAAGTCTTTCATTCACCTCGAATTTATTTTACTCTGTGATTTAAACTATAGATCTAAGTTACTTTTATCCATACTGAAATCCGTTAATTAAGTAGTGATTTCTTTTTCTATTATTGTTTCTGGTTTGCCAGATGTTGAGTTATTAAATAATCAACTGTATTCCAGAATATTAATATTTCCTTGAGCATTTGAAATCCAAGTATACGTGTTGATGATTTGTTTAAAAATCTTAGAAGAATGAGTCTACAATAATTGTGCTCTTTTAGAAGAATTTTTCTAACAACTTGTCAAAGTCTATAAAACTGCTTTCATTTGTACGGTGTTAAATTTATACGCAAACATAGCTATCTTTACAATATTTGGTCCCTCAAGTATTATTTCTTCTTGGTAAATAGCATCATTTATTCATGTCCTTTCTCTACTTCTCCTGTTGGTATTTCGTCATTTTCTTTTAGTGGATTTTTTTTTTTCTCTCATATTAAGCGAATGACTAAGTATTTAATATGTTGTCATCATCATGAATCTCCTTTTTCATTATATTGTCTAGCTTGGTGTCACTCTTATTAGGAATGCAACTGACTTTTGTCATTTATCTTCTATTATACTGCTTTGCTGAAGATATTTATTTAACTTTTAATGAACTTTGCATTGATGCCTGTGACTTCATTATATAATCCTGTCATTTGAGAGGAGTGATATTTTTATTTCTTCCTTCCACATACTTATAACTCATTTCATTTTCTTCTTCAATCTTATTTTATTACCAGGTTAATTAAGACTGATGAGAGAGACATCCTTGTCATATTTATGTTTTTAATAGAGCATCTCCAGTGCATCTTGCTCTTGATTTTAGGTGCATATAATGATCCTGTTAAGAAAGATAATCTTTTGTATGTCAACCACACTTCAATAAAAAAAAAAAAAATTATATAAGGGAGTCCTCAACTCTCTTTTCACACCAAACATCATTTGTAGAATAAATAATTTACCTCAAGATAAAAAAATAAATAAAAGAAAACTTCCATGCCTTTTTATTTTGTTTAACCAACGGAACTTTTGAATTTCGAGAAATGTCTTCTCACCATCTTCCAAATATGAGGCCTCAGCTCAAACAGCCCCAGAGGGGACTTCTTTTATAACCTTATCTATTGTGCCCACTCACCTCTGGCCACACTCTATCATGTCACTCTTATTTTCATCAGAGCCCTTATCACCGTATGAAACTCTTCCAGTTAGCTTGGGCCTCACTGGCTTCCCTTCCCCGTGTGAATGGAAGCTCCAGGAGAGCTGGGCTTTTTGCCTGTCTCCTTCACTGTTGTATCCCCAGTGCCTAGAACAGTGCCTGATTCACATGAGACAGTCGATACATATTTTTGAAGGCATAAATGGATATAATTTTATACTTTATCCATTAAAGTGATATATTAATGTGCTTCTACGGTTATAACATTTTTGTACCTAGCTCACAGCAGTTTGGTTGTTTTCTTTTGTTATGGTATTATTTAGAATTTTAGTGTCCATAGTGATAAAGCTAACCTGTAATTTTCTTTCCTCATCTTGTTGTTTTTGAGTATTTAAATAAAAACCATATTTGCCTCAAAAAACAAGTTTGGTAGTATACCTTTTTCTATATTTTTATTATTTAACGTTCTGATTGTTTAATAGAAGAATTGTTTCTTGGAAAAATTCCCCAGTGAATCAATCAGAGCCAGGTGCCTGATTTTACATTATTTTCTTTTATTTTTATTTATTCTTAAATTTCAGCTTTATTGAGGTATAGTGACTACACTATTTGAATAGTCCTTTTTTTCTGTCATTTCCTCTATGAATAGTCTATTCACGTTAACTTTCCTGTGTCATAATTGGTATTGTAAATATTGTGTAGGTCCTCCTTCCTAGCTACTCAGTTACCACTTTCATTAGCACGTAGCTGTGAATGATAATAACTCACCCATTTCAATCTTTAACTCATTCAACAAATACTTTAGAATCATTGCCCTAGGAGCTGGTGGCACAAAAATGAGGAAGACACAATTGGACCATAGTTTGATTGTAGAGTGTGCTAGTTAGTCTCTGTTTGTGGCCCCCCCTTAATCCCACTCCAATCCATTCTCTGCACTTCTCTGTGCCCTGGGAGTCTGACCTCTACAGACTCAACCATCAAGGCTCTCCTGCCCTCTGGCTTCAGGTAGGATTCCATCTTTGGGAGGTATGGGAGGTTGGCATATTTATGCCCCTGGCTTCCTGTCTTCTAGGTCGTGTTTTGATGGCAGCTTCATTCTTCTGTCTAACGCCACAGCTCCTGTCAGGCAGCCCCTCTGTTACAGCTCCAGTTCTTGCCATGGTCCCTGGTAACCTTAAAAAATAAAAGTGCCACTTATTTTACCAGCAAAAGGGGTTTATTTGGGAATAGCAGAGAATTACAATCTGGGACAAGCAAGTTACAGCAAAACCATAGGCAAGCCTAGAGGGAGAAGTACAAAAAGGCTCTTTTATCGAGGGAAGGGGGGCAGTGGGGAGGGCTGTTGTAAACAAGAAGCCCATTGGAGTAAACTGGGAGTTCCAAGTATAGTGGCTTCTCATTGGCTGAGCTGTGACCGTCTCTCATTGGCTGGGCTATTGCCAGGGGGGAGAGGAAGCCTTCCTTCCTCCTGCCGGGTAGTAAAGCGGTATCCACCTGCAAGGTCCTTCTCTTCGTGCTGGGTTCTGCAATTGACTCTGAGTGGTAGGGAGGGAGAGCTGCCCCTGCCCAACCTCCCAACTCCATTGTAGGGAGGTTTCCCTTTATCGATTTTCACATCCCCTAACATCATTTCTGCTCCTTGCCTCTTAGGGCTAGGATGGTATTGACTTGTTGCTCTCGCTAGCCCCAGAGCGCTTCAGCATCACTTGTCAGTTCCCTTAACCCTGTGGGCATTATTGCAAACAGTCCCTTTATTAGTCGCCAGTAAAACCTTTTGGAGTGTGCCATCTGTTTCCTACGGGGAGCCTGGCTAATACAAGGAGACAGACAAATAAATGTATGATTAAGGTATAGTACAAAACGTGTTTTAATAGAGATATACATGGGGTGCTATAGAAACAGAAGAGGGGCATGTAATCCCAAGTGTTTTGAATTTCTCTCCTATGTGTTGTTAAATTGCTTTTCTCATCTCTGATTTATTATGGGTTTTTTTCTGTCTTGTAAATCATTTGACCAAAAATTCTGCTAATTTTTCAAAGAAACAGCTATTAGTTTGTTTACCAAATATTTTTGTATCTTTTCCATTTTGCTTATTTTTATTTGGTTTCCCTATTTCTATATTTTGGGTGGTTGCTTTATTCCCTTTTATTTTATTTTTTTAAAGATTTTATTTATTTATTTTAGAGAGAAAGAGAGAGCAGGGGGAGGTGCAGAGGGAGAGGGAGAGAGAGAATCTCAAGCAGACTCTGTGCTGAGCTCGGAGCCTAATGCGGGGCTGGATTTCACGACCGTGAGATTATGACCTGGGCTGAAATCAAGAGTCTGCTGCTTAACCCACTGAGCCACCCAAGCGCCCCTATTTCCTTTTAAAGGGCTTTAGTTCATCATGTTTCTCTCACCCTCTCTATCTTACTTATTAATACAGGCATTTACAATGACAAGTTCTCCTTTAAGTACTAAATTGGCAGTCTTCCATATATTATTAAATTCTTTATTTATATTTTAATTTAAAAACATTCTGTCATTTTGTATTCCATTTCCTCCTTGACTTGGAAGTAACCTAAGAGAGTTTTAAAAATTCAACATTGCTGTTTATTATTTAGTTCCACTCTTGCAATATATTTTGAATGTCATTTCATTATAGCCTGAGAATGTGCTATGTAGAATTTTTTTTGTATATTTATAGAATGAACGTTTGCATTTTCTGTGTATGACTGGTTTTTGCGACGGTTCTGTAGTAACTAAAAATAAAGTGTTTTCTACTGCTTGATCATGAAGTGATCTCCATTTAATAATGCTGTCCAGCCCTGTGAGGCTCCTTCAAAAAGTTAGTCCAGCCCCTGCTTCCCTCCCCAGGTGCCACCACTTAAAGGGAGATCCCTGGAACATACCCTCCTTTTTTTTTTTTTTTTTTTAAGAGACCTGAACAAAGAACTAATCTGACTCAAACTTCAAGCCCTGTCCTGTTTTTGTTTGGTTGCTTTTGGCGGGGGTGAGGGGGCTGCTTTTTTTGTTTTTACTCTCCTAGCTGCTGACTTTGTTAGTCCCTTTCTGTTGTGCCTTGACTGATTCTTGGGAATGAATGAATGAATGCTTCTTTCTTCCCTCTAACAACTTTTGCTGCTCCTTTGTGTCCACTTCAACTTAAGGCCACGTCAGGCAATGTGTCTCCTAGTTGCATCTGCCCTTCAGCCTTGCCATGAACTTATGGACAAATGCCACCTCCGTTTCTATGTTTGGCTTTGTTTGTCCTTTGCCTGCCTGTGACAGAGGTGGCTAGCAGGTCCATGAAAAACGATCCTGTTCCCTCTTGCATAGTGTGGAATTGTTCCTGGGAGCTGGCTGTAAAACCAGGGACTACATTTCCCAGCACCCTTTGCATCCAGGCCAGGTCGTGTTCTCTCCAGTGGAACGTGAGGTGATGTGGACAGTGTCCCTTCTAGGCTGGGGCCTCTGAGAGGTGGTGGGGTTTTTCCACTCTTCCTTTCCTCTTCTGATGGCTGGGAGCAGAGGACTCTGGGATTCTTTGACAATGGTAGGAACACAGAATGGAAGCAATTTGGTTTCTTAATTATTACGAAAGAAAGCTGCTCGCCAACCAGGAGCATGCACATTCTACTCTGAATTCAGTGAGAAACTTCTAATGTGTTAGGCCACTGAAATGTTGGGGTTTATTTTTATTACATAAGCCACCATTGCCCTCATATACTGTGGACCCTCCTACTTCAAATATTAAGATTGCTAATTAAATTTAATTGGACTCTTCTGATATTTCTGTCAGTTTTATTTTTCAGTATATGTTGTTGCTTTGTACTTTGGGACATACAAATCGAGAATATTAGGTTTTGTTGATTTTCTTTTCATTTTCATTTTATTTTTCAAAATAATCTTGACACCCAACATGGGGCTCAAACTCACAGCCCTGAGATCAAGAGTCGTACGTTGCATTGACTGAGCCAGCCAGGTGCCCCAGGTTTTATTAACTTTTTATTAGGGTTTCCTTGTTCAATCTCCTATTCTTTTGTTGTGATATCTATATTGTCTTATATGATTAGAAATCACCGTTTTACTGGCATTTGTATCAATTATAACAGACCTTAAACCAGCTCTTAACTTTGAATCAGTTCATGTATTTTTATTTAAAATACATTTCTTGGGGCGCCTGGCTGGTTCTATCAGTAGAGCATGAGACTCTTGATCTCAGGGTCCTGAGTTCAAGCCCCATGTTGAGTGTGGAGCCTACTCAAAATAAGAAAATAGAATACATTTCCTTTTTTAAAAAAAGATTTATTCATTTATTTTAGAGAAAGAGAGAGAGAGAGCATGAGCAGAGGGGCGGAGGGAGAGGGAGAGAGAATCTCAAGCAGACTCTGTGCTGAGCATGGAGATGATGCAGGGCTCGATCTCATGACCCTGAGATCATGACCTGAGCCAAAACCAAGAGTCAGACGCTCAACTGATTGTGCCACCCAGGCGCCCTTTTCCTTTTTTTTTAAGTAAGCTCTACACCCAACATGGGGCTTGAACTCACGACCCCAAGATCAAGAGCCACATGCTCTACTGACTGAGCCAGCCAGACGCCCTTGTCACTCTCCTTTTTAGAAGAGAATTCAACCCATATATATTGTTCCTATAATGGATACCCTGCCAGTGGGACACACTAGGTGTGTGACCTTGGCCAAGTCTTCTATTCCCTCTCAACCTCAATTTCCTTATCTATTAAATAGGAACCACATATTACAGGATCGCATATTACATATCACATATTACAGAAATTCAATGAAATCAACATCTGAAACAGCCCTGTTGGACTGTGTTGACAATTTGCTTTAGATTTTCTAGAACCTAAAATATATACCTTTCCAAAAGAGACTTCAATTCGCTTGGATCCTTGTGATAATAGCTTCACTTCACATAGTTTTACATAGATTTTCCATTGTGATTTTTTTCTTCTCTAGAACATGAGGGACAAGATTTCCAGGCATCCTTTAAATATTTTTTAAAAGATTTTATTTATTTATTTGAGAGAGAGCGCGCATGTGCATGAGTGGGGGGAGCGGCAAAAGGAGAGGGAGAGAATTCCCAGCTGACTCCGTGCTGAGTGCCTGTCGCCGGGTTCCATCTCATGATGCTGAGATCATGACCTGAGCCGAAATCAAGACTTGGACGCTCAAATGACTGAGCCACCCAGGTGCTTTTTTTTTTAAACATTTTTTTAAGGTTTTATTTATTTGTCAGAGAGAGAGAGAGCACAAGCAGGGGGAGCGGCAGACAGAGGCAGAGGGAGAAGCAGGCTCCCCGCTGAGCAGGGAGCCCGATGTGGGACTCGATCCCAGGACCCTGGGATCATGACCTGAGCCGAAGGCAGACGCTTAACTGACTGAGCTACCCAGGCATCCCCACCCAGGCACTTTAAAAATACTTTTAAAATTTTCCTTGGATAGCTCAATAATGCCCCTCATCTCAAAGTGGAAATGGTTGATATTGTAGGTAGCAGGATTTGGACCCAGATTTCCTGACTCTTAAATCCAGAGCTCTTTCCAGGGCATTAGGATTGCTAGTAGAAGATGAGGCAATAACTTCTCTCCTCATCTTTCACTACCACCACTATTAAAACAAAGCCACAAAACCAGTGACCCTTTACATAACTCAAGAAAAATCATGAAAGGTGTGGCAGGTGGTTTAGCGCCATTGAAGTCTGATTGAAATTTGGGATGTTTCCCCTTCAATTAACTTAGTAATCCCTAGATATAATAGCTTTTGGGGTGATTAAGAGATTTGGAAACAATGATGCAGGATAAGTTATATGAGAGACAACCTTATAATGCTGCTGATTCGTTACATAATTGTCCTAAGTCTGACTGCTAGTGACACCAAACAATGCTTTGTTGTTCTCAGAAACTTTGAGAGAGTAACTCTGGTATGACATCATAACTTCCCAGAGAAAATATAGCTTTCAATGAGCAATCCATTTGTGGGTTAGGAAGAACGTTTTCTGGGGACAGAGAATGAGTATCCAGTGTTGTGGTTGTGCAGCGAGATCCATAATTGTGTGTTCCCGAGGGAACAGGTTCAAGAAGGACATCTCAGAGGGAAATTCAGCCCTTCTCTGTGGCTCAAGTGTGACCATGGGAGCTGAAAAGTAGATGTATGAGAGGCTAGAGCCAGGTCTGGTCATTGAGGAAGGTCGTCTCTTGCATGGTATGCTTTGAGAGCCAGTGGAAAAGTCTCCCCCTCACTCCACCCTGCCCCCTCCCCACTGATGCTGGAAAGTTCATCTGAGCATCCTTGTGTTCAGCATTACCATCTTTGAAGAGGGTGCTCATTGTGATGAGCACCAGGTGATGTATGGAATTGTTGAATCACTGTATTGTACACCTGAAACTCATATAACACTGCATGTTCACTAGACTGGAGTTAAAATAAAGAAATAAAGTAGGGAAAAAGAAAAAAAAATACAAATCGCCCCAATACCACTACCCATTAAGCTACCAGCTCCTCTGCATGAATGAGTTTCGCAGACCCGTTTCCTTTTCTTTCCTTTCAGAAGCAAGCTTTGGTTGCTTCGGGAGGCAGGGTGGGCTGGGAAGGCAGAGAAAGCTTTTACCTGCCTGATGCACATTTTCCCTGGCCATTTTGGACGCGGTTCCCTTGGCCTTGTTAGAAAGCCCTTTTCACACCTCATCTGCACCATAAAAGCTTGAATTCCTGGAGACCTGGGTCTCCACAGAAGCCCGGGAGACCTTTGTAGGAGTTAGTCTTTAGGGTCGTGTGGGTTCAAGACCCTCAGTGGGCCTTGTGTCTGGGAATGTGTGGGGCTGGGGAAGTGGGGGTGGAGCTGCTCCCTCACGGGCCAGGCCTGCCTTTCCAGCCCCTCTGCTGCTTCTCCACAGTGGGAGTCCCCTTGGGAAGAAGGGCTCCCCTTGAAGGAGCTGGCTGATGAGGAGGGGAATGTGCCAGCGAATGGAAGACAACTGTTCAAATTCCAAAGGGGAAGGGTGGAGTTCAGAAGGAAACCACTGACTTAGGTATATGATTTCATGTACAGAAGAAAAAAAATGTTACCTGACTCACAACTGGTGGAGGGGAAAAAGGAAACGGGGGGAACTGTGAGGGGCGGGGACACTCTTCTGTCCTAGCTCCTGAGAAACAAAGGCAGCTGGCCTCTGTGGGTTCCCTCCCAGTTCCTAAGGCTCAGGCCTTCTTGGGCCATTAGACCACCGCCAGGGGAGGGCCTGAGGCAAATCATGAAGAACGGAGAGTTGAGCTTTGCTGTTCTCCTCACCTCTGCCTTCAGTTCCCATCCGGGACCCTTTCCTTTCTCTCCTGTCCCTTCTCCTTTTAGCATGATGAGCTGAATGCTTCTCAAGTGTCTCAAGTACCTTAAGAAAAAGAACCTAAGGCCTCATTCAAAATCCAGGGTCGACAGGGCGCCTGGCTGGCTCGGTCAGTAGAGCCTGCGACTCTTGATCTCAGGGTCATGAGTTCAAGCCCCTATGCTGGGCGTGGAGCCTACTTTAATAAACAAAAAAACAAAGTTTAAGGGTGACATTTTCAGGTGGCGTCTTTCCCAGGGGAATTAGCTTTTTTTCAGAGGACAGTGGAATCCGAAGAGATTACCTCACCCCGAGGCCTGACTCTAACTGAGGAATCTCAGGACAGGTGGGGATGGGGCTCCGCGTCCCTGGAAGGGCAGGGCCCAGTCTTGAGAAGCTCAAGGAACATCCCAGGGAGAGGGCATTCTGAGCCATTTTCCAGCCCACAACTGCGTGTCCTGGGCTCTCCACCACGCCCCAGAATGCACCTCTCTGCCATCCTGGCAACAGCATCCAGCCCTTTCTGTCTGCTCTCCTCAGTGTATATAATGATACCTCAGGCGGAGGCTGTTTTTGAATGAAGTCCAAACAGTCTGCCTTGCCTTCAGTCAGAATTCAGACAAGCAGGAAAACCCTCCAAGCCTCACCTGTTTGTGGTTAATCTCCACCAATCAGAGCCCAACACTCAAAATGCAGTCACAGAGAATTAAGAGTATCCAAACGGAGGGGAGAATCTCCTAATCCCCCCTTTCCCAGGCCCGGAACCAGAGAAAGCCGAGCAGAGAAGGTGGCTTTTAACATTTTTTAACAAATGTCAAGTTTAACATTAGTGTGTTTAGAAAAGCACCCAAGATCATTCTTTTTTAAATTTGTTTTGTAAACTGCCAGCCAGCGGGCCTCCCAGGATCATTTTCCATTTGTTGGGCCTCCTAGATGACAACTGTCCCTCAGAGACCCCGGGGCAGCTAGAAGCACCCTCCTATTGATAAGGAAAAATAAGAAAAAAAGGAGAGAGGGGGGAGTCGTGAGAAGAGAATCTTGGAGCAAGAGCTAAATGTATTCAAAGACGAATTAAAATTAGGAGTCAGCCTGGAAAAACAGATGGCTTGAAAATGACCATTCCAGCCTCCATCGGGGAGCGTTCCCCTCCCTCCGCCGGCCCCCTCGTGCCTCCCTGTGGAACCAAACAGGGGTTCCCAGGCCCGGTCTTCAGGCGATCCTGTGAATCAATTGCCTTCTTGTTTGGTGAAGAGAGTAAGCCATTATTTACAGTTGTCTCTCGGGAGCCTCCAGGAGATGCAAAATAATTGTGGTTCCCAGCAATGTGATTAACGTGTGTGTTAAGAGATGCCCCCGCAGCCAGAACAGAACAGAAAAGTGAGGAAGTACTCGATTCCAATGGGTGTTTAAATTGGAAAAGCTCACATATGACTTTCCAGCCAAACAAAGGAGGCGACTTGAGGGACATCTTTAAAATACATTGTTAATGCTTGTTGGGGCAAATGCCTTTCTTGGATTTTAGGGAATCGCTTCAGATTGGTGTCCCCAGGGCTGGCCGGAGCCAGGGGAAGCCCGAGCCCTGTGAATTATTGGCCTGGCTTGCATCTGGGAGGAGCCTAGCTTTAGAGTGGGTCCTCCTGGACTCTTCCAAACACACAGCGGCTCCAGGAAGGTAGTCTCCACCCAGGCCTTTGCAGCCAAGAGAAAACCTGGGGCCCCTCACGAGAGAGACATGGGTAGAGGGGAGAAAGGCATGGGAAAAACAAGAGGATAAACATTCCAAAAAGCATGAGAAGAGCCTCCAGAGAATTTCCGATTTTCCCTAAATCTACTACTTGAATTTTAAGTGCATGTGCATTTATTTTTCCTTCTACAATTTCTTCATTAAAAACGCAGGGGCAAATCCCTTTGCTGTGGACTGAGTTCAGGCTCGTCAGCTAGAGAGCACACCTGCATCAGGGTGGGGGAAAGCACATTTCCTTCCCTCTCAACATTTGTCTTTTATTTGGGCAAATCAGGAAAGGGAATTCCTCTCAACCCAACTGACTGACTCTGTGGAGGAAAAAAGACCACGGGGGCAGAAAAAGAAAGAGTGTTTGTCAGGCAGACACAGAACTGAGCTTCTAAGACTCCGCCGTCCCCTCCTTTGGGTGACGTGACCTTGGGCCAGCCACTTCCCCTCTGGGGGCCTTCGTTTCCTCTTCTTGAAAATGGAGAGGGGAATCATCTTTAAATCTTCCCAGCATTCCGTAGGTTTGCCTGGGGAGTGAGCTCTTCGAGAAGACACTAAGAATGTGAACCGATTTGCATTCTGGGCCAGCTAGCATCTCAAGTTAGTCTAGCTTGATTGTCTTCTCAAGGAATCCCCTAACGAGTAGTGGTATACTTAGTCGTTTGATGAACACTAATGGTTTTTATTAGCCTGCTATTCTAAGTGAATTGTCCGTGCATCTCTCGGTGTAATTTGGTGCCAACAGGTTTCAAGCACATAGAACTGGTACAGGACCAGGGTGCGTCTGGAGCATGGGCCTTGGAGGTAGGCAGGTCCACGTTTGAATCCAGGGCTCTCTGTGCCTCTTACTGGATGAGTGGCCTTTGACACATTACCGGATCTCCCTGAGCATAACTCCTCATTTGCGCAAAGGGTTGTGGTAAAAAACTCCTACAGTTAGAGCAAACACAAATGAGGCACTAGCACAGTGCCTGGGACGTAGTACTCAAGCAGTGTGGCCGCCGTCGGTATTTGCCGGGCTAATACCAAGCAATCTACTTCTGTTTGCCATGGTGTGTGGTTAGAAGGTTCTTTCAGCGTTGAGTTTGCTGTCAGGTTCTCTGCCTCTCTTCTGCTCTCCCTCTGGCCCTGTCCATCCCTCTCCCCGCCTTGTTTTCCTCTCTCCCCCCCCGCAACATTTCTCTTTTCCTCCCTCCGCTTGTTCTCTCCCCGACTTCCCTACTCCTCTACACCCTCTCATACAAGCAGCCTTTGTACTGTTCTTGGCTGCTTTCCTGGTTCAGTCTAACTCAGGATGTGACCTTAACGTTACTAACAATAGAAGTTCACTCCCACAGCCCACCCTGCGAGCTTTCCCCGAAACAACTCATTTTATCCTCACAGTCCTAAGAGGGACACGAGTATCCCCGTTTTACAGATGAAGGCACAGAACACAGAGGGAGATTGAGTGACCTGCTCAAGGTCAGGTAACCACTGAGTGATGGAAATGGGATTCGAGCCCAGAGAGTCTGGCTCCAGGACCTGGGTTCCAGATCTGTGCTCTTTGTCACGACAGGACACCGCCTCCATGAAGCAAAGAGAGGTGAGACCCGTGTGTCTCCACAGATGGCCCAAGCCATGAACAATGCACTTATTGATAATTGAATAGACTTGGATTGTGCATGCTTCCGGAGGCTTGTCATGCGCTAGCAGTCGAACCTTCGCTGCTGTAGGTCCTAGCGGCAGGGAGGGAGGGTGCAAGGTAGAGTTGTAGAGTACAGTGGGGTGTGAGTAGTGGTCCTAAAGAGGGTGAAAATAGCCCTGCGATCCAAACCTTCCCCAAGTTGCATCTCTGAGCAGGGCCCTAGGAGCTCATTCACAGGCACCAGGAAGCTGGCTTTCTACCTCCCAGGCCTGTGTGTCCTTGGCTGTCACACCTCGAACGGACCTTGCCCTGAGGTGGCAAAGGGTTCTTTCCCCACCAGCATTAACAGCTATTTTAGTAGGTCTCTTGTACCACTCAGTCAGTTTCCTCATCTGTAAAGTGGGAATTTGCTCACCTCTTTTGTAGGGTAGAGTAACTGTGTAAAGCACACTCAATACTACTCAAACAAAAAAGAAGAAAACAAAACAAAATATTATTCAAGGCTCAGAAGTGGGCGTTCCTAACAGGCTTCCAAAACTATGGCTTGTACCTTTTAACATTCTTACTGGCCCACTTTATCCTCTACCTGATGCCGCCCTTACTCCCAATCCCTCGTAGAAATTCTGGCACTTGGGGAGAATTCCTTGCTCATTTGGGGCATACTCTTCTCCACCTTTGCCAGTAACCTTTGACCTTTCTCTTTGGAAGCTTAATCCACGTGTCTGCTCCCCCCTCCGGTGGCAAAGTGTGTGACCTTATGTAAGTCATTTCCCTTGAATGGGCTTTAGTGGTCCCTATATTAGATAAGAGGGCTGGACTTAGTTCATGGCGCATAACTCAGGGTCCCCTGAGGTTAAGGGGGCGGGGACGGACCTGTGTACATCTAATGTCTGTGCCAAAATGGTGCACATGTCTTATTGGAAAGTTATACACATCTTTAGACATGTTAGTTGCTGCAGCTTTGGGGCATTTTCCCATTGGTTAGTTCTTTAAATTGGTTCAGATTTCATCAGTTCTGTTCAATGAGTTGTTTCTTAGTGTAAGAGTCCCTCATTTATCTGCTGACGGAACTTACCTTATCCATTCTCCAAATTCATTAAGCTCCAAAAATAGAGTTGGGAATTGGAATTAGAAGGCGAGATTGATATTTCTTTGACAGTAATTTGTTAACCCTTTGGTTATCTGACGTAGTCAGGCAACGAGGAATTCAGGTTGTCTGATGAAGGGCTGGGGTTCCTCCATTTACAGAGAGATGGCTCCAGAGGAGAACTTTCCTCATGTAGGAGTGGGATCCGGGGTCTCAAGCACCTTACTCTCCACTGTGCGTCAGTCCTCTCTAAGCCCAGACACTCAATCCCGTAGGTAGACCAGTGGTCAGCGAACTATGGTGCACAGGTCAAGTCTAGCCCGCCACCTGCGTGTACACCTCTTTTGCAAGCTAATAATGATCTTTCTCTTTTTTTCTTTAAAGATTTATTTATTTATTTTAGAGAGAGAGAGATAGAGTGAGCAGGGGGAGGGGCAGAGGGAGAGGGAAAGAGAGAATCCCAAGCAGACTCCCCGCCGAGCACGGAGCCCGCTGCGGGACTCAATCTCATGACCCTGAGATCATGACCTGAGCCGAAATCAAGAGTCGGATGCTTAACCGACTGAGCCACCCCGGCTCCCCTTTACCTTTCTAAAATGGTTGAAAAATCAAAAGAATACTATTTTGTGACATGCGACAAAGTGTTACTGGAACGCGGCACATGCTCATTCATATACGTGTTGTCTCTGGCTACCTTTGCACTACAAGAGTGGAGTTGATTAGTTGTGAAAGAGCCAGTATGGTCTGCAAATCTCCTAGCTGGCTTATTCCGTAAAATGTCTATCAGCCCCTAAGCTAGATGATCAGCCCTACTGCCAGAGACTTGGAAGGGGTTTATGAAGACCCCAAGTCCCGGCTGCCTCTGTACTACCAGAACAAGCCTAGAGGGGGACTAGCAACCCCTCACCCCTGGCCCATCCAACCTCACCCTACCCTACCCCTACTCCACCACAGATTCAAACCTCGAACAGGTACAAGGCACCAAGCACTAAACCTCTAACTCCTTCATATCCCTCGGTGGCCAGTTGTTTTGAAATGTTCTGGTTTGAGGCCCACTGGCAGACGGGAAGAACCTTTGGCCTGTGGAGCTCACCTCTGCCTTTGTTCCCAGAGGCAGAAGAACCGAGGGGCCGCACTGCTCCAAGCGTCACTTTCTGCACTGACTTGTATAAGGCAGCCTCAAAGAACAGAGCTGAGTCATTCTGATAGCCCAATGGCCAAATGGCTTCCACATGGAGGCGGTCAACTTGCTGACCTTTTTGCCTTGCAAAGCACGTGACTAAATCCCCATCCATCCCTCCATCGGGGAGCAGGTATAAAACCCTCATCCTTTCATGAACAAAATTCATTGTATTTCAGAAATAAACTTAGAGGTTTAGCAAAAAAGGCAGAAAAGCTGTTTCTAAGAGCCAAAAAAGCAATGTTATTTCGAAGAGCGGTGACAACTTCTTCTGATGGCCGGAAGCTGGGAGAACAGCCCTGTGCAGCCTGCAGCCCCCTGTCCATCTTGCAGCCCCCTGCCCATCTTGCCCTTTCCCTCTGGACTGGTTTTTATCCTCTCTCTCCTCTTATGCCTTTGCCCCTTTCCCCTTGTCTTCTTTCACTTCCTTACCTCTCCATCTGTCCTCTCTGGTCACCCCCTGCTTCCCATCCTCCCTCTCTCCCAGTCTCCCACCCCCCACCTGTCCTTAATATAAAATGGAAGAAAGTCCTTTAATCATTTGTAAATAGTATTTGTGGTTTCAACTCCTTATTTTATTTTACTTTTATTGCCTATGCTGCACTTTTCATCTCCATGACTTATAAACTCTTAATTTTAAAAGCAGTTGAATGAAATGTCTTCTGTTTCTTAAATTAAAGGGCCTTTTGCTCATCCATGTGCCTTGGTAACAAAGCGAACAGCTACCTGTAACTGAGCACTTACTAAGTGCTGAGCACCATGTTAGGGACTTGAGATGTTATTATTATTATTATTTTTTTTTTGAGAGAGAGAGAGAGCGCGCGCAGTCAAGAGAGGGAGAAGGAGAGAGAGAATCTCAAGTGGACTCTGTGTTGAGCACAGAACCCATCACGGGGCTCTATCTCAGAACCCTGAGATCATGACCCTGAGATCACGACCTGAGCCGAAACCAAGAGTCAGTCGCTTAACCGACTGAGCCACCCAGGCGCCCCACGCACTTGAGATGTTATCAAGTCATTTAATACAAGATGAAATAGGTACCGTTATTATCATTCTCATTTCAAAGGTGAGGACATGAGACACAGATATTAAATGTCTTGTCCAAGGTCCTCCAGGCTGTATCTGGCAGAGAGGTTGAAACGCAGGCAGTCCGCTTCCCAAGTTCACATCCTTCACCATGAAACTTAACTAACCCCCTCTGGGGCTACATGGCCCTCAGTTCAAATAAGGCACAAAGGCTCCCCCATCGATTACTCAGGCTCCTCTGCAGGATTTCATGCTTTGGGCATGTACCTCTCCCGTGGATATAAAGGCCTACATTTATTTTTCCAGAAAGCATTGATAGCAATGAAGGGAAAGGTCGGGAACCCTCCCACTGCCTCCTCTAACTAAAAGGTGCTACTGTTTTTCTTATATTCAGCCTCCCCGTGCCCCACACTAAGCCCAAGTAGAAGCCTCTCTTTTCTTTACATTTTTTAAAACCTTTTCTATTTCACAGGAAATGAAAAGGGCAGGGTCATCACCCTCCCTGAGCTGAAACCAAGAGTCACTCTTAACTGACTGAGCCACCCAGGCGCCCAAGGAATGGATTTCTTATGGTAGAAACATCATACTGTGTTTCCACAGAATACGTAGGAAATAGTCTTCTTGGAAATAATAATAACTGTTACTGTTTACTGAGCACATACTATGTGCCAGACTCTGTTCTAAAATCTTGACATGTATTAGCTTCTTAAGCCTTATTAAGATGCTTATGACAACTTTTTGAGGGAGACTGGGTTACAGATGAAGAACACAAGGCTCAGAGAGGTCAAGGGACTTGGTCAAAGTCACACAGCTGCACCCGGGTTGAAATCCAGATCTGTCTGACTTTAAAGCTTGTTCTTAGAAAGCCAACTGCTCTACTGATGACCTTCCAGTTAGACCATGTAGATGAGCAACTCTTTTCGTGTAAATATTTGTTTATTTATTTGAGAGACAGAGGGAGAGAATCGGACTCCCAGCTGAGTATGGAGTCTGACACGGGGTTTGCCGCGGGGCTCGATCTCACGACCCTGTGATCATGATCTGCACCGAAACCAAGAGTTGGCCGCCCAACCGACTGAGCCGCCCCGGCGCCCCTAGATGAGCAACTCTGGCTCACAGCCACCTTTGTCACTGATTCCACCCCACCCCTCAAGGTTCCAGTGACCACTGCCTACCCAGTGGTCCCTCAGGCAGCCATCTGTTCCCGTCGTCATCTGATTTAGATGAGCTTGATCTGCTCTTTCTCAGTGGGGAGTGAGGGACTTACCTGGAGCCAACATTCTCTTAAATTCTTTTCCTGCCTCTTTTTCTTGCCCCCCTGGAGGCTACTAAAGTTACTTTTCCTCTGAGAATGATTTTGTTGTTTTTGCTGTTTTTCCTTTGGAGAATCGTTAAAAAGCTTTCTTTCCTGTGTTGAAGTTCTACCAGGCAGTCTTTATTTTGGTTTGAATTAATAAAGTAATCTTTCCAATTACGAAAATAGAGCTACGGTGAGGAAAAACTGGAAAAGAAAAAAGACACGGGGAGTCCTGTCACCCTGGCCCAAGTGCTGTCAGCGTTCGGCAAAAGAGCACAGAGGAGAACCCTAGGCTCTAAAGTCAGACTGAATGTGCTTGGCTCCCTAGGTCTGCGTTTATGAGCTCTGTTAAGTAGCCTCTCTCACCTTCTCGGTGGGTTCTGATCCCAATTTCCAGTGTGTGGAGGCAAGGGTCTCCCCTCCCCTACTCCCGATTCTCTGACACCAGCTGGGCGTCCTCCAACTCACCTCCGTTCTGACACTATTTACCCAGAGATACCCTCAGATTCCATAGGTTAAGGGTTCAGTCCTACAAGCCTGCCCCCCAGCCCCCACTTCAGAAGGAAATGCAAGCCCAACTTGTTACCTGTACTTCTGACCGATGAGCTATAAATTGGAGGTTCCCAAAGACCCGTTCCTTGGGTTCGATTAATTTGCTAGAGTGGCTCACAGAACTCAGAAAAACATTTTCTTTACTAGATGACTGGTTTATTATGAAAGTGTATGACTCGGGAACAGCCAGAAGGAAGAGATGCGTAGAGCAGGGGATGGGGAAAGGGAGTGGAGCTTCCATATTCTCTCCGAGTGCCAGTCTCCCCAAATCTCCATGTGTCCACCAACCTGGAAGCTCTTTGAACCCCATCTTTCTGGGTTTTTATGGAAGCTTCATTACATAGGCGTGGTTGATTAACTCATTGGCCATTGGTGACTGATTCGACCTCCAGCCCCTTCTCTCCCTGGACATCAGGGGGTGAAAATGGGGTTGGCCCCTCTGGCAACCAGCCCCATTCTCGGGTGTGGTCTAAAAGCCACCTTATTAATAGGAGAAACGACCCCTTTATCTCTTTCCTCACCTCAGAAATTCCAGTGGATTTAAGGGCTCTATACTAGAAACGGGACGGAGGAAGAACAAATATCTATTTGTTATTATAAATCACAATGTCACACCTTCATTTTCCCTATCTTTAAAATGGGGACCACATAATAGTGTGAGGATCCAATGAGAAGGTGTGAAATGCATATCTCTGCATCTTGAATAGAATAGGCACTCAGTAAGTATTCATTTGGGCAGTTTATTTCTTTCCAGTCTATTTTCCTAGGCAAATTCTAAATAATTACAATAATAATGTATGCGATTTCTTATACTGTGTTTCTTCACAGCACCTGTTTCCATGGTGCCTACTTTGTCTGCGTGGCCATCTGTTTTAACGACTGCCTAAATGTCCATCAGGTGGAAAATCATTATTTATCTTCCCCCTTATTTGGGGGCACTTAGGTTGTTTTCAGGTGTTCAATTTTATGATGAACATCAGTATGTGTGTGCATGTGATTTGCTGTTGTTATAAGGTACTGATAGATTCTTTACACTGGGATTTGTTTTTAGTTCAATTTTGGTGGGTTTTTTTTTTTATTAGACATCTTTAGAACATTTTAAAATAACCAGAAAAGGGGCGCCTGGGTGGCTCAGTCGTTAAGCGTCTGCCTTCGGCTCAGGTCATGATCCCAGGGTCCTGGAACTGAGCCCTGCATTGGGCTCCCCGCTCCGCGGGAAGCCTGCTTCTCCCTCTCCCACTCCCCCTGCTTGTGTTTCCTCTCTTGCTATGTCTCTCTCTGTCAAATAAATAAAATATTAAAAAAAAATAACCAGAATGAAAACCACTCTGGTTCCTGTGGGATTTCCAGGTGGGCGCAGGGGCTGGAACCTTCCTGTGTACAATGCGTTTGGGGACCCCCAGCAGGTGGCTGTCTAACCATGCGCTCAGCCTCAGGCACCCATCAGATAAGGAAGCGGGAAAGAGATCTTCCCCACCCCAGCTCAATCCTGTGTTTTAAGCTTCCCCACATGGAAATCACTTACCTGAAATGAAGGCAAGAGATTCTGGATGAAATTATCTTACTCTCATTATTGGTCCCTATGTTTGGGAGAAACTTTAATTTTCCGGCTCTCATGGAACAGGCTGCAGATAGAAGATCTCTCACTGAATGCTTCTGAAATGAAAGAAGAGGCTAGAATATCACTTCCATTAGACTCTGCTCTTTCTTACCCTTTGATTCTTTCCCCTCTAGCCCCACAGCTACTACCCTGGTGTCAGGGCTGGGCTAGGGTGAGGCCAGGGAGGTGCTTGGCTCTGCTGCAAAATTTAAGGGGATGCCCAAACCCTCACATTTTAAAAAGATTTATTTTTAAGTCATCTCTACACCCAATGTGGGGCTCGAAACTCCAACCCCGAGCTCAAGAGTCACATGCTCCACCTACTGAGCCAGCCACTCACCCCAAACCCTCACATTTTTAATGCAGTATTTTAAATATCCAAATGAATGCAAAAAATCTATAATGAACAAAATATCAGAAATTTAAGTACAAAATCTGACAGTGCCATTCCAAGCCATGTTGGAGCCTGAGGCAAAAAAAAAAAAAAAGTGTGTCCCTATATACATGTTTTTATGTATTTTTTTGACTATTATAAAAGTTTATTTAACAAAAAAGTTCAATATGAAAATGCACACAACCGGATTTTTATATTGTAGTAAAACAGGTACTATGGAGGGGATATGTGGAAACAGTTGATTTCTTCTGATGAACACACCCATTGTTTATACTCACTCCAAGGCTTCTAACATGATGATACTATTTCCTCGTATTACCACCATTCCAATATTGTTCTGTTGCCCACCAGTCGCCATCTCCACACATTCATCTATCACAAGATGCATAAACAGACCGAACCCCCGCAATATTCCCTGGACATGTCTGCCACCATTTAATTTCAAGTCCATAAATTTTTTCAACTCAGGAGGGTGAGCTTTGCTCATGGTGTCTACTCGGCGAGCTCAAAGATCTGTTTTTATGTATTTTTAAAGGTGTTTTTTCCCCAGAAGTAGATTTAGAAATTATCATTGATGTGTTTGTTTTAAATCCAATAACTTAAATTAAATTAAAACCTTGGGCGCCTGGCTGGCTCGGTCGGAAGAGCACACAACTCTTGATCTTGGGGTCGTGAGTTCGAGCCCCACATTGGGCATAGAGATTGTTCAAATAAATAAAATCCAAAAGAGTAAAATTATAATTAATAAATCCTGTTTGGGGCATAAATAAAATACTGAAGCCCAAAATAATGTTGGGAGTTTGAATATACCTACTTTTACATTTTTCAGTGTTTTTTTTTTCCAACTACTTTAAAGATTTTATTTTATTTATTTATTTGACAGAGAGAGAATGAGAGAGAGAGCACATGAGAGGGGGGAGGGTCAGAGGGAGAAGCAGACTCCCCGCCGAGCAGGGAGCCCGATGCGGGACTCGATCCCGGGATTCCAGGATCATGACCTGAGCCGAAGGCAGTCGCTTAACCAACTGAGCCACCCAGGCGCCCTCCAACTACTTTAGTTTCCATTTGGTGAGATAATTTTTCTGTTTTCCTTGCCTTGCCAAATTCATCCCAGCAGACCAGCACACATTTGTTTTAGAGAGAGAGCGTGAGGGGGGAGGGGCAGAGGGAGAAAGAGAAAATCCCAGGCAGATTCCCCGCTGAGCGTGGAGCCCCGATGCGGGGCTCGATCCTACCACCCTGAGATCATGACCCGAGCTGAAATCAAGAGCTGGATGCTCCACTGACTGAGCCACCCAGATGCCCCAAACCAGCAAACATTTATTAATTCCTACCTGTCCAGCACTGGGCTGGATCGTGGGGATGATACAAATACGAATAATGTAGAGCCGTTGCCTTGCAGGAGCTCGCGGTCTTCTAGAGAGTTCAGACCCCGCACCCCGGGGCTCCAGAAGAGGGAGAGGTTGCAGTAGGTTCTGCAGCTAGAGAAGACTACTTGGAAGAGTGGCAGTTTAGCTGGAAGCAGAATGTGCCAGAGCCTAGAGTCTGCAAGAGGGGGTGTGGACAGAGGGAACTGGAAGGAGATGAGACAGGAAGCGGAGGGGAGCCCAGAAAGAGACAATCTTGAAAGAGTAGTTGAGGAGGGACTCTCGAGTCGGACAGCTCTGGGTTCGACTCTGGGCGCCACCATTTCCTCCCTGAACAGTGATTTTTCCTCATTTTGCTTCCTTGTCAAGTGGGGGTGTGCTGGATATCCTCTGCATGCCCCCCCCCCCGCTTCTCTATCCTGCTCTGCTACCAGGATGCAGATCTTAATGGACTGCGTCAGCGGGCTCCTCTCCCCTCTGGCCTCCGGTCGGATTGGGCCAAGGGAGGCACTAGCTGGAGGCTGGGCATCAGGAGAGTGGGGGCAGTGTACTTCCTCACCTGGCTTCCTCCTTGCTTCGCGGGTGCAGGCCGTCTGCATCCCTCTCCTCACAGCCACCCACGGCTTTTTCAGGGCACACCCCCCGTCTTTTGCACCCCCAGCCTGGGGTGGTGAGGGCGCCCGGCTCATGCTAGCACCCTTGTGCTTCCACAGGCTTTGGGAGATTCCCTAACTCTGTCCACACTGTTACAAGTAGTCTCTTCATTAGAGTCCCCTTATTTACCTGTTTGGAAGGTGCCATCTCTTTTCTTCTGGCATGTGGCACGCAGTAAGTGCTCATTAAACGTTTGCCCTTATACTACACTGCCGAGATGAAAGCTTCTACGGTGAAGTCTCCTGCTAGAAGGCTCTGTCCTTTGCAAAGGTCCGCCTCGGGGGCCCTGCGTTAGCCTAGGTGTCAGCAAAATAGAACAAAGGATTCTCCATTCGAAGTCAGAAGCCGTGCCAGGGTAAACGTCACGATTGGCTTTCCCAACAGCCTGGCTCAGTGATGCCAGCCAGATAATTATTCCAGGCAATTTCTCCTGCCATTGTTCCCTTGGACTGGGTCCATCACTTTGTCACCTGGTGCAGAGGCCTCAGTGAGCGGTGTAGCAACATGCATTTCAAGCAGCTGTGTTTCCGTTTTTGTTTCTGTCTTTGGATCAGTGCAGGTCAGCCCTTCACTGCACTCACAGTCTATGAAATAAAGACCTCGTCTGAGGCCCCCTGGCCCTCCCCACTCCCTCCCATGTGTGGGTGCAGCAACGTCGGGATCTCAACCGTGGCACCGTCGGGCTCTGCGTCAGGGACCTCCCTGGATGGACTTGTGTGTTGTGTTGATCAGTCAATGCAGAGGAGTTTTATTTCTGAGAACGTTGTTGCATCAAGCCATAATCTGTGGCCTTGGTAGAGATATCACGCTGGCCTCCATTTTCCTCCTGAAGCTGCCGGAAATCCCAATCCTGTCCCCCTCCCTTCATTGTTGGTGTCATCACTGAAGACGCTGTTCCGAGAATGGTCCCTCTGATCTATCCTGTAAGTTTACAAAAGCTACAAACAGTGTTCTGAGATGATGTACATCAATTCCTCTGGGCGGGGGGGGTTATGGTTGTAACCATATGAAGCGTTGTGCTTAACACCTACTGCGCATCGATGCTGGGAGACTCCTGGTTTATTATCGGCGTGTCTGTCTTAGTGGCTTCTCATTAAAGCAGAGCTCGGTGTTGCTGCTCTGTCACCGCAGGATGTGGCCTCTGGGTCGCTCCGGTGGGTGTCCCCAGCTCTCTGGTAGGGCCTCCATTTCCCTCTCCGGAGACAAAGCCAAGGCCTTGGGACTCAGGCCTGACGCTTCTGTAACAATTTCAATTCTTCCTTAGGTCCCTTTGAAAAAACGGCTATACCCACACACGTGACTCGAGTGCAGGCTTATGAAAAGTAAACAGGCCCCCTTCGTTCCGGGGGTTGGGGGGAGTGCTGTTCAAACAGAATGCACACAGCTCGAGAGTGTCCAGCGCATCTACACGTTCATTAACATTCCGCTTCAGCCCATCGCCGTCTCAGCATTGTGTTTCTAGGCAAGTCCCTTTGTTTGCTGTGTCACTATGTCATCCTTCCACTGTTTGCTCCCTTTCTGGAATTGATGGACTTGGATTTCAATACGTGCTTCACTGCTACACGGGTTTGGAACCACAGCAGGATTATTTTTACCCCATTCTTTCATTCATTCATTCAGCTCCACGCCCAGCGTGGAGCCCAATGCTGGACCTGAACTCATGACCTTGAGATCAAGACCTGAGCTAAAATCAAGAGTCCGACGCTTAACCGATGGAGCCACCCAGGCACCCCCCCGCCCCGTTTATTTTTATTGTGAGCTTGAACCACTCTACTAAAAAATAAAAATAAAAAGACTCAGAACCGGATGCACATTCAATTCTATCTGTGTCACTCCAAGTTCACTTATGACCTGGGCTGATGCACGGACTGGGTTCCTGCAGCTCTGTAGTCAATGTGTACACACTGTTTCACTTAATGTTATTGTGTACACACATCATAGATAACAGAGCCCACATACTTGTCATCTCGAATGGCTGGAGAGAATTCTGCCACGGAAGCTCAGCACTTTAGAAGACATCAGATTTGCATCTTTCTCCACTTGTGGGTGGCACTTCAAAGTGTACGAGCTGTAGAGAGAGTTCTGCTTCTCTCTGGCCACGAGTCAATAACAAGACACAATATGAATTAAGTCACATCGGAAACAAAACTCAGCAAGTTGAATTTAATTAGTATATATTGTTACAGGGCAGTCTAGTCTCTCCTGGGTAAGGGCCTGATGTTGCCAGGCTCCAGTTATCATTTACTCAGCCGAGTGCAGAAGGTGTGATTCGAAACAAACCTGAGCTGTTTTGAAATGTGGTTCTAAGGGAGCTTGACTTTCATTTACCTTTGAGACGCCCACCTTCTGCTGGGTGCGTCGGCTTGGATCCTTTGCATTTGCACCACAGGGAACTGGATCGCCATTGTTTTCCCCTCCAAGCGTTCGTGTCTTTCTAATTTCCTGGTTCCTGTGGTCTGACAAAGCCTCACTGACCGTAAGCGCTGTGAGATGGACGTGTTACAAGCTGGCGAAATACTAGGTTCATTTCCCTCCCAGCAAGGGGTAGGTATACAGTCTCTTGCTGAGGGTGGACGAGTCCCCTGGATATGATCATTTAAGGCCATTCAGTGCCTTTTGACTTATCTACCTGTTTCAGCCCAATTCAACCTTGGGATAGCACACTTTGTATCTGTGGCAGATTCCAGTGCAGCACTAACATCTCTACCTTCTTGAAATAGCCAGGAGAAAGACTACCATTTGCACGGCAAATCGGGTGGATGAGAGAGGCCATTGACGGGTTTGTTCAGAAGAAACCGCTCGGTGGCTACGGGCTGCATTGTGTCCACAGTGATTGAGCACCTCACTTCAGAGCAGTGGCCCCAAAGGGTGCTCGGCCCCACAGTTGTCCGAAGCAACTGTCTTTTTAAGTAAGCACTACGCCCAACGTGGCGCTTCCACTCGTGACCCTGAGATCAAGAGCCGCGCGCTCTACCAACTGAGCCGCCCAGGCGCCCCGTGACGGCCTCTCCTAACAACTGGTTTACACTTACAAATCCCCTAGCTAGAGGCAGAAATGTGTTCCATGGGCAGATTACAGAATTAAGTGAAGTAGCCTACTGTGAAAACCAAGCCATGACCTTGGCCTCCTTTTAAACTCTGGTCTAAGCAGCTGAACTTACCAGTCACTGCTTATAAGCCATCCTTGCTACTGGAAAAACAATTCATGCACGTTTGCAGCTGATAACGGGATGTAATAACCCAATACAGTGGGTGGTCCAGGAAATCAATCTTTGCAAGTCTGAAAGAGGCAGTAACTAATGTGGTAGTCCTTTGCTTTTTTAGGGAGCTCTGTTTAGCATGGCTAGGAACCTTGCGCTAATAAGGTTTCACCCTTTATTTGCTTACTGAACTATGAATTCATTTGTTCAATGATTCATTCATTTGTTCATTCATTTACCAAATATTTATTAAGCACCTTATGTGTCCCAGGCACTGCACTAGGTTTAGAGGCTACAGAGGTAAATAAGGCAGTTTCTATTCTGGAGGGCCTCACGTGTTAATTACTACTACTACTACTAATTATATTACAATTGTTTTATTACTATTGCTATTATTATTGGATTATAGTGTGATAAATGCTAAACCAAGGCATATACACGTACTATGGGATCACAGATGAAGTAACTACTCTTGGGGCAGGAGGTGGTGAGGAAGGATGTCACAGACTTGGTGTTGAAGACTGTGTAGGAGTTCACTAAACAAAGAAAGTCAAGGATTCATTGGGTTATTGAGATCAGATAATTTTTCACTTTAATGCAACCAGAGAAGAAAGTTTTTCTTCTACTAAGAAAACAGGTTCATATTTTTTCTAATTTCATTTGTACCCATGTTCATTTACTCCTTCATTCATTCAATATATTTAAAATTTTTTCCAGTTTATTTATTTATCCATAATCGACCGTAACATGGTATTAGTTTAAGGCGTATGACATAATGATTTGATATATGTATATATTTGATAAATTGGATATATCCCAAAATGATTGCCACAATAAGTTTAGTTACCATCCATCACCTTATATAGTGACAAGGTTTTTTTCCTTATGATAAGAGCTTTTAAGATCTACTCTCTTAGCAACTTCCAAATATATAATATGGTATTGCTAACTCCAGTCATCATGCTGTATGTTACATCTCTAGAACTTATTTATTTTACAACTGCAAGTTTGTACCTATTGACCACCTCCATCCAATTCCCCCACCCCCGACCCCCTGCCTCTGGCAACCACCAATCTGATCTTTGTTTCTGTAAGATTGGGTTTTTTTCCCCCCGGATTCCACATATAAGTGAGACCATACAGTATTTTTCTTTCTCTGTCTGACTTATTTCACTTAGCATAAAGCCCTCACGGTCTACATTGTCACAAATGGCAGGATTTCCTTCATTTTCATGGCTTAATAGTATCCCATTGTGTGTGTGTGTTTTCTTTATCCATTCATCCAATGATGGACACCTAGGCTGTTTCCATGTGTTGGCTGTTGTGAATGATACTGCAAAGCAGATGGAGCACTTACTATTCACTGAGTATGTACTAGGGGCTATGGCCCTATTCTAGGTACTGAGGAAACAGCTCTAAAAAATTCAGACAAAAATTCCTGCCCTCTTAGAGCTTACCTTCTATTAGGTAAGGAGACAGACAACAAAGAAATGAACAAAAAAATCATATATATATATATATATATATATATATATATATAATAAGAAGAAGGTAATAAGTTAAAAGTTCTCTGAATAAAGTAGGAAAGAGATACAGGGAGTGGGTCACTCACACCTGATTATGGTGGTAAAAGAAGGCCTTGCTGAGAAGGTAACATTTGAGGAAAGAGGCAAGTCATGAGGCTATGGGGGAAGAGTGTTCTGGGTAGGCCCGTCAGTGTGACTGGAGCAGACTGGGAGGAGTGGTGGCAGGAAATGAGATCAGAGAGGTAGCAGGAGGTCAGGCCACGTAGAACCTTGTCAAATCTAGTAAGGTATCTGGCTTTTACACAGAGACGAGAAGCCCTTGGAAGCAATAAAATCATGGATGCTGGTTGAAAATTTGGCTCTCAGATGTTCCGGAAACTCCTGCAATGAAACAAGCATTAATATTTTCCGATGAGGGGCGCCGGGGGGTGCAGTCGGTTGAGTGTCCGACTCCTGGTTTTGGCTCAGGTCATGATCTCAGGGTCCTGAGATCAAGCCCCGTGTGGGGCTTTGTGCTCAGCAGGGAGTCTGCTTTTCCCTCTCCCTCTGCTCCTCATCCCTACTCCCTCTCTCTCTCTCATAAATAAATAAAATCTTAAAAAATATATTTTCCAGTGTAAACAATAAAGTATATTTTTAAAAGCTTTTTTTTTTGCAATGAGTTAAAAACTTCCTTAAAAAACTTTTCATAGGGCCGCCTGGGTGGCTCAGATGGTTAAGCGTCTGCCTTCAGCTCAGGTCCTGATCCCAGAGTCCTGGGATCGAGCCCCGCATCGGGCTCCTTGCTTGGCGGGGAGTCTGTTTCTCCCTCTCCCTCTGCCTGCTGTTCTCCCTGCTTGTGCTCTCTCTCTATCAAATAAATAAATAAAATCTTAAAAAAAAAAACTTTTCATAACGTTAAAAAATAAAGTTTTCATTAAAGTCATGATTTTAGACTATTTCATGCCATAACTCAGTGTTTCCCTTGATTATGGCTCCTGATTCTACTGCTCTGTCTGCCCCCTTCACCCCACATTTAGAAAGTGCCGAGATTACAGATGGCTGATGGGAGTGTGAGGTGCCTCACAGGAACATCACCCCCAAGGAAGGGGCACAGACAGCACAAATGGGGTGACTTGGCAGGGAGTGGGTGTTTGGGGGTCTTGATAGAGAAAAACGCTTGCAGAAGAATCCTTGAGGCTCCTTCTGAACCTCTGGGAAATACCCGTGACGAGACTTCTAAATACATAGACCTATGTATTTAAAGTTGGACAATGACAAGAGCCTATCCTTGAAGACTGTTACTGCTCAACATTGAATAATACTAACCTAGATTTCAGCCTGCTTTTTTTCCAACAAACAAAGAAAATGAAATGTAGTTCAAACATTCACATTTGGCCCTCCCTAAAGACACTAGAGATATTCCAGAACGGGCAGCTCTCTTCTGGGTATTTCTCTGAGTGGCCACTGAGTGGCAGTCCAGGGAAAATTATTATAAGCACAACCTTGCTGGATATATATTTATTAAACGGAAACTAACATGATGCTGAGGGTGGAAATTTTTTCTGCCCCTGGACTCTTCCGCTCTCTGAGTCCTGCTGTGGACCCACCGGAGGCAAAGGCAGGGTCATTTGTCAGTGGCCTGCCATTAGCGAAGGCCACACATCTTTCATGGCCCCTCTGGGGATGGGGTGAGGGTATCGGAAGCAGGTATGTGTTTATGTATATATGTGTAGGTCACGAACATTAATCTGCCAGTGCCGTTCAAATGGCACCTAGAGAGTTGCTCGTTTAGCTGCATAATGTGCTCTTTAAATAGAACTAAACCAATTTGGGAATGCAGCCCTATGCAGCAATTTGGTCGGGTGGTAGTGGGAGAGAGGGGAAAGGAATAATGCCGGCAGCATTTAAGAGTTGAGATGGAAATGGCAGGGAGGGGGCCAAAATGGAAGCTCTTGAAATGTACTATTGTTTACTTCTAGAAGTCCAAGCTATTTCTTGTTCCATTAGCTGGCCCCTGCTATCCTATTAAAATTGCCATGTCTTAGCGCTCTATCTCTGAATGCCACTCAAATCCCAGCATTTTGTGAGGTTCAATCCTTGGCTCTTTGCTTTTCTTCTATAGTCTTTCTCTGGGAGCTCTTGTTCACTATTATAAGGAGGACTCCCATTTCCAGCCCCAGTCCACCCCTAGAAGACACCTCAACTGGATGCCCCACAAATACCTCAACTAATATTAGCCCTGTTATGGGTGGATTTGTGTCCTCTTTAAATGCATATGTTGAAGTCCTAACTCCCAGTACCCCATAATGTGACTGTATTTGGAGATACGGTCTTTACAGAGGTAATTAGGTAAATTGAGGTCATTAGGATGGGCCCTAATCCAATACAGCTGGTGTCCTATAAGGACAAGCAGATTAGGACACAGACGTGCACAGAGGAAAGACCATGTGAAGACTGAGGGAGAAGATGGCCATTGACGGGCCGAGGAGAGAGGCCTCAGAAGAAACTAACCCCAGTGACACCTCAATCTCAGCCTTCTGCTTTCAGAACTGTGAGAAAATAAATTTCTGTTGTTTAAGCCACCCAGTCTGAGGCACTTCGTTATGGCGGCCCCAGCAAACAGATACAAGCCCCAAACACAACTCAGTTTCCCTACTTCTTAGTTGATGACACTTTACTCGGCCCAGGCAGTCATCTTAGTGTCCTCCCTCTCTTTTTCCTCTCCCTCCAAACCCCTTGCTATCCCCATATAATGGAACCCAAAGCTCTATTTATTCAGTCACTGAAACATCTCCCGAATCCATCTTCTCCATCCAGACCTCGCTTCCATTGTCTTAATTCAACCCACCTCATCATCCATCTGAACTGTGCAATGAATGGCTTCTTAAAGTATATTTTGGCTTTTCATCTCTCCCTTCCTCCATATACCCTTCACTCTATCACCATTTGGCCCTTTAGATGGGAGAAACGATAGCGTTGATGGTCTACTGACGGCAATAATGCAGTGGAGAAGGAGAGATGATGAGTCAGGTGAAATGGGAAGGGGTCTAGTATGCAAGTATGCTAGGGGCGTCTGGGTGGCTCAGGTGGTTGAGCGGCCAACTCTTGGTTTCGGCTCCGCTCATGATCTCTTGGTCATGGGATTGAGCCCCACATCCAGCTCCACACTTAGTGCAGAGTCTGTTTCAGATTCTCTCTCCCTCTCCCTCCCGCTCATTTCTCTCTCTCTCTCAAAATACATAAATAAAATCTTTAAAAAAAACCAGTATGCTAGTACCCAGGAGCAGTCTTCCATAAGAACACACACAGCTCATCTGCAGGAACAGAAAAGAAAGTAGAGAACATGGTACAGGTGTAGATAATGTGGTAGATTTGGTGGTGGGAGTGTAGAAGGTCTCTTCTGACTGCTGTTTTTTTTCTCCGTGGGAGAAGAAGCATGTTCGTCAATCAATCACCTGACAGTGAGAATAGTAAGGATAAGCAGTAAGCTTGAGAAAATTAGAGAAGTTATGAAATCATCGAGGCACATGGGAGAGAACTGGCCTGGGGAAGGAAAGAAGTAAGGAATAGTACATTTCAAGAGCTTCCATTTTGGCCCCCTCCCTGCCATTTCCATCTCAACTCTTAAATGCTGCCAGCATTATTCCTTTCCCTTCTCTCCTACTACCACCCGACCAAATTGCTGCCCAGATGCTGGGCAGTGCTGGACGTTTGTGGTCTTGGAGGTAAAGTGGGAGCAGTCAGCAGAACTTGGTGCTTTTCTCTAGCTAGAGTGGGCTGCACAGAGGCAGGTCCAGTGCTGTTGGAGAGTTAGCTCTCACCAGGTTGGGGGTTTGCCAGGTGAGAATAACAGGAATATGGAGGCCAGGAGATTGAAGAGGATGACCATAATGATGGACTGAAGAATTTATTTTTTTTAAGATTTTATTTATTTATTTATTTATTTATTCATGAGAGACAGAGAGAGAGAGAGAGAGAGAGGCAGAGGCAGAGGGAGAAGCAGGCTCCCCGCTGAGCAGGGAGCCCAACGCAGGGCTCGATCCCAGGATCCCGGGATCATGACCTGAGCCGAAGGCAGACGCTTAACCATCTGAGCCACCCAGGTGCCCCGGACTAGAGAATTTAATGCCAGGAAGGAAGTGAAGCTTTGAGGGGCCGAGGATCAGTGAACAGATGGTACGATCAGCAGACTTTAGGACACTGCGGTTGAGGGAGTTCCGGTTCAAAGACAAGGGAGCTGGAGGGTTAGGAGATGGTCCCCAGAGTGGGGAGCTTAAAAATGAGTTTGGGGTCAGTAGTGGCAGTGAGATTCTGGGGAGAGAGGTCAAGGCGGCTCGGAGACAAGATCATTGGTGGAGAGGAGTTCAAGGAGTGAGAGGCCAGAGTGGAGGAAGGATCATCTATATGTATATTAAAACCACTAAGAATGATGACTAGTATAGAGTTTTAGAGAGATTATGATCCCAGAGCTAAAACTGACATCAGAAACTTGTAGTTTGGGCCCTTTGGAAATGACAATTCTCCACCAATACCAAGCAAAGCCATCTACAATTTCTGACACTGTTGCTTCCAATATCTGTCACATTCCTCATTCTCACCACCTCTTGACTAAAGCCGAGACCTATCGGCTTTACTGCTCTGATACACAAAGCTTGGCTAACATGTCTCTAATTCCCAAAGCAACTACCTTCACCAGAATAGGAATTTTTATTCTAAAATTTCCCAAAGCATTAATCCAGCTTTTTAAAAACATTTAAATGTTTTCTTTTCTTTTCTTTTTTTTTTAAGATTTTATTTACTTGAGAGAGAGAGAGAGAGAGAATGAGCAGGGAGGAGGGGTAGAGGGAGAGGGAGAAGCAGACTCTCCGCGGAGCAGGGTTCCTGACGTGGGCTCCATTCCAGGACCCCCGATCCTGACCTGAGCCGGAAGCAGACACTTAACCCATTGAGCCACCCAGGTGCCCCTAAATGTTTTCAAATATAATGTGCCTTGGGCATTCACAGGCTTAACTTTCGAGATCTCTATGTTTAGGGGAAATCCAGGATGTCCACACCATGTCGTGATTTCCTGAGGTACAAGTCTGAACTTCATTCCCTACCGGGCTGAGGTGCAGAATAAGACAATGGTTGACCAACATGGGTTAAGTCGAGCCAACCGCCCAGATTCCCCAGCTCAGAACAGGAACGCCGATGAAGTCAAAACAATTTTGCTCCTGTCCACCCCTACCGCACACCGCGTAAAATAAAGGCCCTGAAAAGAAAGCCTACTGCTGGCGCTGGCAATGAAAGTGAGCAGAAATGAAGGGAATCTAAGAAGGCGGTGATTCTTTTGCAGAACACAGAGGCTTTGTGAGGCAAATCACATATCACAGTGATATTTCAGAATTTCAAGGACCTTCTGTACAGCTGTACAGAAGAAAGACAAATCTGCATATTCTTTCTCCAACACTTCCGCTTCGGAATAGGCAAAACATGTCCTCATAGCTATACCTCCCCAACACTACCCACCCCCAACACTTGCACTCTTTGCAAATCAAGTACAATAACAAACATTTGCTTTGTGTAAGAAAAATTAAAACCACAACCAGTTGGCTCTTCCTCTACCTGTAACAGTAGGTTTCCCTCTTACGGAGATTAGGATAAAACTAGAAATTTTGGTGTCTTAGTCAAGCTTGTTAAAATAGGATTCTCCTTGTACAGGCAAATGTCACAAAGGCCAGAGAAAGATTTAGGTCAAATGGACGAGGACTTTAATTATCAACCGTGCACGTTTTCAGCTCCTAGAGCCTTCTGTGAAACCCCAGGCTGCTTGCCCCAGGTAACTACTCTATTATTGAAGTGAGTTGGAGATGATTCCTCAGGGAGAAATTATAATTGGAAGTGTCATTTATCTTAAACTTCTATCCTAAAAGACAAGATCCTGGGCACAAAGCCAAGAACCCCATATATTTAGAACATTTTTAAAACCCTTGAACAAGGAAGCATGCTTCAGTGCAAGTTTAATGTTCAGGGTTCTCTTGAGACATTTTTAAAAGGAGGGCAAATAATAGATACTTAAGTTTATTTTAATGATATCTTTGTGGAAGTCCCTAAGGTCCCTTCCAGCCCTAAGATCCTGTGATTCTAGGTCTGACGAAACTATTTTAAAGGACTCACTGAAGGGATAACCACAAATAACCTACCCTGGGGAGATTTCTAATGAGCAATTGATCTGCATTGTAAGAAGTGCGAGACCACATCTTGATCTACTTTGGTATCCACCACAGGGTCTATCAGGAACTTAGACCTATAGAATTTTATCCACGAAATCTTCTTGTTGACAGATGACTTAAGAACAATGAAGTTGGAGAGGGCGCTGCATTATTTTTTTGTGAGAGGTCATAATGATGAATTATAGGGTCATAGATTTCAGAGCTTGATGAGACCATTGGGATCATGTAATTCAGTGTTTTCAATTTGTAAAGCCCTGGAAACTTTTCTTCTAACAGAATACGTTAGTTTGCAGTAGGGATGGGGATCCTGGAGACCTGGACCTCTGCAAAACACAATTTAAAAAGATACTGATCTGGTCCAAAACTCTCAAGACATTAGGTAGCCAAGGCTATAGAGGGAAAGACAGTGGACAAGCAAAGCACATCAGTGCTATAGTCCTTGACTCTCCTTTGACTCGTGGTTTTTCCTGGGTTATGTCATAAATACTTTGGTTCTTAACAATCAGGTCCTATCCCTGTGATCATTTGATCATCACACCCCAGCTGAGCTGAAATATTTCCATTTAACTCAATTCAACTCAAATTTATTTCATTTGGCAAACAGAAAAAATAAATCTGAATTTCATAGGATTTGTGGCCTGGAATTCAGATTTTTTTGTTTTTGTTTTTGTTTAAGTAGACTCCATGCCCAACGTAGCACTCAAACTCACAAGCCTGAGATCGAGAGTCGCATGTTCTACTGACTGAGCTAGCCAGGCACCCTTGGAATTCAGATTTTTAAGGTCCTCTCCAAACCATGTGAGATCTAAATCCAGTAGTGAAGGATGGTATTAGGAAGCAATATTAATAGGTTTATCGTTTCTTTTTCTGACGTTCATGATTACTGAAATTAAAGGAAGAGAGAGGGTTTCATTGTGCACATAATTAAGGGAAATTAAGACAAAAAACACTGAGTTCTGTGAGGGCAGGGATATTGCATATTAGATCACTACCATATTCCCAGCGCTTAGTACAACGCCTGACAGATAGTGTGATGGTTAATTGTATTTGTCAACTTGGCTGGTCTAAGGGGTACCCAGATAGCTGGTAAAACCTTATTTCTGGGTGTATCTGTGAGGGTGTCTTTGAAAGAGATTAGTCCTTAAATCAGTAGACTAAGTAAAGATTGCCCTCACCAGTGTGGGTGGGCATTATCCAATCCATTGAGGGCCTGAATAGAATAAAAAGGCAGAGGAAGGGAGAATTCACTCTTTTTACTTGAGCAGAAACATCCATCTTCTCCTGCCCTCAGGCATCAACACTCCTGGTTCTCAGACTTTTGGACTCAGGCTAGGACTTAGACCATTGGTCCCCTAATTCTCAAGCCTTTGGACTTGGACTGAATTATAGTAATGGCTTTCCTGGTTCTCCAACATGCAGACAACACATCAGGGGACTTCTTAGCCTCCATAACCATGTGAGTCAATTCCTATAATAAATCTACCTATCATCTATCTATCTATCTATCTATCTATCTATCTATCTATCTAATTATATATATCCTATTGGTTCTGTTTCTCTGAAGAACCCTGACTTAATACAGATAGTAAGTGTTAGATGAATATTTATTGAATGAGTGATGACAAACGGTCCTTACCTTGAATTCTGAAAAAGGTAGAGGACCATTTGTTCCCCAAGTCTATAGAGACACTGACTGTGTGTCTTGCCCTTTGTTAGGTGCTGGCTGGATTGGAAGAGGTAGAGCTCCAGATGCAGAAAATATGATTCTTATCTTCAAGGAACTTACCATAGGAATTGAAATAATTTTTCAAAACCACTAGCAATCACCCAAGAAACAAGCACACACTGTGTAGTATAGGATTCAGCCTTGAGCAACTTCAGCAAAATGGTGGGATAGGAAGCTCCAAGGTCTTGTTCCCTATGGAAACACCAAAACCAAAAAATCTGGCTAAATAATCTTATAGTAGCAGTGGAAAACAGTCAAAGGTCTACAGCAACCCAGTGAATGCCCAATCAAGAAAAAGCTACATTCAAGACAGAAGGAAAATTTGCGGCATTTTTGTCACCCTTGCCCATTCCCTCCCTGGTGCAGCATGGTTTTGGCGGGGGAGAAGGTGGCAGCCCAGTTCCCAATTCCCTACCTAGAACCAGAAGGAGCGGCACAGACTTTATTTGCAACATTCTAACCTAGCTGGGGGATGCCTGATGGACTAGTCTCTGTTTTGCTCAACTCAGATCTCAGGTGAGGAGAAGCACTGGGGCTTAGGAAAGCTGCAGGGAGACTAAGACCCTTTGGCAAGATATAATGGGTACAGACATATAATAGGCCAGCTAAGGATCCAGAAAGAAGCTGGTGTGAGACTATTTGAGAAATTAACACATTTAAAAAAGCAGCTGTATATACAGAAGAATCAAAAAAGCCAGACACAAGCCCACATAAGATGCATGCTTAGAAAAGACCTGAGAAGATCTTAAGCTTTCTCCATGAGCTGAACCCAAGGCTCAGGGCACACCCAGCAAAATCGCAAAAGACTTCAGCACAGAGCCAATGTGCAAAGACTGGAAGGTGGCTGTTTTTTTTCAAATGCCCAATCAAAAAAAAATCATAAAGGATATAAAGAAACAAGAAAATATGGTCCATTCAAAGGAAGAAAATAAAGTAGCAGAAACTGTCACTGAAAAAACAGGCATCCGACTTAGTAGAAAGAATTCAAATATGGTCAAAGAACTAGAAGAAATATGGACAAAAAAATAAAGTAAATCAGGAAAATGATATATGAACAAAATAGGAATCGCAACAAAGAGATAGACGTTATTAAAAGGAACCAAACAAATTCTGGAGCTGAAAATGCAAAAATGGTTCAACATAATAAAGGCCATATGTGGAAAACCCACGCTAACATCATATTCAATGGTCAAAGACTGAAAGCTTTTCCTCGAAGATCAGGAACAAAAGAAGAATCTTCCCTTCTGCCACTTCTATTCCATGTAGTATTGGACATTCTACCTCGTACAATTAGGCAAGAAAAATAAATAAAAGGCATCCAAATTGTAAAGGAAGTAGAATCATCTCTGTTCACAGGTGACATGATCTTATATGTAGACAACATTAAAGATACCACAAAATCTCCTAGAACTAACAAATGAATTCAGCAGGATACAAAAAACAGTTGCATTTCTATGCAATGAACAAACTGAAAAGGAAATGAAGAAAACAATTCCACTTACAATAGCGTTGAAAAGAATAAAAGAGGAGTAAACCAAGGAGGTAAAAGACTTCTACACTAAAAACTAAAAAAATATTGCTGAAAAAATTATGAAAGACACAAATAAATGGAAAGACACCCCATATTCATGGATTGGAAGACTTAATGTTACTACCCAAGACAATGTACAGATTCAATACAGTCTCTACCAAAATCCCAAAATAGAAAAACTATCCATCCTAAAATTCATATGGAATCTCAAGGGACCCTGAAGAACCAAAACAATCTTGAAAAAGAAGAATAAAATTGGAGGATTCACTTTCTGAATTAAAAACTTTCTATAAAGATATGGTAAGCAAAACAGTACGGTGCTAGCATAAGGATAGACATATAGATCAATGGACTAGAATAGAGAGCCCGGGGGCAGTGGGCTGGCTCAGTTAGTAGAGCATGTAACTGACTCTTGGTCTTGGGTCATGAGTTCGAGCCCCACACTGGTGTAGAGATTACAAAAAATAAATACATAAATAAGAGAGAGAGAGCCCAGAAATAAGCCCTTGCATATATGATCAAATTATATTTGACAATGCCAAGACCTTTCAATGGGTAAGATAGTCTTTTCTACAAATGGTGCTAAAAAAAACACCCCTGAACATCGACATGCAAAAGAATGGGAACTACAAGGTAGGGAATATGAGCATCAAATAAGGGGTTGGACTATAGCCCAACAACTCAAAGGAGTACTAGGCTTGCTCTAACTGGCCATTTAAGACTTAAAGTTTCACTCCAGGGATGAAGCCAACCACAACTGCTTACAACAGAGGTTCTCAAACTTGAGCCTGCCTCAAAATCACCTGGAGGGCTTGTTAGAATACAGATTGCTAGGTCCCACTTGCAGGGTTTCCAATTCAATAGGTCTTGGGAAGGGCCCCCGAATTTGCATTTCTAACCTTTCTCCAGTGAATGCTGATGCTGCTGGTCTGAGGACCACACTTCCGGAACCACCTGCCCAGGGTAAAAGGCTTCGGTCCACTGGAGAACTTCAGATCAGTAACCTCCTCAGGGTTGAGAAAGGCCTGGCTGCAATTTAATTCCCTTGCCAGGAAATTTGCTGATGTTTCAGGCATAGTATTCAGCCTGGCCTCACTTTACTATGATGAGCCAGGCCAACCTGCTTGCTAGTGGTTGTGGTCCAGGGATGTGAAAGGCTTGATGTGTTGGCCTGGGATTTTCTGAGGTCTGCTCAACAAATCGCACCTGTTCTGGCTTTCTGTTGTGGTTTTTATGTATGGAGTGTTCCCAAAGGGAGTTATTAAGTTGAATCCACTGATAATCAATCACAGGTGAACTTGGCCTTTATTACATATTACCTTGTGGAAAGCCACAGTCAAGTGCCCCTCTTTTTTGAGTCTATAGTTTCTGATTCCCCTGGTCTTCTCTTTCTATAGTTGTCTGAATTCTGAAAAAAAAACTTATCTTTGGGAGGAAAGCTGCCTTTCTGTGACTCTTCTTGCAGAAGCAGGCCAATCTCTGGGAGCATCTCACTATAATGTAATTTTGAATTTTTGAATTTTCTTGAGCATGTCTCCTTCCCGATGTTTTATTGAAGTGAGGGTCTTTCATCTGAGTTCTTTTCTGCCTTCTGGTACTAGAAGCTTGTGGTGATGCCACTCTGCTTCAGTTCATTCTGATCAAGCCCTTCAGTGTGAAACTGGGCGAATAACTTTGCCAGGTGGTCTTTGAAAGGGCCAGGTTTATAAATGATTGGTGTATGTTCTTATATACAAAGTTGATCATCCAATCATTCTAAAAGCACAGAGTGCTTTGAGGTTTAGAGCAGGGTAAGTGAAGGTTTACTCTGGTAAGGATTTCATTAAATGTTTTCATTAAAATGTCTACTGATTATCTTTTGCTGCGTAACTACTCCCAAATCAGTGCCAAAACAATTTAGCTCAAAATTGCCTGGATTGGCAATTTGAGCAGAGCTCAGCTAGTGGTTCACCTGGTCTTGGCTAGGTTTTTTCTTAGAGCTGTGTGCACCTGCTGGGTCAGCTGTGGGCTGCTGGCTGCTGGCTCTAAGATGGTTTGCCTCAACTGGAAGTCATGTGTGTTTCGTGGTCTCTCATCCTCCAGCAAGCTCATCTGGCTTGATCACATGGCAACTGGGTAGGTTCCCAGAGAAAGAGGTGTGCAGTATCCCCTGAGGCCTAGGCTCTGAGCTGACATACTCTCATTTCTGTCATATTCTATTGGCCAAAGTAAGGCACAAGTCCAGCCTGGGTTCAAGGGATAGAAAAACAGATTCTACCTCTTGGTGAGATGAGCTAAAGTCACATTGCAAAGGGCTTTGTCAGAGGGAGAAAAAAAGGATTGTGGCCATTTTTGCAACCAACTGCAAAGAGTCACCTCAGGGCCCTTGATCATGCTGGTCTCTTTTCCTGGAACTCTTTTGTCTTCACCCTTCTCATGGTTGGTCCTTCTCATCCTTCAGATCTTGTCCAGCTTGTCCTGTAATTCATTAATATAATTCTCTATTTAAAATCCCTGCTTTTCTTCTTTCAAGTACTTATCTCATTTTGTAATTGTATTATTTGGGCTTATCAATTCCTCTCAATTGCACCAATAGAATGAAAGTTCTATAAGGTCAGGGAATAAGTTTGTCTTTTTTACCGTTGTATCAATGGTATTCAGTCTAGTGCCTGACACAAAGTGGGCCCTCAGTGAATATATGTTGAATGAATGAATGAATTGAATGGAAGAAGGGAGTGATATAATCTATCTAAATGAGGAACAGATCGAGCATTTCAGAAGAGGGTAGAAGGACTGGTTGGGCGTTGTAACAAGCAGAGCATAGAAAGGAATCAAAGAAGATCAATAAAAAGGTCCAGTGGCGGGGGTGGGGGATGCCTGGGTGGTTCAGTCAGTTAAGAGTCTTGCTTTCGGCTCAGGTCATGATCTCGGGGTCCTGGGATCTAGCCCCACATCAGGCTCCCTGCTCAGAGGGGAGTCTGCTTCTCCCTCTGCCTCTGCTGCTCCCCACACTTGTGTTCCCTCTCTCAAATAAATAAATAAAATCTTTTTTAAAAAGGTCCAGTGGGCTCTCACCACCAGCATGTTGTCCTTAAAGGGGTCCTGATAAGGTGCTTTCTCCCCAGGATGGTCCTTCATACCTGAGGTTAAAGCATCTTGGGGCTTGGAAAAGACCTTGAAGCCTAAGATGACTTATTTCAAACCAAGAATCAGGGCCTGTGGTTTGCCAAAGAGTCATTTTTCTGATTCATGATTGTGTTAAAATAAGAGGGCTAAACATGTAATAGAAATAAATTTTTTTATATGTTTAACAAATCATTATCACCAGAGGAATAAAATGATGAGAAATGATAACTTATTTGGGGAAAGGGGGCATAGATGGTTGCCATGCTTCAAGGCCACCTGGAATCTGGGATTTCAGCTCTGAGTATCAATCCTTTAAGTCTTGAGGCTCTTGGCCTTTAAGCCACTGCAAATCTAGAATTTTCCCAAGAACCAGTCCTGTTCTCAGCTCTACTGTGCTAGACACTAGGGGGATGGTTCTTACTGAGGCTGATTTTCCACTTCAGGGATTTTGACAATATTTTCACTGATTTTTGGTTGTCACAGTTGGGGAAATGCTACTAGCATACAGCAGGGTAGAGGCCAGAGGGACTGCCAGACATCCTACAACGCACAGGATAGCACCGACAACAAGACAGCCTCCTCACTGCACCATTATTTACAATAGCCAGGACATGGAAACAACCTCAGTGACCACTGACAAATGGACAAAGACAACGTGGTATATATACACAATGGAATATTATTCAGCCATAAAAAAGAAGAAATCTTGCCATTTGCAGCAACGTGGATCAACTTTGAGGGGAGGAAGACAAATGCTATGTGATCTCATTTATATGTGGAATCTAAAAAAACCAAACTCATAGAACCAGAGATCAGATTTGTGGTTGCCAGAGGTGGGCATGAGGAGTCAGTGGGGGGTGAGGGAAATTGACTGAAGGTGGTCAAAAGTTTTAATATTAGTAAGTTATGGGCACCTGGCTGGCTCAGTTGGTGAAGCATGTGATTCTTGATCTTGGGGTTGTGGGTTCAAGCTCCACGATGGATGTAGAGATTACTTAAAAATAAAATCTTAAAAAATTAATAAGTCCTTGGGGATGTAATGTACAGCATGGTGACTATAGTTAATAATACTATATTGTATATATTTTTTTTGTTTTACTATATTGTATATCTAAAAGTTGCTAAGAGTGTAGTTCTTAAAAGTTCTCATCACAAGAAAAAAAGCTGTAACTCCATGGGATGATGTTAACTAAACTTAATGTGATGATCATTTCATAATACATAAGTACATCAAGTCATTGTGTTGTACACCTTAAACTTACACGATATTGTATGTCAATTATATGTCCATAAAACTGGAAAAAGCTTCTGCACAGCAAAGGAAACAATCAAAAAAACTAAAAGGCAACCTACTGAATGGGAGAAGATATTTGCCGATGACATATCTGATAAAAGGTTAGTATGGAAATATATAAATAACTGATACAACTCAACACCCAAAAAACAAATAACCCAATGAAAAAATGGGCAGAAGACATGAACAGACATTTCTCCAAAGAAGACATTCAGATGGCCAACAGACACGTGAAGATGCTCAATATCACTTATCATCAGGGAAATGCAAATCAAAACTACAAAACAGTATGGAGTTTACTCAAAAAATTAAAAATAGAACTACCCTACGATCCATCAATTACACTATTGGGTATTTACCCCAATATATAAAAACACTAATTCAAAGGGATACGTGAACCTCTTGTTTATTCCAGCATTATCTACAGTAGCCAAATTATGGAAGCAGCCCAAGAGTCCATCGATTGATAAATGGATAAAGAAGAGGTGGTATAGGGGTGCCTGGCTGGCTCAGTCGGTTAAGCATGCAACTCTTGATCATGGGGTTGTTAGTTCAAGCCCTATGTTGGGTATATATGAGCAACATATGTAGAGCATATAGTTATACAGAGCATATATAGAGAGTGTGTGTGTGTATGTGTGTATATATATATATATATATAATGGAGTACTGTTCAGCCATAAAAAAGAGTGAAATCTTGCCATTTATAATGACATGGGTAGAGCTAGAGAGTATTATGCTAAGCGAAATAAGTCAGAGAAAAGCAAATACCACATGATTTCACTTATATATGGAATTTAAGAAACAAAACAAATGAGCAAAGGAAAAAAAGGAGAGAGAGAGAGAAGTCAAGAAATAGACTCTTAACTATAGAGAACAAACTGATGGTTACCAGAGGGGAGGTAGGTGGGGGGATGGGGATGAAGAGTGCGCTTATCGTGATGCACACTGAGTAATGTATAGAATTGCTGAATCCCTATTTGTACACCTGAAAGTAATATAACACTGTATGTTAACTCTACTGGAATTAAAATAAAAAATTTAATAAAAAATTATAAAATGAAATAAATATAAACGTATAAATGTGTAAGAAATATAAATGTATAAAAATATTTCTGTATAATAAAAAAAAAACCCTAGAAAACAAAACAAAACAAACAACAACAACAAAACAATCAGCCAGCCCCCAAATGTCAATGGTGCCAAAGTTGAGAAACCCTGCTGTCAAGGACAAGGCCTGGAATGAAGCGCATTAGTGGGTATGAAGAAAGGCATCTGACACAGTTGCCACATGGATGAATCTGGAAGACATCATGCTACATGAAATAAGCCAGTCTCGAAATGTCAAATACTGTATGACTCCACTTACATGAGGCCCCCAGGGTAGTCAGATTCATAGAGACAGAAGTTATATGGAATTATAGTTGCAAAAGGCTGGGGGAGCGGGATATGAGTTATTGTTTATTGAATACAGAGTTTCAGTTTGGGAAGATAAAAAAAAATGTTCTAGAGAAGGATGGTGGTGATAATCACACAACAGTGTGCCTATGCTTAATGCCACTAAATCATACACTTAAAAGTGTTTTTAAAAATAGCATCTGAATAGACATTCACCCAAGGAAGATATACACATGACCAAGAAAGTACATGAAAAGACACTCAACATGATTAGTCATTATGGAAATGCACATCCAAGCCACGATGAGATACCACTTCACACCCCGCAGGACGACTAAAATCAGAAACAGACACAAATGCTGGCAAAGACGTGGAGAAAGCAGAACCCTTATACTTCACTGCTGGGGTTGTAAAATTGTGCAGCCCCTTCGGAAAATAGTCTGGCAGCTCCTCAAAAAGTGAAATCTATTGCTACCATATGACCTCACAGCTCCACTCCTCTGTATACACACAAGAGAACTGAAGACCTAGCCACACAACTTGTACACAAAGGTTCCACAGCAGCCTTATTCCTAATAGCCAAAAGAAAAAAATAGAAGCAATCTAAACGCCCATCAGCTAATAAATGGACCTTCAAAATGTGTTATAGGTACACCTTGGATTATTACTTGGCCATAAAAAGGAACAAAGTGCTGATCCATGCCATCATATGAATGAATATGGAAAACATGATGCTAAATAAAAGAAGCCAGCCAGAAAAGACCACATATTCTTTGATTCCATTTACTTTTTGTTTATTTATTTGGTGATTTTATTTTGAGAGACAGAGACAGAGAGTGAGCACAAGCCTACGAGCGGAGGGGGAGAGGGGCAGAGGGAGGGAGTGGGAGAATTTTAAGCAGGCTCCACGCTAAGCGGAGCTTGATCTCACCACCCTGAGATCATGACCTGAACTGAATATATGATTCCATTTACATGAAATTTCCAGCATAGGCAAATATTAGAGTCACAAAGTAACCTAGTGCTTGTTATGGTCTGTATAGAAAGGGGGATGGGGAATGACTGCTAACAGGTAAAAGTCTGTTTTGAGGGTGGTGGAAATGTCCTACAATTAAATAGTGATGATTGTTTCACAATTTGGTAATATGTTTAAAGACACTGAAATGTAGACTTTAAATGGGGGAATTCTGTGGCATGCCCACTAGATCTCAACAATGCTATTATAAATCAGTGATAGACAATATTCTTTTTAAAAACCTAGAAAAAACTACAATTCAGTATCCAGCGTTAATATCATTACATTCCCACTTTCTGTTGGAAGCCATTTAACACAGACTACAACATTGCTACAGAAAATTAGCTATGGATAGTTTGGGTCCAAATTATCTAGCACAGACTATGGAATGGAAAAAACAAGAGTGGGAAGATTTACCTCAAATTTTTACAAAAGTTTAGGTAATAGCAACAAAAAGTTCAATGTCAGAAGTGCAAGTGGACAATGGACTGCACTATCGTATTTCAAAGAGCTTATGAGTGTGCGTGCACATGTGTGTATGATAGATATATGTAAGAGATATGTCTATACTTCGGATCAGCACAGATGAAAGGAAATCATCTTTTGCCCAAATACTCCTAGAAGGCATGTCTCCCAAATATAAAGTCATCACATTTGTCAGTTTATCCCAGTGTGGGCTGGACCAGGTTTCAAAAGGGCCAGGACGAGGGTGAAGTCAGTGAATGCAAGTCTTGGCAAGTGCAAAGTCAGATCCTATATTCATTTAACATGTTAACATTTTGTTCACGATGTTCTTTTGCGTGAATATTGATATTTCAGCAATGTTGCATTCAGAGAGCACTAATCTTGATTGCTGAGGTTTTGGTGTCCCCTCCAATTCTGTGCCCGAGGTGAGTGCCTCACTTACCCTGGCCTAGTCTCCCCCCTAGTCCAGTCTTTTCTGTTGTCAAGCTTGGGCCATCTCTGGTTTGATGCCACCATATTTTAGCTTTGATTCTGCTGACTTTACATTCTAGCAAGGTTACCCCAAAAGCGGAAAATGGTGGCGAGAGCAAAGCTCTCATGTTCTGCAGCACTGGGCCATGTGAGGAGGGCAGGAGTCAATGGTTAGATGGTGTCTGTTTACAGTGCTCCCGGATGAGGGAGGTTCTGCTATAATCATGAATCATGGAAATGGGTCTAAGACGAGTTGAGCTGTTTCTGTTCTCCCTCCATTAAAGTAATTGTGAATTGTTCGCCTCAGAGAGCCAGAGGTTGTCTCCAGCTCCTCCGTTTTGATGAACAGCTTTCTAAAACCTATTTAGGCACTTTTTTTAAAATTAAAAAAGGCACGGGGAAAGGGGCCCCACGTAGGACTCCATGCTCAGCAGGGAGTCTGCTTGAGTTCTCTCTCCCTCTCCTTCTGCCCTTCCCCCTGCTCTCTCGCACATGCTCTCTCTTTCTCTCAAATAAACAAATAAAATCTTCAAGAAATAGGGGGAGGTAACAATCACTGAAGTTACATTTGAATGTTTGAGAAGCAGTAGAATGAAGTAGTTGAGATCCACTGGTCTCAGACTGAGACAGGCCTGGGTCCTCTCCTGTTACTAGCTGTGTGTCCTCGGAAAGCTTTCTTCAGCCCCCGACCTTCTGTTTTCACATTTTTTAATGGGGCAATGACAGGACTTACCTCATGGCTCGGTGACTGAAGATGATGATGATGGCGGGGCTGTTTTGAGGCAGGCTACATCTCTGCCGGTCAGGGGGCTGTTCGGGGACCTCGGTGCTAGGATGGCACTCAGTGGTCTATGAAGGCAACTTGTCAATCCCCCTCAAAACCTACACAGTCTGTTCTTGTAGAAAGAATCAAAACGTCTCTCTTTCAGCTTTCTCTCTCTCTCACTCCCTTTCGTCATGTCCTTACCCAACCATCCCCCCAGCCCCCGCCTCGACCCCCCGCCAATATAGACTTCTCCATGTCCTAGACACTCTCGCCTCAGGCTTCTCCCTGGGGAATCAGGGCTGTGATTTTCACTCTTGAACCTTATGTGTCACCCCCTCTCCCTTCACCTCTAATAATAAGGTCTCGGACATTGACAATCAGTTTCCCTCTCTCTGTCTCTCTCTCTCTTTCTCTTTCCATGTGTGTCTTATTCTCTCATTAAAGAAGTAGAAGTAGTAGGAGCCAAGTATTTGAAATGCCGAAAACCTGCCCTTTCTAAATATCCTCACAAAAAGGAAAACCAAAACACTATATGGAGAAATACACTTTTAAAAGAAGATGTGGTATATATATACTATGGAATATTACTCAGCCATCAAAAAAAAAAAATGAAATCTTGCCATTTCCAATGACGTGGATGGAACTAGAGGGTATTACACTAAGAGCAATAAGTCAATCAGAGAAAGACAATTATTATATAATCTCACTGATATGTGGAATTTAAGAAACAAAACATAGGATCATAGGGGAAGAGAGGAAAAAATAAAACAGGACAAAACCAGAAAGGGAGAAAAACCATAAGAGACTCTTAATCATAGGAAGCAAACTGAGGGTTGCTGGAGGGGATGGGGGTAGGGAGATGGGATAACTGGGTGGTAAACATTAAGGAGGGCACGTGATGGAATGAGCACTGCATGTTACATAAGACTGATGAATCCCTGACCTCTACCTCTGAAACCAATAATACATTATATGTTAATTAATTGAATTTAAATTAAAAAAAATAAATAAATGAGAAAAAGAGAACTTTGAAGATTCCCTGGGTGGGAATTCCCAAAGCAAGATTTCTAGGTAGGAACACACTGCAGCCAGAGTAGAGAATAGCCAGCTGGAAAAGGAGAGGAAACCGAAGTGGCCTTTGACACTGCCATCACTGGGGTTATTGGAACCCAGCAAGGCTGTGGAAATAATTAGTGACATCTATATGCATGAAACAAATAACCTGATAATATGGAGCATGCCTGCCCTTCAAATTATTTCAGTGTAGTAGGGGATAACGTGGACCATGGTGTTGCTCGCTTCCCAGTAGGTCTTAATGAGATTCCTTGTTCTCATGCTGTACCTGGGCTGGGGAAGGAATGGGAAAAAAAAACCCAAAGTGGAAGCAAAAATGCATATTTGCTTGCTATCATTTCTTTTTTTTAATTTAATTTTTTAATTTAAATTCATTAGCCAAAAAAATTAAATCAGCCAACACATAGTACATCATTAGTTTCAGATGGAGTGTTCAACAATTCATCAGTTGCATATAACTCCCACACCCAGTGCTCATCACATCACATGCCTTCCTTTAATGCCCATCCCCCAGTTACCCCATCCCCCCACCCACCTCCCTTTCAGCAACCCTCAGTTTGTTTCCCATAGTTAACAGTCTCGCATGGCTTGTCTCCCTCTCTGATTTCTTCCCACTGAGTTTTCCCTCCCTTCCCTTATGATCTTTTGCACTGTTTCTTATATTCCACATAGGAGTGAAACCATATAATTGTTTTTCTCTGATTGACTTATTTCACTTAGCATAATACCCTCCAGTTCTATCCACGTTAATGTAAATGGTGGGTATTCATCCTTTCTGATGGCCGAGTAGTATTCCATTGTATATATATATATATATATATATATATATATATATATATAGTATTGTATACTACTACTTTGTATATATATATATATAATTAGCTTCATCTGTTGAAGGACATCTGGGCTCCTTCCACAGTTTGGGTATTGTGGACATTGCTACTATGAACACTGGGGTGCAGGTGCCCCTTCTTTTCACTACATCTGTATCTCTGGGGTAAATACCCAGTAGTGCAATTGCTGGGTCGTAGGGTAGCTCTATTTTTAACTTCTTGAGGAACCTCCATACTGTTTTCTTGCTATCATTTCTTCATTGAAACCAGGTCAGGGTCACTATTGTGACAAATGCCAAAGGAAAGAGGGACAGTGGGGTGTCACGCGTCTGTCCCCAGACAGGAGCAGCATCCCTTTACCTGGTTTCCAAGTGTCTTTGGAGAACTGGATGGTTTTCTTCTCAAACACTCTCCACATTGAGGCTGTTTCTCCCTACGTCTGTCTGTTTTTGCCTCTGTCTCCCTCCTTGTGTCCCTCCCTCCCCCCTTCCCTCTGGCCTCCGTCGCCGCAGCTGGGATTTCCAGCATGTATTTGCCTTGCAGGCAGCCAGGCAGTATTATCAAAGCCTACTCACTCTTCTTACCTTTGGAAGAGGGGAGCGGGCTGGGGAGTGAGAAGTGCTCAGACAGGTTTTCTCGGCAGTTTATTTTGTTGCCCGTGTGGCTTGGTTTGCCTGCTGGAAGCAATGAGTCTTCAGGGCGGGACACCCTGCACAAACAGCATTCACTGATCTCTGTGAGCTTTGGAAGCGTGCGGAGAAAATACCGAGACCTCAAGGCCGAATCCCTGACTGGGGATCTGAAGGAGTCTCCAGCAGCATAGCTGGAGTCCAGATTCTGTCTGGAGCTGATCTCTGACATCAACAGGAGAGAAACACCGTCGACTACTTTTCTGGCTGGCAAGGAGTCTAGAAATGTGTTTTACAATATGCCAGGGGTTTTAAAAGCAGACTTTGGTTTCTTCTTGTTCTCGATAGCGTACAGAGCAATGCCCAAAGGAGTGTTTGCATTCAGCAGAAGCCCCTTCTAATGAGCTTGTATTAAGAGGTCTGGTTGTATGTGGTTCCTTTAATTCCCAGTGTCTGTGCCCATGAAAATCAGATAGACCAAAAGCATGAACGGTTGTGCAAATACCAGGAGACCTCCTCCCTGGTATTCGGTCTGTTCTTGGTTTGATGAGTGAGAGCTCCCCTGCCAGCAGTTTTCAACAAAGAAACTTTTTGGGGGGGCAGGGTGCCTGGATGGCTCTGTCGGTTGAGCGTCTGACTCTTGGTTTTGGCTCAGGTCGTGATCTCAGGGTCACGGGATCGAGCCCCACATCAGGCTCCACGCTCGGCATGGAGTCAGCTTGAGATTCTCCCTCTCTCTCTGCCTCTGCCCCATCCCCTGCTTGTGCTCTCTCTTTCTCTTTCTCTCTCTCTCTCAAATGAATAAATAAATAAATAAATAACATCTTTTTTTAACAAAGAAACTTTTTGGAGAACCCCAGAATGCTCATGGTGGCTACGTTGATCCCTGGCCAACTCTGCAGTTTCTTCCAGTGGTTGTTTTGGTGTAAAAGAGCTGCGTTACAGCAGTAGTACCCCGGAGGAGTATGAGGAGACAAGTGAAAGACCCAAAAAGAAGAAAAAGCAAAAGGCCCAGGAGACTCCACAGGAGAATGGAATGGAAGACCCATCTGTCGTTGTCTCCAAACCCAAGAAAAAGAAATCCATTTCCAAGGAGGAGTGGTTAGTGGTGATCCTGACGACACAGCTGGCAGTGGACGTCTTCCCAAGAGGAAGAAGTCTGCCCCCAAAGAGGAACCAGGTAGTGATGCTGAAGAGGCAGCAAATAGGAGCCTCCCCAAGGATAAGAGGAAATTCTCTTCCAAGGAGAAGCCACTCAGCAGTGGACCTGAAGAGGCTGCCAGCAGTAAGAGCAGGAGCTCCAAGAAAAAGCAAAAACTCCAGAAGCTATCCCAGGAAGATTAGAATGGACGTTTACCTGGTGGGGGGCATAACCCACATGACCTTTCCCAACCCATCCCTTACATCCCAATAAAAACAATTTCACAAGACGCAAAAAGAAAAAAAAAAAAATAAAAGAGCTGCATTACGATCGTCTGTGGGAATGTAACCCAGCATGACCTCTATCAAAAACAGTATGAAGAGGGGCGCCTGGGTGGCTTAGCTGGTTAAGTGACTGCCCTTGGCTCAGGTCATGATCCCAGTGTCCTGGGATCGAGCCCCGCATCAGGTTCCCTGCTTGGCTGGAAACCTGCTTCTCCCTCTCCCACTCTCCACCCCTCCCCCCGGCTTGTGTTCCCTCTCATGCTGTCTCTCTCTCTGTCAATTAAATAAATAAATAAATAAAACAGTATGAAGATTCCTCAAAAAATTTAAAAAAGAACTTCCATATGATCCAGCAATCCCATTTCTGAGTATATAGCCACAAGAATTGAAAGCAGGATCTCAAAGAGATATCTGCACACCCGTGTTCATTGCAGCATTAGTCACGATACCCAAGAAGTGAAGCAATCCAAAGGTCTATCGATGGATGAGTGGAGAAACACAATGTGGGATATGCATACGGTGGAATATTATTCAGCCTTAAAAAGAAGGAAATCCTATTACATGTCACAATACTGTATGATTCCACTTATATGAGGTATCTAAAGTGGTCCAGCTTCTAGAAACAGAAAGTAGAGTGGTGGTTTCCAGGGGCAGAGGGGAGGGGGAAATGGGGAGATAGTAAATGGGTATAGAGTTTCAGCTGCAAGATGAAAACTTCTGGAGATCTGTTGCATGACAATGTGAATATACTTAACTGAATAGTTGCGTTAAAATTAAGATGGTAAATTCTTCTTTTCTTTTTAGATTTTATTTATTTATTTGTCAGAGAGAGAGAGAGAGCACAAACAGGGGGAGTGCAGGCAGAAGGAGAAGCAGCGTCCCTGCTGAGCAAGAAGCCCCAAGCAGGACTCGATCCCAGGACCCTGGGATCATGACCTGAGCAGAAGGAGAAGCTTCAACGTACTGAGGCACCCAGGTGTCCCAAGATGGTAAATTATGTGTTACATGGTTTTTACTACAATTAAAAATTTAAAAACTACTGAAAATAAATAAAAATGAATCTGTACTGTAAAGTTTATGTTTTTGTGTGGGTCTTAGTGTTAGTTTTGTTCTAAAGACCCCTCCGGCTGCTTTCTCTCTCTCTCAGTAATTACATCAGAAGATGGGCTCTCTCCAAAGTGCTGATTGTCCTGATGGGGGTGGCCCTGCAAGGCATTGTACTCCGTCCCACTCTGTCCCTGGGTCGGGTGTGGCCTGGCAGCCAGCTCCCCCACATGCCTTCTGAAGGCCTGGCTTTCAGAAGATTCAGGCAAAAGGTGTGCATAGAAATTCCCCCACATCTGGCCAAACTGTTCTGATCTCCTACGGTGGCACGGGACACCGCGAACACCCTTTCCTTCTGCTCGCTGGTATGCACTAAAGCTGCTCTGCACACTGCTCCATCCTCCTCCTCACTGTGTCTTGTTCTGGAAGAGAGAATGGAGGTCTCTTCTGTTTCTGTTTTTCAATTATTTGCCTGAAAGAGGCCTAGGTCCACATCTCGGGGAAAACGTGGTAAATCGTGCCAAATGCGAGTCAAGTGTTTGGGTTTTTTCTCACCTCAATGTTGGGTCTTTAAAATGGTCTGAAATATTACTCTTTCACTCCAATGGATCCTAATAGGCTGCCTGGGTGTTGTACTTCCTCCTCAGTGGCAGGAGGTACCAAAAAAATTGTCCTTTCCTTTGGAGGGAATATCCCGGCAAGCCACAAACCACTGGGCATCTAAAACCTTAATTGCAGTGGGGTGTTCTCTGAATCTTCCTTGTGTTTTTCTCTTGCCCTCTGGATACCCCTGTGTCTTACCGGGGCTTCTAATGCACTCGCTACTTCTTGCTTTTCTGGTCCAATTACCATGATGTCATCACTAGAGCAGACCAATGTGATGTTCTGAGGAACGTTCAGTCCCTCCGGACTATAATAAGGCAGAGGGCTGGAAAGTTAATAGAGCCTGGGGGCAAGATCATAAACACATTTTACGGTCTTGTCAGTTCCATGTGAATGTGAACTGTCTCCTGTAATCTTTCCTGATAGGACGGAAAAGAGCTCGCTTTCCAGATCTCAAAGCCCGCATACCACGACCCTGAGGCTGTGGTGAGTTACTCTAGAAAAGATACTCGATCCGGCACAGCAGCCCCAACTAAGGCTACTACTTGGGTTGAGTTGGCAGGCCACTGTCACTCTTTCGGATCTGTTTGGCTTTTGCAGTGTTGAGTCTGGTGAATTAAGTGGGGACAGGATGGCAAGAAGTAGCCCTACATCGTTTAGGTGTCTAAGGCTGGCACTGATCTCTGCCATTCATCCGGAGAACTGTAACTTACCATACTTCTGGAGGCTAGAGGCAGGTCAGCAATGCATGTTGTCTTATAAGACAGAAGCTTTTTCATTGTCTGTAAGCTGGGGTGGGGGTGGCGCACGAGCTTTTCACAGGGGGGAGTGGGGTACTTCTGCAAGCCTGCAGGGGTCAGAGGAATCTGGGCACTCAAGATTTTTGAGTGCATCAACCCACATTCACCAGCCCAAGTCTTAGGGTTCCTTCCTAATCAGGGTCCCAACATCTCCATGCCGGGGCGCCTGGGTGGCTCAGTTAGTTAAGCGTCTGCCTTCGGCTCAGGTCATGATCTCAGGGTCCTGGGATCAAGCCCCGCATGGGGCTCCTTGCTCAGCGGGGGAGCCTGCTTTTCCCTCTCGCTCTGCCTCTCCCCTCTGCTTGTGCTCTCTCTCACATAAATAAATAAAATCTTAAAACAACAACAACAAACATCTCCATGCCAGACCTGCTGGGGACGAGGATTCAACCTTCCCTGGAGATCTGCTACTCTTATAATGAAGTCTCGGGCCTGACACTTAGCTGCCTCTTGCACTGGAAGGAGCAAAACACAGTCTTAGGGCCCTTAACGTGACTTCATTCCGTTACAGCATCTCTCTCCCTAGTAGCGTGATTCTGAAGAACAGGAGAGCGCCGAATTTACGATTGATGTAAGTGGATCCTCAAAGGAGGGATGAGGATAAAGAAAGAGGGGACACTAGAGGGGCTGGTGGACAGAAAGTACAGAAGAAAAACTTTGCAAACTTGGCAACTTTTTGTTCCATTGCAGCGTCAGGTTCCATCGGCAAGGTGTGCTAATGAGCTGGGCTGTCACCAAGCTCCAGGCTTGATGGGTGAAGAAACACCAATCTGCAGCCTGTCAGGGGCCCTGTGGGAGATGGAGCTGTGTTTCCTGAGCAGTCTGGGGGCAAGGAGACTCCTACCCTTTGTTCCAGGATTCGTGGCCTGAAGACCTGAGTGAGTTGTCAGTACGTTGTCCCTGCTTCTAATGGCCATCAGAACAAGCGAGGCATTTAGCTTGGGTGCATTTGTTTTCATTTTCATAAATGAATAATGACCCTACAACTCCGAAGAGAGCAAGGCTGAGCACTGTTGGGGACAAATGAATGCCTTTGAGTACTTTATTGAAACTGCACATCAGAAGGAACACAGCCAAGGGGGTGAGTTTCTCACTGGATTACAGAGCGGGCTGGGAGACCGCCATGAGTTTTACTAGCAAGCGATCAAGTAGCCTTACTGTCAGACCCCTGAGAAGGGTATGAACAGGGAGCAGAAAGGATATGTTTATGCCTTGGGTGGGGGTGGTGGCTGGTCCAATCAAGAAGAACATAATATACGAATTTAGCCATTGATGATGCCCGTGCTACCAGCTCAACCATTTCTCAGCCTTTCCCTGGGCCACTACCACAGTCTCCCAATTAGTCTCCCTGTCATTAGTCTCATCCCCTCTGATTCTTTTCTCCCAAGAGCGCCAGATAGATGTGGCTGCACCACAAACTTCTGACATTGCTCCCAACCTTAAATCCCGATTGTCTACAGGCTAAAGTTCCTTGTTCAGTCTTCCCAGGAGGTCCATGTTTTGACCTCTAGCCACAGCACACATTTTTACTGAGCACATACTACGAGCTAGTAGCATACTAACTGCTTTATGGGCATCATTTCGTCTTAAGCTTCATCACAACCCTGAGAAGTGATTATGACTATGACTGCCGTTTTACAGATGGGGAAACTGAGCCATAGAATCCTTAATCTCCTTGCCCGATGTCATGAGGCTAGGAAACGGCAGAGTTGAAATTTGAACCCAGATCTCCCCGATACCCAAGCCCGTAATCGTGACCCCCACATCTAGACTGCCTGCCTCTCAAGCTTCATTTTCCTGCTGTGTCTGCCCCCACTTCACCAACCGCCTGGTGAGGGCCCAGACCCTGTGCTTTAGTTCTTTGTTCACACTGTCATTTAAGTGGTCTTAAGTTTAAAGTTGTCTTTTTTAAGTTTTAAGTGTCTTCCCCTTTGACTGAAATTCTTGCAAGCAGAAACCATTGCTCACCTTTAAATCTGTACTAGCTATCTATTGCCGCATAACAACATTACCACAAACACAGCAGCTTAAAGGAACACACACGTGTTACTTCACATTTTCTGTGGGCCTAGAACTCTGGCCACAGCTTAGCTGGGCCCTCTGCTTAAGGTCTCACAAGACTTGGGACGCCTGGGTGGCTCAGCTGGTTAAGCGTCGTCCCAGCGTCCTGGGATCGAGTCCCACATGAGGCTCCCTGCTCAGTGGGGAGCCCGCTTCTCCCTCTGCCTGCCGCTTCCCCTGCTTCTGCTCTCTCTCTCTCTCTCTGACAACTAAATAAATAAAATCTTAAAAAAAAAAAAAAAAGGTCTCACAAGACTGTAATCAAGGTGTTAGGTGGGACTTCTGTTTTACCTGAGGTTTTACTGGGGAAAGGATTTACTTCTAAGCTCGTGTGGTTGCTGACAGGATTCCATTCCTTACAGGCTGCCAGACTGAGGGCCTCAGTTTGTAGTTGGTAGATTTAGAGCTACCATGTTGCACAACTTCCCAGAGTTGTACATTAGGACAATCCTTTACTAAGTGCTCGGCTCAGTGTTTGCTGGCTGAAAGCACAACTAAATCAGAGCTAGACCAGCTTAGGAACAATATTAACTGAGGTGGAGCATTACAGAAAGAGTTTCAACATGGGAATCCAGAGTTTCATTTGCCTGGGTCTTGTCTCTGTAAAACGAGTGGCATAACCCAGCTGATCTCTAAGGTCCCTTTCATCTTTACAAGTCTGAAATTCTAGATCATCTGTTTCTTTCCCGCCTTTATCACCCCAAATTTCTTCATGACATAATAATAGCTAATGCTTGTGTAGCATTTACTTGTGACAGATATTGTTCCAAATGATTTATATGTTTTAGATTCTCACAGCAACATTATGGGGTGGGTTCTTTTATTTTCTCCATTATACGGATGAGGCAGCTGAGATTCATCAGTCTGGCTCCAGAGTGTAGGCAGTAACCGCTATGCAGTTGTTAACCTTAAAAATAAAACACTCAGGGGCGCCTGGGTGGCTCAGTCGTTAAGCGTCTGCCTTCGGCTCAGGTCATGATCCCAGGGTCCTGGGATCCAGTCCCACATTGGGCTCCCTGCTCGGCAAGAAGCCTGCTTCTCCCTCTCCCATTCCCCCTGCTTGTGTTCCTGCTCTCGCTATTTCTCTATCAAATAAAATAAATAAATAAATAAATAAAAAATAAAACACTCAGTTATTTTACCAGCAAAAAAATGGGTGTATTTGGGAATAGCAGAGAATGGCAATTCGGGACAAGCAAGCTATTGCAAAAGCACAAGTAAGACAGAGAACAAAGCAGAAGAAGACTTCTTTATAGAGGAAAGGGGGAGTTGGGAGGGCTGATATGAACAAGACGACCATTGGTGTAAACTGGGAAGTTGGAAGTATGGTGGCTTCTCATTGGCCGAGCTGTGACGGTCTCTCATTGGCTGGGCTGTTGCCAGGGGAGCAGGAAAATTTTTCCTCTTCCAGCTCGGGTAATAAAGCAGCAGCTAAAGTAGTTCAGACTTGTGAGGTACCTCTCTTGCTGTTGGGTCTGCAGTGGGTGACCAGTGGTAGGGCGCGAGAGCTCCCCCCTTCTGGTCTCCGGACTCCATTTTAAATGAGGTTTCCTTTTATTAATTTCCACACAGTATTGTCTTTCTAAAAGAGAGGCAGGTGAGGGAGCGAAGGGGAGGAAGCATTTTCAAGGCTTGGCCGGTCATATTGAGAATTCTTTTTCTTTCAAGGTTCAAATTTGAGGTCTTAGCAATAAAGGAGGGAAAAGGAAAGCCGGCCATTATTGCAGCTCTTTCTCCAAGCGGGCATCCCCCCAGAGCATGAAAGGCGAATTGGTAGAACCAAAGCTCAGCACAGCCAGCGAAGAGCAGTGGGAGAGAGAATACTGAAAAGCTGTTAACAGGGAATTAGAAGACTCAGTGCGGACTCCCTCCTCCCTCCATGCCCCAGGCAGTGACAGGCAGGCACCATCTCCCTTAGGTCCATTCTTCATCCGCCTTGGCTGGACAATGCCCCTTGCATGTTTGGAATTTCCAAGCAGAAAGACAAGTAGGTAGGGGTCATGCTGGTGTGGATGGCGGGAGCGAGTTGAGTGAGAAAGGCAGTGGAGCAGAACATACCCAAGAGTGACAGTTTCTTATTCATTAAATTATCAAGTCCCTGACAGAACAGACAGAGTCGAAGTAAATCCTTATTAGGCCTGAACTGGACTGGCTCAGTTCTGACACTTTGCTTTATATGTCATTCCTTTATTTCTCTACCAGGTATAATCCTATATCAAAGAGCAAGGTGTATTCTGACTTTTTATTGCTTTCCTGTGTAGTGGTGGTTTCTGGCGCAGGGAAAGATAGGGGGCTAAATCATGCATTGTGATCTCTCAACCCCTTTCCATCTAAATTAAATAGAAAGTCAGAATCATGGCAAGCTGCCTACTTTCTTCCCCCCTTGGAGACTACATTTTAGCTTTTGTGGAACAGAATCAACAATTTAATGGAGAGAAATAAAAATTTGTGCCCTTAATGATCACCTTGGAGAGAATGAAAACTCTGTCAACCTCCTTGACCCAGCCTGCAGACACAAAAGGGGAAGTGTAAGCTGACAATGCTTTCAGGCAACACCCTGGGGTGTGGGGGGATAGGAGATGGGCTCGGGGCTTCTGGGGCCCCATTTTCATTGAGTTAGCAATGGTGCCCGGGCAAATTTTTCCTGGGAGGTAACGGCACTTGCAGAAGTGTTTCCAAGCACGCTGTCTGCTTTTTCTTTTCACATCAAAATCACTTGCAGAGGTTTAAAATAAAGGGCAATGGGAAGTCCTATTCGGATGCATCATTAGAAGATTTTAATGGCAGACAGTTCAGAAATTCCAACCCAGCAGAGCGGTTAAGTATCATCATGGTTAGGAATGTGGACTTCCAAGCTAGACTGTCGGGGCTCAAGTCTGCAGGCTCCCACTCACTGGCTGTGTGACCGTGGGCAGGTCACTCAACCTATCTGTGCCTCAGTCTTCTCATCTGTACTATGAAACTAATAATAGTGCCTACAGCCATGGGGTTGTGATGAGGATTAAATGAGTTAACATTTGTAGAGTATTTGGAATAGTGCCTGGCAGAGTAAGCATAAAATATGTAAGTCTTAAAGAAATAAACTGATATTTATTTATTCACTGCGGGCTAGGTCTTATGATGTAGATTTTCTCTTTTGTGTCACTCGGCTACACGGAACTGTAAGTATTGTTTGTTTTTTTTTTAAGATTTTATTTATTTATTTGACAGAGAGAGACACAGCGAGAGAGGGAACACAAGCAGGGGGAGTGGGAGAGGGAGAAGCAGGCTTCCCGCCGAGCAGGGAGCCCGATGCAGGGCTCGATCACAGGACCCTGGAACCGTGACCTGAGCTGAAGGCAGACGCTTAACGACTGAGCCACCCAGGAGCCCCTGTAAATATTGCTATTCGTCATTTACTGATATGAACATTGAGCCTCAGGTAGGTCACGTGACTTCACATAGGTTGTATGTTTCAGACCATAATTCAAAATCAATATGCCTCATTCAAAAGTGGAGGCTTTCACTTTCTAGGACCTTGGGATTTTGCTGCCCACTTTCTTGAAGGAGGCGGACCTTGAACAAACTTCTGATACCGGCTTTTCCAGCTTCCCTGGAGTGGTGACTGCAGGGGCTTCTGGCTGCCACATAGCTCAGTGTAGTATTCTCTGGTTCCGTTACTTCTCATTTTAGGAATATGCTTCTGGAAGGCACACTTAAATGATTGACCGTATCCTCTCTTGTTCCCTAAAAGAATTGGATCGTTGAGTCTGGCCTGAGTTCTCCTCAGAGAAACCATATTGTCTTCCTTGAGCAGGTTACATTTAATTACAAGCTCATGGGAGCTTTGACAAATTTTGCCAGCCAGCTTGGTATTCAGCAGCCTGTATAATCCCAGCTACTATTCCTCACTCCCAATTTTCACTGTACACCTATGAATCCTTACTTCCCTTCGATATCAGCAACTGGGACCTCTACTCTGGGCCCTGCACTTTAGGGAAACTCTCTCTGACTGCCCTCAGGCTCCACCTCTCCTAATGGGATAAGGATTCTGTGGGGCCACTCTTTTTAAGAAAAAAAACCACTTATTTCTTTTGAGAGAGAGAGAAAGTGCGAGCCGGGGGGTGGGAGTGAGGGAGAGGGAGAGAATCCTCAAGCAGACTCCCTGCTAAGTGTGGAGCCCAATACAGGCTGGATCCCAAGACCCCAAGATTATGACCTGAGCCAAAATCAAGAGTCAGACCCTTAACGGACTGAGCCACCCAGGCGCCCCCGGGGCCACTCTTTATGTAGCAAGAGTATAGTGGACATAGCAGGGTTTTCAGAGTTGGACATACCTAAATTTTAAGACCATGTCCACTGATTTAATAGCTGTGATCATTGCGCAAGTTCACCTAACCTTTCTAGACCTATGTTCCTTCATCTGAGGCATCAAGTCAATAAGACAGACCTCAAAATGCTGTGAAAATTAAATAAGGTAATGAATGTAAAATATTCAGAAGGGTACCTGGCACCGAGACACTTCGGAAAACTTGAGCTCTTCTTTGCATAATAACATCCTAGAATCACAGACTATGCAGTTTTACAAACATCGCCACAATTTCCCCCCTGATTTCCTTAAAATCCCCAGATGGCTATTGCCTGGTCCCATTCCCCTTGACTGACCTACACTGACATAGTTTGTAAATTAAGATCAGAATATCTTGCGTACTTAGCATCGTCTAATCTGGTACATCTATGGGATCTGATTCAAAATCCAGTATATAGGGAAAATGAGAAGGAAAGCAGCAAAGGGGGGGATAAAGAAGCATTTCTCGACTGTGATAGAATATGCTTCCAAAGCTGGCTACAAAATTATTTCCCAGCCCACATGCCCCTTTGCCAATGGTCTTGCCATTCCTCCCATTGACAGGCAAATTCGGACTGGCCCTGTGACCTGTTCTGACCAATGGAATGTGGCAGGAGTGACAGTCGAACCTTGAGAGATCTTCAGCTTCTGCCTCCTTGTAGGGACCACTTCTTCCTGGAACCCAGCCATCATATTGTGAGAAAGCCCACGAAGGCTCCCAGGGAGGCTCACGTGGAGGAAAAGCAAGGCCCCCAACCAATAGCTTCAGCTGAGCTCTTAGTCCGGAGCCAGCACCAATGGCCAGCCCTGTGAATAAGGCCGTTTTGGGCCTCCCAGCCATTCCAGAGACCCAGCCAACACCCTGTGAAGTAGGAGAACCATCCAATCAATCCACATAAGAAATAATAAATTGATGCACTCCCCAGAAGGGAGTGCAAAACGCGGACCAAAAAGTCTTTGAAAAGGATGGATGAAGTGATGAGGAAATATCTTCTGTGGTTACCAGACGCCAGCTACACCTTCTCCTGTAAGGCCCACACCACCCCCAGGCATTGGTACCGCTACACTGTCTACTGAAAGCATCTTCCAGTGATGAAAAACACAGGGAGAAGGAAACACATCATAGCCCCTTGTCACAGATTTGAGAGAAGAGCCTCTTAGAAAAATTAATGGCACTTTGTATTGGTAGGACATCGACCTATTCTTCACATCTGTAGAAGTGACTTTTTTATAACTCTATTTTAATATTTTTAACAGCCATGCACAGCGGTCAGTGTGAAGAATATATATTTAGTTCCTACTTGTTTTGAATTGTCAGCCATCAGCGAAAGAGGTAAGAGGTGGGAATAATTGAGTTCCCCATGTGACATTCGTCTAGAGGGACAGAGGCCTGCTGGGGGGACAATGTGTGTATTTTCGTGCAACGATTTTGGATGCTGTCATTGATTTTCCTTATCTTTGCATCGAAACGTTATTTCCTGTTTTGTTTAAGTATTGCCTTCAGATCCCAGACAGGTTCTTCTCCTTCTCTGAGGGCTCAACTACCTTTGTGGTGTGGAAACCCTGAAACTTTAATGTCCTGTAGTAAGCCTAGATCTTTCCTTCTCACTCTACCATTATGGGAGGCCGTAGCCCACGGTTTCATGGTCTGGAACACACGATTGGACAAACACGAACCAGTATCTTGCACAATTGGGGTGAGACCTGCCACAGTATGTCCAAGCAGAAGTCATCATTTGGCCCTGAACCCCGTGATGACTGAGGTGAGGGGGGTCATCCTTAGCTATAGCATCTACCAGCCTAAATCTCTGATTCTACGTCCAGCAACTGAGATGCACAACAGGAAGTGGAAACGGTATTTTGTAGCCTCGCCCTCAATGGAAACCTTCTCTTGGAAAACACAATCCTAATCACCATGTATTGTTCACTTCATTATATTTAGCTGGGGGAAGGTATCTGATCAGAGGTAGCCAGAATTTTCAATCGCTGTTAACAAATCCTCAATAAGAGTAAATTTGTTTTCCCAGCAAAGGAGCAAATGCTCACTTGATTCAACGTTGCAAATAAATAATTAGAACATCGTGCTGAAAAGTAAAAGATTCACAATGAAAAGGCATTTAAATACTGACCCTACTCAGTACAAGCCCTGGGCCCCACTGTTTCTTCACTTGGCCTGTCTCTCTGACCTCCTTCTTTTTCTCCAAAGGACATTTTCCCCAAATGCCAGTGCTCAAAGAGTAGATAAAGCAAGTCTGTGATGCCCGCCGTTGCATCCTAATTTCATTTAAACTACAATCCATTATTTTCTCCCTACGCATATTCAAGAACACATTGTTCATAATTTTTTCATCACTCTGTGATTAGAATAATTTGTATGTGTCCCTTGTACATTGGCCAGATAATGAAATAATCATTTGTGCATCTACGCAGTATTTTATACTTATTGTTCACAGTCTAATTCACTCTCTAAAGCCATTTTATCATTCTCTAACAAGGACGGGAGTCTTTGAGGCATCTGGTCAATGCGGACAGTTCATTTATTCATTCAGCAAATATTTATTGGGTATCTATTATGTGCGAGGCACTCTTCTCCACACTGGAAAACCAGACAAGAATCCTTGTCTTCGCGGAACTTACATGCTAAAGAGGAGAGAAAGGCAATAAACAAATAAAGAAGTAAAATACATGATGTGTAGGAGAGTAGAAAGTGTTATATAAAGATAAATGAGGAAGGGGGCAAGGAGTGTTTAGCAGGAGGTGTGTGTAATTTTTCAACAGGGTTACTGAGGAATGCCTACTACTAAGATGGCATTTGAACAAAGCCCTGAAGGACCTGAGGGAGCCCATAAGCTTTGTGGATACCCGGAAAGGAGCTTTCCTGGCAGGGAGAATAACAAATGCAAAGGCCCTGGGGCAGGAGTATGCTTGGGTGTGCCCGAAGAACAATAAAGTCCTCTGTCTGTAACAAGTGAGAGAGGGGAAGAAGAGGAGACAAGTCACAAAGATAATGGGTGAGGGTATTGTTTAGGTTCATGCAGGCTGCTGTAAGGGCTTTGTTTTGGGGGGTTTTGTTTTTTTAATATTAAATTTCAGTTAGTGAACATCCAGTGCACTATTGGTTTCTGGAGTAGAATTCAGGGATTCAATCCCTTACATACAGCACTCAGTGCCCATCACAAGTGCCCTCCTTAATCCCTGCCACCCATCTAGCCCGTCCCCCACCCACCGAGGGCTTTGTTTTTTAGATGACTGGGATGGGAAGCCCAAAGGCCATATAATCGGACATTTCAGCTGTTTGCCATGGAGAACTGACTACAGGGCGGTAAAATCCCTAGCAGGGAGACTAATGAAGAAGTGATTGCAGTAATCTAGGGACACGTTCGTGGTGTTTTGGACCAAGGTGGCAGCAGTTGGTGAGGGGAGAAGTGATGGCAGTCTGCGTGTATTTTACACGTAGGAACGTCAGGATTTGCCAACGGGTTGGATGGAGGGCATGAGACAAAGAGCAGGCAAGGATGACTCCAAGGTTTTGGTTTGAGCAACTCTAAGTATTAGGTTAACTAAGACGGGCAGACTGGTGAAGGAGCCAGTTTTGGTGAAAAGGGGAGGAGGTTCTTTTTGGACATGGTAAGTATGCGGTGTCTCGTAGACATTCAAGAAGAGATGTCTAGTAGGCAGTTGGGTACCTATGACCTGGAGAGATCTGGCCCGGGGAGATATATTATGGAGTCGTCCTTGCCTCGATGGCATTTCTGCCCATAAAAACAGATGACATCGCTACAGGGGTAAGGGTGGAAAGAAAGACTCACGGAGTCCTGTGCATGCCAAGTGAGAGAATCAGGAACCAGCAAGGAGTCCTTAAAAAGTACGGCTAGTTGCAGTTGTTTGGACGCTGCCCCCTGTGAATGGACAAAAATATTTGTGACCAGAATCTCTTGGTCCCTCTGATGCTCTAGCACAGACCCTCTAAAGGAAGGGAAATGAAAGAAAGGGAGTGAATGCTTCTTTGTAGTGAAAAGGCGACGTTTATAGAATGCCTGAACTCAAAGGAAACTTAGAGATGATCGAGTTCAACTCCTTCAGTGTGCAGACAGGGAAACTGAGGTCAGAGTCGCAGGGCTGACAGGTGCACAGCACATGCTCTTCAGCATGTAGCTAGTTCCCCCAGAGCACCATGGGTGAGCATGTTCTGAAAGAGCAAACTTGGAGCAGGCAACATAGGAAAATTTCCTCTCAGTGTCAAGAACTGTGGTAAATAAAAGAATGGTGATATCAGAGAGGAAACACCAGTTGGTGTTTCCATTTGCTCTTTACAAAACTATTTCTTGTCAATTAATGAGAAAGACCCAAGTTTTGCTCTCCAGAGAACACGTATTAGTATGTAAAGGCAGGCTTAGTTCTTACTTTAAAAAGGTCAGAGCCTGAATTTCAATGCTCTAGTGAGCTACTATTTCCCTCGGAAACTTTGTAATCACTAATTCGTTGAGATTTTCTGATGTTAAGTGGCTTCTAGGTCACGAGATTAGATGTCAGCGTCTGCCAAGAAACTGCCCATGAGGGCGCCTGGGTGGCTCACTCAGCTGGGTGCCCGACTCTTGGTTTCGGCTCAGGTCGTGATCTCAGGGTCATGAGATGGAACCCTGTGTCGGGCTCTGTGCTTAGCGGGAGTCTGCTTGGGATTCTATCTCCCTCTCCCTCTGCCCCTCTCCCCTGCTTGCTCTTTCTCTCTCAAATAAATAAATAAATCTTAAAAAAAAAAAAAAGAAAGAAATTGCTCATGAATGATGGTGTCAATTTATGCTTGTTCTTTTTTTAATTTAATTTTTATTTTCTTTTTCCTTCTTTCTTCCTGTTTGATGTGAAAAATAACATAGGGATTTCACTCCTCTACTTATACCAAATAGCTAGCCTGTTGTCCAAGGAAATCTGTTCAATAAGCCAGCTTTCTGCCTCACGTTTGAAACTGTATAACAGTACATTTGTTCAATGTACATTTGGGCCTATTTGGGGAATTTTTATCATGTTCTGTTAATTTGTTAATATACTCTTGCAAAGTAACACATAGTTTTTATTATTATATTCTTATAATGCATTTTAATATCTGATGGTGCTTGGCCCCTCTCATTTCTCTTTCTGTTCAAAATGGTTCTGGCAATTTCCTCATGCTTATTTTCCAGATGAATTTTGCAGTAATATATTCAAGTTCCAAAGTGAAATATTATGTTAATGTTTGTTGAAATTACATCAAATATTTTGATTAATGTAATTGATTTTTTAAATAATGAATAAAGTATGTCTTTTCATTTACTAGAGTCTTCTTTTATGCTTATCAGTAGAGTTTTACAGTTTTGTTTTGTTCATATGGGCCTTGTCCATATCTTGTCAAGTTTATTTCTAGGAAATTAATCTTTATTATTACTTTTACAAATGTGACGTGTTCTTACATTAAATTTATATTAATGTAGCGTAAGTGTTATTGAATTTTTATTAACAATTCTAACCAATTACCTTGTAAATTATCTTCTAACTTATTTCTCTGAGTTTTTAATGATATATAGTTATTTTCTGTGCTCATAATAATTTTTCTTCTTTCCTTTTTTATATATCTTATTTTCTTCTCTCCTCTGGCTAATACTTCCAGAACAATGTGAAATCATAGTCAACACAGTGTTTTCCTTGCCTTGTTCATGATTTCAATGGAAATCTTCCATTATTTCAAAATTGGCAACCATTTATTTGACATAGGGTTAAGAAAGTATTCATCTCTTTCATATTTTATAAAGCATCCAAAAAATCAGGTGTAGATAAACTTATTCATTGATCTGTTTCTGTATTTATTGAAATAACTACATCGTGAGGCTTTCTTCCTTTGATTTATTAAGATATCAAATAATATTAATTTAATACTTAATCTTGAATAGCGCTTTCCTTCCTAGGGAAAATTCCACTCGGTTATAATACGTCAGTGTATTAATTCATGTGAAGATGGATTCTATTTGCTAAAGATTTAGGGTTTTTATATCAATGTTCAGAAATCGGCTCTATCTTCAGTTTTCTATTTGATCCTTATCATCTGGCTTGGGGATCAATATCACCTTTTGCCAGTCGCCTCCCCTGCCTTCACTCAACACACACAAACACACATACACTTTTTTCCAGTAGCTAGTTAATGGATAGTCTAATTCCCCCCCCCCAAACAACTACCTATCACTTCTTTTCCCTCTAAAAATATTTGCTTAAAGAACAAACAAATCGGAAAACAGTTTCTGTTTGCCCACTTGAAAAACTCCAGAATGGATTGCTGGGTGTCTGAAGGTATGAGAAGGTGGTATTCTTTTTTCTTTTCTTTTTACCTGTTGACCCCCGTCACCCATTTCTCCCATGCCCCACCGCAATTTTACACCTGTTCTTCAGACAGTGGTTGAGGGAGATGGTTCAGGCTAATCTGCCTTCGAGAGAATGGAGTTTCCCTTGGCAAGTTCAAGCTGGCGTCTTATGTAACACACAGTGCAGTAACTGGGATAGAGCTCCCACTGCCCTCCACCTCCTCCAGAGGAGCACGCAGTTGTGAAATAGGAAGAGAGCTTTGATGTTCAGAGAGAGAGTTTCGGCTTAGGTAGGTCCTAGCGTCTAGAAGTCTACAGATGAACTGAGCTTGGAAAGGCAGTCAGTATAAGGCCTGAGGTTTCCATATGATTTTGGCTTTCTTTCCACATAATGCTGACCTAGCCATGAGTAGTCCTGAACAATTCTGAAGCAGACCGTTGGGAAGTCACCGAATGTTCCCTTTTGGAGGTATCAGATTGAGTTGACCTTTGCGTCTTCATCCCTATCTCCCAAAGAAAGGGATGCATTCGCTCAAATTCCCCAGGGAATGATTTCTTTGAACTCCTTGTCAGAACTAGGTCAGAGCTGAGCCTCTGCTGGACAGTGGTCATCGGTCAACTGTAACAGACACTGGAATAGGCCAGGTGAGGGCAGCAAAGTGCTGATCATGGACCTTGATTTGTGCCCAGGGTCAAATAATTAGCCCAGAAGGCAGATGCAGAGAGGTTCATGCTTGATCAAGGCTCTTTATTATGATGGCCAAGGTTGCAAGGATTAAATGAGAGGAGGGAGTAGGCAGAGGATGTTCCAGAAAGAAATAAAGGCAATTCAGGAGCAGCAGCAGAGAAGGAAATTTTAAGTGCATGGGAGCCACACTAAGACCAGGAAAGGAGGGAAGGAACTTTCTGGCACCTATTTTGAGCCAGATGTTTTATCCGTAATAATAACCATCATTTAAGTAAGAATGAATACCATTTTTCAATTAGTTACTATGTGTTAGGTATTACACTAGGTTGCTAAATGTTTATATGCATGTATATAAATATATATACACATATACATACATGCGTATGTCATATATAAAAATATATTTTTATATATAGTATTGAAGCTATGAAATCAATACACAGATAAGGGTAGATAGAGAAGAGTCTCAAGGCTGGAGCCCTGGGCACTACATTGTTTAGAAATGAGAGAGAGAATGAGCAAGAAGCCTGAAAAAGGAAAAGCTAGTTGCTTAAGTGTATATGTATATATATATACATATATATATGCATATAAGTATATATATACAAATTATATAATGATATACAATGCTTCATTGTATATAATGTAATTTATAATTTAATATTATAAGTAACATTTAACAGCCAAGGAAACTGAAATTCAGAGAAGTCATTTTCCTACGTTCACAGTGTATGGTTCAGCTGATACACCAGCTCATAATTTTCTGATACAAAACCAACGCTCTTTCTACCATATTATACTCTCTCTTACAATGGATATAATTAAAAGATGCAACAAAACCCAGTGAGGTGAGTATTAATAAATTCACATTTTACCAGTGAAGAAATTAAGACCTCATCTGTAATACAGAAGTAGTGATACCCAAATCATTAGGCTTTTGTGTGAGTAAATGATTTTATTTTATTTATTTTATTTTTGTTAAAGATTTTATTTATTTGTTAGAGTGAGAGAGAGAGGACAAGCAGAGGGAGAGACCCGCAGAGGGAGAAGCAGGCTCCCCACTGAGCAAGAAGCCCAATGCAGGACTCGATCCCAGGACCCTGGTATCATGACCCGAGCCGAAGGCAGACGTGCTTAACTGACTGAGCCACCCAGGTGCCCCTAAATGATTTTATTTAATAGACACTTATTGTGTTCTTTTTGTGTGTGTGCCAAGGACTGTACATACTAGAGGTATGAACACAGTTAAAAAGAACATTTATGTAAATCATTGAGGACATGGACTGCCCAGAATGTGTTTTTTCCCTTCTGCCTTGCAAAGAGTTAATCAACCCAAAGACACTAAGCTCATTAGCAACAGGGTTTGGATCGAACCTTTGTCTAGATAGCGCCAAATGCCATAGGCCAAGGTCACTAGGTTGACAGCAAAAATTAATGAATGTTCAGAAAGCAGAGAATTGGTGAAGCATGGCCACTGAGTTGCCTGCTTCTGGGTTGAGCCAGAACTTGGAGATCAACTCTTGCCTGCCTTCTATTAAAAGACAAGAACAAATAGGGATCTTTCATCCTGAGATCACTAAGTTTGTTCTCAGGAAAATAATGGAAAGTGTGTGTGTGTGTGTGTGTGTGATATTTGTTTGTTTATTTATTTATTTATTTATTTATTTATTTAGGCAAATTTCAGATAACATAAAATTCACCACATAAGCTGCACCATTTTACATTTCTACCAGCAATGTATGAGGTTTCTAATTTCTCCACATCCTCACCAACACTTGTTTCCATGTCTTTTGGATTCTAGCCATCCTAGTGAGTGTGAAGTGGTACCTCTTTGTGTTTTGTTTTATTTTTTAGATTTTTTTATTTTTACTTATTTGAGAGAGAGAGACAGAGATAGCAACAGAGAGAGAGAGAGAGAGCAAGAACGAGGAAGAGAGGGAGAAACAGACTCCACACTGAACAGGGAGCCCAACTCGGGGCTTGATTCCAGGACCCTGGGATCATGACCTGAGCTAAAGGCAGACACTTAACCGACTGAGCCACCCAGGCGCCCCCCTCATTGTGGTTTTGATTTACATTTCCCTAATGACTAATGGTGTTGAGTATTCCTTCATGTGCTTATTGGCCATTTGTATATCTCCTTTGAGGAAATGTCTATTCAACTCCCTTGCCCATTTTACTTGCTTATTTCTCTTTTTATTGTTGGGTTGCAAGAATTCTTTATATATTCTGGATCAATTTGTTTACCAGGGATATGATTTGCAAATGTTTTCTCCCATTCTCCGGGGTATCTTTTCATTTTATTGATAGTGTCCTTTGAAACACAAAAGTTTTTAATTTTGATAAAGTCCAATTTATCTAGTTTGTAGGCTTGTGCTTCAGGTTTCATATCTAACAAGTCATTGCTAATCTGAGGTCATAAAAATTTACACCTATATTTTCTTCTAGGAATTTTACCATTTTATTTTTTTAAAGATTTTATTTATTTATTCATAAGAGACAGAGAGAGAGAGAGGCAGAGGGAAAAGCAGGCTCCCCGCTGAGCAGGGAGCCCGATGCGGGACTCGATCCCAGGACTCTGGGATCATGACCTGAGCCGAAGGCAGACGCTTAACCATCTGAGCCACCCAGGCTCCCAGAATTTTATCATTTTAGCTCTTACCTTCAGGTCATTCATCTACATTGATTTAAGTTTTTGTATATGATGTGAAGTAAGAGTAAAATTCATTATTTTCACTGTGGGTATGCAGGTGTTCCAATACCATTTGTTGAAGAGATTATTCTTTCTTCCTTGAATGGTCTTGGTTTCCTTAACAAAAATCAATTGCCCTTAGCTATATGGACTGATTTCTGTACTCTCAATTCCATTCCGTTACTCTCTCTGTCTATCCTTACGTCAGTATCACATAGTCTTGTTTACTGTAGATTTTCATTAAGTTTTGAAATCAGGAAGTGTCAGTCCCATAACTTTGCTCTTCTTTTTCAAGAATATTTTGACTGTTTGGGGTACCTTGTATTTCCATATATACATGTTGGAATCAGCTTGTCAATTTGTGAGGAAAAAAATAGCTTGCTGGGAATTTGATAGCTATTGCATTGAATCTGTAGATCAATTTGGGGATTATTGATCTTAAAAATATTAAGTTTTTTAATCCATGAACATGGAACGTGTTTCCATTTATTTAGAGCTTCTTTAATTTCTCTCAACAATGTATTACAGGGGCACCTGGCTGGCTCATTTGGTAGAACGTGTGACTCTCGATCTCGGGGTCGTGATTTCAAGCCCCACGTTAAGTGTAGAGATTACTTTAAAAATGTATTACAGTTTTCAGGATCAAGTGTTTTATTCCTAGGTATTTTATTCTTTCTTTAGTGCTACTTTAAATGGAATTTTCTTCTTTCATTTTTAGATTATTTTTTGCCAGCTTCTAGACATACAGTTGATTTTTGGTATTCTACAGACTTTCAAATTCATTTGTTGTAATAGCTTTTTTCTCTTTCTTTTTTATTTTTGGGAAGATTCCTTATTTTCTATGTACAAAATTATTTCACATGCAAATGTGTTATTGAGGAAAATGCTTGATTATGGTGTATAATCTTGCTTATATATTGCTGTATTGGGTTTGGTAGTATTTTTTGAAGATTTTTCATTTATACTTATGAGATATTGGTCTGTGGTTTTGTCCTCTTGTGATGTTCTTATCTGGTTTTGATATGGGGCAATAGTGGTCTCATAGAATGAGTTCGGAAATATTCACTCCTCCTTTGTTTTTTGGAAGAGTTTGAAACATTTTTGAAAAGGTACTGGTGAAGCCATTTGAACCTGAGCTTTTCTCTGTGAGACTATCAATCCCATTATTATTGGTCTATTCAGATTATTTTTTCTTGAGTCCTTTTTGGTAGTTCATGTACTTCTATGAATTTATCCATTTCCTGTAGGTTACCTAATTTGGTGGCAATTTTTCATAGTATTCCCCTTTAATCCCATTTATTTCTCTAATGTCAGTAATAACATCCTCTCATTGTTGACTTTAATGAATTTAGTATCCTTTTTTTCTTGTCAATATAGCGACAAGTTTGTCGATTTTGATAATCTTTTAAATAACCAACTTCCTATTTTGTTGATATTCTTTATAATTTTTCTATTCTCTTTCATTGATTTCTGCTGGGATCTTTATTACATCTTTCCTTCTTGCTTTCAGTTTAGTTGGTTCTTTTTTTTTACTTTCTTGAGGTGGAAAGCTAGGTTATTGATTTGAAATATTCTTTTTTAATGTAGGCTCTTACATCTGTAAAGATCTCTCTGCGCACTTCTTTTCTTGCATTCCATAAACTTTGACATGTTGTGTTTTAGTTTTCATTCATCTCAAAGTGTTTTCCAATTTTTCTTGTAATCTTTTTTCCATTGGCCCGTTAGTTATTAAGGTGTGTGTTGTTTGATTCTCACACATTTGTGAATTTACCAAATGTCTTTATTGTATGAATTTCTTATTTCATTGCATTGTTGTTTTGTGAAGGTACTTTGTCTAGTTTCGATCCCCTTAAATTTACTGAGACTTGATTTATCTTGTCATTTGTTCCATGTGGACTTCAGAATACTGGGTTTTCTGCTGTTTTGGGGCACAGTGTTCTCTAAATTGTTAAGTCTAGTTGGTTTATAATGTTGTTTAAGTCTTCTATTTCCCTGTTGATCTTCTGTCTAGTTATTCAATCCATTATTGAAAGTGAAGTATTGGGCGCCTGGGTGGCTCAGTTGGTTGGGCGACTGCCTTTGGCTCAGGTCATGATCCTGGGGTCCCTGGATCGAGTCCCGCATTGGGCTCCCTGCTCGGCAGGGAGCCTGCTTCTCCCTCTGACCCTCCCCCCTCTCATGTGCTCTCTCTCTTTCTCTCATTCTCTCTGGTTCAAATAAATAAATAAAATCTTTAAAAAAAAAAAAGTGAAGTATTAAAGTCTCCAGCTATTAATTTTGAATGATTTCTCCCTTCAGTTCCATCAGTCTTTGCTTCATGTGTTTTGGGACTCTGTTGTCAGGTGTATATATGATGATAAATGTTATGATTTCTGGAGTGATTTCACCTTTTCTCATTATACAATGTTCTCTGTCTCTAGTAAGAGTTTTTGTCATAAAGTCTATTTTGCATGATATTAATACAGCCACTCTAGGTCTCTTTGGTTACTGTTTGCATGGTATATCTTTTTCCTTTTATTTTCAATTTATTTCTATCTGAATCTAAAGTTTGTCTGTCATAGATAATATATAGTCAGGTCATTTCAAAATCCATTCTGCTAGGGTGCCTGGGTGGTTCAGTCAGTTAAGTGTCCAACTCTTGATTTTGGTTCCGGTCATGATCCCAGGGTTGTGAGATTGAGCCCTGTGTCAGGCTCTGTGCTCAGCAGGGAGTCTGCTTGAGATTCTCCCCCTCTCCCTTTGCCCCTCCCTCTGCTCGTGCTTTCTCTCTCTTTCTCCCAAATAAATAAATAAACAAAATACCCTCTGCTGATCTTTGCCTTTTTATTGCAGTGTTTGATCTATTTACAAATAATTTAATTATTTGTAAGTTAGGATATATGTTTGTCATTTTGTATTTACTTTCTATATGTCTTTTAGACTTTTTGTTCTTCTATTCCTCCATTACTGCTTTCTTTTGTATAAAACAGACATTTTCTAGGATACATCATTTAAATCTTTTTCATTTCTTTTACTACATATTTTTTATTTATTTTCTTAGTGGTTGCCCTGGAGATTACAATTAACCTCTTAACTTATAACAATGTGGTTCTGATTAATACCAACTAAATTTCGGTAGTGTACAATGGGGAGTGATTGCTTAACAGTACAGAGTTTTTGTTTGGGATGATAAAAAAGTTTGGAACCCAATAGTGGTGATGGTTGCACAACATTATGAATGTACTTAATGCCACTGAATTGTATGCTTTTAAATGGCTAAAGTATTAAGTTTAAGTTATACTTACTTTACTACAACAAAAAAGAAGAAAAAAGGAGAAATTAGGACATTCCCAGATAAACAAAAACAAAGAATTTGTTACTAGCAAGTGTGCCCTATAGGAAATACTAAAGGCAGTTCTTTATGCTAAAGTTAAAAGATACTAGGCAGTAACTTGAATCCGATTAAGAAATAAAAGCATTGGTAAAGGTAACTACATACATAGATATAAAAGAAAGTATGAATGTACTCTTTTTGTTTGTAACTTTGTTTTTTTCCTGTCTGATTTAGAAGCATAAACCAAGAATTAAGAATATGTGCTGATGTCTACAACGTGGATGAACTTCAAAAACAGTAGGCTGAGTCCAAGAAGCCAGACACAAAAGGCCACATATGGTGTGATTCCATTTACACAAAATGTCTAGAATGGGCAAATCCATAGAAACAGGATGTAGATTGGTGGTTGCCAGGGGCTGGAGGGGAGGGGAAATGGGGAGTAACGGCTTAACAGGTACTAGATTTCCTTCCAGGCTGATGAAGATGTTCTGGAACTACATAGAAATGGTGGTTGCACAACATTGTAAGTACACTAAATGCCACTGAATTGTTCACTTTAAAATGTTAATTTTATGTTATGTGAATCCCACTTCAGTAACAAAAAAAGCAGCAGCTCCCCTACTGATATGGATTTTGGCAATTTAGGAATCACACATTGGTCAACCACTCTTAATCACATAATTTGGGCCTCCAAGGAATGAGGATTGTACTTCTTCTATGTTCTCTCCACTTGAAGGCCTCTGAAGACTTAAGTAGAAAGAACCAAAATTGTAGACCATACCATTCCCCCATACCCCCTAACTGCAGGTGTGAACTTGTCTAGTTTCCTTGGTTTATCTCACTTTCCCCACCTTTCCAGTGTCCTGTCTTGGTAGTATCTTCCTGCTCAGCCTGAAATAAGTTACCATGTAGGTTGATTTCCTAATTCTGACCAATCCCAGTGGCTGTTGCACATTACTTTCTTTATCGAGTTTACTTTCAACTTGTAGTTTTCATTTAAACTGCTCTGACCAATCAGGAGACAGGTATGGGTTACTTTGTTGTTTATCCTGAACTTTCCAGATTTTCTGCAACCTCAACAAAGGTTCAAACTTCCAACTACAAGCCTTGGGACCTTCCCAAGTACAAGCCTTGGGACCTCAAGACAAGTGCAGACTTCAAGTACAAGTCTTGGGGCCTTTCCATCATGTCCAGCCCAGTGCTAACTGATCCCAGAGCCCCCAGCACTCCCCTGCACCCTGACTCTCATGTTTTCCCATATTCTCCACCCCATAGCAGCAGAAGAGCCTATTGCTTGTGGGCATGGGAAAAGAAGATCAGGGAGGCTTCATGCCAGAGGCTTCATTTGAGCTGGGCCCTGAAGGGTGGGCATTGGAGGAAAAGGACATTCCAGGAAGAGGCAACCACACAAAAGGTGTGATTACTAGTATAGAGGCCTAAAGTATCGGCATTGGCGCTAGGGGGCCATGGGTTCAAAGTCTAGTCTGGCCATTTCCTAGTTCTTCTTATGATCCCATCCCTCGGGCCTGTCTCACCCCACTCCCATCCTCCCTGTTCTATGAATACTCTCCGGACCGCCCATGCTCAGTCACATAGTTGCCTATTCTGTGTATCTGGTCTTCAAATGACTGGACAACTCCCCACTTAATGCCCCTAATGCAGGTGGGCAGCTATTTAGGTTCACTTTCCACTCCAGACAGATCCCTAGTATCACCCCTATTCCTCTTTCCCAATTTTAGTATATGTGGTATCCAAGTAAACACTCCCAAATACAGTTGCTATGGGGATTGAATTCCGTGCTAAGACTAATCAAGTATCTGGTTTGAGTTTGATCCCAAGACCAAAAATTGTGGAGAAAACTTTCTAGAAGGCGACAGTGGTATGTAAATCTGAAAAAACTGGTTGAGGGATTGTTTAAATTCAAGTTGGGACCAATCAGGGAGTCCGGTTTGAGTTCCCGAGTTGCTAGTTTAGCCTATAGTTCCGAGAGTTCCTGCAACCCCCACTCAAGCGCAAACATTCTAAGCGCAAACATTCTAAGCGCAAACATTCTAAGCGCAAATCTTTTCCACCAATAGGGGACGGACACTTAGAATATGGATAGGTTTTCCACAGAGAGAAGAGTGAGTAGATAGCATGCCTGTCAATCATTCTCACATCAACCAATCAGGATCTTTGAAGGCGGAGCCATATACCGGCTATAAAAGGGTCACAGTGGTTTGTGACGGTGTCCATTTCGTCTTCGGTTGTGTGGTGAGTCTGTGGTAAAGCGTCCTCCTCAGTGATGAGGGAACATGGCGGCAGCTCCCACATACAATCGTAACAGCGTAAGGTTAATTTAATTCTTAATTTTCATTGATAGTTGGCTATTTGTAAATGTAATAATGTATTTTAATAATGTTATTATTAGTAATATACTCTAATAGTCTAGAGGGCTTTAGATTTGTGACAGTGTGGGTCCCTTAGCTGAATATGGACAGTTTCGTGCCCTATGTTACAACAGGATAACTTTGATATTTTACTTGTTTAAATATTGGTCTCGGTCCCCTCTTATATGTGGTGTTACGGTGCTGTGCTGTTTTCAACTTAAAAATGAGGAAATAGATGGTGCTGTTGTCTGAGCAGGAGCAGGACAGCTCGGCGGTTGCCTGGGAGCTGATTTTGTCTTTTATTTTAAATTATTGGATGATTGTTGCTTCTCTGCATTTGTTTAATCCTTGGCCTTAGCCTCCTTGTTTCTCTTATTTTCAAGCTGAAAAGGAGAAATGTCATACGCTGAGGGATCGTGTATGGGATTAGGACAGCTAGCGGTTGTTGGCTTCCTTCAAGCGTAGTTTTATAGGGTTTTCCCCCCTTAAATATCATTGGTGCGGTTAAATTTTAGAATCAGTCTTCTCATACGCTGACTTAATTTAAAAACGAAATAAAAAGTCCCCTGATATTTTCAACTTTAAAAATGAGGAAATTGACGATCTGATCGGCTTAGAACTTGTTCATTGACGACCTTAAATTTAAAAGAGCCTTCAGGTACCTTAACACCGGTATGCATTTTTTATCACTGTATTTAACCAAAAGTGGTCCTTACGCTTCTCAGGCATTTTCCTTTAAAATTTGGTCTTTTATGTGGGCGCCTGGGTGGCTCAGATCGTTAAGCGTCTGCCTTCGGCTCAGGTCATGATCCCAGGGTGCTGGGATCGAGTCACGCATCGGGCTCTCTGCTCCTTGGGAGCCTGCTTCTCCCTCTGCCTCTCTTTCTCTGTCTCTCATGAATAAATAAATAAAATCTTTAAAAAAAAAATTAAAAAAAAAATTTGGTCTTATATGTGCTTGATGTTTTACAAACACTGTGGATGCTTCTAAGCTTCCCTTCAGCCAGTATTGGATGCAGTTGTTTGTTTGTTTGTTTTTTAGTTTATATTTCTATTTTTTATTTACTACAGAATTTCAAAGATACAGGCATATAAATTATTACAAATCTAGGTTAATGGGTGCATAATATATAAAGATGTTTAATTTTAGAAAACAATTGTTTGTTCATCCTCATTGCATTCAGTTAAATTTCGGTATTGAGGCTTTCATAGGTTTCTTATGGAAAGTTTTGTGCGAACTTCGATTTCCATGGAGGAAATTAATGGTCAGATTGAGTGCCTTTTATTTAGCAATGTAATTGTGTATTTGGTATAAATTCACTTGGTTTAAATTCTGTGGTGTTTTCACTTCACGGATTTCCTTAAAAAACATTTGGGGGTACTTCGGATTTACAAATGCAGAATTTAATTATCTGGCTCAGTCCGTAATGTTTTACGACACGTCTGTCACGGTCTGCTATTTACCACGGTTTGGCACTTCGTTTTACAGAGGAATTGTATTTTTACTATCGTTTTATTACATTAAAAGTAGTTCTTGGTCCTTTTCGTTAGCTTTGTGTAAAAAAGTTACGTGTTATCTTCAATTCACAAGTAGGGTAAAAAGTTTTCTAACTTAAAGAAGGTGTTGTAGTATTTTCAGTGTAAAAATGCACACACGTTCACAATCTGAGTGGCCGAGAGCTTGTTTTAGGACAGTGAATGCCCCAAAGTGCCCGTCACTGGCCACCACTGAATGATGTTTAGGATTTTATTTTCTGCAAAAATTGGATGTTTAATAGCATGTTATTCAATTCATTTCTGCCCCTGGTCTTTTGCACACATTTCCTTGGACAAGTGTGGGATATAAATTAGGAAAGGAACAGCGAAATTGTGTTTTCTGGCAGGGAGCAGCCATTGGAAGTCATGTCGCCTCATTCTGAATTTTACTTTACAGTATAGTTGTGTACTTAACATATTAGTAATTTAAAAATTTTCCCCTAGGCTCTCTTTCCCAGGTGTTATTCCACAGGGAAAAAAAAAGAGATTTGTATAGTTTCTACTTACCAACAAGAAAAAACATTGTGCAGTAGCTGGTTAGTCAGGACAGAAAATGGCGGGAATATGATACTCCTCTCCCTGCTGGTGCGTGCTGGCCCCGCCCCTTAGGCCCCACGCACCAAACAGCGCGTCAAACTGGGTTAAACAGTTAAACGCCGGGCGCCTGGGTGGCTCAGTTGGTTAAGCAACTGCCTTCAGCTCAGGTCATGATCCTGGAGTCCCGGAATCGAGTCCCACATCGGGCTCCCTGCTCAGCGGGGAGTGTGCTTCTCCCTCTGATCCTCCCCCTCTCATGCTCTCTGTCTCCCATTCTCTCTGAGATAAATAAAAAAAAAAAAAAAAAATCTTTAAAAAAAAAAAAAAACCAGTTAAACGCCAAGCGCAGGCTTTTGAACCTGACAGATCGCTTATTTAAAATTCACGCTTCTGAAAAAATAAATAAATAAATAAATAAAATAGAATAAAATAAAATTCACGCTTCTGTTATGTGACATCTAATGTGTATTCAAGGGGAGACTCGATTGAAAGGAAAACTCTTCACTCTCTCAAAAACCCGATAACCCTGATCACTGACGGGAACCTGATTCTTGCCTTGAGGTAAAAAGGGTGCTGGTTGAATCTGTCTGGTTTATTCTTGATTTTGACTTGAATTATATATAGTGTTTATTATGTAAATGACTTACTGACACCTTTATGGGTGGAACATTGATATTCTCCAAATACTATCTTCCTGGACTATACTGAGAAATCAGAAAGATCCATTATTAGTAGGATTGAAAGCTGCTGCTGCTTCTGCTGCTACGAGGAACCAAGGTTTTAGGAATGGGGACATTGACTGGCTTCACAAATACTACTGTTTCAAGCAGAGCCCTAAACCTTGAACAATTTCTAACTCTGGGATTTAGGTCCAGGTGTCAAGCTTGAAGTCATCTTCATTGCATCCGCTTTGCTCAGAGAGTCCTAGAGGGGATCTTTCCCAAAGCCCACATCCACAAAAGCCCATATTAGTAACTGCCAGATTTCTTCCATTCTTATTTCCTGTGCCCCGTGTCCATGCTCAGTGTCAAGACAGTGACAATATTGCTTAATGGTTGAAATTATTCATGAAATTACTCTAAACGATATTAGCTTCTTTCTGATGTCCATGATTTTCTGAGTTACTGTCTTACCAATTACTGACACTAATACACCATGAAATGCTGTTGTATGACCTGGTGAACAACCCAACCACCCATCTCAAAGGTTTATTACCCGTAACCCTGCCTGAATCTTTAGCGAGGGTATTGAATAGAATAAACTGATTTGTTTGAGACTCCCCCTTAAAGAAATTAAGGGACACTGTCAGCCTAATATTTCATAATGCTGCTGTGATGTTTGATTGAAGCAGGATAACCGGTTCCTTTTGAAGGGGTAATTGAACCTTAGAAGCAGCAGTCTTATCTGATCTTGTAACCACAAGACTAGTGTAGTTGCTGTTTTACATTATCTTTCACTCTGCGTGATTGGGTCCCCTAACCCCACCAACCATTTTTGGAAGTTCCTCTGGGTAAGAGAAAGAGGACAGTTGTCCCAGCCTCCCACCTGAGTCTCCAAGTTAAGTAACTGTCTTGCAGTGGTACTAAAGCTCTCCACCCACAGGCAGATCTCCTCGCAGATTCATGCAGTCCCCACCTGCTTCAGGACCTGTGATGGAAAAGTCCAGTACTGATCGGTCTGTGGGTCTGTAATGGGAAGAAAATGGAACGAGAACCAATACTCAGAGCCAGCCAGATGAACAAGTGCAGCTCTGTGTAGTGTGAGGTGAGGGGTGTCTGGCAGAGGGCAGCCCCCCTCTGCTGTCCCCCTGTCATCCTTAAAGATGGTGTTGAAGCCTTTTCCCTGGGTGTCTAAGAGATAGGAACGGTGGCAGGTCACTCCTGGGCACTGCTGACTAACTCCATGTCCTCCCTGGGACATTTATTTGGGAGGGGTCCCGAAGGCATAGGCCAGCAATTAAAGTAATTTGGAGGTCGATTCTTCTCTAAAGCTTTGCTCTTCCGTACATCGTCAGCCATTTCACTGCCGACACATTGCTGGGACCACAGGCCATGTTTAATACACAGTAATACACAGAGACCACAACCTTTAATTAGGCAGGGCCATCTTTTCCCCACACTTAGGTGCGTTCTTCTCTACACTGTGGGTGCTGCTGTTAAAGTTTGGCATAATTTGAGTGTTGTGATTTCAAAGAAACTTCACTTTGACTTTTTAACACCAAGGTTTCTATCTCTCTTTTTATTCTTTTTGCAAATCCAGTAACAGACATCAGAAGGATGGAATGGACTAGATTGTAGAAAACAAGCTTCGGGAGTCGAAAGGAAAGGGAGGTGCTACCTTTATTTCAACAGGTATGAGAACATGGGTGTGAATATAATTTTAAAGCCAAGCTCTATCTATGCAGAAGGGGGAAAGATGAGACCCATGGACCAAGTGGGGGACAGGGAATGGTGGTCGGTCAGGCAACCCTCCCTGGGACATTTATTTGGGAGGGGTCCTGAAGGCATTGGCCAGCAATTAAAGTAATTTGGAGGTCGACTCTCCTCTAAAGCTTTACTCTTCCATACATCGTCGGCCATTTCATTGCTTTGCAGACACATTGCTGGGACCACAGGCCATGTTTAATACACAGTAAGCCTCTTGTCTCTGAATCTGAGAGACACTGCTCATTTTCACTCTCAGGCCATAGTTTGGCAGCTCAGCTGACTTCTATTATTTCAATGCTTTGTGCCACTGTTAGAAATTGTCAATGAAATCAGGTACTGGAGGCTGGGGGCAAGGTTTGAGGTTTGCATGCTAAGCCTCCCTGACCCCTATGTTTCCCTTCCCATTACACAGATTTGTGCAGGGGGATGAATGGATTTGGGTGAGTTGATCATGACAAAAAGCGCTAATGTCGATTGGGTTGCATTTAATGCTCCTGTGTAAGTGCTCTGTCTTGTCCCTGTCCAGGTCACAGTGTCTGTCAATACAACAGCCAAACCACAAAGCTTAATTTGTAAGTGTCCCCCTTCTTTGGTGCCGCTTTGCCCAGATTGCTGTCTCTGCTGGGCTTTTTGAAAACATGTAGAGGTTCTGGGTCTGCACTTGATTTCACCTTTGCTAACTGTCAATTTTCTGGTGAGGTATATGGGCCAGGATTCCTTTCTGATGAGGGATGAGATTTCATATCAATTTGGGGGTGAAACTCTCAGAACACGGGCGCACCCGATCTCAGAGTGGGGCCATTTTCTTACCAGTCTACACTTTAAGAGGGGTCGCTCTCTTGGGCATATGTTTTGGAATGTGGTCCTCCCCAGCAGCCATGGGACAGTACTTACTGCCTGAGGAATGGGACTTGTTACTACCATCTGGAGAGTACAGGCCCGCGTTAGGTAGCCCCAAGACTTGGTGCTTGCTAGCCTGCCTAGTGGTGTCAGTCGGACCTCACTTCAAACCTGCCTCCACCAGTAACTGTCTATCCTTCGTCCTAACACTCTGAGCTTCCGTTTCCTTCTCTGCAGAACAGCCCTCATGCTTTGCTATCAGGGAGGTTGTGAGAATGAAGCGTGACACTTCGTAATGCACCCCGTGCACAGGAGGTGCTCAAGGAATTGGTCCCCCATTTCCTAAATGTGTATACTTGAACAGGACCTTACACTGCTTGGCCCAGCCCTCCTCCCTGCTGCCTTTTCTTATCTTCTTTCCTCTCGCAGCTACAGCAAATTCCTCATAGGTTACACTGGCTTCTCTTTGGAAAGCACACCTCTGTGATCTTGCTTTGAAGCAAGAGGTGGCCCAGGGACCTGAGATTTCCCTTCTTCTGAGCCGGGTTCTGTTCTGGCCAAGTTGGCCACCTTACACCGAGACTGACTTGGCTTCAGCACCCAGAATGACATCCTAGGATTTGTCAAGCTGTGCAGGCTGGAGGGAGCCTGTTCACTGGCAGTCCCAGAAAGTTCTCCTCTCAAAAGAAAAGAAAAGAAAAGAAAGTTCTCCTCTCTTTCCTCCCCTATAACAAGTCCCTTCTGGGCTGTGATTAGTTCATTTCAGATTAGGTGAAAACATGGACAGTGTGAAAGATGGGACAAAATGCTAAATGTAAATATGCCCTATTCTAAGATGATCTCAAAGGGACTGTTAAGTTTTAGTCTCAGAAGATATCTCAAGGGGCTCCTGAGTGGCTCAGATGGTTAAGCATCTGCCTTCAGCTCAGGTCGTGATCCCAAGACCCTGGGATCGAGCCCCGCATCAGGCTCCCAGCTCAGCAGGGAGTCTGTTTCTACCTCTGCCTCTCTCCTCTGCTCATGCACTCTCTCTCTCTCTCTGTCTGTCTGTCTCTCTCAAATGAATAAATAAAATCTTTAAAAAGAAAAGATATCTTGGGTTCCTCTACTTTTATAGTAGCCCAGGTTATATTTTGGTAGGATCATGGAACCTCAAGTTCACCCACCGAAGGTAAAAAAATCCGCATTTCTTTTTAATTAGAGACTAAAGTGTCTAGCTGTTACATAGCACATTGACATTTCAAAGCCTTTTGATTTATCCCTGTAATTGATGAAATTACTTTAAAGCCCTGGACCCTGGGGTCATTGTTATTTCCCATCAAGTGAGAAACTCAGGCCTGAGGTATTTATTTATTTATTTTTTTTTTAAAGATTTTATTTATTTATTTGGCAGAGAGAGAGACACAGCGAGAGAGGGAACACAAGCAGGGGGAGTGGGAGAGGGAGAAGCAGGCTTCCCCGCGGAGCAGGGAGCCCGATGTGGGGCTCGATCCCAGGGTCCTGGGATCATGACCGGAGCCGAAGGCAGACGCTTAACGACTGAGCCACCCAGGCGCCCCAGGCCTGAGGTATTTAGAAAAAGCTTTAGCCAAAACCACTTAGTGGCGCTGTGCCAACCAGGTTCCTGCACCAGGTAACATAATGGTGACCTTAACTTCTGTGTGAGTCCGAGAAAGGTAGGAAACTTAACTAGCACTCTGCCACCTCCTTCTCATCCACACACATTTGTAGCCCCCGCAGATGTCAGCCATCCTGGGTCTCTTTGTTGGGGGAAGTGTGGGGAAGGAAATTAGTGGGTAATTTCACTAAGCATCGGCATTTAAAAACTGGTCCCAAGGGAGAGGAATCCAAAAGGGTTAATACCTATTTGGACGGATCTCCCCAGAATTCAGGAACCTAGGAGACATGAAAGTGACTCTATTCAAACCTTAAGGTGGAGCCTGGCTTCTTGAATCCTAATGAGTTCAGTCTTTTGCCCTTCTACTCATCTGGGGCCTACTTGTGAATGGTTGCTAATTATTTGGAATTTTAATGGGCTATAAATTCTCGGTTTGATTTTTCTGCCTCAAACTTATGCTTAGATTAAATGTGTTTTCATACTTATTTATATGGATACTGGAGAGAGATTGGATTTTAGTGGAAACTTAAGGGCAAGCCTATGTGGATTATGGGTCTTTTATGTAGGAAAAAATCAATTTTCTTAGTACTTGATGAAAAAGCACCATGTACACAAAGGTTAATATACTCACATTTTATTTTCTTTAAAAATAACTTCAAATTGTAATTATAATATGTGCTCGCAGAGAAGGTCTAGAGACTACAAAAAGGGGTATGCTAATAAATGTTTAACAACTGGCTCTCGAAGAGAAGAGAAAGCACTCTGATATATAGCATCCGCCAATTTCTGAGGTAAAAATACTCCCATCATGGCCCATTTTAAGCCACAGATGTGTCATCATTGAATGCAGATAGGATAAACTGTGCACTCTCCCCTCCTATGAGCCAGCTCTTAGACAGAACTGACAGAATTTAAAAATTAGTGGCAGTCCAATTACATAAAGTTACAACCACTGCCAACCTCTTGGTGTTTTGCCAACTAGTCTTGCTATGAAAACATCCATATTGGTTCTGATGAAGAGTCTTGTCACGGGTTTTTGGTAAGTAAATCTGTTTTCTCATTCAGATATTTCACTCCCATTTTGTTTCCAAACTCAAATATTGTGTACGCACTTAAGAAGGGCAGAATGATTCAGTGGATTTATTTTAAATATTCTAAGTTTTGTTAAACCTAACGTTCCAAAAAGCGCTGTACAGTGTGGCATTGAAAAAGTTGGTGTGGTTGATGCAGAGGCCGTGCTTCTCCACTTCAGTAACAGCGTATGTAAAGACCAGGATCCTCCCAAGAAGAGTTGTAGTTCATTCTCATGGTTTGATGCAGACTGAGGATAGGTCTGGCCCATGGGACTATAAACATGAGTGAGAGAGAGAGAGACTTTCTCTGGCTTGTTCATATTTGCATTCCCAGTGTCTGGAATTGGTTTTAGGGAAAAAACCTGCCTCCTAGTGAAGGACCTTAGGTCTTAGGTGAAGTGTCAAGAGGTACAAGAGGCATGGCTTTGTGTCTATGTGTAGATACGCAATTTAAGAAGTTCCGTCCGAGGTCCAGAAGGAGCGGATGAGGTTGCCACACTGTGGCTGGATCAGGCAGAATCTCCAGGTCACTCTAGTAGAATACAGCCAAAGGACTCTGGATAATCATGAGTGCCTCTGGAGAGCCTCGTGACTGCCTGGTCCCCAAAGAGCGGAACTGTGAGCTTCTGCTGGAGCTCTTCTGCCAGAGCCCAGAGTGGAGATTCTGCTCTCCTTGCTTGCATCTTTGTCTAGCAGATGATGCAGTGATTAATGTCTGGGGAAAGACTTCACTAGAGGCAAGCGATGGCAAGGGATGCCAGCTGGAAGTGTGCTGGGAAGAGAGCAAAGAAGAAAGAAGGATTGTTCATAGTGTACAAAGGGACATGTGTAGTCTGCTGCTCAGAGAGTAATTTCTCCCAATTTGATCTCTTCTCAACAGATCTGGTTTCACTATTTCCACCTGGGCTAAGAAGTGCCTGCCTGTCTTCAAATCCTTGTGGAGGTGAGGATATACGAGAGTCACAGAAGAGAAGCATTTTTGATAATATATTGTTTCGATTCACAAAACAAACAAAATGGCTGCAGGTGAAGATTTTCACTGCTGGCCTAAGTGTTAATTAGAACCAGTTAGAAGCCTTGGCTGCGAGAGGGCTTGTTTGATTTAAATATTTAGGCAGAGAAACTGATTCTTAGCAGTCAGAGGCAGGGCTGGAACCCAGCCCTCCAGAGACCCCCAAACCTATCTGTTCCCTTGGACTTTTGACCAAAACAAAGTCACCCCCACACACCTAGTTAGTGTAAGCATAGATCATTCGGGTATTTCAACCCAGTGAAAATTTTCATTCCTTTTTTAAGCAAAAACACTCTCCAGTTGCCTATTGTCAGTCTTTCTAATTTTTGGCTATTCTATAAACATGCCCTCCATTTGCACATGTAGTTAGGTTGAAATGTCAAGGGACCACAGGGGGATGTTTATGAAATTCCATAAAAAATACATTTTTACAAAACTGAGGTTTATTGGTATTCCAGAGGAGCTGGTAATGACTTCTTTTCCATCTGAGTCTGCTCCTCGCCTTCTCTCCCTCACCTTGAACTTTTGCTTGAGTCTAGGAATCAATTTTGTCTAATTTCCAAATGTTGCTGGTTGCTGGTTTGCCTGGATTCATTACATATATATACCCAGGATGGAAGGTAGCTTGGTGCATCTTAATGACATAAAGACTACCCTTGTCCTGAAAAGCTCTGCCTCCCTTCCTGCTATTTTGTTTTGTCATTTCTTGGCAGGATTAAGAGATGTAATGGTATTTTATTAAAATAAGGGATTCTCTTAACAGTACAGTGACCCTCCTGTCTCATTGCATGATAAACTCTACTCATCATATGCAGGCATTTGCAGGAATTCATATTTTTCACGGTGTTCTAATGAGTCTGAAGGGACTGTTCCTCGGTCACTGACTGTCCAACCGTGGGACTGACATGCATGTCCCGCAGTGTGTCTGTGCGGGGCTCCTCCCAGTAGAATTTAGCTAGCTCCTCACTGGGTGTGCAAACCAGTCAGGAAAGAGAAGTGTTTTTATTTCTATCAAACTTACAAAAGTATGACAACGAAAGAAGCAAATGACTCCATAAGCTTTGCTCATAAACACCTACCACCATTCCATTGGCTTCTCACCGTGTTTATCCCGAGGCAGCACCATGTGATCTTGCAGTTGTAGAAGTAACTGGTGCTAAATGAAACCCGCTCAGAAAAACATGAGAGCTCCAAAACATTTTTTTTAAAGATTTTCTTTATTTATTTGAGAGAGAGAGAGAATGAGCAGTGGGGAGAGGCAGAGGGAGAGAGAGAGAGAAGCAGACTCCCCACTGAGCAGGAAGCCCAACTTGGGACTCGATCCCAGGACCCAGAGATCATGACCTGAGCTGAAGGCAGATGCTTAACCGACTGAGCCACCCAGGTGCCCAGCTCCAAAACATTTTAAGATGGGGTTCTTTGGGGCGCCTGGGTGGCTCAGGCAGTTGAGCGGCTGCCTTCAGCTCAGGTCATGATTCTAGGGTCCTGGGATTGAGCCCCGCATCTGGCTCCCTGCTCAGTGGGGAGCCTGCTTCACCCTCTCCCTCTGTCTGCTACTCTGCCTACTTGTACTCTCTCTCTCTCTCTGTCAAATAAATAAATAAAATCTTTTTAAAAAAAAGATGGGGTTCTTTGGCCACTTTGGTTGTCTTTCTAAAGGGAGAAGAATTACAGAGGATAAATCCTCAGAAAGGGGACCAGGAGAGAGGGAAGGACAAATAGGAAATGGTCTCTTCACCTTCCAGGGGCCTACAGCATGGGGGTGGGGGGGTAGGGCTAGAACAGCAGTGCCCTATAGAGCTGCTCCCAAGGATGAGGACAAAGCAGACGGTTCGAAGGACAAGAGCTTTTGGTGCGACAAGTGTCATGGGCATTGTGTGTTCAGGTGAGTTTCTCCTGCTCCCTTCCCCCTTCCCCTCCTCCCTGGGCTTCCACACCTCCCCAGCTGGACAAGCGACCTAAGGGATATCACAGATCTGGGAGTTACATTACCGTGGCCCAAGATGTAGGCAGCAAGTCTGGAAGGAGATGGACACGTATCTTGAGAGAAAACCATGACGCTCTGCAAACACCACTTCTCCCTCCAGGCTTCAGCTTCAGAACATGGGCATTCAAAAGAAATGTGTAGCACCTTTGGCACTGGCGTTTTTTAAACTTTCATGTGTCTTCCCACCTTCCGCCTTGTGGTTTGCTTCCACTGATGATGAGTAATACCTAAAGGTGATTTTTATCGGGCAAAGAGATCAGTATAGGAGAGACTTTAAATTTTAGTGTCCTTGAAGATGTAATCTGAGTTTGGGAAGCATCAGTTGCTTTAAATGCTTCATTTAAATATATGTTGCGTCTGTGGTGTCTTTTGTAAACACTTGGGCGAGGAGCTGGTGGCTCCATGCTCTTAATACTATCCTCTTTCTTGGTGTGTCATTAAAGTGACAGACTGATTGTTCTCGACACACGAGGAAAGGCTGGTAAATAGTGTTCATCATCTCTCGTCTAGAGTCTGAGAATGATTTTTTTTTTAGTCCTGAAAATCTACTGTATCCACCAAAATACTGGGCTCTGCTGTGGGTATTCTAAATACTAATTTCTTGGTGGTAGTTTCTCAACCTGGAAAAATGATAGCTGAAAGTCTTAGGTGTATACATATGCTTCCGGAGCCCACAGAAGGGTGGAAGAAAACAGGCCACATTAGGCAGTGTGGAAAGGAGTGAAGGGAAAGTGTGCGAGCTGGGCAGTACTCAACAGACAATTCACAATCAGCCCATTTGTAAGGAGACCATTATCTAGGAGTCTTTCAATTCTCAGAATTAGTTTGTATATTTGATTCATTTCTTTCCGACCACCTTGAGCTCAATGGAAAATGAGTAGTTTGGAATTGGATTGTCTATTCAAATCTGCAGTCAGATGGGAAGAGCATCTAAGAATTATAGAGATTGAAGTGTCCTCAGTACAATGCTCCAAATACGTGTGAGGAAGAAGCAGATCCAATGCCCATTCTGAGTACATGAGAGAGTACTGCCCTTTGGCCAAGCTGAGAGATTGGTGAAATGTGTTTATCAGTTTCCCTATGAAGTCTGTATTTCTAAGTACTATAGGCTTGGCTGCCTCTGCCTCTTGTGGATTTTTCTTGGGCCTGTGAAAAATAGCTCTGGGATGAAAAATGGCTCTGGGGATAGGTGGCCTCTCAACTTCTCATTTGTTTCAAGAGTTGGGTTATCTGGGACAGACTTTTGCACATGAGCCACTGTTTGAGGGGGAGGTTGCTCCAATATGTTTTCCTTCAGCTTCTCTGCATTCTGTATCTTTCTGCTATACTGTAATCTGCACTTGGGGTTGCTGCCTATAGGATTTCTTTCCCCTCTTGTGGTCCCACATTGTGATTTTCAGGGGGGTTCAGCTAAATTTCTAAGTTCTAACTCCTTGCATTGGTCCGTTTCTTTTTCTTTCTTATTTTGGCCTAGTTCTGAGTGCTGGGTTTCGGGGACTCTTCCCCCCCGCCCCCCCCCGCCCTGATTTCTCCTTGTTTTCTGGCCCAGACGTTTGTTTTCTTAACACATTCTCATTGTAATGACACTTCTGAAACGGATGTGTTTTGTGTCTGTCAAAAAGCATCCATTCTTCAACTAAATCCTGTCTCTTTTCCATGAACACCATCAGGCTCTCTGAAATCCACTCCAA
>NC_138385.1:15559976-15622034 GCF_054177405.1 Leptonychotes weddellii
CGCTACCTTCTTCTTCTTCTTTTTTTTTTCTTAACATATATTGCATTATTTGTTTCAGAGGTACAGATCTGAGATTCAACAGTCTTGCACAATTCACAGCGCTTACCAGAGCACATACCCTCCCCAGTGTCTATCACCCAGTCACCCCATCCCTCCCACCCCACCCCCCACTCCAACAACACTCAGTTTGTTTCCTGCGTGTCATCGGAAATTTTTAAAACTAGTTTACTACCATATTATAAAAGGATATGACTCAGGAACGGCCAGATGGAAGAGATGCAGAGGGCAAGGTATGTAGGAAGGGTCAAGGAGCTTCCGTGTTCTCTGAGTGCCCCACTCTCCTTGAATCTCCACCTGGAGATTATTAATTAGGACTTCTGATAGCATATGTTTATCCACTGAGTTGATAAATTCCTGCCTTTCTACCTTTGCATGTGGCTGTATTTATGTTATTGCACATGTTTATCTGAAACTCTCAGACTTGGACAATGTAAATAACCCTTGACCTAGTCTACCTGGCTTCTGATTTCACAGATAATTCAATAGATTAACACAACTCAAAAGAAAGGGATAATATAAGTAAAGGTACTCAAATAGTCTTGATTGCCTATTATTATTATTATTTTAATTCCCTTCCACTATGGGATCTTCTCCTTATTTCTCTCTCGCCTGTAGGTATGGGGCTGTGGATAAAACAACTCTGCTTAAAAAGTAACAACTGTTCATTGCAGTGCTGTTTAGTGCTGGTGAACTGTCTGACCACCTATCTGACATAATTTTTTCTGATTCCTACCCTTTCCCATAACTCTGGGCCCCTTTGTTGTTTCATACACATGATAAATGCTTTATTGTCTCAGGGCTTTTGCTCTTGCTATTTCCTCTGCCTGGAATGCTGGTCTTAGCCATCCTTGGTCTGCTGATCCCTGACTCTCCACAGTCTCATTGCAGTGTCATATCTGACCATTGGAGTACCAGTGTGGACCATCATGAAATAAGAGAACTGGAAGGGTCCTCAGAGGCTTCATAGTAATTTTCCTATCTCATTTGGGAGATAAAAACAATGAAGAAAACAGATTTGCTCGGGATTCAAAGAATGCATCACGTACTTGATATAAACTCAGGACAAGGCCAGACATTGAAGGGAATGTGAAAGCCCATGGCAAAGACATGATCCTTTGCCTAGTTAGAGAGGCAAAACTAACTTAAATTCATTTAATCCATATCATAGTTGTGGGGAAGGAAACGTTGCAATTTAGAGAAGTCTTAGAAAATCTTAATGGTGGGGTGGAACTTGTTTTAGCTTTTCGAGGAGAGAGCAAAAGTAAGAACCCACAGAGGAGAGGGAGAGAGTACTCAAAAGAGGAGAAAGGTGTGGAGTAAGGGGACAAAGGGAAGAGGGCACAGATAGAGCTCTGATCTTTAAAGCTGAATTACCTATTGAAACCTGCTCTTGGCACAAGACTTACATCTTTCCCAGCACTTGAGTCACTTGGCCCTGAATACACAGAGGCTTTATTGGATTATTCTGTCTGTGACACTGCAGCTATTAGTCACACTCAGCTATAGGACCTGACAATATAACGATGTTCTATTTTTACTTCTGTCCTGATAGTGTCCCAGAAGTACTGAAATTATGACCAGAAAATTAATTTCTTTGCACTTGGACAAGTAAAAGAACAGGGAATAGTTCTACATTCAGGCTCTAAATCTCCAGAGTTGTTTAGAAACACTTTGTGTTAAGAGTTAGGGCTGAATTTTGCATTAAACTTTGCACTTCTCCCCGGAGGAATTGGTGAGAAAAATATCTGATCAGAGCATTTTAATGTTGCTCAAGGCTCTCAAACAGATGCTTGTGCATATATGCACACACAGTTGTAACACTGATTATTTTGCAAGGTCAGAAACGGAAAGGCTGTGGAGCGCCTGGCTGACTCAGTCAATGGAGCATGCGACTCTTGATCTTGGGATTGAGAGTTTGAGCCCCATGTTGGGTGTAGAGATTATGTAAAAAAATAAAATCTTAAAGAAATGGAAAGGCTGTTTTATGCCACATACTAGTTGCTTTTTGAATATGGAAATGAAACCAGTTACTTTATTTTTTTAAAAGATTTTATTTGAGAGAGAGAGAGAGAGAGCATGAACTTGAGCTGGGGGAGGGGCAGAGGGATAGGGAGAGAATCTCAAGCAGACTCCCCACTGAGCACAGAACCCGACGCGGGGCTCAATCTCATGACCCTGACATAATGACTTGAACCAAAACCAAGAGTCAGACACTCAACCAACTGAGCTACCCAGGTACTCCAAAACCAGCTACTAATTTCAACAAGCTCCTTTTTCAAAGGAGATTTTTCTTAGAGGTGTGTGTGTGTGTGCGCGTGCGCGCGTGTGATTGATCCCTCAACAGAGTATTCAATGAACTATTCCAGTGCACCCTAGAAATGAAAAAGGTACAGTGTGCCTAAAGCTTAAGGAGGTGTATTCATGTAAAGAAGAGGCATTGCATCCAATACTGGGAAATGAACACACAGGACAATTTGTGTCCTCATTCACATGGAACTCCTCGTAAGATCAGTTCAGGCCACATTCAGGGGCTTCTCAATACTCTTCCCTAATATTTGGTCCTTAGTCTCAGACTGTCAGAGACAGGTGGGCCCTTGGAGCTCTCTCCACTGTGTCAGTGAAGAAATGGCAACTTAGCAACGACCACACAGATTGTGATTGAACTGATGCTGCAATCCTGTCCCTTGTTTTGTTCCACTGTGCACCTCTTCTCTCTGGACAACTCAAGATCTCCATCTCTAGGTAGCTGACAGTTAAACAAAGGCAGTAAATGAGCCCCTTTTCCACATGGAGGAACAGAACCACAGTGACCTTAAATGATTTATCCAAGGCCAAAGAGAGGACTAGGTCAAGAATCTGTGTCACTATGCTGTGGCCACACCCCTGTTTGATAACTGCATCAGTACTTAGGAAGAAATGTCATGTAACTAGGTGGTTAAGTTTTCATTGCTTAGGCCAACTGGTATGTCCTGCATGTTACATTCAACCACTGGGAAGGCTTTGCCATCCTTCCAGAATCCAGAGTTTTATAGCAATTTCTTATATGCCTGTGTCCACAGTTAGAGTAGGCTTAGGTTTGAAATATTAAGGGTGGAAAGGGGATAGTGATGTAGTGTACGTAGTGGAATCCCATAGGAGTTTAGCCTTCCAGGAGCTTCTTAGCATGTAATAAGCATGCTTTATAATTTACATGCTTCTAATTCCTTTATAAGCATGTAATTTGAAGGTAGAAAGTAGTAAGTGCTATGATTGAGGTCTGGATCTGGATCTAATGCTTTAAATCTGAACTCAAAATTGTTACTAGAAGGCATAGACACAAAGGAGTATCTTTCTTAGGCACATGTTTTCTGTGAAGGTGGGGAAATCGCTGGACAAGATAGGAAATAAATAGAACCATTAGATGCCCTTGGAGAAAAGTATATTATTTATTTTTTGGGAACCTACAAAACAAGTTGGGACAACCATCATTCCTTCCTTCATTAACTCAGCAAACAAGTATTGAATTCTATTATATTAATAGAATAGATCGGGGGCACTTAATAATTCACTACTTAGAGTATGTATTCAAATGAGCAATGAGAGTGACGTACAAAGCCCATGTTAACTCTGTGCCTGGACTACCAGTTTGCTATTTAGAAACAGTTTCCAATCTCAGCTTTCCCACTAAAACCTACAATTAGTTTGAATGTTGTTGTACACTGATTACCATACTGCTTGCAGTAAAATATCACCCTCTCTTAATTGTATTTTCTTTGACAGTCTTTCCATTTGAATTATTCATCCTGGTTTTGAAGAAATTCTATGCAAATCAACAATATAATAAGTGTTTGTAGTTTTTTTTTTTTTTCAGAAAACTATATTCCAAATCATTTCATAAGGTGGTGTGAAAACAGTCATGACCAAGTTGGTTGGCTGTTACTTGCACTGATTTTCTAATTCAGACCAATCTGTGTTCACAGGCTGTCAAGAATTCTGTGAAAGGGTTTTCTGAAGAGGGTGGGAGGTTTAGCTCAGATGACCTATAAGGTCTCTTCCACCTCATGAGTATATGATTTGGTGGTAGATTGGATAGAAGCCATCTGCAAATGACATTTAAAGGGCTTTGGATTTTTTTCTTAGAGCAAGTAAGGATCAAAATTCTTCTTGCCAAAGGGCACAGCTTACCTTCTTGTTTATGGTAGTCATTATTCATTTGTCAGAGGATTTGAAATAATAGAGTATTATGTTCAACTTCAGGATGCTATTGCTTTAAATTGTAATAAGTTTTTCTTTATGTGCCATTTACAGAATGATCTGTCATGCCTAACCCTTGTGATATTGAAGGGCAAAAGTAGACAAGGGCTTCACAGAGGTTCTGTATATGTGAATGTATGTATTTGGAATGGCTGTGTATGGGAGCAAACTTTGCCACCCCAGAATGTGTCTCTTTGGCATGTGGATTATTTGGGGCTGATTATTTTAAGAAACAGAAGGCTCAGGAAGAACCTTTGACCTACCCCCTAACTGCCTAAAAGACTTTAGATAAAGGACCTGCTCCAGGAAGGGAGTTATCACCGTAGATAACTACATTATAATATGAACTAGGTTGGTAGGCAGGGAGGAACTTAGCAAAGTCTGTTAAAATTCCTCTTTGTGTCCCATTGTTTCTGGATGGCCCAGCAAACATTTGTTTACAAAACATTTACTCTTTTTCATCTTCCTGTGAATTGTCTTCCTTCCCTCTGAAGTCCCAGACCCCTGTGCTCTTTTCCTTAGCCCTGGATGGCATATAAGCCTCAGTTGCCTGACTGCCTACCTGTGGGCCTCATATTCTTATGGAGACCTGTAGGTATGTAATTGAATTTGACTTTTTCCTGTTAATCTGTCTCACGTCAATTAATTCTTAGAACAGCCAAAAGAATCTTAAAGGGTAGGGAAAAATGTTTCCTACTCCACAGCTGCATGGCAAGCTAAAGGAACTTGATAGTGTGCTTGTTTGTGGAGAATGCTAATCCCTCTCTAGTGTGTGCACCTGCACACATGCATATACGCAGCAGGATGACCATATGGTAGCCCATACCATCTGTAAGGCCAAGACTTCTATTTGTAGGGATGCATTTTATTTGTTCAAAAGCAGTGGTTCTTAAATTTTTTTTTTTTTTTTTTTTTTGGTCACAGATCAATTTGAGAACCCCTTGACATCTTACACCATCTTTTCAAAAAAATAGGCTTTTGCACATATCCATAGACTTTTATAACTTTTTAGGGGCTCAAGGACTACCTTAGGAGTCCAACATATTGCCCAAGCTAAGAAACCTTATTATTGTTATCTAAGCAATTATTTCCTTACTTGATTACAAGACATTTGGTTGCCTCCCATGTACTCTGGGCCCAGTGCTGGATGCAAGACACCAGTTCCCTCCTCACCAGCCATGTAAACTTCGGACCATCCCTTTACCTCCCCAAGTTGAAGTTTTTAATAAATTAATACTATAATGTTCTAATGGGATGATTCCTAAAGTCCCTTGTAGCGCTTTATTTACTCAGCCTTGTTCTAAGCGCAAAAGGCAATGTACCGTCCAAGCATCCAATAAGGTAGGCCAGTGACCAGAACCAGGCAAAAACAAGAAACAGAGGGAACAAAGGCTCCTATTAGGCCATTTGAAGCCCAGACAGGTAAAAAAACTGTCTCACTCGTATGAGGGAATGGCAGCGCCACGTCTGCCTCTGTATGTGGCATTTGATATTAGTATAATAATTCTCATGTCACTAATTCTTTTTGGCTGTTGCACAGTTGTTTTACTTTATTGGTGGGTTGCTTTTAAACTTTTTTTAAATTGACTCCCTTTCACCTAAGTAGTTAATGGGTCCCATTGCTGCTTTGGACTCACGGGAGGTCGGGGAGATGATACCTGGTGTGAGGAAGCCATGAATGGTTTCCACACAAACCTGTTCAAGTAAATTATACTTAAAATGTTTATGTTATTACAGACTCTACTGAAAAACATTTCAAAAGCTCTTAGTAAACTTGTCCTTAGGCTGCTTATGTCTGTATTTATTCAGCCTTCAGATATTCATTTGCTCGTGTCAGGATGTGTGTTTTAGTTTTTATTCAATATGATTTAATTTTACGTTCAAGGTTTGTATAACTGAGGCTTCAGGCTTGTATTAGGATGTCCAAACAGGTTCATTAATCCTGGGAGATTTTTTCCTAACCAGTAGAAATTCATCAACATTGAAAAATGACACATTCGACTTATTAAATTGGAAATATCTTTATACTCACCCTGGAGCTTCAATTTGTCTGCCAATAATCATCAAATGCCACCCAAACACTCATAATTTTCTGAGAAAATTCGCTGGTTTTAATATGTCTGGAAGATAAATCAGACTATCCACATTCTATTAGTCATAAGAGAAATTTATATAACTCACATTAAACACATCAGATCAACTGGAAAATTAGAGTAATTAAATGTTATAGGGGAAAGAATTTTATTGGAAGAGCAACAAAGATACTCTTGACACACCAAGAGTCCTGCCAACACCATCTCCTAAAGACCTGTGAGAAAGTGCAGACACAGTAGGCTGGCGGATGTGATGAATGAGTAAGCTCCCTTAGGGTCTTTAGGTGGAAAGAGGGACAGCCCACAGTGTCCAGATTCTTAACAAGTGGGTAGCTAGGTCTAGAATATGCTAGCACGCTGGGGAAGAAGACAGATACCATAAAAGTTGACCTTACTTCTTTTTATTTAAATTAAAAACAGTTTGGAATAAAAAACCGAAATGCTTTCAAACATATGGTTGAGTTTGTGTTTCTCTACCAGTCCTCCCAAATACCTGTTTTCAGTTGTTCTGACCATTTCCCTATTTACATACACTGTCTTAATAGCTATTATTTAAAATTCTATCCTAGGAAATTGTCTCTTGTCTTCTGCTCTAATAGCTCAGTTACCCTACCCTCATCTTCTCCCTCCTCTCATTCCCTGAAATTTACAAGACAATTAATTTCTCTACCAGTTACCTCTGCAACTTTGGCCACTGTACTTCAACGTCTATCTCTTGTTGCGTCAAGACTCCGTATGTGACAAGGACATTTATTTTGTGCTCCTGTCCTTCCCTTCATTTCTTTCCCTTTTACATTCTGCACTCTGTCAGATATACCTTTGCTTTTCCATTGTCAGGGTTGTTAAAAGCACTCTCTCTTCTTTTATAATCACCTTATTTTGCTGGAGTAAATCATTCAGTCAGCTCCTAAGAAAGGTATGCATATGGCAGAGAGTTTCTGAACTCTTAATTATTTGAAAATCTTTATTCAAACCTCACACTTGATTGATAACTTGGTATACAGTTCTAGGCTCAAAACCATGGGCCCAGAGTTGGTTGGTTTCCATTTCTTCTACCTTTTTGGATCTTTCATGAGTCAGATTGATATTGGATCTCTTGGACCAGACCTCTGTGACATTTATATTTCTTTGTATATCTGTCTCCTTGACTTTTTGTTGTATGTTCTGGGAACGCATTCTCAATATTGTGAAACTCATGACTCGTTGGACACCCTTTTCTAGGCCACAGTGGGCACCGCACCCCCTCATTCCCTTGGTCTTTCCTGGGCCCTATTCTTGATGGACCCTGTTAAGCTTTTCGCTCATAATGGTGACTCCAACTATGATGATAATAGACACAGATGTCATTATTTCTAATCTTCAAATGTGTTCTCTAATAAATAAAAAAAAAAATCTTTCTTTCCTCCCTGTCACCCCCCTCCTTGATTTCTCATGGAAATGTACATTCTCCTTCCCTTGGAATGTCATTATGCAGCATAAGGCATCAATTTTAGACTTCTCTATTTGACAAAACATCATGAAGTTTGCCTTTCACAATGCCATGCCTGAGCTTTGAATAGAATTTATTTTGTGACTTGTTCCACAACTGTTTTCTACACCTTTTACTTTGAATCTGGGTAAATAAAAATAGTACAAGGTCATGCATTAAATGAGTCGTTTAAAAACATCTTAAGCAACAAATGAAGGAAGGAGGGAGGTTACTTGTGTAGGAGTCTCCCTATCCAGAAAATTATAAATTTAAAAGTCTATAGTAAGCACTGCATTCATATGAGTTGCTAATTAGCTCATTCTTAATTGGCAGAACACTTCCAAAATACTGCCTTGATAATCCAAATAGTTGTTGCTTTAATATATATCAACAAGTCACTTATTTAAGCTCTGCACTTAACTTTACTCTTCCAAATATATAGCATCCCTTCTGTCACAGAAATTCTTGAGAATTTTGCTGCAATAATGTTATGTTTTGTGCTAAGTGGAAGCCTTCCAGATGATGGGCTCATCCAGCCTCCCACTTGCTGCAAGATTTCTGGCCCACTTAGCCCTACCAGTTCCTACTGCCTGGTAATTAACCAAATTCTTCTGCTTTCAAGCTGAGGGTCCATATTGTCACTGGGTACAGGCAATGGGTAAATGAAAAAAGGTGTTTTTTTCCAACCCTTAAACTATCTCAAGATGCCCAAGCAAGACTGTGAGATTAAAGGTGAGGCTTTTGATCTTAGAATTTGGAGCTAGAGAGCACTGTTTCTTTGAAGAAGTGTTTTCTATATCTTCTTTTCCATTCATTGTTCACTTAAGCTGCTTTTATTAGGGCAGAAGTTTCACATGCCATTCCTCACTTCACAACCTGTGAAAGCATATACAGATTGTAATTTTAGAAGTGACAGATGGGGTCATGTCTTTCATACTTAGAAGTGAGTGAGGGAAATAAGACCCTAAACACACATTGCTGTTCATTCTGCCTCATTGGAGCATTCATGAAAGACTCAAAGAATGTGCCTCTCTATATCTGGATTTAAGAAGCAGAGAGGGAATTCCAGAACAATATCTTAAGACTTGAAAAACCATCAACTCAAATCAATGCACAGATTCCTTCTTTAGTCTCCTTTTAACATGTGTCAAGGTTATTAATAGAGCAAACTTCTTGTTGTACTTCATATTTAGAAAACCACCATAACTGTGTATTTTTACGGTGTTTTGAAGCTGGATATTAAACCATCCTAGCAAGGTTAAGACAAACTTAGCTTGTACAGGATTGGACATGGTATGCCTTTAAGATTACCCCAGTACATTTATTAGTGAATCTTCCATGAATTGATGCAACTTTTTAAAAAATCACCAATTTTTACTCTAACCACAAGTGCAGTGTGATAAGCACTCAAAGCAACTATAAGAAGAAAGATATTTACAATCCAGGAAGAAAAACATAAGATTTTAGATAGCTAGCATTAGGACAATATCATTTAAGTAAAATGTTCCTATTGTAGTGAATAAAGTTTTTTAAATTTTTGTCTGATTTCAAGGCAAGACCAATATCTGGACTGTTGTCATATTTTTGTGCTTTTACACTAATCTGCTGTGCAGATTGCATTTCAATGCAGAACAAAATAATAGAGTATCAGGAATTATTAGGACTTCTTCTGTGGGTCACACTGTCTCTTGCCACAGCTGAAGAGTGCTTCAAGGTCTTAGAGAAATGCTTGCATAAAACCCCAAACCTCTCACGCACTAAATCTCCATTTCACTGCAAGATTGAATTCCATTTTGATTAATACCCCTCTCTGTCATACAGCCTTCAACATCTTGGAACTGGGAAATGCTGGGTCACAAGGAAAGAATTGGCCATGGCCTGTTGTCGTTCTTTTGTGCTCTTACACTAATCTGCTCAACAGGATGCATTTCAACAGAGCAGAATGATAGAGTTTTAGGAATTATTAGGACTCATGTACTTCTACAGGCCTCTTTCTTGTATCTTATATCTTGGATCATTCTTTGCTTTTTCATAATCTCTTGGAGATTGTTGTCAGTGCTTTTAAGGAAGAGGAGGAGTTGGGGATCAAACAAACAAATGTGCCATATGCTTCTATTGAGAGAAGTCCTTAGCTAGGTCCTGGACTATTTGTGGAGCAGTCTTGGCTCTTGTGGGTTGATGGCACTCAAAGGAGTGGCAGTCCCAGATCTTTGCTTTAGGGGGAGAGAAGTTACAGGAACAAAGTTAGTGGACCGTTTTTCTACTGCAATGATCCTGGTGATCATAGGGAGCCTCCAAATCTACAATCCTTGGAATATTATTTTTTCCATTGTCAACTTTGTTCCCAGGTTTCGGTTCTGTGAATAGTGGCACCCAAAACAATAACAATCGGCATTTGTTGAGTGCTTAGTATGCTTCAACCAAAATGTAAATGGCATTAAATTTTGACAGCTACCTGGGAGAGGAGCACTAAGTCTCACTGCATAAATGTGAGATAAAGATACTGAGCCTTAAAGCAGTTCAGTTTTTGCTTACCCCGTGGAGCTTGGGTACAAACCAAAGCAATTGGATTCTGGAGCAGATGCTCTTTTTTTTTTAAAGTTTTTTTTTTTTTTTTTTAAAGATTTTATTTATTTATTTGACAGAGAGAGACAGCAAGAGAGGAAACACAAGCAGGGGGAGTGGGAGAGGGAGAAGCAGGCTTCCCGCTGAGCAGAGAGCCCGACGCAGGGCTCGATCCCAGGACCCTGGGATCATGACCTGAGCCGAAGGCAGACGCTTAACGACTGAACCACCCAGGCGCCCCCTTTTTTAAGTTTTTATTTAAATTCCAGTTAGTTAACATACAGTGTAATATTAGTTTCGGGGGTACAATTTAGTGATTCCACACTTACTAGAACAGATGCTCTTAACACCTAGGTGTGTCATGGTGTCTCCTGCCACAGTGCAATGCTTGTATAAGTCTGAGGAGTTTCTGAAGTTTTAGTCTGCTATTGCTAGCTGGCTTGCCCTGCAAGGAATATTAAAAGAAGGTCTTAAGAGAGAATGAAAATGATTTCAGTAGAAAATCAGATCTACATAAAAAAGGAAGAGTATTGGAGTAGGAATAAATGAAGATAAAATAACATATTTTAATTTAAATATTATTAACTAATAAGTAACTGTTCTGATAATAGTAATGGAATAGTGGGTGACTACAGCATTTAGATAAATGAGCTATTGGCAGCAACACTGTAAAGGATGGGAGTGCTTTGGAATTGGGAATGCCTTTTATAAAATACCAGCACTACCTGTGGAGCAGTATGGTATTATTAGAAGGTGAAATTAGATTAGTAGTAAATATAGATTGTAAGCTCTAGGGGAATCACTAAATTTTCTTTTTCAAGTATTGTTGATATGCTAAGAGAGGAGATTAGATGGAATTGTATAAAATGCTCAATTAAAATCAGGGAAGGCAGAAATAGAGGGGAAAACAAAAATAAAAGCAGGGGATAAAATGGTTACTAACATAGTAGATATTAATCCGCCTATATCAGTAACTGCTTTAAATGTAAATGGCCTAAATACAAATATTAAAAAGCGGATTTTCAGAACGGATGGAAGAGTAAGACCCAACTATATGTTGTCTATGAGAAACCCACTTTATTGTTTTTTTAAACGATTTTATTTATTTATTTGAGAGAGAGAGAGAGAGAGAGAGCACGAGTGGGGGGAAGACAGAGGGAGAGGGAGAGAATCTCAAGCAGCCTCCACGTGGAGGGTGAAGGCTGACGTGGGGCTCGATTTCATGACCCTGAAATCATGACCTGAGCCAAAATCAGGAGTCAGACGCTTATCCGTCTGAGCCACCCAGGTGCCTCAAAACCCACTTCAAATATAAGTATTTAGGTAGTTCCTATAGAAAGGGATGGAAAAAAAGATGCTATTACTAAATAAAAGAGAGCTGGAGTAGCTGTGTTATTTTCAGACGAAGTCGACTTCAGAACAAGGAAATTTACCACGGATAAAAGGGAGCCTTACATAATAATAAAAAGAAGTCAATTCTCCAAGAACACATAACAATCCTTAACGTGCTTGCACCTAACAACAGTTTGTCAAAATATGTAAGGCAAAGCTGATAGAAATTCAAGGAGAAGTAGACGAATCCACTATTACAGTTGGCAGCTTCAATGCCCATCTTTCATTAATTGATAGATCAAGCAGGCAGAAAATCAGTAAGGGTATAGTTGACCTGAAAAACACCATCAGTCAATTTGATCTAATTGACATTTATAGATTAAACCACAGCAGAGTACATATTCTCAAACTCAACACAGAACATTCACCAACATAGATCATGTTCCAGACCATGAAAACACCTAAGCAAATTTAAAAGAACAGAAGTCATGTAAAGTATGTGCTTGGACCACAGTATGATTAAACTAAAAATCAGTAACAGAAAAATAGTTAGAAAGGCCCCAAATATTTTAAGATGAATCAATACGTTTCTAAATAACACATAGATCAAAGAAGTCTCAAGAGAAATTAAAAAATATCTTGAGCTAAACAAAAAGGGAAATACATTTTATCAAAATTTGTGGGGATGCAGCAAAAGCGGTGCTTGAAGGAAAATTTAGAGCATTCAATGCATATATTAGAAAAAGAGAAAGATTTAAAGGCAATTAATCTAAGCTTACACCTTAGGAAACTAGAGAAAGAAGAACAATTTGAGCCTCAAGCAAACATAAGAAAAGAAATAAAGAGACAGTAAAAATTAGAGGAGAAATAAGTGAAATTAAAAACAGGAAAATAATAGAGAAGATCAAGGAGACTCCTTGAAAAGAGCAATAAAATTGATAAATCTCTAGCCAGGGTAATGAAGGTAAAAAATAAAAAGTGAAGACATAAGGGGGGCTGGCTTTGTTGATGGAGTGTGCAACTCTTGATCTCAGGCTTGTGAGTTCGAGCCCCACGTTGGGTGTAAAGCCTACTTGAAAAAAAAGAGAAAATACAAATCACTAATATCTGAAATGAAAGAAGAGTATCACTACAGATCTGATGGCATTACACTTAAAACTTTCTAAAATAAAGTCTATTCAAAATACAATTTAAAAATGAAGAATGATTGGGGGTTTGCTGAAGGCTGGGAGCTTCTGTGCAGATGATCAATTCACTGAAGGCCTGGTTGAGTTTGGCGGTCAGTTGAGAGTGGGAGAAAGATACAAGAGTGTGGCTTAAAAAAAAAAAAAAAAAAAAGAAGAGTGTGGCTTAAGCCAGGCCTGTGGCTGTATTTGGGGACCACATGGAATTGTCACTCACTCATCTCAGGAACACTGTTGATTTAATATGGGTGTTCACCTCAACCGAGGCAAAATTTCTGAAGGTTGAGACTGACTTGGCTTTCATTTTTCCTTAAGGGAAATGGGCCTTCTGTGGTCAGCAAAAGGCAGAAAGATTGAATATAATGATAACAATCATTTTAGCCAGTTGTAATAACAGTGCATATCTATTGTTTTTAAACTGCCTAAGCCGGGGTCCTGTCAGCACATCCCAAGGGCAAAAAAGAAAATCACTTGTGAATGGCTTTTTAAATTTACATTACGAATAGGTTCACCTGAGGCAAACCTTATGATTATGTGCAATTTCAAATACTGCGTTGCTATACCAAATCTCTGCCTCTGAGTCACTGGGCTGCTAGTCTAGCTCCTAACAAAGAGAAATCCTTTAATTGGCTCTTCCTAGGAATCTCTAGCTCTGTTTTCAGAAAATAAATTCATTTGGGTCAGAAAGGAGGAAGGCGGAGGGATGTGAAGAGGTTCAGGCTGGGGTGGGGGAGGGGAAGAAGGCCCAAACCAACTGTCACCGCAGCAGCAAGAGACTGTGGGAGAGAAGACAGAAAACAGGAGTGCTCAGATATTTGGAAAGGAGAGCTCAAGTGGCCACAGTTTGATGGAACCTGAACGCTACTGCCAAGATTCGTTCTAGTCATAATCTTTTCCAAGACTAGTACCACATGCTGCTGAGTACTTACTCATTATTTTACGCAGGGACAGTGTCTCTGATAGACATCTGCAGGACCCTGGTTATACCCCCTCTTTTGCTTATTAGACCCTGTGGATTATTCCCATGTAGAGAGAACAGGTCTCGTTGGAACAAAACAGTCATGCTCACAGACCCAAAGAACATTATCTCTGCTGTGGACTGCATCGTGTCTCCCCACAATTCATATGTTGAAGCCCTAACTCCTAATGTGACTATTTGGAGATAGAGCTTTTTAGGAGGTAATTAGGTTTAAATAAAGTCATAAGGGTAGTCATCAGATAGAATTGGTGGCCTTTTAAGGAGAGAGAGACAGAGAGGGACAGAGAGAGATGAGAGAGAGATCTTTCTCTCTCCAAGCACACATACCAAGGAAAGGCCATATGAGAACAGAGCAGGAAGGCAGCCATCTGCAAGCCAGGAAGATTGCTCTCACCAGAAGCCAAGCTCTGCTTCTGGAACTGCGAGAGAAGAAATTTTGTTTTTTTTACAACCATCCAGTCCATGGTATTAGTTATGGCGGCTCCAGCTGACTAAGACATCCTCCGGCCTTGGCTCTCCAGCTATGGAGGACCAGTGGGGACAATAGCTAGAGTATTGCCCACACATAAAGCACGGATAAAGAAATTCCCTGTGTGGAAGTTTGCTGTTTATAGTTGTTTAAAGGGCAATTTGGCTTGTCTCTTTGTGTTTTAATAGCAGAAAGTCATTTCATGTAATAATTCAACTCCGCAGCCGACTCTAATCTAGGTCTGTTGGGAGGGGGTTGCATTCTTTGCTTGTGATTTACATTGCCTGACACCTAATGTAATGACTTCCATTACGAGGGCCATTGCTGTGTCTGTGTAGTTCCAATCTGTCACTGGCAACGTTCTGAGAGCTGGGTTACCCCCCCCCATTCAATCAAGAAACTAGTGCTGTGTGTAATTAATTACATCCTTTTACCCCAACCTCTCTGACTGCTACACATCGCTTCTCTTAGAAACTCAGTTGAAAGCAATATTTTTCCTATCTCACTCCCCCTTTCAGTACATGCAAACTTGGCTGTGCAATCAATCATTGAAACTTTTGGCTTTTTCTTTTTTCACTTCAAGTATTCATGAGGATGTCTCTGTTGAAATTTTCAAATACATTCTTTTAAGGATGTCATTAGTACCCGAGCTCCCTAACTAGCTACCATGCTTCGGGATGATCCTTGAAACTGGGAGTCTCAGCCATCTGCGTGTAAGCAGCAGTTCATCCCTGTGATTGTCTTCTAGGGCTGTAACAGATGTTTTAGCTGATAAATAACACCTGTAATTTTATTGTCAACATTGCAGTTCAGTGACAGTACCTAAGAACCACTTATTCTGTGGGGTAGGTTGAATGGGGTAATAGAACGTCAGACTAGGATTTCGAGGGTGAGGTTATTTAGGTTGTATCATTAAGCTTTATTACACCAAATAATTTATCCAAGTGGATGGTCTTCAATTTTCAAGTCACTCAGATTTTGAATGACTGAAATTAAGAGAGTGAGGTTCATTATGAGCAGTGAGAAGAAAAAAAGTGCATCAGAAGCTTGGAAAGGAACAGCATCTTAAAACCAGCTAAGCCCATAATGCATTCCAGTGAATTGTTAAGATGCTATTATTATGTTAAGAAGTTCTCTGCTTTCCTTTAAAGGTCTCTGAGAGTATTTTCTGTTGGCCATTAAGACAGAGCAAGGCAAACCAGACAGCAATTGTGACTTGAATGCCTAGTGCTGTAAAACGATTATGTGAATCCATTTCAGTTTAGGTATTGAAGATGACAGCGCCTCGGTGCTGTTTTCATCATTAAAACTCAGGAGGGAAAATGTAAAGTGAGTGGAAAAGAGGAAGGTGGGAAAAAATTAATTGGAGCTGTGAGACCAATGACACTCCCACCCGGTCGCCGCATCCATAGTTAAAGAATTAAAGGCTGTCTAGAGGACTCTGAATGAGTCACTTCTATTGAATCTCTAGAAGGCTGTTAACCTCTTGCCCACATGTTGGAAGTGTAACCCCTGAAACAGACTCTAACTCTGTGCACCAGAAGAGAGAAATCAGGATAAGGCAGAAGCTCTTGGAGTTTATCCAGGAGAGTTTAGTTACTGAAATAATGAATATCCTCATTACCCCAACTCTCTCCTCCAACCTGACATGACTCTCTGTGCTTTGGACCTTTGTGCTGCTTCTCATCCCCAGAGTGCCCCCCCTCATTTCATTTAATGAATAGACTGGAAAGGAAGGGACTGTACATAGGTAGGTACTTAGGCAGGAGCTCTGGGTTCTAGACTAGACTCAAACACTTTAAAATCTCTCTGACCTGAACGTCCTTCTCTGATGAACTTGGCTGTGGGGCTAATGACCTTTTATGTCTCACCAGCACCAAAAGTCCTTAAGTCTGTGCATTTACCAACCTCAGAGCGATTCCTGCTCTGTGACCCTTCGGCATTAGGAACCATCTAGAAAAGACCACTGACCAGCTCCTGAATGTTCACATTAAAAGATAAAGCCTACTTACTTTTGGCTTGTCTCAAGTATGAATCTGTTTTATATCAGCAGTAGAAAATATTAGCTTTCTACAGTTTTCCTATGCATATTTGAAAGAAGACATGAGCTCATACTATATCCATGGTTAATATCCTGTTTTCTTAACATATCCCTGTCATGGGCCTCAGATAATGACAATGTATTCTGAACCAAGTACTGTATACATAGTATATTAGTGGAGTCACTTTCAATGGAAGGTGTCCAAAAGAAAAGCAATTCAAAGTAGCTTTTAAGCAAGAAAGGAAATTTATGGCATGTTACTGAGAAATCCTGCAGTAGCTCTTGGTTTCACATCTAGTATTCGTTTTCATTCTACTTTTCAGCATTGCTTTCTCTTGTTCACCGAGTCTTGGCTCTTTCCTGACACGGAAAGGCCCTTTCCATGTGACAAGAGGAGACAGTTACGGGTGCTCATGCTTGTCTGCATTCCAAAAAGAGAGATTCTGACTCGGGGGTTTCCAATTGTCCCCACATAGCTTACGTGCATCACCTGCACAGATCTTGGTGGGCAGGGGACATGGGTTACCGTGACTGACAGTCAACAGCAGTCCATGGCATTCTCTTCCCGGTCCGCTCAGCACTCACACTGCCACTGAAATGTGCAAGCCAGTCTCCCTCCTTTTCCTGGGAATCTTTGTACAAACAACCCCCTGGCTGAAGTCACACACACACTCATTCTCTTTCCAACTGTGAATATAACCAAAAGACAAACAAGTTGATGTCTCCAGTGATATCTGTGGAGGGACTTCATTCCCCAGTTGTGGAATTCATTTTGTGAAGTCTTTAACAAGAATAAAAATCAAATTTTGCACTCTTTTCCCACCTTTTGGTAGTCACAGACACATTCACTCCCTTTTCTGCATTTTTAAGTCAGCTCTTCAAGTGGTTCTGAAACCTATAAATATTTGAACCCACTGTGTTCAGATGTTCACAAAGATGGCATCTGAATGTCATCTTCATTCCCACCCAGGTGTGCTGTCTGAACTGCCTCAATGTATAACCAATTATCTACTTCAGTCTCGCTTGAACTCACACTCCACTGTCATAAAACACTTTTTCATCTTCCATCCCTGGGCCCATACTTCAGACTCACTAAATTCCACATCCTAGTGACTTGTAGTACCAAGCTCACCATCCAAAGGGGATATTAACTGCTCTTGCAACATGCTTCATGCTTTGCCACTGCCCTACCCTTGTGGATGCTGATCATTTATTTCTACAGTTTCATCTCTGTTTTTTATCACTCCACCACTGGCTGTTAAAATCCCATGCATTTCATACTAAAAGCAGTCACGAATGTGAAATACTTAAACAGATTATTAGGAAACCATTCATTGGAAGTGGCCCTAGTGGCTTAAATAAGTAGGCATTTAATTATTTTAATTATTTTTCACATGACAACTGTATCTTGGGCTGCCAAAATTTCTATTTCAGGTTTCTTCCCAACATGAGTATGGAATTAATGATTAAAACTAAGTATCATTCAGGCATGTTTGACTGCATGTAACAAAAAGTTTTATTGCGTGTAACCACAACTACAAGTCCACAGCATAGAAAGTGTGTTGGTGGTAAATTCCCTCCTTGTGTAGTAGCTCCAGATCGTTAAAGATCGGTGCTCTTAGGCCCTTCCATTTTATTCTGCCATCCTGAACTGGTTAGCTTTCCAATTCAGCTAATCTAAAATTACTTCTCTTGGGGGCTCCTGGCTGGCTCAGTCAGTAGGGCAAGCGACTCTTGATCTTGGAGTCATGAGTTCGAGACCCACATTGGGTATAGAACTTACTTTAAAAAAATAAAAATTAAAAATAAAAAAGTAAAATTACTTTTCCTCTCCCAGCCTTTGGACTTAAGCCTCATGGTATTCCATATCCAGTAGTCCTGGGCTTTCAACTGCAAGTAACAAAACAGAACTACAGTTGCTTAAGTAAGTAGGATAGTTATTACAGTGGCTCAATGACATCTTCAAGGAACCATGTTTCTAAGGGATCTTTTCACTCTTCAATTCTGGTCATATTTCATCTTCATATTTGTTGTCTCCTGGAACTAATAAGGCTTCTTTATAGCAGTGTTCATCTTCATACTATTGTCTTACAAGATAGGAAGGCTTCCTTATTCCAGCTGTCATATTTGTATTCAGTTGGTGAGAAGGGAAGGAGTGGATGTTGAATGGCAAAACTGGTCTTCCCAGCCATCTCTCTCTCTCTTTTTTTTTTTTTGATCAGGTACACAAACTCAGTAGACTCCTGCTGCTCTCTATTGGCAGCTATGTCAAATGTCCTCAACACTCTGGAAGAGGGGTCGGAAAGGGAAATGTTGTGGATGGGGCTGGGGTCAGCCAACCCATGTGCCACGTGGTAGTAAATATTACAATAGAATTCCCATTACTAGCAAGGTATTAAACAATCCCCTTATTTCATAGATCTGTGTCCAATATGGTAGCTAATTGTAGCTATAGGTGCTGTAGCTATTAAGATTAAAATTAAATACAGTGAAAAATCCAGGACCTCAGTTCCATTAGCCACATTCAGGTGTTCAATAGCCACATGTGGCTGAGAGCTACCATAGTAGACCGCACTAATACAGTACATTTCCGTCTCCGCAGAAAGTTCTATTGCACAATGCTCTGCTAGGTGAAATAGGGCCAGTGAAGGGACAGGGTTAACTCCCAGTTTTCAGAGTTGGCCAGTGGTGAAGCAGAGACCAAATACCTGGGTTTCTAATGTTCAGATTATTCTTCTTTTAAGTAGATAGCATGGTTTTTTGTACATTTCTTTCTTCTTAATATTGCTTTTTATTTTCAAAAAATTGTATCTATATTTTGTTGTTCTTTTATGCTCTAGTATAAATGAGTACCTAAAAATGCCGACCTGGGTATCCTGCAGTGTTTTCATTCCTAATACATCGAGCCACTTAACATTACAATATAGCAAGGGCCTAAGTGACCATAAAGAAGTCAGTTGAGAGTAGGTAAGAATTGTGAAAGATTTCATTCTGTTTTTTACTTTCTGTGATAGCTAAAAGGCATTGCTCCTTTAAGAAACCGGATGATAAAATCACATGCTTCTGAGGCTTAGACTGAGTGAACGAGGAATAGCTAGAGGCACAAAATGTTGCATACCCTTTAAGAAGCTTCTTAGATCCTCAGCCTGAAGAAGGGCTAGACTGGAGGAGAGTAGTCCAGAAGCTAAGATTGTTTTAAGAGTAATAAAGAGGAGATAGGTTGGTATCACGTAGATTCTAGGTAATAGCTAGATAGAAATGGAAACACCTGGGTTCAAGCATGTGTAAACAGTCTTGGGTGATAGAGGGGGACAAAAGAAAAAGCATTAGTTAGAAAAATAGAGAATATTAGAAGTAATTAAGAGTAGCCATGCATTTGATTTTAGGGGTAGGTGGGTCATCATTTACTTAACGGGGCTAGTCCAGAAGTAGTAGATGGAAAATATGAAACTGATGATAAACCTACATGAGCACATTATCTGCGTTATTGCTGTCATCCTTGATTTCTTAAGGTAATTTAAGTTGGTTTGCTTGTACTGTCTCAATTAGCTATCCATCATCAACTGCCTGGTGGCTACAGCCCGAGTTGAAAGTTGGCATCTCAGAAGAATACACATCTCCCTCTGGTAGCTGGCCTTCATTTCTAACTCAGAAAACCACACCACTGAAAGCCAAATACTTGGCAGCAACCCACTCTAGTGCCTTAGTGAGGCCATATCCAGTATTCTTGAGTATGAGCCTCGTTTTTTTCATACCAAAGAAATCCAACTTTTCCCAGAGCTTATTCCCCTGGTCCCTGCAGTCTCTGAGCATGTTTTTCAAGCCCTTGCTCAGGAAGTAAGTAACCAGCTTAAGCATCTGTAGGTCAGAAGGTATTGGTTCCTTCTAGATCTGTGCTTTGTTTGTTTTCACATATCCAGGAGACATAAATGGAAATCCTCCTGTGTCTTGGGAAAATACCACCCAGGTGATAATGGAGAATCTGCGTTTAGGTCTTAGTAATGAGGTTGTATGTTTTGACAGCATATATACTGATATTTAAAGAACATTAGGGGATTTGTGTTCTTGAGCAAGTTATCCATGGGCTTAGTTTCCTCATTTGGAACTGAGGAGCTTGGACAAGTTTTTTGTGAGACAAATTTTCTGATTCTGTGTGGGAAATATCACTGCCCCTCAGTGTTTGGAAATCATTAAAGATGCCACCCCTCAGTACAGATGAAAAAAATGCACTGGAAATTGTTGAAAACGGCTGTTGTAGAAAATTCCCAGTACAACTCATGGGCTCTTTCAATGAGGAAATTACAAGTTCCTGAGGAAATTCTCACGAATTCCAGCCTTTGTTGGAAGGCACTGAGAATTTACACTGAGTAAATCAATGTATTATTGATTGATCTGCTGTCATGAATCGATTTTTCTTTCCTTTTTGCGGTCTCTGTACCTGTATGGTGAATGTGTCTGTATGGTGAACATCTAGCAGAAGCCTTCACAGTTGTCCAGCAGCTCCTCAGAGAAGTAAGCATAGGTGGTTCCCCAAATTCCAAAGGTATTTTGCATATCGAGCAGAAATAAGTAGACTCTAAAGAAAAGAAAGCAACTAGGCTATGTAGGGCACTGGGCTAGTGGGCTCAGTCACATGTGCTCTCATGTGTCTAGTCAAAGCCGTGGAAAAGTAAAACCTATCAAAGTGCAATTATGAAAATAGGGACATCAAAACCAATCAAATTCAAATCCCTTTCGGTGGCTTCAAAGTCAATCCCAGTGTAAGAACTCTTTTTACAATTGCCCTATGCCTGCCTCATCCAACCTATCGTTTCACCCCACGAATCAATGACTTGATTTCACATGTGTCAAGTGGGCATGTTAAACACTGGCTCCCCAAAATATCACTGGAACAACCTGTTGTCAAGAAAAAAACAGCTGAGTTTATTGCCCACTACTGTAAGGGAGAACTCCATACTGAGAGAGTCTAATCGTGTTTTAGGGGAGGAAGGGAAAGACCGGGGGATTGAGACTTTGAAGTCTGTCTTAACAGGAGTGGGGGACTTGATTAGGGTTGGGTATAGGTGGGCCTGGCAAAACAGGGATCTGGATGCAAAAGGTTCAAAAAGTCTTAGGGTAGAAACTGTCAGTTGATGTTTTCTTTCGAAGAGCTGCTGGAATGAACAGTGAAGCTATTTGCAACTTGAATCTTCCTGGGCAAGAGTCTTTTCAAATAGTACAGTCACACTGAGGAAAATAGTGGAGCGGTAGACTCATGTTAATGTAGTCAGTAGGCTGTGTGGGGTACATGATTTTGGTTCTCAGTGCCTGCATACTGGGGGAATACACGTGCCTTGGAACTCTCCAGGTGCTTATGTATTTTAAAGTTCACAGACATAAGAAGCAAGAATTGAGGGAAGAGGGCTACGACTAGGTTGGGAGAAAGATGGACAAATTCACAAAGGGAGGTAACATTTGAGCTAGGCCCTGATCACTGGTTATACCTTTAGAGAGGTTGAGGGATAACCTGGCCTTTCATGCTAAAGGCTAAGGCTGCTTGGCTACTCATGACTTCCTTTCTTCTTTAAGAGTTCATTCAGGGCATGTACAGGTGTTGGCAAGGCTGTGGAAGAAAAGGACCCTCTTGCACTGTTGGTGGAAACACCAACTGGTGCAGCCACTCTGGTAAACAGTATGGAGGTTCCTCAAAAATTTAAAAATAGAACTACCTTATGACCCAGCAATCACCCTACCGGCTATTTACCCAGAGAATACAAAACGCTAATTCATGCACCCGTATGTTTGTAGCAAGCATTATTTACAATAGCCAAGATACGGAAGCAGCCCAAGTGTCCACTGATTGATGAATGGATAAAGAAGTGGTATATATATGCAATGGAATATTACTCAGCCATAAAAAGAATGAAAGCTTGCCATTTGCAATGACATGGATGGCGCTACAGAATATAATACCAAGTGAAATAAGTCAATCAGAGAAAGACAAATACCATATGATTTCACTCATGTGCGGAATTTCAGAAACAAAACAAACAAGGAAAGGGAAGAAAAGAGAAAAATCAAGGCACAGACTCAACTCTAGAGAACAAACTGGTGATTACCAGCGGGAAGGGGGATGGGGAGTGGGGGAATGAGGAAAACAGGTGATGGGGATTAAGGAGGGCCCTTGTGAGGAGCACCAGGTGATGTATGGAAGTGGTGAATCACTATACCATACACCTGAAACTAAGAGAACACTGGATGTTAACTAACTGGAATTTGAATAAAAACTTAGAAAAAGAGTTCATTCAGGTCAAGTAAAGACTTTCCCCTTCTGCCATAGTCCTGTGGGGGGAAATGGAAGCAGTCATCAGGTGAGGTTCGGTGCCCCATTTTTGAAGGGGCAGGGCTCTCTCTGAAGCAAGGTGGCGGGTGTCCGTGCCTGTGCTTTCTCACAAATGGACCTCAGAACTTGGAGAAGAGCTTCTTAGTTCTCTGCTTTCCCTACCCTCAGTATGGCCTCCCTTAGCACCCCATAAACATGGCAAAAAGACCAGTAGGGAGATGAGGGAGGGCTGACGTGGTTTGTTGACTTGTCTGAGGATGCAAGTCCAGAGCAGCTGCTCATTTTCTTATTTGTGCTTTGTGCGCTCCTTTTCCTTCCAAGATGAGCGAGCCGAGAACAGAGCCCTGTTTTTGTCAGTGGGGTAGAGACCCCAGAAGCCGGAGCTGTAAAGCTCCAGATAACTGGAAACACTGACATCTTTTGATTTTGGACTGCTCTCTATCAGTCTCTCTCTCTCTCTCCCTCTCCCCGTCCCCTACCTCTTTCACGCACACACACACACCTTTTTTTTTTTTAAACAACAAGGAGGAAAAAGATCTGGTATGCAGGATGAGGAAGCACTTAAGTAGGGAGATGAGTGAGAATCACTTTTTTAGGGGTTAGAGGTATGATTTCGGTTTTGGGAATCCACTCTTAAGGATATTTCAGAACAAGTTAAAAAAATAATAATAATGGACAAGTTAAAGCAACTTTGCATTTCTCCTGTTGAGGGAACTGATCTCTCAGAGAAGACAGATTGGTGTTTGGAAGCCATTATGAGGGATTTTCAACTCAGCACTTGTGGCATTTAGTATGTTTTCAAGTTCATTACTCCCGCAAAAGTGGCTGTGTCACGGTCCCGCACAGCTCTCACTAGGCTTCCCTGTGTCACGTGTAGCCTTAAATGAGCGAAAGATGCTTTGAATCGCTGCCCTTCTTACTTTGGAAAGGAAAATGCTGTAGCTCCCCCTTGTGTCGTGTAAGGCCAAAAACATCCCGGATGGAGCCGCTGCAGCCGAATCCACTCTGTTAGTATCTTGAAAGTGTCTCCTCCAGGCTTTCTGGTGGGTGGGAAGGACGGGGGGCGGGGGGGGGGGGTAGCTAATCTTTTGTGATTCTCCCTTATTTCCTACTCTTCCTTCAGTATATCCAGGAGCCTCTTTCTTGGAGGGTCACCTTTTTCTGGCAAACACTTCCTTTGGGATGATTTTCCTCATGACGTAGTGTAGTTATCGTCCACTTAGTACATCAAATCTTGCACCATTTCGTCTCCACATCGTGGGAGAGTGGAATTCGATTCTGCTCTTGCCTCCTTCTGCCCTGTCATGGGGGCCACTTCATCCTGTGGCATGACCTTTCAGTTGGACCCAAGCACCACTTTCTTTGCTGCTCCCCCCCACCTCCTGGGTAAACCTGCCAAGTTTTCCCAAGTGTCTCACGCTCTCCCTGGTACACGAGCTTGGACTTTAACATTTTGGCCGCTAGATAAGCATGCAGCCAGGGTGTGAGATGCAATGACATGTCTCTCTCGGAAACAACTCCCCACTCTTAGTCCTCTCCCCACACCTGACTTGGGCGCAGGAGTAGGGGAGATGCCACGGGGCTCCCTATGAGTGAATTGCCTTACTTCAATAATCTTTGATAATTATCGAAATGCTTCACACGCATGGCAATTCTTGTGTAATGTGGTTCTTTTTACCGATTTTGCACCTTCGCCAATATTGCAAGAAGAAAAAAAAGTCTCATTTTATAGATTGTTTTTAAAATTATATAAGTTAGGGCGCCTGGGTGGCTCAGTCGTTAAGCGTCTGCCTTCGGCTCAGGTCATGATCCCGGGGTCCTGGGATCCAGCCCCGCATCGGGCTCCCTGCTCGGCGGGAAGCCTGCTTCTCCCTCTCCCACTCCCCCTGCCTTGTGTTCCTTCTCTCGCCATGTCTCTCTCTGTCAAATAAATAAACAAAATCTTTTAAAAAATAAAAAAATAAAAATAAATAAAATTATATGTTATTGTGTAAGACTGATGAATCACAGACCTGTACCCCTGAAACAAATAATACATTATATGTTAATTAAAAAATTATATAAGTTAAAAGATTCTGATTGTTAAAAAGATTTCCACTGTTTTGTTGTTATACCTACAGGACAAAACCTTAATAGAATTGCTTCACTGAGGTGTGTACACATTTTATTTTTGTGTGTGTTTTTTGTGTGTATGCATTTTATTTTTATTTTTTTAAGTTTTTATTTAAATGCCAGTTAGTTAACATAGAGCACAATACTGGTTTCAGGTGTACAATATAGTGATTCAACACTTCCATACAACACCCAGTGCTCATCACGACGCGTGCCCTCCTTAATGTGTGTGTGCATGTTATTTTTGTTGTTATTCCTTTCTCTTTCTTTCTTTTTTAAGTAATCTCTATGCCCAGCATGGAGCTTGAACTCACGGCCCTGAGCTCAAGAGTTGCACACTCCACCAACTGAGCCGGCCAGGCGCCCTTGTGTGTATGCATCTTAAATGGGACAGATAGATACCTGTGCAGTCTTCTGTCTCCCTTAACCTGGTCTTCATGTCCTGGTCAGCTTGCTGTTCCAGTAACAGTACCAACCCAGTTCATTTCCCCTCTTCCTGCCCAGCCAGCCCTTTTTTTTTTTTTTTTTTTAAGATTTTATTTATTTGACAGAGAGAGACCCACAGCGAGAGAGGGAACACAAGCGGGGGAGTGGGAGAGGGAGAAGCAGGCTTCCCGCGGAGCAGAGAGCCCGATGTGGGGCTCGATCCCAGGACCCTGAGATCATGACCTGAGCCGAAGGCAGACGCTTAACGACTGAGCCACCCAGGCGCCCGCCAGCCCTTATTTTAAGACTCTGGACACTGTTGTCTTGAGGAAAGTGAGAATCTTTTGGGCTCAACCCTTAAAGGACTCCTACTTGTCCAGCTTTATGATTTCCTTTGGCAAAGGAAAGTTTCACTCCACACAGATCGAAAACAAACTTTGCTCCCTGCTCTGTATTCGCTTGGTGGCCCGGTCATAGAAGCAACCGTACAAGGTAGCGCAGGCTAAGTGACAAGTCTTGCAAAAGGTGAATGCTTTGTGAATTCTAAGGTAGGAAAAATCAGGCATGGCAACCTTCTGAACGAAGCAAGACTTGGACAGGGTCTTCAAAGACAGGGTAGAACCGAGCCGAAAGGAAGGGCAATTATGAAGGAATCCAGGCAGAGAGGAAATGGCCCCTGAAGTGGCAGAAAACACGGAGACTCTTAGATACCACTAACTGAATTCTCCTTATCCTACTTAATACATTTTCCCTTGGGCTGCCATGTTTTGTATATTTGTCTTCCACCTGATCTGTGGTCAGGAATATTTCATTGCTTCATCTTTGGATCTTGTCCACAGTTGACTAGGTATCAACAAATATTTTGGTTAGTAAGTGAATAAACAAGCGAACCCAATACTTCGCAGAAAGGGCTGCCAAATACTAGGAGAGTTGCAGCGGGGGAAAAGGAATTAATTTCCAGAAAGCCTCGTTTATCATAATTTCAATGTAACAAGCATGCACTTTCTCATGAGAGACCACTCTTTTTTAATGAAATCATATTTAACTTCTGGAAAATAATCTGCATTCTGTTTTCCTAATCAACTATGTCTTATTAATAGCGCTAACATAATCATTCTAAAAGAATGAAAAACCAAAAAATGCCCTGCCAAATCTGTCTCTCAGAAAAGGTTCAAAGCCTGAATAGTTCATGGGAACAATTTGCTCGTCTGGAGAATTCTTCCCATTTTGGTCAGGGCCTCCTAGGGAGAGATTTATGTGCAGTGTATGTCAAGAGGCAAAATAATGGCATTTCTCTGCTATACAATGACTCGGACATTTGCTGAGTGCAGAAATGCACCTTTAAACCAGAGAAAGAAGCAGAGTCTGCCCTGATCCAATCATTTTGAAAAGCCATGCGCACTGAAGCTGGGACCAAACATAATGACAGGATTTAATTGCTAAAGCTCTAGAGGCAATGCGCCTCTTGATGTGCTGACCTTTAACCCGGACTTGGGAGGGTGAAAAAGAGAGGGGATGGTTTCCCTGCCCCTTTCCCCCTCCGCAATCTGATTGTGCCTGTTTCTAACCCTGTCCGCATACCCCTAACATGCAGCGCCCCCCCCGCCATTACCATTAGTTACTTCCAGCTTCGGGGCCAGGGTGGGAATGAGTAGAAGAACAGAAAGAAAGGCGGGAGGGGAATAGCAGGAGGAAGTCTACAAGCAGTTGACAGCTGCTTAGAAGCAGGGGGCAGAATTACAGCGTCTAAAATGAGAGCTGAACTCCTGGTCCCCTGATGCTTCTGCCCGCTCCTCCCGCGCCCCCCCCCCCGGTAGTTCATGGGATTAGGCCTTTCCATTTTTCCGTTCTCTGTCCCTATTTCCACCTCTCTGGTCCATATTTGTAATTACTCCCCCCTCTACACCTTCGGCTCCCTTACTCCTTTTATGTGGTTCCTCACGAATGGCAGCATCGCGAGCAAAGTGAAATGCAAGGTTCTGCCTATTACACGTCCAGTCCATGGCAGCCCGGCAGCCGAATATAGCTGGAGGAAAACACAAATCTGCAGATCGGTCCCGCGGTGAATTTGTGACCACGAGCCTTAAGTTGGCCCTTCGTGCTGCCCTGCAAGTGCTCCCGTCCATTCATTCTCCTGCTCTTCTCCACAACGTGCACACCTCCGTTCTCTTCAGATCTCTTCCCTGCTCTCCGGCCACACAGGTCTGCTCTGTGTTGCTAACACACCGAGCACACTCCCACGTGCGGGGCTTTGAACTGACTCTTCCTCCTGCCTGGAGCATCCCGCATGTCTCTTCTTCGCTCCCTCACTTCCTTTAAGAGCCTGCTACGCAACATCATGGTCCTCAGTCGGGCCTGCACCGGCCACTCTGTAGAGGGCAGCAAGCACGGCCCCCCCCCCCACCAGCGCACCCTGAGCCCCTGACTTTATGTTCTCTTGAGCAGTTACTACCATCTGGTGTTCTCTGTAGTTTTGGTGTGTACATTTTCTATCTTCCCACGAGAATGAGCATCTTGCGAGACCATGGCATTTTTTTTCTTCCACACCTAGAGCTTACCACAGTGCTTGTTAGTATGCCATACATATTTGTTTAAGGACTGAGTGGATAGAAGAAGGCCTATTGAGTTTTGAGGGTCCCCTCCTCCCATTTGCCAAACCCAGCAGATTCACCTACCCACCCTCCAGTGTTTTTCGTATGGTGACCATAGTTTCCAAGCCTAGATTCGATGCACATCATCTAATTGGTGGAGAGAGTATCTTTTACTTGGACTTTCTTGGGAAATTAACAATGTGATGATTAGGTATATCCTACTTAGTATCACAGTCTCCAACGAATCTTAGAAGATCATTTTCCAGTTAGTTTAATGGGCCCCGAGAGTGGAATTGGCTTATCCAAGGTCACTAAGCTATGTTTAGTTTAAAATAAACGTGACTTGAAGTTGTTTGGCTTTTTAGGGCTCTTGCTTGGGATTATGAGAGATAGCCAGAAATTATCAGAAACCTTTGTGGTGATTGTCTGGCCCTGTCTTACTGCATACAGAGTCTAGCACACTAGCTCATGGGTCTTTCCTTTCTATCCAGTGAGGCTTGCTAGGCTAACTGGGCAGGATTTCTCACCATACGCTAGACGTGTCTTTGTTCACTCACTCCACACGTTTTCTTTATTTAAAAAAGATGTATTTATTTATTTTAGAGAAGCGGAGAGGGGCAGAGGGAGAGAGAGTCTTAAGCAGACTCCACTCTGAGTGTGGAGCCTGACGCGGGGCTCTATCTCACAACCATGAGATCATGACCTGAGCTGAAATCAAGAGTCAGACCCTTCACCGACTGTACCACCCCTGCACCCCTCACTCCACATGTTTTTAAACTTGAGAAGTTGTGAAACAGGGGCACCTGGGTGGCTCAGTCAGTTAAGCATCTGCCTTCAGCTCAGGTCATGATCCCAGGGTCCTGGGTTCGAGCCCCCTGTCAGGGAGCCTGCTTCTCCCTCTCCCTCTGCCGCTCCCGGGGCTTGTGCTCTCTCTCGAAAATAAATAAAATCTTTTTTTAAAAAAAAGAAGTTGTGAAATAAAATGATAATTAAAACTCACCGCCTGTACCAAAATCACCTTCTCTACCTTGACCCGCACCTATTCAGTGAAATAAACACGTACTTGAGTTTATGTAGGTGATCCCAAGTGTAATAAGATGTCAGTGGAAAAGATCGGACACTAGAGATGTTTCTTTCTCATAGCCACAAGCCAAAAGGGCCTTCTAGGGTTTATTCTTCTGCCTCCAGGTGGTAAATACCTCCACATTTTCTCCTTTTGTAATGAATGTTTTGGGAATGAGAAATGCATATTCAAATTTGAAGGATGTATTGGTTTTCAGGTTTTCGGGTTTTTCTTGCTTTTGAAATAATGAAAGCATGAATGGTGGGAAATAGAAATACAGGACACAGAGGGTAAATACTCCAAAAGCCTCACAAATCCTTCTAAAGTTATCCTAACACACAATTATTAACTGGGCTTCTGGGTTCTTGGACTTGCAGGCATTTTTCCCAAGGGCCAATTTCTTTGCCGGAGGGCTTGGGAAATCTTACTCCAGAAGATTCTCTCCTTTGCAAAACACTGCTCCCACCCCGGCTTTGTGTCAAGCACTAGAAAATGACAGTGAAAGATATTTTCCCAGATCCTTTGTCCCCACCCGAAGCAAGGCCCTTTTCATTTGTGATGTGTATAGGATGATGTTTACAGTCTACGTTGCTTAGGTACAGTGAATACTCACGTCCTTTGTGTCCCTGAGAGCCCTGGTCATGATACACGGCATAGAGCCGACACGCAGGAAATCATAATCCATAGCATAGAGCAGATGCTAAGCAAATACTCAATGACCAAGAAGATCGATGTAAAGTGAATTAGTAAATGAACCATGAAGCAGACATTTCTACCAGGAGTTTTTACCCATACAGCCACCTTCTTGACACCAGAGGTGATGCCTCCCAATCTGACAAGAATAGTGCAGCTCTATGAGTTTTTGCCTCTGCTCTGAGATCAGCAGCTCGCCTAGCGTGTTGCACTAGTAGGTGACCAATCAAATTGAACGGACTGAGTTTGTGGGTAAAACTAGAGAAAAACACTTTGGCTTTCACAACTTTGGAATGGAGTTGGAGTATCACTACTGCTGAAGCCTAGTTTAGTCTGCATAGAATAGTCACATAGCACTCTTCAGTGGAGTCTTAGAAAACGGATACATTTTAGTTTAAAATCTTCTAAAAATGAGCAAAGAAGCCCTAAAAGCCTTTGAGTGACAAGGCAGAATCAAAAAGACGGTTTCAACTAGAGATGGGCTAGCTAGGAAAGTGAGCAGTGGTTAGACCCCTTGGCTGTCCGTCAGCAAGATGGCTCCTAATCTGCACTTTCCCTGCTCAGTGGGCACAAAGAAGTCGCCTTTATTCTGGAATGAAATATACGCACCTTGAACTGTGAGGAGAGAGCAATGAATGGAGACATCATTTTTGGAAACACATGTCTCTTAACTGCCCTCTTGAAGGCAGAGAGTGGAAATGCCATGAGGGTCTTAGATTATTTCAGCTATCATTAGAAGAAACAGACAACAGTTTTTGATAAATACAGATCAGCTGGGATTGCAAAATTTTTGAATGCAGCTTGGAAATCTTTCTGGGGTTGTAGGTTCTCTCAAGTGGTTGAAATAGGAGAAATGAAGACTTTGTCTCTTTTTTTTGTGGTGAGGAAATAGTTTAAACTCTTAGCATCTACAGTAGGACAGTGAACTATAAATAATCCAGACAACTTGAATCTGCTGTTGTGCTTGAATGTTTTTATGGCCCCATTTCCACCATGATAAATATGATCATTCTTTCACTTGGATGCATATGCACTTCTGTGTATGGATGGGTGCAATCCCTTCTTCACTGAACAGAGCTTGATAGATAAATACTTGATAAAACAAAAATCTCCCTAACTTACGCTCCACCAATTTTGAGTTTTTGATAATTTGGGCAGGGACCAGATCAAGCAGAAGTTTCCTTTAGCATTATCCATAAAGACAGGGTCTGCTGAGCAAGTTAATAACATAGACAAGATTTAGGAAGAGTATTTAACTATGTAGGAGAAAATACAGCTTCCCATAAATTCTGGCACATGCCTTCTTGATAACAAACATTTGTAGTGCTAAGTGCTTACCTATTCATTAATTCAGATTGGTCCCCTATAGAGTTACTCAGAAAATTTTAATTTTGAGTGACTCTGTACATCTGATCCTTCCTCGCTGGTTTTGAGTTACAGGGAGCTAGCTCAGATTATGTGGACCCTATGGCCAAAGCTGGCTATAGGAGCCTCTCTAGCTTACATACAATGGGCGAGAAATTCTTAGATTTACTTTTGTCAGTGAGCCCAATCAATACTCTAGAGTTGACTATGGTGTCAGTGGGATGCTAATCACTAATATAACTTCCTTTTTTTTTTTTTTTTAACTAATATAACTTCTTTGGAGTCACTGGTGTGTCCTGTGGAGAGCTAAGAATGGAAGACGCAGGTGGGGTGGGGGGGAACAGCACATGATCTCTGATACCTCATAGTCTAAGGTCTCAGCTTGGCCTAATGGTAGATATTTGTCAAGAGGACCACTAAACTTTGTCTTTTTTTTTAAACATATGTGTACAGTGCTCAGTACCGATGGGCATATACTGATGCGCATTGAGAGGATCCATTCTATTTTAGAGAGAAATGTTCATTACCAATAGATGATGTCTTGGTTGTTAGCAACAATATACCTAAAGTCCATTCTAATGTCATCTTAGAACATTTAGGGTTTGGGGAATGGTTTCTTTATTTAGTATTCAAGAGTTTGTCCTTGCCTTGAACACATCTCATAAGCTTAGTGAGTGTTCACATAGGATGTTCGAGACATTTTTGGAAAGCTGGGACATCTGGCTGTATTTTTTGACCTTGTGTAATTTGTAGCTGATACAGGATGACAAGCAGAATTACCCATGGTGGGGCTTTTTTTTTTATTGATATTTTCCCGTCATATTTTAGGGCACTTAGTTGTAAGTTAAGTTTTCAGTTCTCCTTTGACTTCTTACATGCAGGTTGTGGTGATTTAGTGCACTGTCCCGGTGCTGTTCCTTGTAACCTGATGGGAACTTCTCTTTCCCTACATCAGTGATTTGCTGTCTGACTGTTTCCTTTTACTTACCTTCTGCTAGGATGATGTTAGGGGCCCTGTAGGGTACAAGCCAGGGGTATCTGGCTTGTCCCAAAGCAGGCAGTGTGTGCTTAGAAGTGTTAATATGTAAAGAATTAGGGTTATAGATTTATACACTTTGTGAAACTAATTAAAAGGTGCTAAGGTGCCTTCATGAGTGATGTGTTTGCAAAGCCTCAGAACTTGTTTGGGGAGTTCTTGGACTGAAGTTCAGAATGGATGGCTGTGAAGTTCTCAAGCCAAAAATGGCCTGAGTCAGGTGAATTTGGTAGACCTAACTTGTTGAAAAACATGTTTCACTCGTGGTTTAGTAGGCAAGGCACCTGGGGAGTAGAGAGATGGGATTATTTCAAGAAATCAACCTAATTTAGCTTGTGGGAAGTGCACGTCAGGCATTTCATGTCAGTTGCAAGAGGTAATCAATTGGAGGAGAATGTGGAAGCAATTCTAGCCAATCAGAAGGACAGTGTTAGACTGATTATAAAAATGGTTACTTTACGGTCTTAATTCCATGTAGTCTGGAAGACAAACAGATCTCACACTCACTGTCCACATCCCATAATTAACCCTGGATAAAAATGCCTTGTACTTGTCCATGGATGGCTAGATATGCCCTAAAGGTGTTCAGATAATATTTTCTGGAAAAGAGAGTAATAAGACCTAAGGCCTACTAGAAGTTGTTGCATGTGATTTTCCCATTGCCTGGGTTGGTGGTCCAGTTATACTGCAAAGCCTTATGACAGTTCTTCACAGCCCAGTTGACCCAGACAATCTACTGGTGATTTTACGTTAGACAGGTGAATGTGAGCATAGTTGCAGGTATGAGGAAAGCAAGACTAACGATCCAGGAGATGGTGTTGTATTGTACATAATTCACCCATGTTGAGCATAACCAGTTTTTCTCTAGGCCATATGATGATGAAGTAAGGAATGAAAAGTAAAAAAAAAATGTTAATTGGGACTTAGTAAGAAATTTGTGTGTGTTAATAAGAGACCCTTAATGCTGACTTGGTTTTACCCCTGGTATAATGGCCAAAAGGGCACCAGACCATTGGTTTGTTTCCTTTTTTAACCTGGGGCATTCTTCACTCTGCATGGATGATACCAACCTTGAAACTTTGGGCATGCCTCCAGAGGAACAGTGAAGCCGCATTGGAGCCCATGAGAAACTTTCCACTCATCATATCCTGTTTCTTGTAAATTATTTATACTACCTGCATTTGCTTGTTTAATAGTAAAGCACAGTAAACACAATCTTGAGCTTAGTCTCAGTCATAATTTTGACTAACTTTCAAAATTGTTTTTTATGGTCTTGCTCCACATGGCTTTAAATTTTCAGTTACCTCACACTTATCATAAGAATCGGGATTGGTTAGAGCATACCAGGTCATCTTGGCTTGTTGGAGCTGGAGATAGTGAATTCTTTGATATCTGCTTTAAGCAGTGGTAGGTTAGGTGCTCACATGGGGTAGAACGTGTGGACTTCACACTGTGCCACGTGAAAGAAAGGAACATAACTGGATTTGGAAAGAGGTAGATTGATTTACATTTAGTGGCCTGTGTATGAAGTCCTGTAGATTTCTGGACATAAAGAGCTATTCACCTGTTATTGGTTTGAGGGCAGCCTAGTGCCTCCACTCTCTTATTCACTTATTACAATTGCCCCTTGGGGTCATTCTATGACAGGAGGATTAGCACATTATATGCCTACGCTTGAGACACTGTGCATTATGCTCTTCAGCTATGTATTGAAAGTCTTCCAAGTGTTTAATGATTTCAGTTGAAGTGGGGAAATTAATCAGAATGGAATCTAGTGTTGTAGTGGAAAGGAGATTTGGTGTATGGGAGTAGAATTTGAGTTCTATCCAAGCATTTTTCTGATAGCTTAAATGATTTTTCTTGATTTTTTTTCCAGTAGCTGCCTTGCCATAGAAATCAAGATTCTTCCCTCATGTCATCAGGTACAGCTCTTGAATGGTATTGGTTTTATCACGAAATAGCTGGACATCCAGAATCTGAAGAAACTGTAGTATAAAACCAATACTAAAATAGAACCATTCTTGTAGAGAACTAAAGAATCAGTTCTTGGTGCTGTCGCCGAAAGTGACCTTGCAAAACAAATTGGAACTTTGAGACTGTCAGTAATTCAGGATACGTGTAACTTACTTGTGAAGAAAAGATGGCCACCCTAATGGTACACGGTTTTGTCCAAATATGGAGCAGGAAGATGGGGATGTCTAGGTCCAAAGAAGCACACATTGAAACAGTAGAAAGAAAGAAGAAGATCAAACTGGTGGTGTATTTCACCACGGGAGAACATGTAACTTTTCGACTAAGTAATAATATTAAAAACGTGGTCCTTAGATCATATGGAGAAAAGCAAAATCACCTGCACTTAACTTTCCAAAACAATAGCTACTTGTTTATTGAAAGATTATCTTCCAGAGATGCTGAAGAGTTGAAGATGTTCCTGGATAGAGTCCATCAAAATAATATTCAGCCATCCATGAGACCTGGGAGGGATGCAGGTATCTTTGCCAGCATGACAACACCAAAGGAAATCAACAAAAACTCATTCCACAAAGCACGCAAGAAGCCAAATAGTGGATCTTTTCAGACAGGAGAAGGAAGTGGAACACCTGACCTTCAGAAGATGCCTTCCTTTGCATCAAACTCATCAAAACTTAGTTGCAAAGATTTACTAGAGAATGGATACGGGAAGAAGACAAGGATGCTATCATCTGGTTCAGAGATGAATGGGAAAATCCCGCGAAAGAGTAACTCTGTAAGGAAGAAGAAATCCCAGACAAATCCCTTGAGGTATGTAAGCCACAATGAGAAGAAAAAATTGATGTTAGGAGTGTTAGAAAAGAATAAGAAATTAGAGGCCAAGCCCTTAATCAAGACCGTTTCTCCTGGAAAGCCTTGCCTGGATGGCGCAGGTCTTCTTCAGATGCTGTCTGAGAAAATATATTTGGCATTTCTGTTGGCATCAAAGTATAATATGGATGACCCAGAGTGGGACAAACTCAAGAAGACCTTTAACTTCTACCCAGAGAAATTATGGCAAGGCCTCCCCAATTTGGGAAACACCTGTTACATGAATGCAGTTTTACAGTCCTTATTTTCGATTCCATCATTTGCTGATGATTTACTCAGTCAGGATTTCCCATGGGGTAAAATTTCCCTTGATGCTCTTAGCATGTGCCTGGCACAGCTGTTTGTTTTGAAAAATGTTTATAACATAAAAATCAAGGAGAGGTTACTTGTGAATATTAAAAAAACCATTTCAACAGTTGCAGAGATCTTCTCTGGCAACATACAAAATGATGCTCATGAGTTTTTGGGCCACTGTTTGGTTCAGATGAAAGAGAACATGGAGAAATTAAACACAATTTGGAAGATGAAAATTGAATCCGAGGAGGACAATTCAGCTCAACAGGTCTTTGCTGGCACTGCTGCCACCAGAGTGCTCATTTGTCCCGTCATCACTAATTTTGAGTTTGAGTTGCTGCGCTCTATTATTTGTCAAGCCTGTGGTCAGGTTGTTCTCAAGACAGAAGTGAGTAATTACCTCTCCATCAACCTTCCCCAGGGAATGAAAGCTCTCCCTGTGTCTATTCAGTCTGCTTTTGATCTCTTCTTCGGAGCAGAAGAACTTGAGTATAGATGTGAGAAATGTCAGCACAGGAGTTCTGTTGCAGTGCACAAATTCAGTAGGCTCCCCAGGGTTCTCATTGTTCATCTGAAACGTTATATCTTTAACGAGTTTTGGTCGCTAAGGAAGGATGACCAGGAAGTTGTTATTTCTAAGTATTTAAAGTTATCATCTCATTGCAATGAAAGTACCAAACCACCTCTTCCTGTGAGCAAGAATGCACATAATAGGGACTCCCAAATCCTGAAAGTCTTCCAGAAGATGAGTGCTGAAAACCTTTGTCCACCAGCACTTTCCACAAAATTGACCTCAGCATCCAGTGTTTTCCCAGTTCCACACACTGGGCCAGACAAAGAGCCTGAACCACAAAAATGCCAGATTCTCTATGAAGGGTCACGCAGAAAAGAGCAGAAAAAAGACCTGGGAAAATGTTCCGGACTGAATACAACAGAGTCCAAACTGATGAACCCAGGAGATGGAGCAGTCATTGAAAAAGAGCTATTAGCCGCTGGCTTAATGATGAATCTGGAAGAAACGTCCCATTCTCTGATCCACGACAATGAAGGTAAACCCACCAGTGGTCCAGAAACACGCCTTGCAGACAATTATCTTCAAGAAGCGTCTGAAAATCTAAAGCAAAAGAAATACGAGAAAACTAATATGTTTGCAGATTTTGAGAGTGTTGCTGACACCATTGAAGATTTTTATGATGGTAAGAAAAACAGAATTTCAAATGAATTCCAAAAAGTGGCTGAACATACCCAGCAGGATGAAAGGATGAGGCTCTACGAACAAGCCCTTCAGCAGGCACTGCTTCAAACCCTTTTGAAGCCACATGCCCAGTGGTACACGGAGAACCTCAGGAGACCTACAGACTTGAGTCTCCAGGGGGCCAATGTGAATTCCCTAGGTGCATCGGGTTCCAATGAAAACCCTGGAAACAAACAATTTTTAGATATGGAGAAGACAGAAACTGAAGCCAAGAAACCAAAAGGAAATGCCGAGATGAACGATCTCTACACCTATCGGCTCGTTGGTGTTGTCAGCCATCTCGGGCAGACCCCAAATTCAGGCCATTATATCAGCGATGCCTACGACTTTGAGAGGCAAGTGTGGTTCACTTACAACGATCTCCAGGTATCAAGTATCCAAGAAGCTCTGATGCAGGAGGCTAGGCTTTGCACCGGTTACATCTTCTTTTACATGCACAATGAGATCTTTGAAGAGCTGTTGAAAAGGGAAAAGAACTCTCAGTCTCGTAACACAGAGACAGTGGAGACCCCTCAGGAGAAATAAGTGGAACGGACTCCTGGTTGCACACATCTGCTTGACTGCCTCATTGGTCATCACTTTCTCCATGGAAGAAAAACTCTGAACGCTAGCCAAAGATGAAGAGGCAGTTGGCATCCAGGACCAGAGTTCAAGCAGAAACACTTAGGGAGAAACCTCCATTCCTAACCCTAATACAGACACTTCAATCCCACCGTTCTACCTGATAAGCGTTCTTTTCTACTAGGCTAGAACCGTGCCTTCCATATTTGAGTGCAGGGGATTTTAAGTGCAATCCTTGAACCAGCAGCATCAGGAGCATGGAAAAACCTCTTAGAAATGTAGATTCTTGGGTCCCACCACATCCCTACCTAGTAATTCAGAAACTGTCGTTGAGGTGGATTGGGGGTAGGGAACAGCAATTTGATGGAGGTTTTGTCTGATACTTGAGAAATTTAGAGAACTACCGCCATGTGTTAGAATATCCTGGTGGATTTTGCTGTTGTATATTTGAATTACGTATATTTCTAAAGGGGTTTGATTATGTTTTTTGTTTCTTATATTCATGTATGCCTTTCCTTCAGAAACTTATAAAAAACAAAACACACACACAGAAATCACTCTTCTGATCATACTCAGTGATTTGATGAAAAAAATTTAGTTTCTGGAGTCCTGACCAAAAAACCCACAAAAACACCAATTGCTGAGGTCCTAGCAATTAAAAAAAAAACAGTTGCTGTTGTCCTGTCAATAAATAATAAATGAAGTTGGTAACTCATGAATCCTTTTGGGCATATGCAAATGAGACTGTAACACCGGGTCAAGTCTCCAAATTGTTTGCTAAACTCCTCCTTTTCCTCGATGCCAAATGGGCTATATACTCTCAAGCTAAGGATGGAGAACTTATTTGCCCTTAAGAACTTGACCCATTTTTCCTGTTTGCTAGCAAGCTGTTCTTGGTGTCATTTTGGTCTTCTCAGAGAGGCACTTGCTTTGCCTCAAAGGAATATTGATTTACCAGAACTTTATCTTGAACAATCCTCTGCATTCAACATTGCAAGACTAATTCTAGATTTATTTCTCCGTATCTTTTAGCAATGTTGGCCTTATTCCTTCAAGGAATAAACAAACAATGCATACTTTAAAGTGGACTTGTAGGATTTGGAAGTCTTACTTGTTACTGATTTTGTACAAGGTCATAAAACATGCACCTATTTGATACAATGCCATACAGCTTGTGCCTATTTAGTACAATGTCATAAAATGTGTGCCTGGAGCTGATCTGCTTCGGGGTAAAACCTCATGGATCCCGAGGTGGTCATATACTGTTGGAACTCCATGTGATTTAGGAATTTGGAATTCTGATAGTACATAGGTGCCATCTCTGTCCCCTAGCCTTTTTCCACCTCTGAGGCAGGGAACCTGTAACACCTTGTACCTTTGTTCGGAACAAATTACCTATAAATTACTCATACTAAGAGGCTTTCTCACGTCCCATGGAGGGACTGAATTTTTGGTTCCATCATTACCAGCGTGGGTGTCCCCCTTTATGGGGTCTGGTCTTGGTCTGGCTGTAATTAATCCAACAGCTTCTTGATGCTTTTAATCCCAGAGACCCTTAAAGAGGTGAGCTGGAACATAGTGGCGTGGGAAAGTTAGAAAATGCCCTGTAAGGGGAAAACCAGATTCAAAAGTTAGGGAATTCTGTTGTTCACAGCACAGTGTATCGAGAAGGAGGTCTGAATGAGACCTGGAGATTATTGAGGTAGATGTGGGAGGGGGCGCTTTCTAGATTGAATTAATCAGTCTCATGGAAGAAAGTGCGGCAGACACAATGATGAGAAACTTGTTCGACTTGTGTAGTTCTTCAGCAGCTGGGGTGGTTGAAGGATAAGGCTGGAGTTACACTTATGAGGAGAAGAGTGCTAGTTCGGTTTTGAAATTTCAGGCTTTTGACTTCTCTAGAAGAGCTCAGTCTGAGTTCAGTCACATAGGCATCAAAGCAGGAGGTTTGGTAAGAGTGAACGAAAAGTTATTTTGCTTTGAAAGGAACATGAAGATGCGAGCAGTTTTGAGATTTAGGAATGTTTGGTATGCTGCTCTTCGGCATATAGCACTTCCAAAATGCAGGGTAAGTCAAAAGGTGAAGAAGATGGTTGGGAGATCTATGACAGGGAAGTTCTGTCCTTTTGGACAGATGGCTTGGGTGGAACCCATCATGGTCCTTTGAGAAGCAATTTGGAGTGCACAATGAGCAGCTGTATACTACTATTCACCCTGCTATACTGTTATTTAAATAAAAGATTAAAATAATTATTAAGTGACTCAGTGACTGTTACTTATTAGTGAATTTTTATCAGTTCTCTAATTTAGAGATCAGGTTTCTTTTTTAAGATTTTATGTATGTATGTATGTATGTATGTATGTATGTATGTATGTATGTATTTGGGGGAGGGGGGGCGGAGGGAGAGGGAGAGAGAAAATCTTAAGTGGGCGCCACACTGGGTTGTGGGGCTTGATCCCACGACCCTGAGATCATGACGTGAGGAGAAATCAAGAGTCGGGCGCACAACCAACTGAGCCACCCAAGCACCCCCAGGTCAGGTTTCTTTTTTAATTATTTTTAAAAAGATTTTATTTATTTATTTGAGAGAGAGAGCACAAGCATGGGGAGCGGCAGAGGGAGAGGGAGAGGGAGAAGCAGATTCCCCACTGAGCAGGGAGCCTGACATGGGGCTAGATCCCAGGACCCTGGGATCATGACCTGAGCTGAATGCAGACAGTTAACCGACTGAGCCACCCAGGGGCCCCCAGGTCAGGTTTCTAAATAATCCATGGATATAAAAACTTTCTTTAACAGTGTATTAGTTTTTCATTGCTTCTGAAACAAATTACCGCAAACCTAAGGACTTAAAACAACACGACCTTAATATCTTACTGTTCTGGAAGTCAGGAGTCCAAGATGGGTATCACTGGGCTAAAATCAAGATGTTGGCAGGGCAACAGTCCTTGTGGATGCTCTGAAGGGACAATCCATTTCCTCACCTTTCCCAGCTTCTAGGGGCTTCCCCACATTCTTTGGCTCATGGCTTCATTCCTCCAACTCCTAAGCCAGCAATGTCGGGCTGAGTCCTCACACTGCCATCTCTGGTTCTCCCTCTTCTGCTTTCCTCTTCCACTTTTAAGAATCATGGTGAGACTGGTCCAATCAGATAATCCAGGACAACCACTGGGCCCAACCAGGTAATCCAGGACAATCTCCCTACTTTCAGATCAGCTGATTAGCAACCTTAATTCCCATTTGTTTCATAATAATAGATTTACAGTTTCCAGGAGTTTAGATATGAACATCTTTGTGGGACCCTTAATCTGCCTACTAATAGTAAAGTCAATGGAAAACTATTTTGTCCCAACAACTAAAAAAGCAAACTGATTTAGGACTCAAACCTTTGGGAAATGATTTTGGTCACTCCACCAGGTAAAGAGCCCAAAGTACCTAAGGTTTTGGCCAAGGGTGAGGGAAAATTGTAATTGGTCATTGAAGAACGAACAGCTTGAGACCAATTACAGAAACAAGGGATATAGCAGCTTTGCAGATTTTCTCTATTCTATGTATACGTCTGTCTGTCTATACTCACCATTCTCTTTTTCTCTATCCTGTTTCCTATATTTTATTTTATTTTATTTTATGCACAAGTTATTGAAGGTTAACTTTACAATTTAGTCTTGAGGTAACAGAATATTCAAAGGGTGCCTGCCTGAATTTGAGGAGTAATTAATAAAGCCCATGATGGACACCAATGACTTGGGACTCTGAGTCATCTAATTTGGGGGAACAGTGAAAACATATAAAAGGATGGGTACATCTATCTAGTAGGTGGAAAGAGGAGTTGTTTTGCTGCTCTAAGAATTCAAATGTATGTGGACGGGTACATAGGAAGGCTGAGTAACCAAAGGGATGGGCTGTGCCAGTTATCGACATATTGCCTCTCAGCTCCAAACTTACCCTTCAGTACATGACGCTCTGCGGCAATGGACAGAACTCCTTCAGGCATGCCTTCCTTATAGTGAGCCAATGTTGAGCTTTTCAGTAGCCAGTATGAGAGGCACATTGCAAGGGGAAGGGGCTCTCTGGCTGTTTCCAGTTGTGGAGGTGGGTTAGCAACGTGAGCTGTGATCGTGAGTCTAGCTGGGGGTGTGCTAACCCAGCCACAGAACCAGAATGTGTGGTCCCTCCTGACGTCACAGCTGCAACCTGGTCTGGTGATGACATTCTTGATGCCATCTCAACCTGGACGCCATGATTTCCAGGGCTCCTGCCTGCACCCATGCCCTGAGTTCCGTTGATCCTGTGCCCCTCCCAGGTTTGTATTCCACCACCCTTCTAATGCCCAGCCCTCTTTTTTTTTTTTTTTAAAGATTTTATTTATTTATTTATTTGACAGAGAGAGACACAGCGAGAGAGGGAACACAAGCAGGGGGAGTGGGAGAGGGAGAAGCAGGCTCCCCGCAGAGCAGGGAGCCCGATGCGGGACTTGATCCCAGGACCCTGGGATCATGACCTGAGCCGAAGGCAGTCGCTTAACCGACTGAGCCACCCAGGCACCCTAATGCCCAGCCCTCTTGACAGGAATCCACACACTGCAGGCCTCCTGCCATAGCCCCCTTAGTCCCTCTGCATGACTGTGTACCTGGCCATTGGCTGTAGCCCTACTAGTGCCCTGGAGGGACCCCGCTCTCTCTGCATGCCCTTGCATCCACGCACTGCCTGAGGCTGGTCTGCATCCTGACTGCTCCACTGTACTCTGGGTGGTTACTTCCTCCTTGCCCAGGGACTGGGGGCCATGTCTGGCTCAGGCCAGCCAGCAAACTTCTCTGCCATCCAGTAGGCTGCAATTACATCATCCACAAGATCTGAACCCTGGCCCTGGAGATCGGGGCCCCTTTTCAAATCTGTCCTTTCTTGGGCACTCTCCCTCAGCCCTAGAATATAATATGGAGTTTTCTCATATCCCATAGTTACTCTTACCATAGGTTAATAATTCTTTATATTAAACTCCTGTTTAAATAACGAGTTTCTATCTCCTGATTGGACACACACTGATATAGAGGCTGAGCACGTCAGGTATTCTAGCTCTACTATTCCATTTAAATCCAAAGATTTTAATGCGAGATTCTTTGGTTTGATTTTATTTAGTGTTGCTTTTTGGTGCAAAGAAGGCTGAACGGAGAACCATAATCCTTCAGTTGCTGGGAAGAGAGGCTAAGATATCAAGAAAGCACCTCTTATTTTGATGCTCCCTCTGCTGTGTGGATAACACATTAAGAACCGCTAGATGGTTTTATGGGGTGACTGAAGTTCAGACAGGTTCACACGTGTCAATGACAGGGACCTTGGGCCACATCATCACTCTAGTGTCTACATTCATCCTTTACCAACCTGGTTAGACTTCTGCTCTCCACATTGACCCCAGTCGGTAAAAGTATTTCACAAGAGAATTCTTTTTTTTTTTTTTTTAAAGATTTCTCCCTTGAGAGAGTGAGAGAGAGAGCACTAGCAGGGGTGGGGAGGGGATAGAGGGGGGAGGGAGAAGCAGGCTCCCAGCTGAGCAGGGAGCCTGATGCGGGGCTTGAACCCAGGACCCCGGGATCATGACCTGAGCCGAAGGCAGACGCTTAACCGACTGAGCCACCCAGGGGCCCCTTTCACAAGAGAATTCTTAGCAAAGTATGTTTCTAGAACCTAGCAAAGTGGATTGTTTCCCCCACTGCAAGTTTCTCACTTTCACTGCCAGCAGCAGTGAGACGGTGACCTCCAGGGGACCCCGGTTGTCACTTTGTCTCAGTGGTGATGCGTGAGTGGGACAAGGAGGCTCACATCCGTCACCAGGCACTGGGTATCATGGTGCTGGGCTGCAACAGCACCATGTCCATGCAGGACGAGGCCTCCCCTGCCTGCAAGGTGCAGTTCTAGTCCCGGCCCCTGCCTGACGCCCACCCCCCGCATCCCAGAACCTGCCCCTGTCCCGAGATTCACCTGCATCAGAAATTAACCAGGCACTCTACTCAAAAAAAAAAAAAAAATCGGAAAGTTTCATACTTGAGATTACCACTAGTCAGGCTACTCTTTTAAACCGAATGTGTTATTAATTCTGAATTCTGTATGGCAGGCTGGTCACCCGGGAACTCGGGCAGGTGCTGCAGTCTGGAGTCTGACATCCACAGGGCCAGCTGGCAGGCTGGAGACTGCTGCAATCTTGAGGCAGAATTTCTTCTTTGGCAAACAGATTTGCTCTTAAGGCCTTCAACTGATTGGACGGGGCCCACCCACATCGTCAAGAGTAATCTCCTTTACTTAAAGTAAACTGAGCGTAGATGTTAGCCCTGTCTCCAACATACCCGCCCAGCAACACCTGGATTGCTGTTTAAGTAACTGGGAACTACGGCCCACGCAAGTTGACAGCATAAAACTAAAATGTCACACGTGTTATATAAATCCACACACTTAGTGTACCTGAAGAAAAGCATGAGCAAAAATGTCAGTTTGGTTGAAGCACACTCTATTTTGTGTTATAATCCTAAACCATTATAAGATAAACAGAAGAGTTTTAGGAATAAAAATTCTATTAGACAGTATTAAGAACAAAAAACAAAACAAAACAAAACAAAACACCAGGGGCACCTGGCCGGCTCAGTTGGTAGAGCACGCAACTCTTGATCTCGGGGTCGTGAGTTGGGGCCTCATGTTGGGCACAGAGTTTACTTAAAAAAAAAAAACAACCAACCAATTGCCTACAGAAATTGTTCCTTGGGCTACTTAATAAAACTCTCAGGCAGCTATCTATTCGGTTTCATTATTGCAAAAAGTATCATTGTTCTAAACCACTTTTGCAGCATAAAATTTCCTGCATAAAATTAAGCAGGTTTCCAAGAATAGAGTCTTTGCATCTGACAGACACTCCTAATTTCCTGTCTCTAATTCTCCACCTATGAGTCACCAACCCCTGGGGTCTCTGGAAGGTGCTTCGGCAGTTCTCTCTGCCACAGTAGCACCTGTAACATTCACAACCAGGGTTCTCAATGGTAACGCATGTTCCCTTGCCTTTTCTGCATATCCCCAAATTTTCTGCCCCAGAAACGCAAGGTAGGGAGGTAGGGAAGTAAGTAGATGGATGGATAAAGGAAAACGGCCACTGCTTTTGTTCTATGATTTGAGAAATATTGGGAATGCCAGAAAATAAACCTGTTGGCCCAGAATTCAGCCAAGTGTGGTCTATGGGCTAAATATGGCTTGCTCTGTTTCTGTAAATATTCCTGGAACACAGCCAAGCTGATTCATTTATATATTCTCTAACTATAGCAGCCTGGTCTAGTAGTTGTGAGAAGTCCTGGAAACCTAAAATATTTACTGTCTTGCCCTTTATTTTTTAAACATTTTATTTATTTGAGAGAGAGTGAGAGCACGAGTGGAGGAGAGGGAGGGGGAGAGAGAGAAGCAGACTCCCCGCTGAGCAGGGAGCCCAATGTGGGGCTCAATCCCAGGACCCTGGGATCATGACCTGAGCCAAAGGCAGATGCTTAACCAACTGAGCCACCCAGGCGCCCCTGTCTTGCCCTTTAAAGAGAAAGCTTACTCTTCTGTAGACTATCGTTCTGCTAGTGCTTGAAATTCCCCGTTTCCTAACTTTCCTATAGGTAAAGGAAAAAGCCCTGGATAGATAAAATACTCCAGGGTTCACAGGGTCAGATGCTTTTCTCTCCCAAATTTTAGCCTAGGGCAGAAATGAACACAGTGATAGGAGGAGGGAGAGAGGAAGTTGGGGCTTTGAGAGGTGTTGTAGAGCAGAGGACATGAGCAAGGGTGGGGGTGGCTGTGAAGACAATTTACCCACATAGGATACATTGAGAGAATGGGGAGCATGGAGTGGCTGACTTGTGTGGATACCATTCCCTGCAACATTGGAGAAGGACAAGCCCAAACCTGGAAGAATGGCATAGAGAGCACTTTACTGAGACTTTGGATAAATACCAAAAAGATAGGTTCTGGTTGAAGTGAATTCAACAAGCTTCAACAAGGAATAACTGAGTGCCTCATCTGTCCTAGCAGACAGAAGGTGGGTGGGGGCTACCAACCTTGAAGTAATAGCATCAACTCTAGCTCCACCCTCTTCCTCAACCCCCTCCTCTATCCAATCAATCCTGTCTCTTTTCATTCATTTCCAGTGTTTCCAGCCTAGACCAGACTGTCATCAATCAACTCAGTCAACTAACAATCCTTTGAGTCTATGATATATATAAAACAACATAACTGATGAAACCATATGGTGCTAAAGGGAGCAACTAGAGGGGCTCCTGGGTGGCTCAGTCGTTGAGCGTCTGCCTTTGGCTCAGGTCATGATCCCAGGGTCCTGGGATCAAGCCCCGCATCGGGCTCCCTGCTCAGAAGGAAGTCTGCTTCTCCCTCTCCCACTCCCCCTGCTTGTGTTCCCTCTCTCGCTGTCTCTCTCTCTGTCAAATGAGTGAATAAAATCTTTAAAAGAAAAAAGGGGGGGGGAGCAACTAGACATGAAAAGGGATAAAATTTCTGAAAAAGGGGGTTGCTGTGGTCCCACCTGATGAGAAAAAGCTTCAAGACAGACAGACATGGCAACTGAGCTGAGCCTTGCATGTGGCACGGAAATCAGACGTGTGGTAAAGGGGGCATCTCCAGCGAGGGGATGGGCCTAGTGATGGCATAGCTATGGAATGCCTCATTCTTATATTACAACACATTGTGGCAATTAAAGCAGAATCTAAGACTCCACACCTTAAAGATGAAATGGGCCATCAAGAGCAGTGACCAGACCCATACCCAGGCTATATGATCACTGAAGAGCTGGCTGAACATCTTTAGACTGCTCACTTACATTTAGTTAACGTGAGAAGACATACTGATTAAAGGTCTTTTGTATCCAGGGAGACTGTTACTTAGCTAAAGAGAACAGAATCCTGGGGTGCCTGGGTGGCTCAGTTGGTTAAGCGACAGCCTTCGGCTCAGGTCATGATCCCGGAGTCCCGGGATCGAGTCCCGCATCGGGCTCCCTGCTCGGCGGGGAGTCTGCTTCTCCCTCTAACCCTACCCCCTCTTGCGCTCTCTCTCTCATTCTCTCTCTCTCTCAAATAAATAAATAAAATCTTTAAAAAAAAAAAAAAAGAGAACAGAATCCTGAATGTCTGGGAGGGCAGCAAGTGACGGCCCATGCGTAAGCCTTGCAAAATGGCGTCCTAGGGAAACAAATGCAATGTGAAGAAGGAAAGGTGCCATCCGAGCCCATGTTGAGAACATACTAAGAGATTTTACACTTCACTCATGCCTTTGTGACATTCTTTAAAAATTAATAATGACTCATCTCTGGTTTGTTTACAAAACCCCTAACTTACCTCCCACCAACCACACAACATTCTGCGGGACAAATATGCAAGCTGAGTCTTAGGAAAATCTCTCCTTTGCTGTATCTTTTAGAAACTAATTCTACCTACAAGGCCACTGCTGAATATACATGTAACTCTGCACTTTCCCACCCACATAAGACATCCTTCCTCACCTGCCCCAGCACCGTCATCTTTGTGGCAGATAACTGAGATGGAGGAAATGAGCACCGATCAGCCCTTTCCCCACCGGGAATTCGCTCTTTGTATTACCACCTTCCTTATTACATGTCCAGTGACCTCTACAAATTGTATAATGATCTCACTGAAGTATGCCAACAGGTGCTCAGATGAAGACAGATGCATCGAGGTCCTGTGAAATTTTGAAACAACACATTGGGCTCGTCTACACTGATTACTTTTTCACAGCCATGCTGGATTCCACACACGATCCATCCCCACGAGAGCCAACACCATGTCCCTGAGAAGCTGGCAGCGTATAAATGATGGCTTTCCAGCCGAACAACATTTAGCAGGAGAACGGCTGGCAATTGGGCAGTGTCGCCCAGGAGAGAGGTGAATACAGACATAACGGGACATTCGGGAACACGCCCCTACTGCCACACATCAGCCATCATCCAGCAACGGAGATAAACACCTTCTTGCATTCCAAAAATGCCAACACTGTGTCCCCACCAAAAGACACATTTTTCCTTTGAATGAGTGAAACGCATCCCAATTCCCAACAGTCATGATAGCCTGAGTGTAGGCAGCAGAATACATGTCCCCCTGAAAGATGTCCCTGTGCTAACTCCCAGAACCTGTGAGTATGTTATGGTATATGGCAAGGTTGCTAAACAGCTGACCTTGAGGGGCACCTGCGTGGCTAAGTCCATTAAGCGTCTGCCTTCGGCTCAGGTCATGATCCCAGGGTCCTGGGATCGAGTTCCACATCGGGCTCCCTGCTCAGCAGGGAATCTGCCTCTCCCTTTCCTTCTCCCTCCCCCTCCTCCCCGCTCGTGTTCTCTCTCTCTCTCTGAAATAAATAAATAAAATCTTAAAAAAAAAATCAGCTGACCTTGAAATGGGAGATTACCCTGGATTATCTGAGTAGGCCCGACCTAATCACAATGATCCTTAAAAGTGAAACAGGGAGAAAGAGCTAGAGAGATGGTGGCTACCAAGGGCTGGTGGGTGGGGCAAATATTGGTCAAAGTGTATAAGCTTCCAATTATAAGATTAACAAATTCTGGGGATCTAATGTAGAGCATAGTGATTATAGCTAATAATGCTGTATTATGTACTAGAAAGTCGCTAAGAGAGGAGATCTAAAATGTTCTCACCACAAAAAAAGACATGGTAATTATGTGACAGGATAGAGGTTAACTAACGCTATGGTGGTAATCATCTTGCAATATATACGTGTATCAAATCAACGCGTTGCCCACCTTAAACTTATTCAATATTACCGGTCAATTATATCTCAGTAAAGCTGGGGGTGGGGGGAAGTAATCCTCCCCCACTCTTTTGCGTTCTAGGAAATGGCTTATTGCAAAGAATCTCTCCTCCCTGCAGGACTTAGGTAAGACAAGTGCGTGACCCCCTTGTTTACCTATGACGAGGCCAGACGCAGACCTCTCCAAAGTCCCATTCTTTGTCTCATCAGTTGAACTGAACTGTTTACTCCCTTCGACCAATCTGAACACAACACCAGTTAACTCTAGACTTGACTAAATTTTAATCCCACTTCTCCCCTCCCCACAGGCCCCTGAGCTGTGACTCACTCTCAGCCTGAACAAGCATCAGAACGCTTGCTTAGCAACCCCTCCCGAAAATCGGCTGGCTGCAAACAAAGACATTCCTTGATCATTTGTCCAATTATGTACCACATGCTCATCCCACTCTCCCACATTCAGTTCTTTCTAGCCTTATTTACTCCTTCCTAGAGAAGAAAACCCCTCTCCACCTGACCTTTGAGACACTTGCAGATCTTATGGTTGGAAGATTCTCTCTATGGCAACAGTCCCCTCCTCCTATTACAATAGTCCCTTAGAATACAATCTCTCCTTACCTAGGTCTAGATATATATATTTTTTTGACACAAAGTCTTCTTTGCCTCCAGCGTATAGCAGTAAATGGATTTCTCCTTGGTAATGGGGACCAATCACTCCAGTTAACAGACTAAGCTTTTTTTTTTTTTTAAGATTTTATTTATTTATTTATGAGACAGAGAGAGAGAGAGAGAAAAACAGCATGAGAGGGGAGAGGGTCAGAGGGAGAAGCAGGCTCCCCACTGAGCTGGGAGCCCGACGTGGTACTCGATCCCAGGACTCCGGGATCATGACCCGAGCCGAAGGCAGTCGCTTAACCAACTGAGCCACCCAGGCGCCCCCAGACTAAGCTTTCTTTATGCCAGGTTGTTGAGTGGCACAGGGAGACCGAGATGTCCAGGTGGCACGCTCAACCTCCAGTTCAGTGGAGACACGTGTGTGGCCTCAGGTGCAAGCACTCCTCCCTTGGGAACTACTCTCTCCAAATCAGTAGAGCTCAAAATGCCTGGAACGGAAAGCAAGAATTCGGGAAGAGTGTTATTAGGTGTAATAGTGAAAGCAGCCCCTCCCGCCCTCCCCCACTCTCCAGATGCCCGGACCCGTGTATTCTGGGCACGGGGGACGTGGCACCACATGATGGCCTGTGGTTTGAAGCATAAGCTGTGTTTTGTGAGACGCAGTTCCCACCTCGCAACGGATTTTCTTTCCCCCAATGGGCCCTGCGACGGAGTCTTCAGTAAGCCGTTCCTCGTTCGACGGGGACACACAGCTGCCCACCCCCCCATGGCGGAAGCGGCCCAATGTCACCAAGCCGCCGACAGGTGGCTGGCTGGGCCTAGCGCACCATGGCGCCGCATCCGGGGCGCAGGGTTGATCTCCGTCGTCGGCAGGTCACACCCTCAGCCACGGCTGTCGCCCACGGCAGCCTCCGTGAGCCGACGTTGATGTTGTCTTGCCCAGGCGCCGCCTCCATGCCGGCCACCACAGCCACTTCGGTCATAAACTCCTTGAGCCAGCCGTCAGGTGGCTGGAGGAAGAAGCCGGCGGACGTCTTCACATCCCGCGCTTCTTGCGCGTCGTCTATTCAGACCTCTTCCCCAAACTTCCTCACGGGCGCCCGGCTGACCGACTGCGCCACTGCCCGAAACAGCCGAGGGCCCCTTTTCTCCTGCAGTGTCTCTCCGGCGCCCTCTACTGGCAAAGGCCAACATTGCGCTCACTGCGCAGGACAAACGCGTGCGCCAATCCCGGCCCTTTCCTCCGAGCGGGTACTGACAGATGAATTTGGAGCCAAGAGACCATACATCGATAACTGGCCTGGACGCCTCACTTCGGTGTCACCAGGCCTCTGCTTCTTTGGATTAAAATCCTGTGTGACCATTGAGCTAGTACATTTCTGAGCCTCAGTTTTCTGACCCTTGGGACATATTCCCCACTCCTGGATCCAGCTGTAACGTTGAAGGCTTACTACTTGCATGTTTTCAGCAACATATTTAAAAATACTTGACAGTAAATAGGTCGCTTCAGATTCCTGCCTGAACTTCTCAAGCCTTCCTTTTTCTACGCCCACAGAAGACTTGCTGCACTTAAAACTTTTCAAACAAATTATACATTCTTTCTACAGCCTTGGCAGCTCCAGAAAGGCAATTCGGACAGCTCATCTGCAGACCCAAGGCTTTAAGGTTCCACCAAAGAAAGGTATTGGGAGTTTTTATACTAACACGCCCCTCACCCTCGCTTCCAGTCTTTTTGGTGCAGAGAAGGTTGGCTGATTTGCATTAGGAAAGAGTAGCTGAGGGTAATGAAAGTAGGTGATGCAGCCATGGCTTCCTGCAGCTTACCTTTTACTGCTGCTACCCGGCCGGGGCCGCGGGGCATGGTGGGAACAAGCAGCTTCCTAGATGGCTCGGGCCATCAGCAGGTCCTCCAGTACATAGCGGGTATTCTTGCGCATGACTGCTATCCCTTGAGCAGGGTCTACCCAGGAGGCCTAGGGCAGCAGCCAAATGTCCCTAGGGTTGTTCTCAATTCCTATAAGCCTCTGCGTGGTTTGGTGGCAGATAGCTTTCCACTCTGCTCAAACATGCAAGCCCACTGTTCCGCAGCCCCTCCATATGCAACAGCCTGGTGTGTGGGCACCATTACATCGTAATAGACCACTTTTGATTTGGATAATTCCTCCCATCTTTCATAGCTCACCTCTCTTTATGTCTACCTTCACCTTAGGCACTTATTGGCACGCTCCATCCGGTATTACCCCCAAGACTGCTTTTCCCCATACTGCCTCTTCCTTCTCTCTCCCTCCTCTTCACCTTCCCTTAGGGCACCTCAAAACTTTCCTTTCCTCAGGAGGCTGGTTACCCCCTCAGGTGTTGAGGTAATAGCAATTGCACCGTCCAGGTGAATTCTTACCTACCAAAGCTCCTCTCCCCTCTCACACTGGGGACATTTGGGGTCTCGTGGTGAAGAGATGGGGTTGGATTCTGAAATCACTCCGGTGTCTGGTAAGTGTAAGATATTTTTCACTTGGTCATATGGGCCACTTGGAATTTGCGCTAATGGCCGTAATTATTATTATTTTTTTCCCATTTGGGATTACATTAATAATTCTGAGAGAGAGGCTGGAGTATAGCAGAGAGAAATACAAGTAGGAAATGAAAAGTTTGCCAAGCAGAGACTCTCCTTCAGTGATAATTATGACCATTATTGAAAATGATTGTCTTTTCTGTAGGATTTTCAGTTTCCTCTTTTAGAAGCTTCTAATTTTCTTTTGCCCTTTTCATTTTGTAAGTGGTTACCTGTAAGTACAACTGAAGTGCCAGGAACCTGAGCTGTTATTCTGAAAACTGAAACCCACAAAGTCTGAAGAATAAATGTAAGAACTGATAATACTTTTCACACACCATCCCCGTGGGTGTTGTTCTTGTTTGTGTTAGGGACATGATTTCCATACAGGGAAAAAAAAAAAAACCAAAACAAAACACGTGCTGCTGTGTTTGTATTAATTATAAACCACCATCTTTTCAGAAGTCAGGGTCCAATGGCCACTAAGAGAAACCTTTTCTGTGTCTGTGACTCTGCCCCAAACTGGTTGGGGATTGTCATGAGAAGAGTCATCACAGATTTTTATTCCCCAAAGGGGTAAATTCTGAAGTTGCCTTACCTTGAACACGCTATTTAATGTCTGTGCCTCAGTTTCCTAATCTGTAGAACACACACACAAAATCATTTCTTTGTCTCTGGATGACTGTGGGGATTCAAAAAGATAACCTATGTGAAAATAGCATGTAGACTCTTGAGAGTTAAACAAGTCTTAAACGTGAGGGTGCCCGCACTTTATTTAGGGTTCCATGATGGCTACAAATTTAAAAGTCAAGTGGAATAACCAAATAGCCCAAAACATTTCCTTCCCAAGTTGTTGACTTCCAAAGCTCTTGTTCCCTGAGGGAAGCTAGGAGTCAAAATTAGTATTTTCCACTTGGCTTTTCCCATTTCCCTCCTTCTTCCCATCCCCCTTCCCTGAGCCACCCGGCCCCTTCTGGTACCATTTCTCTATGGGTTTATAGGCAGTTTCTAAGCAATCTGCTTGAACCTGGCTTCTGGGGAAGTCCAAAAAGGACATCGGCAGTGGTGGGCTGGAGCAGGTTTGTACTGGTAAGAGATGTGGATGCGCCTTCTTTCCCAACTCCACAGTTAATGACGCCCATTGGTAGCTTCAACTTGGCCATGGTGAGTGTGTTTACTCCACAGATATTGGCAAATACTACGAATCAGTCTTTTCTCTTTGCCTTTGAGAGAGATGATTGTTAAACACTTACAAGCACACATATCCCTTTTGGGTTCTCCTCTGCTCTGAGAGGCATTGATTCTCTTCCTGACCCAGATTAGAGTGTATTTGGCTGCACGTAACCGAAAACCCAACTGAATGATAATGTAAGCATATCTGTCTCGTAGAAGGTATTGTGAAGCTTTGTTCAGCTTTGTCTTCCTTAGCATATTGGTCTGATGGGTCCTCCTTCCAACCCAGGTGCCATACCCCCAGACAATACATTTCGCACATGGCCGCGAATAGCTGCAAGATGTCCTGGCAAAGGTGTGTTTAGCTTTTCAACATCTGCACAAGAAAGAGAAACGCAAGAGAAAAGCTGGATGGGATTAGATTTAGGGGGAGAAATCAGCCCCAAATCTGTTCGTGGTTATTTGACTCCTGATACTAGCAAGTACAGTACAAAGAATGAGTTAAAGCATGAAATGGGCTCGTGCTTGCTTTTCCTTTGTTTCTTCTAGAAACAGTTGTAGTCTCAGATGGGTTCCGTGGAACATATCCTTATTTCCTCTAATGCCGGCTTCCACTGCGTGGTGTTAGTTGCATAGGATGATTCTGTTTTACGTTTGTGACCGGGGATGGAAGTCTCTGGAGAGGCTGTCACAGAGCTGCTAGCACTGCCTGTGTTACTCACATCCAGATGATTCCGTAACCCTCTGTGGGATCCTGGGTCAGGTCTCCTATCAGGAATCAAATGTCCTTAGCTCCTGACATCTGCAGTCCTGGCCAGGTGGTGATGCGTCTGGTGAGTCACGCCTCCAGAACCTCTGACCCTTCCTGTCTGGGGCCACCTTCCAGTGCTCAGCAGGCAGGTTGGTTTGGTTATTGTTCATGATGACCCACATTTAAGGTTGCTCTCCAAGGCAGATGCAATTCATAAACTTATCCTGGAAATGTTCAAACGCAAGCCAGTTGACAAGTAGCTCAAGGAAACTTCGAGTTCCCATAATCTATATACAATAAGCATCCACCCATGTCAATCAGTTTTGATGTCTGCCCCTTCCCCCATCCTAGCGCCATGGGATTATTTTGAAGCAAATTCCAGACATTGTAGTATTTCATTGGAGCATCTGTGAATTCGAATGGGAGCTTGCTTTTTAAAAGAAGGAACAGGAACCTTCCTGAATGACGAAATTTCATTGAATATGCAATTTCCAGTGAGTAGCTGCTTAAGGCAGAGATGTTTTTTTTCTTTGTGGGGGTGGGGTGGGAGAAGAATGGTGACAGTTTCTTTCTATAAGATTTTACAGAAGGCTTTGTCCTTTATATCATACTTATTTGTCATCTCCTCTTGATTATAAATTCCATAAGGACAGAAAAGGCTTATCTTATTCACATTGTATCTTTAACTTTTCAAGAAGGTTTGGTTGTTTTTCAGAAACTCCAGGCCTGTGTCATTTCCTGTTTATTTTTATTTTTTTCCATTGGTGTCAGCCTCATATTCATCATTTAATCCCTGTTATCTGTTGTATACCAGTGTTTCAAAATGGCCTTAGTTTCTGGGCTTCAGGATTGGAAAATGAATTGCAAGTTGGAGGCCCTTATTTATAATTCCACCTCTGTCCTGCCTCTTTATTAGACTATCCTGGGCTCAAGTATCTGGTAATAAGTTGCCTTCTTTATGAAGAAAAAAGAAATCAGTACATTGTTAGTGGTGTTTTTTCAGAAGAAATGAATGGATTAAATCAGCTTTTACCTTATTACAAAGTTTATTTTTGAACAGTAAATGGGGGTCATGAGACCCCCAAGAACTGGGTGTCTTCTGGAAAAATTTAATGACCTGGTTTCGTGTGGGATGAGACCACTCTGACCGAAGTGACTTTGTTTTCTATGACCTAATCCATAACTGGAGGCTGTGCGGATGACGTCTAGCATTTACCTTCCTTCTAGGCAACTTGTGATAAAGTAGGCTAATGGTCAAGTTAAAATACCCTCTACTACTGAGCGTTAGGATCATACTTCACATTTTGCAAAGTGCTTTTTCATTAGTTATTCCTCACAACCTACCTAAGAGATCCCCTGGCTGTCTCATCTCCCATATTGTGGCTGAAATATGACTAACTTATGTTCATAAATGCTTCAGGAAGCTGAAATGAATATAGGTACTTGCTGACATATAAACATCCAGCTTTCAAAATGGTCAGCCTACCCTGCCCTTGGGGATGGGGGATGCAGCTCCCCCAGGGGCTGGGAAATAATTCCATTTCCCGGTGTATACAGTGGTCTCCGGGATTGCGGGTATGGGAATTATGAGGGCAGTCAGGGCAGGTGATTATACTCCTATTGCTGCTCAACAGAGGATTCCTATTTCTGCCAGCACGCCGCTTACCCGGTGCTTCTGTGCTCAGGCAAGGTCACGTGATGCTCTTTTGCTTGTACTTGAGTTCGATTCTATCATGGCTTTTGTGGTTTGGAGTATACCACACTGTTTAGAAAACTGGAACCCTGAGTTCACTTTTGCGGCATGCGTGCTTGGGATGGTTATCAGCTTTGGAGTAGCTTCCTTTCTCTTTGTCGTAAGCTACTTAGGTGGATACTTGATCTCATTCTCCTCCAGAGGAGTTTCTAGGATAGAATAGTCTTTAGGTAAGGTTTGATTCGGTGACACGATAAGAGATGAGGGGCTTCTGTCGGCCATGGCTGCTAAGGTGATCATGGAAGGGAGGCTGAATTTTATTTAGACCCTCTTTGTGCTTGGTATGGAGGGAAGTGCCATCTGCGCAGACCCAGGCTGCCATGGCTCCAGACTGCACTGTGGTAGGTGGTATATTCCTCCCATCGGCCCAGCGTTTCCTGCTAGTTGGTGCTTACAGAGAAGTACAGCCAAATCCAAACATCAAGTTAAGGCCAAGACAGGAAGAGAGAAATCCATTTACATCATATATACGTTATGCATATGCAAATATGAATTCCCTGGTGATTCAGTCTGAGGTAAACGTAAGTTAGTGCTATTTAGTTTCAGAAAATAAAAGATTTGCTTCCACAAGAGTCATATCGAAAAAGAAAAACCTTTGGAGGCACCTGTGTGGCTCAGTCGGCTAAGCATCCAACTCTTGATCTCAGCTCAGGTCTTGATCCCAGGGGTCATGAGTTCAAGGCCTGTGTTGGGCTCCATGCTGGGTGTGGAGCCTACTTAAAAAAAAAGAAAGAAAGAAAAATAAAAACCTTTGAATTGATATTGCTCTCTAATGATGCCATGGATTACATGAGCCGTGTGATTTTTTTTTGAGGGGCAGTTTTACCAGAGAAAGTGCCCTAGCTTAGATGGGTGTGTTTTTCACGTGTCAAATAAGGCTGTTGAACTAGATGGACTCTAGTGTTTCTTCGAAGCATGAAGACTTTTTTCTCTATTCCAAAAGGAACTAGGTCTTAACAGGCCAGCCAGTGACATATATGGTTTATTGCCAGAAAACAGGTGGAGGATCTTATCTCAGAAGAGGGCACTGGAACCTGTTTTCCCAGCAACTCATTCCCATTTGTGGAACTGCTGTGTTTCCTGCTCCGGACACATACAAGCCAATCTTGGACCAAGTGCCCTAACAATGGTTGTATTCCAGGCTTTGTCGTGTTTTGCAGTGATTCCTTATTTCCCATCTAATAACCCAGCTCTTGCTCAGGCACAACTGAAAGTCTTACACTTTCCATGGGAAGGCTAATCAGTTGGCTGCCTGGGCTCAAGAGCAGGCCATCTGTGGCTTCGCAATCAGGTCATACACGTAGTGAGGTTACCACCTGCACCGCTTTATGGAAGCAAGTAAAGAAAAGGGTGCGTGTTCACTGGAAATGAAACCACCTGCGGGTGTTTCCTAGTGAGAACTTTTCTAGAAGCATGAAGCATAGTAACTACCTTTCTCAAAGAAAATTGATAAAACTAGAAAAGCCCCATCAAGGGACGGGCTTACCAGTGTCTTTTGGCTATTATTTATGATGGAGATGAGGACTATGCAGACATATCTAAGAGAAGAGAGAAAATACTAAACAGATACATTCTTATCTGTATTAGAATTAGAGCTGTGCTGGCACTTCCTAGTTTGATTTCACTCAGCTGCGAACTCCTCAAAGTAGAGACAGATGGATTATCAGATGGTACTAAAACAGTATTTTGTACACAATAAATGGTTTCCTAGTTATCCTTCAAAGAAAGCAGGCCCTCCAGAGGCAGGGTGCTCCAGGCCTGGGGACTGGGTGGTATTACTGGATCTGTGGCCCATCTGCTCTATTTGTAGAGACGGGAATAAACCCATGGCCATGGCCTAGGCCAGAAACCCAAATCAGAAGCCAGACAGTTGGCACACGCAGGATAGAAATATGAAGGTGCGTGTTCGAGGCACAGAACTCAGATCATTACACTCTGGGATTGATAGCCAAATTAGAGCGCAGGACTCAGTGTGAGTTGTGGGCAGGGCAGCGTGTTTTATAGGCACCTGGCCGGCTCAAGTTCCTGTGAAATGTTTATCAGATTGCTTTGAATCAATAAGGTGAATGGCGTATTGTCTAGGTGTGTTAAAATAGTGCAGTTGGGGGGCACCTGGGTGGCTCAGTCGTTAAGCGTCTGCCTTTGGCTCAGGTCATGATCCCAGGGTCCTGGGATCAAGCCCCGCATCGGGCTCCCTGCTCCGCGGGAAGCCTGCTTCTCCCTCCCCCTCCCCCCTGCTTGTGTTCCCTCTCTCACTGTGTCTCTCTCTGTCAAATAAATAAATAAAATCTCTAAAAAAAAAAATAGTGCAGTTGGTGGCCGTTTTGCAATCCTAAGTGCATGTGTTAAGTGCTCACCAGCCTCCTCTCTTCATAGAGAGATGGGAGGCACTGGGGTTGGGAAGAAGCCTCCTCCCTCCTCACTGTGGAGAAGGAGAAGAGAGGGAAAAAAAAGTCCCGATGCTTTTCTTTAAAATAAATTGGCCATGTCTCTTTCAATTCAGGGTATTTGGTATGTACAGGAAAGCACTTCAGGGTAAGAGGATAATTGAGATTTATGGGAGGGGGGAATGGAAGAGTGGATGATAGGAGCACAATAATTTAGGTTTCAAAAATATCTGAAGGGTTGGGGTGCCTGGGTGGCTCAGTCGGTTAAAGCATCCGACTCTTAGTTTCAGCTCAGGTCATAATCCCAGGGTCATGGGATGGAGCCCCGCACTGGGCTCTGTGCTGGGGCGTAGAGCCTGCTTGAGATTCTCTCTCTCCCTCTCCCTCTGCCCTTCCCCCCCAAAAAGAAAAATCTGAAGGATCAGAAAGAGAAGGTGACAACTAGGGACCGGGGTGCGGTTGAAGATGTTTCCAAAGCCTGGTAGAATACTTTGATTGCCTTCCATATCAGAAATTGCTTAGCTTCTAAAATACCAAACTTGCTGGGTGATGGTGAGCAGAGATTGGCATTTCCTGGGCTCTAGCTGAGGCAGCCATGCTTTGACAGGTACCGTACAATAAATTTCAGGGCAGCCAGACAATAGAAAACCACGTTGCCATTAAGACTGAGGCAAATCGGGATCTCAAGTTACAGAAAAATGTTAAAGGAATATCAAATGAAGACAGGAAGTTGTAGAACAGCTCGTATAGTATGATCCAAGTTTAATAAAAAGCTCGTATATGTGTAGAACACAGTCTGGAAAAGAATACAGCAACATAATAGCAGTAGTCATTTTTAGGCGACTTTTACTTTCCACTGTCTTCATTTTGTGGTAATGTGACTTTGTATTACCCTTGTGAAATGATATTAGTGCTATTTGGAGGTCAACGTGGCTATACTGAAGATCCTTAATGTTTACTTTTTTTAAGATTTTATTTATTTATTTGAGAGAGAGAGCCAGCACAAACAGGGGGAGCAGCAGAGGGACAGGGAGAAGCAGGCCTCCCGTGGAGCAGGGAGACCGATGCGGGACTCCATCCCAGGACTCTGGGATCATGACCTGAGTTGAAGGCAGACACTTAACGACTGAGCCACCCAGGCACCCTGAAGATCCTTAATATTTAAAAGTATTGAAAAATTCTACACTCTGAAAACATTTTAAAATATTGAAGATGAGTTACAAAATAGTTCATGCTCTTCCTTTCTTTCTTTTGAACTCAACTGAAGTTTTTGCCATCTAGTCTAAGTAAAGAATCATTTTGGGGCTCCTGGCTGGCTCAGTGGGTGGAGCATGCGACTCTGGATCTCAGAGTTGTAAGTTCGAGCCCCACATTGGGTGTAGAGATGACTTAAAAATAAAATCTTTTAAAAAAATAATCATTTTGCGGGAGAGAATATCAATTGTTCAAATTTGATACATTTCTTAACCTGTGAATATATGTCTTTGATAGTCTCAATTTATATGTGGAGAAATCTATATTGGTCATTTTGCTTTAAATTGAGGGCTTTCATTTTTTAAGTTCGTCATAGTCTCTGTATTGAGAGTTTGTAGAGCATGAAATGTAAAATTTGGGAAGTTGGCATACTATGTTTAATCCATGCACAAAATTTGGACGCATGCACACAACCTGCAATGAAGTTTATTGAAAGAAGATAAAAAATTGTCACTTTTATTTTTTGTGCATTTTTAAAATTTCATTTTTCATTGTTTTTTTGTTTCTCTTTTTTGCAAGGAAGAGGATATTACACACAGTTCTTAGAATATCTGGTACTGAGGGATATAGAAATTGAGTATACCATTTCCAGATCTTGGGCTCTTATTCTGCAATTCTATACAATACATGCAGTTGTGGGTACTTATGATTTTTCTGGAGTTCTTTTCACATCTGGTTGTCAAGAAATATAAGACCCAAAGCACATTTAGAATCACTTACCTGGAGGAAGTTTGCAGTTCCTCCAAATATTTTCTGTGTTTATTGTAATCTGTAGTTCATTGATGTAATCTAAGGCATAATAGAAACAAACAAGTGCGTGTATATTAAGCATTTGTCAAAATTCACCCTGGCTTCTGGACCCATGCAACAAAGGTCATCATGTTGGGGAGGTCAACTAGAAGCCCCGGGGGCTCTCTTTGCCTCTTCAATGCAAGCACGGGTCTTGCATCTCAAGTGGGCAGCGTGACTGTTAGGGTGTTATACGTTGGTCCTCTGTTGACTTTGTTGTTCCGTCTTGAAGGAGGCCAATTTTCTTGTTTGTCAAACTGCCCACGCTGTAGGGCTGCCAGTGGGGGACTCCTGGATATCTCGACATTCCTGAGCAAATTTCAGGGTGTTTGTGTCAATTGTTAAAAGGAAAGACTTTCAGGCGGGATTCCGCATGATGCTGATGTTTAAATTTTTTTTTTTCCCTGCACTCTTATCTACTCATGAATTACTTCAAATTTACCTCAAGCCCTGACTCGGCTGATTATTTGGGGGTAATTTGAGGGGTTCCTATGGGACAGGATTTGTTGTACTCATGCATTTATTGGCTTATGACTAGTTCAAACATCACTGCAGCCCTTAGTGTGTTTTAGGGTGGCTGATATGGGGGTCATTTAATGGCTTTTCCTGAATGTGACATGTACACATGTATGTAACACATAATGGCAACTGGAATGCTCTTCTCTAGATGCCTCTGGATTTGGGTTTGCTCCCCGAGTCCATTGTGCTTACTCCAATAGCACAGTGTAAGAATTAGTGACTGCCGCCAGGCAGGCCAGCTAATACTTTGGATTTGGGTCGGATTTTTGAGCTTCTCATGCCTCTTCCTTCACATTCATTTTTACTTCTTATCAACTTGAAATGTTGATAAGACCTGTACTGCTTCTTATCAACTTGACCAAAGAACTGGAGTGGCCTCATGTCCACGAGATTCTCTGATTTTCTCAATCCACACCATCGGTTAGATACAACGGTCCTTACAGAATGCCCGAGGGTCTGTTGTAGATACCACTCTGGTATCAGATGGATTTGGGAACCTGGGGGTTAGAGGTGAGAATCGAACCTCCAGTAATTACAGATGAGTCCTCCCCTCAAATCATTTTGTATTGTAGAACCCAAGAGGAAGAATGTTTCTACTAGAGGAAATGGGAAATGCCACTTCCAGCTTCTACATCACTGTTTGCCCTTGACCCTCCAGTTGGTATGTAATATTTTGCATTGGTGGTGTTTAAGGTTAACCTTTAGTCCATAGGGTTTTTTTTTTAATGGTTTTATTTATTTATTTGAGAGAGAAAGGGAGAGAGAGAGAGCCAGCATAAGCAGGGGGAGAGGCAGAGGGAAAGGGAGAAGCAGGGTCCCTGCTGAGCAGTGAGCCTGATGTGGGGCTCTATCCCAGGACCCTGGGACCATGACCTGAGCCAAAGGCAGATGCTTAACCAACCGAGCCACTCAGGTGTCCCCATAGGTTTTTTTTAAGTAAGCTCTATGCCCAACGTGGGGCTTGAACTCACAACCCCAAGATCAAGAGTCACATGCTCTACCGACTGAGCCAGGCAGGCGTCCCTAGTCCATAGGTTTTTGTATCTCAAAGAATCACAGCAGTTGTACAGAAGGCGTGAACGTCACCTAGAAGACCTCAACTCAAGGAGGCCTTGTGACATCAGTCCTTTGGGTGCTGAGCCTTTGGATGTGGCCTTGGCTTGGACATGGAATTGTTTTCATTGCTTTTAATAGGTGCACTTGTGCTTACACGAAGAATGTTATGTATGGGGACACGTCAAAATGTATCTGTATTGTATTTGGATCCCACAGGGTGGAAGGCAGTCATCTCAGGCTGGTTGGTCTCTCCAGCAGACACCTTTTCTCTGAGCCCTTCCCTTCAGTTTTCTGTATCACTGAGTCCCTGGCCACAGCTACTTGGTTTGATATTTGTCACTTACCTTGGTTGAACCAGTCTCAGGATTTGTCATATTAATTTTGGAATTTGGAACTAGACCACAGGCCCAAGCGACATAGCCTGCTAAGTCTCATTAATGCTCTTTAATTACGGAGAACATGATTGAGAAGGCCTACCACTGAGTTCTCCTGAGCCCCCCTTGTTTCTGTGCTTGTGAAGCATATTTGTTGCTTCTTCTTCTTCTTTTTTCTTTTTTTTGTATTTTATAAAATGCTCATGTCTTACCAATGATTTCTGTTGTTGTCATGAATCTCCCACTTGTAGATTTTTATTATTCACAATGAATACGAGCGTGATCAAGGAGACCTGTGGCTTTGCCAAGTACATCACCCAGTGTTCCAGGGCAGAGCTCACAGTTATATCAACGGATGCATTGAGGACAGAGATTCTGTGGCAAGCTGTGAGGTCGCCGGGCCAGGGATGAAGTTTTCTCTTTTGTTATGGTAAAAAAGTTAGTAGGTAGTCTAATGCTTCCCTATGAGAAGTGGCCATTTCGTGAAGTCCACAAATACTTATTCAGAGATCCTGGGGGTGGTAGGAGCGTCTTCTGCCCCTGCTGGAGGAATGGCCGACCCACATGGCACGGCAGATCAGTCCAGAAGTCATGGGAACATGGACCGGAAGCAACCAGGGGCACAGAGTAAACACTGGGTCAAGCCTGTAGTGGAACGTTGGCCCCTTGAGTTGGGAGTGTTTCTTGTTATACCACCCTACCTGGTCTTAGAAAGCCTTAGTAAGGGCTGGATTCGGAGAGGCAGGTCAGTGATGATTATTTGTGGCGCTGTCCCTGAAAAAGATCAGTACATTTCCCACTACTTGGATAACATTTCCAATGAACTAAAATTGCATGTCCTCTGCACAGCTTACCATGATTCAAACTTTCGTCAAATAGCCTTATCACTGGCATCAACCCCCCCGCCCCAGGGGAAGGGAGAGCAAGACTGTGGCCGTCTGTTCTGCCTGAAGATGCGTCCCCTGGGGCAGTGGGGCACGGGTCTCTCCCTGGGATTTCTTTTTTTTTCTTTAAGATTTTATTTATTTATTTGAGAGAGAGAGAGAGAGAGAGAGAGA
>NC_138385.1:15622534-15684613 GCF_054177405.1 Leptonychotes weddellii
TTTGGAAAAATGTCTGTTCATGTCTTCTGCCCATTTCTTGATTGGATCATTTGTTGTTTGGGTGTTGAGTTTGATAAGTTCTTTATAGATTTTGGATACTAGCCCTTTATCTGATATGTCATTTGCAAATATCTTCTCCTAAATTGCTTTAAATAGAATGCATAGGAGGCCAGTGCTTGGACTATGGAGGGCTACATGTACATTTCCCCACTGCATGCCTGGGCGGAATGCAACAGAAGCCTAGGACATGGGGAGTTATCTCTTAATAAGATGGTCTTGGGGGGCCCAGGAAGCACCAGATCTGCTTCCACAACTAGGCTAATCTCTTTTCTTGGCCTCCTGTTAGAGGACACCTCCCTGGGCACTTTTGCCTCTGAACACAAGGCAGTATGTGGCTAGTTTAACCCAGGGCGTCCCAGACCCTGTTGTGTATCCACTTCACGGGGGTGAGTGTGTGTGTGTGTGTGTGTGTGAGAGAGAGAGAAAGAGAGAGAGAGAGAGAAAGAAAATACAGATCCCCAAGCCCAACTGCCCAGATACTCATAAGTGGGGTAGGACTGGCAAGTCACAGATTGTATAGATGGGGACAGTGAGTCCAAGCAAGGTTAAATGGATTTACTCAAGGTCGCACAATTGTGTTTTCAGTGAAGATGAACACAACTCTTTGTGTCTTCTGATTTGATGAAAAATGAGGTAGCTGCAAAATTCAACCCATGAATATAGAGGGGCCACCAGATGCGTAGCCTTGCAGGAGAGACAAAACTAGAGAAAGTTCTGGGGGAGGGGAGGAAGGAACAAAGCGTTTTTAAACATTTCACTTTGACACTACATGGGACAAACTTTCACAACTAATTTTGCTTTTTGGCTGACTGACCTAAAGCCCATTTTGGCCAGCTTTCCCCACCTCACTTTGAACTTCACAGGTTTTATATACTGCAATGGGGTAGAGAAACTTTTGCCAGTAATTATTTGGCATTATTCAATATCAGTGGAATATTTATTAAGATGACATTATGACTAAATGCAGTATGGTCTCCTGGCTTGGATCCTGGGGTAGGAAAAAAGACATTAGCGGAAAAACTAGGGAAATCTGAATAAAGTCTGTGGTTTAATGAATCATAATTTACCAATGTTAACTTCCTAGTTTTGACAAATTTACCATTGTTATCTAAGATGCTAATATTAGGGGCAACTGGATGACGGGTATATGGGAACTCTCTAACTTCTCCGTAGATATAAATTCACTGCCAAATAAAAAGGTTGTTTAAGAAAGAGGCTCAGGTAAGAACGAACCAGAGCAGTCAATGAAGCAAAGAGAAATTGCTAATCAAAGTACTGATTCCTCCCACGCTGGGGGGATAATCCTTTAGGGAGGTGACTGCTTGATTTGATCAGAAAGTTACTTCGCAGAAAAAAAGCCCGTTATATCTCAGATGATAACCTGGCTAGGGTGGGGAGGAGAGGATTCTTTGATTTCGGGAAAATCAAATGATGCTTTTCTTCTTTGATAGCACATTCTGTTTGCGCAATTTTCACTGAGGGTAATTGTATTCCATTTAATCAGCAAAAACTGGAATAACATCACGATGGGGTTTGTATACATTAAGCTACAGTGGATAAACAGCTTGAGCTGAAACACAACTGTTACTTGTATGCTTTCTGTAGCGGCAAATATATATTTTAAAGATTTTATTTATTTGACAGAGAGACACAACGAGAGAGGGAACACAAGCAGGGGGAGTGGGAGAGGGAGAAGCAGGCTTCCCGCCAAGCAGGGAGCCCGACGCGGGGCTTGATCCCAGGACCCTGGGATCATGACCTGAGCCGAAGGCAGATGCTTAACCATCTGAGCCACCCAGGCGCCCCAGCAGCAAATATTTTTTTAAAAGCAATATTTTGCAAAGGTTAGTCATCTTCATCCGGTCGCGTTGGCTCACCTGGAGGAGGTGCCCTGTAGTCCACATTGTAGGATGCGAGGGGCTTGACCTCATGTCCCCTTCCCACCTTCCTACTATGGTGCCTGAAACATCCCCATAGTTTATTCCTTCATTCAATAAACATGCACTGAGTATGTTAATAATAACAGCTGAAACTTAAGGAATACTTACTATGGGCCAGGTGATTTACAGGAATTCTTGTAATTCTCCCAACGACCTCATGAGGCAGGGAGAGTTACTATCTTTGATTCTACAGATGGGGCGAGCAGGGCTCAGACTGCTTGCGGAAGCTGTCAGAGGTCAGACGGGCAGAATGTGGCGGAGCTGGAGGTCGGGCCTGGTTCTGTCCGGCGCTCTGACTGTGGACCGCCGTGGGGAAGGGGCTCGCCGAGGCCTGCCGCGGAGAGGGCATTGTGTCTGGGTACCAGCACGGTGGGCTGGGGTCACCGATGTGAGAGTCAGCCCCACGGGGGCGGTCACCTCCGTCACGGCAAAAGCAGACAGCTGTGAGGGGGATGAGAGGGGAGGTGAGGACAGTCTTGGGAAGATGCCAAGCGCAGGCGGCAGGCGATGGAGAAGGGGTTGGTTGGAGAGTAAGCAGAGGCCAGCGGCCGTCAATCCTGGGGATACGAAGTGGGGAGAGAATTTCACCAAGTCAGCAGGTGCTTCTCCAGCTGTGCCGGAGACCGGAGAAGAGGCGGTGGCCTTTAGGACGGAGATGGCCGCTTAGGTCATTCGAACGCTCGCCAGGAGCAGGCCAATGGGAGGATTTGAGGGTGGGTGGGGATCAGACCCAGACTCAGGAGTAAGGGGTCAGGGGACAGTGAGTAAGGAGAGGAGCCAGGACAGGGCGCGTTGCCCATGGGTTTGGTGGGGAATGGAAGGACAGGGCTGGTTAGAAGATTTTTTGAGGTTGAGAAGCTCTGGGAAGTGGGGATCCGCTGGAGGCTGGAGACAGTGGTGCTCTGTAAGAAGGGGGTGCATCCCTGAGGCAGCCGGCCCCTGAGCAAGTGGGACACGGCTATCAAAGGCACGCTGGGCACAGGAAGGCACGAGCGGAGACCCCAGCTGGGGCTGGGAGCATTTGTGGAAAGCTGCTCTTCCCTGAGAGAACTTTCCTTCTGCTTCCTGTTCTGGGCTCCCTTCTTTCTCCTGGTTTCTGCAGAAGACAGGAGGGCTCAGGTGTCACCGAGGTCTGGGGCAGTGTGGTCTCTCAGTGGCTGGGGCGGCCCCCAAGGACACTGCCCCCCCCCAGGGGGGGTGGGGGCTGCGTCAGTGGGCGGAGTCAAAGACGAACGTCCTCTTGGTTATGATTAGGGCCCATTTTGGATCAGCAGGTGCGATTCACCAAGGGCTTCTGCTGTTAGTCTTTTAGCAACACCGCAGAATGACATTATTCCACTGATCATTAGATTACTTTTCCTAACATCATAATCACGAGCGCATCCCCACATGCGCGTCACTCCTCGCTTACGGTAATCAGTTTTAATGACACTCGCTTCGGTTTCTTTCATAAATCACGCATGTTTATGAGATAATGGAGGAGAAACATCTAATTTTGATCTAAGACAAATGAAAATTGAATGCACATGTCTTTCAATGTATTTTTGTTGGCTTGCCATGCCCATTACTTAAAGAGGAAAAAAAAAGTAACTCCTGGCTTCTCTTTTAGAAGGAAATAAGTCAAAAGTTCAGCGGATTTTGAATACCAAAGCACTCTCTGTAATGTACTGTAAGCAAATAACAAATGTAACTCCCTCTGAGTGGGTTTTGCACAAATCACAATTGAATAGAAATCAATGATTGTGAGCAGCATGTGTAATATCCTCCCAATGTGTTAAGGAGGAAGATCTTAATACCACACCCTCTTTACAGGAGCGGAATCAAACTCTGAGCCTGCAGAGTTGTCTGCAGAAAAGAGAATGGCAATTTCTTCCATTCAAAACAACATATATTGAATCCTACTATGTGCCAGGCGATGTACAGAAATGAATAAAACACACCGAGCAGATGGCATGTTCTAGTTGAGGAAGCAGACATGTATACGAGTTTATTCACTAGATTGTGTTAGGTGTCAGGGTAATGACAATCACAAGGTGAAATGACATATTAGCTGGTTGTGTGTGTGTACGTGGGTGTGAGTGTGTGTGTGTGTGTGTGTGTAGAATGGTGGGATTGGGCAGAGGGTCTCAGAGATTGTGTGGTGGTGGTGCTTGAGCTAAGTCTGTACTGATGAACTGGTATCCCCAAGGAAAGAAAAGGAAGAAAGACATCTTGCCAATCTTTCCTCATTTATAGACTGTTCTCACTGCTCTGGGATTTATCTTTCTGTAAAATTAGGTCCAGATTCAGTGTGGCATGGGAAGCTCTTTAGAATATGGTCCCAGATGGGGGCGCCTGGGTGGCTCAGTCGGTTAAGCATCCGACTCTTGACTTTGACTGAGGTCATGATCTCAGGGTCGTGAAATTGAGCCCTGTGTTGGGCTTTCCCCTCCCCCCATGCTCAGCTGGGAGTCTACTTGACATTCTCTCCCTCTCCCTCTGCCCCTCCCCCTGGTCGCTCTCTCTCTCTTTCTCTAAATAAATAAATAAAAATTTTAAAAAATAATAAAATAAAATATGGACCCAGACTACCCATGGGACCCTTTGGGTCACATACTCTGTCTCATTGAATGTTTCTTAGTATTTCCAGAACACACTCACAGTTCCTCTCCTTTGCATGGATGATTCCCATCACCTGCAATGTTCATCACCCTGTTTTCAACTTGGCAAGGTGACCCAGGGCAAGAGGACATTTTAGCAACACCCCACAGAGCTCTCGGAGCTGGTGCAGACACAGGTTGGTGAGCTCAGTGAGCACAGGCCACTCTGTCTTCTGACCAACCTGACAGGATGTGGTTCTGCTACCCAGGTCTTTTCCATAGAGAGATGGCTTCTCAACATGCACTCACTTCCATCCGTGGACAGTTTTGAAGCCCTTTGTCTTCAGCCTTCCGAAGCTGACCACTGAGGGAAAATGGAGGTAGAATAACGTTTTTCTTTGTTTTCATCACACCGAGGCAGATTATAGTTTTCTGTTAAGATTACCCCAAACGTGGGCGCCTGGGTGGCTCAGTTGGTTAAGCGACTGCCTTCAGCTCAGATCATGATCCTGGAGTCCCTGGATCGAGTCCCGCATCGGGCTTCCTGCTCGGCGGGGAGTCTGCTTCTCCCTCTGACCCTCCCCTCTCTCATGTGCTCTCTCTCATTCTCTCTCTCTCAAATAAATAAATAAAATCTTAAAAAAAAAAGATTACCTCAAACATAAGCCTTATATTTTGTTTCTCTCTTTATCAAAATTGCCTTTGGATAATTAAGGGAAGGTTTGGCCCTCATTATAAAACTAAAATTAAAATAAAAGCAAACCAAAACAAAACCCCTGAAACCTTTCAATCTTTAATCTTGTCCTTTTAAGCCTTTCCTGAATGTATGCAAACGTTTGGACTGAGGCCTATTGCCCTGTCCATTTCAGCTTTAGTTCTAGGTGCCCTATTACTTCTTCCTCAAGGTTTCTTGCAGCAGAACTAGAGCAAAATAAGGTAATTATTACAGAGTTGAAATGATGGGCCTAGAAGAAGAAAACTGGACTAAAACCTTTTGAAGGTATGTTAGTCCCCTTTGTAATAGGTTTTACTGCTATTAAGAATTAGTACACGATGGCTCCCACAACTGGATGAATTACATAAATGCTAGTGTCAACACCAGACATCATTTATAAGAGATATGGAGAAGCATTTTCTGTTTTTAAATGTCAAAATCATTTCTCATCTACCAGGTAATAATTTTTCAACTTTCTTTTCACAAATACAGTACATTGTCAGTGCTACCGAAGTCATAATTGATTTCCCAGCTATGGAGCCATGAGAAGCCATGGAACCTCCATTATAACCTAGGACTTGAAGATATGAATAAGATGCCACTTCTCCAAGAACCACAAGATTGATAGATGACTACAGCCGACAGAACTGAACCATGCAGTGACTACATAATCCTGGTTCAGATGAGTGCCAGATGGCAATGAAGTGGGTCTTAAGTGACCACCAAGGGCTCAAATGAGTTGCTTAGTAAAAAACGTGGTGCTTTCAATTAAATGTCAGAGACGATTACATGGGAAAACAGCAGAGAGCTTCAGAAGTAGGGCAGAAAGATTACATTTCATTAACCTAATACCCTGTTACCAAACTTCCTGTCTTTTGGAGTTTTGACAGCAACTTAGCTCTTCCAGGAAAGCAGGACATTCCACATTCATGAAAAGGCACAACAAAATGGCTTTGGAGTAAATGTCACTTTCCAGATAATCCGTGGGTAAGTTAAGGTCAGAGAAACTTGAAATGGCAGGATTCTTCTGGTTTTGATGTCTCAGCCAATGTTGAGAACCTGTTGAAATTCTCGAACCTTGGCATCATTCTTTTGGTAAAAAGAAAATAAAAATTCCAACAACCATGACTCTTTTTTTAAAAAAAGATTTTATTTATTTATTTGTCAGAGAGAGAGAGTGTGTGAGAGCGCACAAGCAGGGGGGAGCAGCAGAGGGAGAGGGAGAAAAGTCTCCCTGCTGAGCAGAGAGCCCAATGCAGCGCTCGATCCCGGGACCCTGAGGTCATGACCTGAGCCGAAGGCAGACGCTTAACCAACTGAGCCACGCAGGCGCACCAGCAACCATGACTCTTAACTGCAGAACTGACAAATCCTTTCTTTGCCATTTTCATTGGCTCTGTTTCTCCACACCCCCCCATCCTTTTGGTCACGGCTTCTTGGTCCAATGCCTAGCAGCTATGACAAATTCAGGCTGTCGTCTTTGGACATCATGTACATGACTGGGGTCCCCTGGTGGTTTGAAAGACCCCAGCTGTTTGCCCTCTGAATTTGGTCCAGAAGTTGGGCTAGACCAGCATAGTCCCTCTTCACAGCTAGACCTGCAGAGAAAGCTTGGAAAGAAGCTGTACTTAGGTGGAGCCCAGAGGTTTGTCCACTACCCTCAGAGAAACCAACGAGTAGTTCTTACCATGACCAACCCAGGGCTAGCTGAGGCAAGCTTAAGAAGGAGGGCAAGTTTGTCTTTGTGGTTCCTCTGCCCGACCTTTAAGGACCCCTCATCTTTTCTCTTCTGTATCCTCAGCCCAGATACCATGGAAAGCACCTAAAATTATTGAGATGTACTTCCCAAACTCTTTCAGGGAGCACTAGATCAATGAGATATTAAAAGACGTTGGGGGATGCCTGAGTGACTCAGTTGGTTAAACGTCTGCCTTTGACTCAGGTCATGATCTCAGGGTCCTGGGATCGAGCCCTGCATCAGGCTCTCTGCTCAGTGGGGAGCCTGTTCTCCCTCTCCTCCTCCCCCTGCTTGTGTTCTCTCTCTCTTTCTCTGTCAAAATATATAAATAAAATCTTTAAAAAAAGACATTGGGGCACCTGGCTGGCTCAGTCCGAAGAACAAGCGACTCTTGATCTCGGGGTTGTGGGTTCAAGCCCTATGTTGGATGTAGAAATTACTTAAAAAAATAAATAAGTAAGCTCCTTAATAGGCTTTTTGTGAACAACACACTCCCTGATATGTGTGTATGTTTGGGAAACCCTCTATAATATGCTGTATCCTCCTATGGGATATGTGCAATGCCAATCAGCACTAAAGATTTTTTTTAAGGTTTTATTTATTTATTTGTCAGAGAGAGAGAGAGCACAAGCAGAGGAGGGGCTGAGGGAGAGGGAGAAGAAGACTCCCCGCTAAGCAAGGAGCCTGATACGGGACTCCATCCCAGGACTCTGGGATCATGACCCGAGACGAAGGCAAAAGCTCAGGCGTCCCAGCACTAAAGACTTTAAGAAGCCTAAAAAAAAATTTTTTTAAGAAGCCCCGCAATTGCAAGTACCTATTTCTTTTATTTAACTCAGCTTTTCCTACATTTATTTGACCACGGAGCACTTCCTTTTATGTTATAGCTGATAATGTACTGTAAAGTCACTATTCTGTGGAGTCAGCTATAGATTAAGAGGAACTTCCCAAAGGACCTGCAAGCATTTTGATGTCACTTGGAAATTTTGTGGGGATTGGCACCTTCTAGCAGATTTGTGATTTCATTTAATTCATCTGTGCACAAACGTAACTTTCTTTCTTTCTCTGTGACTGATCTCAACCTGCTCGCAAGCCCTCATTTCCATGGATGGAAGAAATTATGAAACCTTGCCCCTTTAAGGTGACTCAGTATCTTCTGGCTGAAAACTAAATCACTTAGGGTAATTAATTACTCATTGCTTTTGCATTTCAACTCAGTTCATTCAAAGTTCAATATCAGGGCTGCTCTCAAGAATTTTCTCCTGCACCCCTCCTCCTCCTCCTTCTTTTTCTCCCTTCTTCTGTCTTCCTCCTCCACTTCTTCCTTCTCTCCTCTTCCCCCTCTCCTCTTCCCCTTCCTACTTCTCTTCCTCTTCCCCTGCCTTTTCTTCAGGACTGTGATGTTTCGCAGGAAGCAACTCCCCTGGACGGGTGGGTGGTGCTGTCCATATCGCATGGCAGAACAGAGAGTGTCATCGGAAGATCGCCGTATTCTTTGGAGGCATGCGGGGGAATCATGTCAATTAAAATTTCTTTCTTTTTTTTTTGCTTGGGAAAGTATACATTAGAGCTAAAATATCAGAGTGGGTGACTGGGCCCTCTCATTATTCGAGGTAGCTGTAAGAAATAAGTAAAAGTCTTTTACAAGTGTGCTTTAATATGGGAAGTAGAGCAAACCCCAGCACACTGAATATTTCATGGATATGAGCCATAATGCCATGCCATTGCACAGAAGTTGAGAAACACATCGTTTTTAATTATTTTCCATTTTATTGTAGGACGCTTTGATCCAGCTTATTTACAAAGGTGGTGAAAAGCCTGTATATCTCAGATGACAGCAGATTGAACAATAGGGAAGGTAGCAGAATTTTTTGTATAAATACAAGTTAAATTAACCCACAGGAACCTGTTATTTATATGATGCGGTGTCTGACTTCATGATTCTGTAATATGCCTGCTATTTGTGATCATATCTGTGTTCTGTGGGGTCATTCAAAAAGTAGGCTAACAAACATGATCTTTTTAAATAATTATTTAAGGAAATTTATTTTTTCTAAACAGGCCAGCTACTACAGCAGGTATTTGACCCATGTTTCATTGCTACCTTTTCACATAATCTACTAGATTCAAATGTCTGCCATTAAGTGGGGAAGAAGTTGCCCACACTATGGGGGGCTCTACTTTTTATTTCTAAAACATATTCCCTCTTTTAACAGATACATTTCATCAACTAAAAATCTAAGAGAACACAATACAAGGGAAGAAAGCAGCTTGTCTCTACAAAATTCAACACGGTATATGGATTTCTGGTGCAGACATGTTTTTGCGTTCACAAACCTGGACAGTTAGCTGGGGCTCATGTGTTTAAAGAAGCAGCACATGAACTAAGGGTATAGAGAAAGCAAGCCCCACAAGTCCCTCTCATCCCCAGGTGGGCATGTTACCTGTTTAACCAAACCAAATATCGGATAAGGATCCCAATGACTGGGAGCTTCATTACCCATTAGAAAAGCAAAGACTTGGGGGGCCTGGGTGGCTCAGTCAGTTAGGTGTCCAACTCTTGATCTCAGCTCAGGTCTAGATCTCAGGGTCATGAGTTCCGGCCCCATGTTGGGCTCCATGCTGGGAGTGGAGCCTACTTAGAAAAAAAAAAAAAAGTTTTTTTAAGAATTAAAAAAAAAAAGAAAAAAGAAGACTTGAAACTGACTTTCTGAACAATGTTCCTATGTAGAACAATATTTAAGTATTGTTCTAAAAGCTCTGAAGCCTGAGCTGGATCTGATCATCAGCATAGACAGTGTTGACTACCCAGACTTCAGGCTCACTGTGTGCTGGATGCCCATCCCAGTTCTGTAACTGACTGGCTCTGTGAACCTGGCAAGTAATTTAACCCCAGGTTTGTTTTTTTTTTTAAGATTTTTATTCTTTATTTGAGAGAGAGAGTGGGCGAGCACAAGTCGGGGGGAGGGGCAGAGGGAGAGGGAGAAGCAGACTTCTTGCTGAGCAGAGAGCCTGATGCAGGGCTCCATCCCAGGACCCCCGGATCATGACCTGAGCAGATGCTTAACTGACTGAGCCACTCAGGTGCCCCTAACCTCAGTTTTGTTGTTTATAAAATGGGTATGAGAGTAACTGTTTATTGTTGTAAGACCGTATTTAGGTAAGAAATGCAAAGTCCTTAGCCATTATGAATATCTCCATATGTTAGCCAGTGGATGGAGGTAGAGAGTAGCAGGAGAACCTCTAAATCTTATATGTGGATCTTTAATAAAGTCCAGAGCCCAAGGCTACTTTGGGTTGGTCTAGAACCAATACAAACACAAGTTGTTCTGAAGACAGGCCCGGACCTCTTCCTGAGTGAGAAGGCAGTCCCAGGTCTACACATCCAAGAGGACCAGAAACATGAATGACCGAATGGCCCCACTTATTACTGTCTCTGAGAACCTAGAATAATTTTGGACCTGGAGCCCATGCATGGGTTTGGAGTGAGAGCTGAAGACCCCTTGGGTTTGACTGTAAAATGTGTGTTTGTGTTCACTTTTCTCCAGGGAAGTCCCTTGGATTTCATCAGATTTTCAAACCTGGGCTCTTTCATAACCCACCAAAGGTTGGAGAGGGCTGCTCTCGTCTCTTGGAGAATCCTTTGCTTCCTGCCTAGAGACTTTATTGGGAGATCCAGACCTCTTCATCGTTCTTTGCCCCCCAGGGCCAAAAGCGTCTGTTCAAGCCTAGACCTATTCTCCCCAGTTCTGTTTGTTCTCTTGGCATCAACCTTGCTCCCATTTCCAACCTGCCTTTTCAAAAACCTCCCATCCAACTGCAGCATTTTATCCCAACAAGTGGCTGATTCTGCTCTTGGGGCTCTGGCAGACTGCTCTCTGCTGCCCCCCCTTGTTCAAACTGACAGGGACCTAGGCGGATTTCTTTCGTGTGGGTAGTACTTGGGCAATCTCCATTGAGAAAAATAGTTGGCTGCCCTGTGGTTCAAGAACGCATTGTGGTGTTGGCTCACCCCCATGGGCATGTAATTACACGCTATATTTCCAGAGCTCCAGAAAAGAGTCCCTTTGAACATGCCTTTGAAATGGAAGATATTCTCCCAGTGCTCGATGCCCAAGATTTTAGACTCAGAACAATCTGTTTTAACTGAAGATTCTGATCTGTGTGCAAATGTACGTGGAGCAAGGAGGATTCCCACTCACCCACACTGTGGTGTGAATGAAGGAGCTGCGGGTGGGTTTTAGGAGGGCACTGAGCCCATGAGTAGGGGTGGTAGGGAAGTGTAGATCCACAGGGGGTCGGGGGAGTGCGGGGAGGCGACTGAACATCAGCTTCGGACTTTCCACTTTTCACAGGGTCCACTTGGACCTGGGTAACCGTTGTAAACATGCTGGAATCCTGAGTGCTTCCGGCTGTCTCTTCACTTTATCCCTGGCAACGAAGGGCAGGGGGAGGAACAAGGGGCTGCTGTTTAACATCCAGCTCTAGCTGCTTTGCTGAGGATAGAGGGGAGGGAGGGATGAACTCATGTCTACTGAGCACCTGCTAGCTGCCAGTTACGAGGCGTGTCCATGTCCACTCAGCATTAGTTCTTGGAGAAGGCTGAAATAACTCCCCGAGCAGAACCAGGGCATGCTGAGAGAGAAGGGAAAGTAAGTCAGAAGAAGAGAGTGAGAACGAGCCAAAAGACAGAAAACAAGCTCACTTAGCCCTCCTGTCCTCTTCATTAGTATCTCCCTCCCAACAGGGAGGGAATCTCCCTGTGACGCTGAGAATCAGCATCAGTGACTTCCCCAAGACCCCACAGTAGAGCTGAGTTTGAGTTCTCTTCTGTCTGAGAGAAGCTACACACACCCTCCTTTTTTTTTTAAGGCACATTTTATGGTTCTTTTAAAGTTTATTTATTTTTTCGAGTAATCTCTACACCCAATGTAGGGCTCGAACTCATGACCCTGAGATCAAGAGTTGCATGCTCTACCAACTGAGCCAGCCAGGCCCCCCTCCCTCCACACACACTTCTTGTAGCAACATGGCATGTGAAAGGGAGAAAGGGGAGATGTCTAACTTGGCTTGGGTATATCTGTGGGTGGGCATCAGGTACATATATTTCCAGAGGATCTGAAACAGGAAGGGAAACACCTACGGGATAGAGTGTCCCATTCCTCCTTGGCAGCTACCAATAGAGAAAAAAAACTGAAAGGAAAAATGAAGGAAAGAAAGAAATCAAGGCAGCTGGGAAGCATACATTCTGGAGAGCTCAAAAGATAAAAATGATAGTCTGGCTTGGAATTTATCTTAATGAGCAAGACTCAATCAATGGAACGTGACAAATGGGATAATTTAAAGTTCAGGTTATCTTCTTCTGTTTCTTTGTATCAAGGAGAATGGACTTTTTGATCATTTTTTGCCCAGCTGTAATATTCTGCTGCATAAAGAAGATTGAACACCAAATACCACATTAATATGTTATTGGCATCTTTCTTTTTTCATATCCTACATGTTGATTGTAAAACCGTCCAGAGAGACTGATAGCTGTAATATATTACAGTTTCTCAACTTCAAATTAATTTCATAACAGCGCAGTAGAGCCAGATACTTTCTGCTCCAAGAAGTAACTCGAAGTAGGTAATATTCTTTCTCTTTGCTCTTTTGAAACCCCTGGTCTGGCTATTTTCTTTATTGGATAACCTATCTAGGCTTTACTTCCTTATGATCCATTACCTGCTTCAGTAATTACCACCTCCTCTGAAATGTCCAATCCTCCAGCAGGTTGATTGAGTGCCTCTCTGCACTTGCCCCCGGGGTGAGCTCCTCAAAACACAGTAGGAGCAGGGAAACTGCGTGTGAATCCATGTCTCCACAATTCCCATTTCACATCCAGAGTTCCAGCTTGAGTCTGTGGGCCCGTGGAGACACAGCCTAAGCCAATGGCCACATGAAAGAACAAGTCAAGGTGATGTCTGATGACTATAAGAGTGTGAGTCCTTCTGTCCCCCAGTCCAAGCTCCCCTGCCTGAACAGAGAGGGTAAGAGCACACTGTTCCTTCTTCATTACTTGGGGTAAGGGGGTGTGAAGAAAGAGACCAGACCTGGCACCTTCTCCCACCTATGAGTCGCAGGATCCTTCCAGCCCTCACAACCAAAGGATCAAAAACGGATTCCACTCTTCCATCTCTTTCCTCTAGAGCTTTGCTCTCCAACATGGTAGCCACCAGCCACATGTGGCCATTTAAATTTGAGTTAAAATTAACTTGAATAACAATGACTTGTAAGTAAATTGGATTACAAGATAATTCCTCAGTCCTGCTAGCCACACTTCAAGTGCTCAGTAGCCCCAGGTAGCTAGTGGCTGTGGTATCAGAGAACACAGATAAAGAATATTTCCATTGTGGCAGAAAGTTCTCTTCGACAACTCTGCTCGAGACCCCAACAGACTCTAGTCTTGAAGGTGGGGAAGCATATTCATTAGTTGTGGTGAGAAGGGAAGATATTTTAGGACAGAATTTGCAGGAACAAATGCTTATTATTTTGATATGGATTTACAGTGCTCTATGAAGACAGCATTCTTCTCATTTCTCTCAATTTTTGGAGAATTTTCTCAATTCTCAATTTTATAGGCATACCCAGAAAGAATTTAGGGTATTCTAAAAAAAGTCTGATACAACCATGTGAAGTAAAATAAAAAATGAGGTAGGGGAGTTTCAATGGATATAAATGCATAATTAAATCTTTTCCCACTTTTAACTTCAGAAAACAATTTTTTTGCAATGTCTTAATTGTTTGATTTAGAAAATATGATCACTATAACTGTAAAAATAATGTATTATAATTAATAATAATAACTATGTAAAGTTTATATCTTGGGTTAGCATTTATTTGTCCATTTGGCTAATATTTTGAAGCACCTGCTATGTGGCAGATACTCTTCTAGGCCTTTGGGAATGTATCAATACACGAACAATGATCCCTGCCATGCAGAAGCTTATATCCTAGTGGGAGCAGATAGAAAGCAAACAATAACCATCATAAATGCATAAATATGCGGAATATTTGGGAGGGATAAGTTCCATAAGAAAATAGAGCACAGTATGGGATATCCACAGAGCTTGGTGGTAATGTTAGCAGTTCAAGCAGGCAGGGGGGCTAGGCATGTTTTCCTAGATCCTTAGGCAGGATAAAATCCGTATTTTATAGGTGTACAAAATAAATCCCAGGTTGGCCAAAATTCATATATACGCACACAATTATATCATACTATGCCTTGGTAAGGATATGCCCAGCAAGGTGCACTCCTACAATATTCATGAGATTGCCTCAGTGGAGGGCAATAGGGCAGTTAATTTGTTGTCCTTGGTCATAGCAACTCCACTTCCAAATTTCTGTGTCAGTCAGGACAGGCTGGGTATTTTGTGGTAAAAGAACTCCAAATGATAAGGAAAAATCTATGTCCTAAGATGGCCGACCGAGCCAGCAAGGGAATTCTTGCTGCCCCTGCCCCAGGGCTCTTCCGGGTTCTTCTCCCCGTTCTGCTTCCCGCGCACACCAATCCGGGTCCTTCTCCCTGCCCCACTTCAAGCACGTGCCAAAAGTGCCGAGTATGCGGAAGTAGAAGTGTATAAATTACCCCCTTTGTTTGTGCTCGGGGCTCAGACCTTTGGAGACCACTCTCCTCTGAGCCCGCCGGCATTAAATAAACCTCCTGTCCTCCAAGATCTCCGGGTGCTGCTTGGTTCTTCCGTCGGGCGATCCAGTCCAGGTTCCATAACACAAAAGCTTAGCTCCTTATAACAAAGAAATGTTTATTTCTTATACCTACATACATATGTTCACCCAAAGACATGTCTCTCACACTATGGATGAATCTCACCAACATAATGTTGAGTGAAAGAAGCCAGACATAAAAGAGTAAATACTGGGGCACCTGGGTGGCTCAGTCAGTTAAGCGTCTGCCTTCGGCTCAGGTCATGATCCCGGGGTCCTGGGATCGAGTCCCGCATTGGGCTCATTGTTCAGCGAGGAGCCTGCTTCTCCCTCTGCCTGTCTTCCCCGTTTGTGTTTCTCTCTCTCTCTGACAAATAAATAAAATTAAAAAAAAAAAGGAGTAAATACTGCACGTGGTAGGCAAACATCTAAAACCACCCTCCAAGATTCCGGGAGCCTGGTGTCCATACCTTCCCTAGTCATTCAGTCAAACACAAATCTAGGTAATATGGTAAAGAAATTTTGCAGATTTCATTAAACTCCCACATCAGTGACCCTTAAGAGAGAGATCATGCAGGTGGGCTGGACTTCATTTGATGTGTTCTTTGAAAGCAGAGCATGTTCTTTGGCTGCTTGCGGAAGAGAAGTCAAGAGAGTAGAAGCACGAGGGAGACTGACAGAAGAGAAGTTCGCTGTTGCTGGCTTTCAGGCAAAGGAGGACTCGTGACATGGAGTGCGAAGGGTCTCTGGTACCTGAGAATGACTCCTGGTCAACCAGCCAGCAAGAAAACAGGGCCTCAGTCCCACAGCTACAAGGCAATGAATTCTGCCAATAATCAGTGAGCTTGGAATTGGAGCTTGAGTCCCGATGAGACCCCAAGCCTGGCTGATACCCCGATTTGAGGCCTTAAAGGCTCTGAGAAGAGAGTCCAGCCGCACACACTATGCCTGGACTTTTGATCTACAGAAACTTGTGAGAGGATAGATTTGTGTTGTTTAAATCCACTGGAGTTCATGGTAATTTGTTACACGGCAATATGAAACAAATACACTGTGTGATTCGATTTACATAAAGTACAAAAGCAGGCACAACTAATCTATGCTGATATAAGTCAGAATAATGGCCACCATTGGGAGTTTCTTGACGGGGAAGGGCACAAGAAGGGCTTTTGGGATAATGGTAATATTTCTTGATACACGTGCTGGTTACATGTGTGTTCAGTATGTGAAAATTCATCATGCTGTGCACTTACCCTGTGTTCACTTTTCCATATGCTTATTTCCATATGCACTCCGATAAAATATTAAAACGCACATTTTGTTTTTTCAAATCCACACAAAACAACACTGTGTATTTTTTTTTAAAGATTTTATTTATTTGAGAGAGAGAGGGAGCATGCACGAGTGGTGATGGGGCATAGGGAGAGGGAGAAGTAGACTCCCTGCTGAATAGGGAGCCAGACTTGGGGCTCTTGGGGCTCGATCCCAGGACCCCAGGATCATGACCCGAGCCGAAGGCAGATGCTTAACCAACCAACTGAGCCACCCAGGTGTCCCGACACTGTGTATTTTTATGTGCATATTCATACATGAACTTGCTTACCAAAAAAGCCCCCCAGCCTACAAAACAAGCTGAAAAAAGTAATCACCCCAGGGGAAGAGAATGGGATTGAATGGGGGTCAAGAGAATTTCTGTGTTGTCTATGATATTCAAACAACTTTTATGGAGTTTTCAGTCATCAATTATTTGGGTAATTAAAAACATGAAGGTAGAAGAAATAGTAAAGCATATGGTATAAATCCGATGACTTGTTTGAGCAGAGTAATTCTCGTCCGGAGCACATGGAGACGTTCCCCCAGGATTTGAAGGACACTAAGGACCCAGCCATCTCTCTTGCCTTGTTCAATGACAACGGCTGCCATTTCTTAGATACCTCTTCTCTGCCAGGTCCTGTAAAAGGTGCTTGACATACATTATCTCTCTCTCATTTCTCACACATGTTCTCTGAGATAGTTAATGAGTATCATCCCCATCGTACAGAGGAAGAAACAGGCTCTGGAAGGCGAAGTACTTGCCTAAGGCCACACAGCTAGGAAGGAGCAGAATGGAGATCCCAATCTCGGTCTGACTCCAAGGAGCATGCTCTGTTCCAGACCGTTGCCTGTTCCTCCAATGGTCGTATTGATTATTAGGCTGGTAGAAGTCACCGTATTACGATTCATTCATTCATTTTAAGCTGAGCGTTGGGGAGGGGAATCCTCTGAGCACCTCACACCTTGGTGGAAATGATTGCTCCTCGGGTTACATTCTTCCCCGGTAGGTGCTTCAGGGCACTTTCAGACATGGATGGGGAGTCTGGGAGAGTGGAGTCGACAGAGAAAGGAAGACACTGTGTCCCAGATGGAGTTGGCTTGGACACCTCTCAAAGTTCCTCAGGGGTGGCTGTCTGCTTAGGGTGACTCAGTCTCCTCCCAGGGGCTTGGCTCAGCCTAGCTTCAAGCCACAGACTTTATTATGTGGATTCCAGCTTGCTGTCAATATGATCTCCCTGTATAGACTATATTAATAACCTTAGTGCAAGCACTGCAGACATGGAAAGTGGAATCCAATCCCAGCACAGGAGATTCCAATCCTCAAGACATGGGGGCCAAGCCATCCATCCAATTGCAAAAGACTTACAATGGAGGCAGCTGACTCGAGCCTGGACTTGACTGGGAATGCACTAAATACCAGAGAGGGAGGGGCCTGACACCTGACCTGTGGCCCGGTCAGCAAAGGCACTCAGGTTATGGAGATAAATAGCAGCCCGCAGCACTGACCAGGAGCCTTCGCCGCAGACTTCTGAGAAGGGCAAGGCAGGAAAAAGACCTGCTCAGAGTTCCCCTATTGCTTTGGATTTTGGGGGAGTTCTTACATTATTTTACATGAAGAATGGTCCATAAATATTCCTAAGAGGGACCCCTGCCTTCTCATTTCAGATCTGTTGTGGAGGTATGGGGGTGTGTGGGCATGTGCACAATTCAGCCTGAATCTCCTACCTTCAGTTTGTAAGTATTAGGCGGCAAACTCTGGTATATAATAGAGCACAAAAGAGGTTGGGAGAATAAAAGAACATCTTTGTAGTGAATTTTTTCCATCTTACTAATTCTCCCTCATCGTTTGACCAAATCTGGCTCGATCCGCTATCAAGTTTTTGACGAATTTAGTGTTGAATACAATATTTTTCAGTTGATCTGCAACATGAAATGTCTCCGTTGAGGATGTCATGAAGTGAGCATCTCAGTGGACGAGAAATCACATCTAGCCGTATTTCCAGATCGCAGCCAACAAGGAAAATGGTCTTGTCCTGCGTTCCGGACTTGCGTCGTCCTGGCCAATTATTGTTGTTGTCATTGTCGTTAGTTTGCCACGGCATCCTAGCGTCTCAGCTGGCCTAAGATTTGTCCTTGATCATAGGGCCAGAAACTGTTCATTTGGTAATTCATTTTCTGGCTCTCTTCCAGAAGACTCTGGAACACCAAATGTCAGTTTCTGCTTCGACTTGTTACCAAACCCCTGGCAAGATCTTGGAGCTAGGGAAACATGTAGGGTGAAATGCAGAGTGTCTTTTATTTTACTTAAACTCTGTCTCTCCTGCTCTCTCTTCTCCCTGCAAAAAGCAGCTTACTGACTGGGTCTAAAAAATCAACTATTTGTTCTCCATCGGGGTTGTGGATGTGGAGACAGGCTGTACTGTGCCCGTGAGGCCACACACTGCTCTCCTGATGAAAGACCCCACAATGTCATGCTCTTGGCACCACAGGCTGAGGGTGGGATTTGTAGATGGGGAGAGCGAGGACACTTTTTATGCAACCTCATCGACAAGGAGGGGACTGGGTGCGCTAAGCACAAGGAAAAGCTATCAAAACACTTTGTGTCAGCCTAAGTTCCTCTTTCTGGGACCAAGACAAAAAGGAGGGGAGAGTGGATTGACTGGCTTTTCCGGGCCCCTCCAGTGTTCGCTTCTCTGACCAGTTCAGCCCACTGTGGAGGGTCCTCTGAGCTTTCGCGGCATTCAAAGCAGTGCCACCGACCGGTCAGTAATTCGCTGTCCTCAGGTTCATGCATGTTAGCTGGATTTCCTTGCACTGATGGCAAGTTCTCTGAGAACGTGGGCCAGTCTCTGTTGGAGATTTTGGGGTACCTGGTAGGATATAATAAGTAGGCAGAAAACAACATTTTTTTTTTTTTTTGGTCATAAATTGTTGGGTAAGGGGAAAACGAATAGCTCTTGAGCACCTACTCTGTGCCAGATCCTTTGTGAGGTGCCTTGCCATTACCTCACGTTGACATGTGTGCTTGGAGGGGGACGAGGCAGAGGCCACTCCGCACAAGCTGTGTGCCCTTAGCCAAGTTCCTTTGGCCCTCAGGGACTCCGTTTCCCCATATATAAAGTGAGGGCAATAACAGCTGCCCCGCCGAGGTGTTGGGAAGGTCCCGTCAGTGTCTGTGAAAGTATTTGGTAAACTGAGAAGCCTTAGACCCAAATATTATTGTTATTGGGCACTATGGGGAATTTTAAAAAACGAAGAAGCCAAGGTTCCAGCCTTCCAGAAAGCTATTGCTTAGTAGAGCAAAGTGGCTTATGACATTTCCAAAAAAAAAAATAACAGTATCAGATGATGTGGGTGAAATCCCAAGGTTGTGTATGTGTTGAGTTGCCCAGGCAGCAGCGTCTCCAGCTCCACTTCCCTCTTCCCAGCTCTACTACTTCCTAGCTCTGTGGCTGTAACTCTGAACCCCGGTTTACTTATCTATAAAATAAGTGCAACAGAAGTAACTACCTCATTGGGTTACTGGGAATGCTAATTGAGAGAGGGCATGGAAAGTGTTTAGTCAAGTGCCTGGCACATAATAGGTGTTCAGTTCTTGGCGTTGTCTGCTAAGCATTCTAGGGTCAACCTAAATGAGACATCACCATGGCCAGCCATCCCTGATCACTGTGCAGGGCATCAAAGTTGCCATCTTGGACAGCATGTTGCTTTCCCCTCAACCACCCCGTTGCATTTCTAACCCTTGGTTCAGCCCCACCAACCACATTTTGTCTCTTTTCATTGGGGATTTGAATATTGCCTTCTGCTTCAGGTGAATCTTCTATAAGATCATAGCCACAAAGACGACTTTATTCAGTGGATATGAGTGTGCAAAGTCTGTTTTACCAAGTTTAACTCCCTCCCCCACCGCACACTTCTCTAATGTTGTAGCTTTCTGCATTTTAATGCTATTTGGTAAAATGTGGATTTTGAAAATATGTGCATACAGAGTAAATCCTTTTACAGGTTTTGCTGTCAAGCCCAGTTTAAGGGCTTTAGTAGCCTCTAGTCTGGCTCCGTCTTATGAAAAATTAATTTTCATGTAGTCTGTGACATGTATGATTTCTCTAAACTAATTTTCTCTTTTCCTGGGTTATTCCCTGTCAAAGCTGTTCGAGTGACAAAGAAATCCTTTTCCTGGGAGCAACTTTGGCCTCGAGGCTAGCTGTCTTCAAATCCTTCATGTTGATCTGAGGTATAATTTTTAGCTCTTTATTTTATTATTCAAAACTAGAGCTCCCATGGAGATCAGTCAGGAAATCAGCAATGGGTGTGTTCTCTTGCCAAGACCCCAGAGCACAAAAACACGTGGGAGACTGAGGGCCAGGCAAGGCTATTCTTGCTTTTTTAAAATTATCATTATTAAAACCTACCTAGGGCTTTTGGGTCAGCTGGAAGTCAGTTTTGACACTGTCCCCCAATCTTTACCATCCAAGTCAGGAGAAGCCCAGAAGGCTTATTTGCACATTTCTGTCTCACCCATATGATCTAAGGAAGTTTGCTCCTCATTTAAGTCCTTCTGCTTTTTTGACTCAGCTACTAGCTGGAGGACCATCTTCGGTAGTGCATTTTTGCTAACACAAGGGCCACAGAGTGGTGTCCCTCCCCAGCTCTTCTCATTAGCCAGCACAGCTTAGATCACAGAAAGCTCCCGCTGGGATGGGCCGGCAGGGTCATCCAACGCAGCCCCTCATTTCACCAAGGTCAGCAACTAAATCCCAGAGATGGCAAGCAACTAGCCCAGGGTCACACAGTGAGCCAGAGGCGGAACTGACACTCCAACGTTGTTCTCTTGGCATCCAGCTTGGTGCTCTTTCTATTCTGCCACTGAGAGCTGGTGCTGCCGGCCCAGGGCTCAGTGGATGGATGGGCTCGCCCAGCTCTGGCTCCTGCAGGGTGAACACAAAACTGACCTTATTTCTCAATCTGACTGCTGTGGTTTGACCAGCTGGTCAAGTTGAAACTGCTCTGGCCAGATCAACCATGAAGTTTGGAAGGGAACAGAGCTAAAAATTAGTGTTAATAGTGTAGAGTGGGGCTGGTTCTCCATTCACCTCTTTGCTCAGTTTTCCACTCACCTAAAACCCACTTCTGCTCTCCCCCTCAGCATCCCAAGCCTCTCCTCCGTGCTCTGTTATACAGTTGGACTTGGAACAACTTGGGTTTGAGCTGGTCCGCTTATATGCACATTTTTTACAGGACAGTACGGTAAATATATTTTCTCTTCCATATGACTTTCTTCATAACATTTTCTTTTCTCCAGCTTAATTTGTTGTACGAATACAGTATAATACATATAACAGGGGCAACCGGCAGGCTCAGTAGGTGGAGCGTGAGACTCTTGATCTCGGGGTTGTGAGTTTGAGCCCCACGTTGGGTGTAGAGATGACTTAAAAAAATAAAATCCTGAAGAAAAATACGTATAACATACAAAATACGTGTTGACCAACTGTTTATGTTATTGGTGAGGCTTCTCGTCGACAGTAGGCTTTTAGTAGTTAAGTGTTGGGGAGTTAAATGTTATATGTGGATTTTTGACTTTGTGTGAGGTCAACGCCTCAAACCCTTGGGTTGTTCAAGGGTCGACAACTGTATGTAGCATCCCATGTTATGTAGTTCATGGTATCTCATTGGAGGGATCATTCATTAGGGCGAAGCTTTGCTATCTTCCTCCTCCCTTGTAAGTGTCTCCAGGGAGGGGTCACACGTACATGTCCCACTCCTCAATGTGATTAAATGGATCAGAGGCCTTCCTCCTCCATGGGATACAGACCGGGGGAACACTGGAGAGGTAGAGAGAGGTAGGAGAAGAAAAAGGAACATATAAAGAAATGGGATGGGGCGGCAAAGCCACCCTGGGTCACAATTAGGCCTATCGCCCGCCACCCAGGGCCAGTCATTAAATTTGTGTAGGTTGGGGCGCCTGGGTGGCTCAGTCAGTTAACTGTCTGCCTTCAGTTCAGGTCATGATCCCGGGGTCTTGGGATCAAGCCTGGCGGTGAGCCCCCTGCTCAGTAGGGAGTCTGCTTCTCCCTCTCCCTCTGCTTCCCTCCCCCCTCCCCCCGCTCATGCTCTCTCTCTTTCTCTATCTCAGATAAATAAATAAAATCTTAAAAAAATAAACAAATCTGTGTATGTTATTATTGTGGAAACTATAACAAAGTGCTCGAACCAAAGATACTCCGAGTTAAAAGGGAGAGGAAATGAACATTTACTGAAGATCTACTTTTCCAGAAACTAGACTAAGTGTTCTCAGTGGCTGACAACCCAGTGAGGTGGCTGTCACTAGTCCCATTTTCATGGATAACAAAACTGAGGCCCTGATTAAATCCCAGAGCAACGTCTTCTCCAAATCTCTGCTCTCTCCTCGTTAATAAAAAGCGACTTGAGATTGCATTCCTCTTTACTATGCCCCTAAACCAGCTTCCTGAAGGTACCTGGTCAGGCTGTCTTATAAGGATGTAAACTGAGGCACAAAGAAGTTAAGTGGCTGTCACGGGAGCTGAGTGGAGCCTGCTGCCTATGGTTGCCAAGCCTTGGCTTCCCTAGCTTTCAAGGCCCTGCCTGCATGAACAGATTCTTCCATTCAGCGAGAAGTGAGAATTCCGCTGTTAGAGAAATAGTGGGGATCCCTCCTCGGGGGATGTGTGGTCACTGGTTTGCATGCGTTCACATAGCACCCCGAATGTGTATACAGCAGCCTGGCATTATCCTCCTCTTTTCATTCCTTGAGCCTCAAGTTCTGTAAGGCTAGACAAAGAAAACTCAAGTGTTTTGTGGGGCGGGCTGTTGACAGTGATGTATCCAACACATCCAACCTGTTTATAATATCAGAGCTGAAATTTCAGAACGGCGCGTTCATTAAGTACTGCTGTTCACTCATTTCGGAGAGACGCATCAAAACAGAAACGAACTGACTTGATAGTTTGCATGCCTTCAATCTTTGTGACAAAAATCGCCTATTATTGAAAGTATGAACGTTCTTGAAAAAAATGAGAGACAGCTGCAGAAACAGGGCGGAAGAGAATGCTCAGGATAAGGGGGGGAAATGCACATTTCCTTAGTGTTTTATGCTCTCTATAAAGACTGCCAGCATTTCTTCAGTTGGAAATTTTCACTGTTTCTGTTCTAATTCGAACAGGGGACCCTGCTGTCACCCGTGTAACACAGGCCCAGAACAAGTCCAGCTGCTGATTGCCTGGTGGGCTCTAACAACTAGATGGAAGGAATCAAGGACTAGCCTCTGGTTACCCCTCCCCCACCACTGACCCCCCGCGAGGAGGCACTGAGTGTTTGGCAGCACTTTGGCCCTTGAGGAAGACCAGAAATCACGTGACTTGGAAGTCAGGAGCAGAACCGTGCCCTTTGAATCACAGCATCAACTTGGCCTTCTTACAAACAGGGAGCTGAGTCCCGGAGCCAGCAAGTGGCTTCCTCGCTGTGAGTGGCAGGGGCGAGACAAGAACCCAGGTCTCTGGACTCCTGGGCCCGTGTTCTGCCAACTCACCGGGCTGCCCTCTCTGACTCCAGCAACCAAACGGATGTCTGGAAGTGCACTGCTTAGTATGCAAGCCAGGCTGACCTTTATGCTCCCAGAATCCTCAACCTTTTGTGGAAACCGTGGAAGGACAGTTCTGGAAAAATAATGAAAAGCAAAGCACACTGTGGAGACAACCAGGAGCCTGGCTCAGGCTGCAGAGTCCTCCTCACCTTCCAAGTACTGAATCCCAAATATATGCACACATGTAGAAACTCAGGCTGGTTTAAGAAATACTGAGAGGCCTAACCAAAGACCCGATAACCCAGCCTGTTCTCTTTCTCTTTGCCCGCCCCCCACCCTCCCCCCTGCCCCCGAGCTCCAAAATAGGGCTGATTCTAGAGTATTGGGATCTTTGTTATTCAGTTCCTGAGAGGAACCGGCTTCTGGGAGGTGGGCCCAGCCCAGGACTGTAAGAGGCCTTGGAGCTTCCTGCCAAGACCCAGGCCTGGCCTCAGCAGAACAAGGCTCTGGGGACACACAGGAAGAATTCCCTCTTCTTAGCAGGGAGCCTCTTCGCCCCAGGAGGGGTCCTCAGAGACTTGTGGGGCCCCCACCCCCGGTCCCCTCAAAGACACTTCCTTCCACTTCCAGGAGCCCTGATAAATGAAGAGAGATTCATTTCTTTTTCTTAGAGCATGAGGTGGGTGGAGGAAAGGCTTGTAAAGGCAAATATCCTCCGGCGAGCTATTGTGTGGATTCATTACTAGATCCCAAACCTGGGCTTTACGGCACCATCCTGTCCCTCCTTTATGCTCTGCAACTACCAATCTGACTGCCTCTTTCCCCGAGAGTCAGAGTGTTAAGTGTGTGCGTGTCTGTGTGCACACACCCACGTGTGTGTGTTCCTTTTCATGACCTGAAAGAGTAAATCCCAATTTTCCCCTGTACTGTTTGCCTTCCCTCCCCACATCTCTACCCGGGGCACTTGCCCCGGTTTCCATACCAGAAACTCCAAGTAGTTGCTGGGGGCATGAATGTGTGACCCACCCATTCCAGAACTGTTTTCCCAGGGACCCACCGAATGCCGTTGTAAGAGTGTGAGGGCAGAGAGTCATCATGTGGCACCACGAGGAGAGCCACCTGCTGGCCCGAAGAGGCCGACTGCTGTGGGTGGCCAACGAGAAATGGGGGGGACAGCCGGCAGGCTGAGCTCCCTGGCCACCCCCAGGGTTTCTCACTCCTCTGACTCACACCCTCACCCATCCTCAGGGGGAGCAGGTAGGTCCCACAAGCCTGCCGGGGCGGCGGTGGGGGGAGGGGGAAGCCGGGGAGCTCTTAGGGAAGCCAAGATGTCTACCTTCCAAGTTGCTGCGTCTGGCTCCTTACATAAGTTTATGGGTTAGAATGTCCCCCTGGAGCCCTGGGACAGGTGGAATGCCTGAAATGCAGGATTCCCCCAAACCCTTCCTGCCTGGAGCCAGACAAAGGTCCCCCAGTGTCCCCGGTAGGTTTGGGGGCACATGGAAGTCCAGCCAGGACTGGAGAAGTATGGGGGGAGGTAAGGGCAGGGGGCGCAGCTGTGAGATTGCCCAAGAAGGACCCCTTCCTTAGTTGACCTGTGACTGATTCAGCGGGCACATCCGAGCTGAGGGCAGCAGGTAAACACAGCGCGTAAAACGGCCCAAGGGTCATCCTCACGGTGACCGAGATGGTTACCAAGGAGGAATGAGTCCTATTTTACAGAAGAGGACACTGAGGCTCAGGAGGGGCTAGTGATTATCTGAGGGCTGCCCAGCAAGGATGTGATAGATTCTCAGACCGGTGCTTGCTGCTTCACTGCACAGAGGGATCAAATGTTCTGAGGGAGATACTGGGCGAGCCTGTCCCTGAGGGACCTGTCCCCACCCCCTACTTGTCTCACTGTGCCCCTCTCCCTAGCCCCGACAGCGCTGCTCTGAAACATTGCGCCACCCGTGCCCCCCTCTGCAGCCGTGGGGCTCCACGGCGGAAACATCAGTTCCTGATAGACAGCAAGCCCCACCTGATCAATCAGATAGGAACAGTCTGAGCCCTGAGCTCCCGGGGACCTTGTCCTGAAGGGACATCCCCTCTTTCCTTGCTCATCCTTACATCTGTGGTCCCTACAGCCAAAAAGTGCCTTTTAACACCAGGGCTTGAGGATGGTCTGCACCTATTTATGAGAGGAGGTGGTGTCAGTGTCAGGGAATGGGTTGGATGGTGCCTGGTTTTCTGGGTCTAAACCCCGGGGCTCTGCTGTGTGACCCCCGGGCAAACGTCTTTCCCTCTCTGGACCTCGGTTTCCTCATTTACCACATCATCTTGGATTCGATGGCCCCACTCTGAGGTAGTATTTAGTCGTGTATCTTTCCTTCACTAAACCGTATAGGAGTGAAGCCTTCCTGTAGGCACGGGGCTGGATGCCGGGGATTCAGCAAGAAGAGGAGTAAGGGTGAGTCTCCGCTCTGAAAAAGCTGATTCCCGTTCTGCAACGTTTTTTTTTTTTTTTTTTTTTTTTTGCTCATGCTTTTCCCTCATGCTGACTTACCTTTTCAGAAAATGCCCCCGCTTCCGCTGGAGAATGGAAATTGGCAAAGACAGAGGGAAAAGGTCCAATTTGCGCCTTTGCTATTTTAGGGGAGGTTGAAATTGCCAGCCAAAGTGGAGTGATGCGCTCACTGGAGTGACCTCAAGTCCTCCCCAAGACAGGCAGAAACCCAGGTCCTCTGCTTGTGAAGTGGCTCGAGCTCTTAGGCGCGAGGCGTTATTACATAAATTCAAGCTCGCTGCCGATCCTTAGTACCCTGAGTTGCCTGAAGGGGGGAATGGCACTGCCTGCGTGTGCAGCCCGGGCGCTCGGGCCGCCGCTGCAACCGGAGCGAGGAGCGCCCGCCCGCACCACCTGTCCCCGCCGGCATTCCAGAGTAGAGGCCGAATTGGCAGCGAGCCGGCCCGGAGCAGTCGCCGCCTCAGTCCGCGCGGGCCCTCCTAGGGGTGTGTCTCGCGGCTTCAACTCCCAGCCGCTCCTGGACGAGCCCCTAAAGGCGTCTTCCTCCCTGGCGGGAGCCGCGCGCACCCCTCTCTTCGCGCTGTTGCCCCGAGGCCGCCGCAGGCGGATGCACGACCTCAGGAGACGCTGGGACCTGGGCTCCCTCTGCCGGGCCCTGCTCACTCGGGGCCTGGCCGCCCTGGGCCACTCGCTGAAGCACGTGCTCGGTGCGATCTTCTCCAAGATTTTCGGCCCCCTAGCCAGGTACGTTTTAGGCGAAAGCGGGACTCGCGCTCTCGGGCCGGGGCGCGCAGGAGCCGTGCGGGGAGGGAAGGCAGCCGTGAGGGGAAGGAAAGGGCGCAAAGTTCCAGCTGGCCGGTGGCGGCCGGGCTCGGGGGCTCCGGAGGGGCGCGGCGCGCCTTTGGCCACGCTGCGGCTCCCTCCCCGCCGTTCCGCGGGCACCGGCAGCGCAGCGTCTCCGCTCGCTAGTCGGGCTGCCGGCGGACTCGTCCCCCCGGGGGAACTCCGAACGCCCGGCTCGGAGCTCACTCGAGGCGGCCTCCAAGGTGGGCAACGGGGCGCGGGCAAGGGCAGGGCTTCGGGGCGCACGGGGAGGGAGCCCGCGAGTCGGGCGGGCGGGGAGGCGGCGGCGTGCGCGCCCAGGAGACTGGGGGCACAGGCGCCGGGGAGAGTCCGGTGGGCGAAGCGGGACGGGGATGGGAGCCGCCGAGAGTGGAGCGGGACGCGCGGAGGCTCGGACCCGGGGGGAGGGTGTGAGTTGGGGAGTGGGGGCGACCGGGCCAGGCGGCGTCCCGTGGGGACCAGAGCCCGCGACGCGGCTCCGGAGAGCTCCGGCGGAGAGGGGGGGGGCGGGGGGAGAGGGCAGGCGGCCAGCGGGAAGGAGTCGGGGGGAGGGGGGTGTGCGGCAGGAGCCACAGCGCTGAGCCTGCCGGGAAGGAAGGAAGCGGGGAAGGGCGCCGCCGCCGCCGCCGCCGTGGAGTACTCGGTGTGGAGGGGAGGGGGAAAGGGGGCGCAGCGGCGGCGCCAGGGGGAGGGGGCGGTGCGGGCGCACGGCGAGCGCGGGCTGAACTGCGGGATTGACGTAACGAGCTTGGGTTTCCCCCAGCGTCGGGAACATGGATGAGAAATCCAACAAGCTGCTGCTGGCTTTGGTGATGCTCTTCCTATTTGCCGTGATCGTCCTCCAGTACGTGTGCCCCGGCACAGAATGTCAGCTCCTCCGCCTGCAGGCATTCAGCTCCCCGATGCCGGACCCGTACCGCTCGGAGGATGAGAGCTCCGCCAGGTTCGTGCCCCGTTACAATTTCAGCCGCCGCGACCTCCTGCGCAAGGTAGACTTCGACATCAAGGGCGATGACCTGATCGTGTTCCTGCACATTCAGAAGACCGGAGGCACCACTTTCGGCCGCCACCTGGTGCGCAACATCCAGCTGGAGCAGCCGTGCGAGTGCCGCGTGGGTCAGAAGAAATGCACTTGCCACCGGCCCGGTAAGCGGGAGACCTGGCTCTTCTCCAGGTTCTCCACGGGCTGGAGCTGCGGGCTGCACGCCGACTGGACCGAGCTCACCAGCTGCGTGCCTGCCGTGGTGGACGGCAAGCGCGACGCCAGACTGAGACCGTCCAGGTGAGTGCGCCGCGCCCGCGGCCGAGCGGGGCCCTGGAGCGCGGGAGCGGACCTGGGCCTGGGCGGGCGGAGGGCGGGGAGGCGCGGCTGGCCGCTGCCGGCACCCCAGTGCGCACCTCTGGGCCCGGCGGGTGCGCCCGGACTGGGAGGGCGCCAGACTCCTTGGCGCGCACGCTCACGGCGCCGTGGCGGCCGCAGGAAGCCTGTCCGCTGCGGCCCGGGACGGCTCGTCTGTCTGTCGGCGGGTTGGCCTGCTCGGTGGCTGGGAGTGCGTGCGGGGGGCGGGAGGGGGGGCGGCCGGGAGGCCCCGAACGAGCGCCCCCCCTCGGCCGCCGCCGGGACAGGGTACCGCACGCGGACTCCGCGCTCGAGCGCCGGCAAGAACCGGTCTGTGTGTGTGAGGTCCCTGAGTCCCTCTCGTCTCTCTCTGCACCCCGGTTCCGAAGCCTCCTTTCTGCCCTCTCTTCCTTTTCCCGCTCCCGCATTCTCCCCCCACCTCCTTTTCTCACTTCGTCTATCTGCTTTCTCTCTTTCTCTTGCTCCGGTACATGTCGGTCCCTGGCCGCTCGCTCTTGCCTTCTCCCTCTCTTCTCACTTTGCTTCTCGTTCTTTCTCTTTTACCCTTTCTGATTTTTCTCTTTTTCCTTGACTTTTGCCACTCTCTTTTCTGTCCTCTGGTTCTGCTCTCCCTGGGCGAGTGGGTGTTCCTCTGCCGCTGTTTGGGGACACCCGGAGAGAGCTGGTGGGACCCAGCTTACACCCCCCACTCCTGGCAGCACTCGGGCCATCCGCAGCGCTTTGCGAGTGCGAGGGGGCACCTTGCATGCCGAAGGGCGAGCTGGGACGCTGCCCCGACCCCGTGTGGGGTTCGCTCTTGAGAAACCTCCAGATGTACATGTACAAATCCTGAGCCCCAGCGTGGGGGACCAGCAGCCCACGCGCTGGGAACCCCCGGGGCTGATGCGGAAAATGGTGATTTAATGAAGAGCCTGTAGCCAGTTGCTTTTGAAGCTAGGGCATTTTCCTTCATGCAGCCGCAATGCCCGGTTGCTGGAGGTCACGGAGTGCCATAAAAGGGGGAGGGGGAGAAGGGCGTGTTGGGCTGGAGTTGCTCCAGCCAGGGCCCCGATTATGCCACTGTCCCTAAAACACATCAGGGCCGGGCCGGCGAGTCCAGGGGATGGACTGGATGAGTCTAATTGCCAGGGGGCGTCTGGAAGGGTCTTTGAGCAGGCAAGGACACGGCTGTGAGCTGTGCTCACTGCCTCTCCATCAGGCGACCCCAGGGGCCCTGTTTTCAGCAGCTGCCTACCTGGACCCGCTCCCAACTCCTACCTCCGCTGCCTCAACAGCTCCAATCCCTCCCCCCGCACCCCGCCGCAGGTTACTCTGTGCCTTGGACAAGGAGATGCCTTGCAGAGGGCTCCTGGAATGCAAAAGCCAGTGCAGTTTCTTCTTTCCAGACGCAAGCAAATGGAGCCCTCTGACTCTCTGCTCACCCCTGCTCACGCTCCTTTCCCTCACTTTACAGCGGCCTTTCTGGAATGCTGGGATTCTGGCAGAATCTGTTGAATGTTCAGTGCCTTTACAGCCCTACTAGATTTTCTTCTTTCCATCCTAAGAGAACCTTGGCTCCAGGAAGGTTGTCGCCTCAGTCCATTGTAAGAATTGTGTAAGTCATTGTCACCTTAAGATACTGGGATTTATTTAAGAAGATCCCAAACAATTCGGCAATATTGAAAATAATCTCACTTGCTGCTGGAGCTTGTAGGTGTAGAGCTCCACAGGACACATGCGCCTTTGAAAATCCTTCTGGACATGTAGATTGGGGTGTGACGCCGTCCCTAAAGACACCTTACAAATGTGGTCCCGATTATGTATTTGGTGGCCACTATCCTCTTGGCACATTCCCTCAGAAAATTTCCATTAGATAACCAGTATCCTCAAGGGGAGGGTTCACCCTTTTGGATGGTCCCAAATCGAAGCGACATTATCTGACATGAAATGAGATTTTACTTAGTCGTAAAAGGGTGATACCACAGTGCCATCTAGTCTAATTGAAGAAGACCCACTTTTTAAAGAGTCAGAGTTACCGGATCTTTCACACCGTTTGCACAAATGAAATAAAATTTGCCAGAGAAACACATTGCCACCCCAAGGGCATCTTTTTATTTCATTAATTTCCACCCACCTCCAGAAATCTTCATCTTGAAGAATAGCGGTAGCTGGAGGGTTCCAGGATTTCCCAGGGTGTTGATACATCCCCGCCTTCAGGACCAGTTCAGTGAGTGCTGATAATCTAGAGGAGTGAAGGTATGCGTGAAGTGTGTGTGTGTGAGTGTGTGTGTGGTGAAAATCGAGACACGGGGGCAGCAGTGCCACGTGGGGGTGAGGAGCCCGCCTCGGGAGATGAGAGTCAGCCGTGCGGAGTTCCCGCGCGGAGTGGCCTTCTGGGCCAGCTGGTGGTCTCTGTGCTCCGCTGAACCAAGGGCAACAGTGGGCCGCGCCTGTTTGGCCTGGGAGTCCTGACACCTGGGCCTTCGCTGCAGGCCGGCCATGAACCAGCTGTGTGACCTTGGACTGGAGCCTGTCCAGGCCTTGTATGTATGGAGTGTGCATCCCAGTGTCTGCTGAGCTTTCACATCCACTTATCTCTGGTATTTCGCCATAAACTTGCAGTATCTTTGGGGAGAGGGTGTTGTGGGCAAAAGTATCCCCATTTATCAGATGAGAGTGAAGGCCAAAGGGGTTGCCGGACTTTCTCAAGGTCGTCGAGCTCTGGGGTGGCCCGGCAGGAATCTTGCTTCAGTTCTGTCTGCTCCCTTGAGTGCGCCTTGATGAACGGGGTCCTGGCCCAAGCACAGTGAGGCATTTCGTGGTAGTGATGCTCACAGAGGGAGTCCTGGATAAACGTGAACTGATAGTGGTACTACCCACATCGTCCCCGGTTTCAGTGACGCACTACCCATGTGAATTTGGACGCAGGATCGGACCGGGGTTGCCACACCCCTGGGGGGGAGAAGAGGTTTCTAGCTCCCTGAGGCTCTCTGCTCCCTGGGGGTGGGTGGGTGAGTGGGGTCTCGTGGCTGGGTGGCTGCCATGTTGGAAATCACCACAAAGCTGCACAGGATAGGAGCACGCTTGGGGGCCTGGTGGATAAGCATCAGTAGGAGAGCCCAGCAGCAACAAGGGCCACCTTCTGACTCACAGCCATCTATCCACATGACAGGGGGTGTGAGAGGCCATCGTGGCTGCAAGCCAAGACCCTGAATCCTGCTCCCAGTGCTACTTTGGCCATGCTTCCCTGCCTCCGGGGATGGCAGCGGGCTCGGGTGATATATAACTGCTGAATAGAAATGACTGTGAGCACGTTGCCTGGTGAGGACAAAGACAGAGAATGCTGGGCTGGCAAAAGGTTCAAGTTGTTTATTTTTGAGAATAATATTTCTTAAAAAAAAAAAGAAGAAGACAGAAACTAGAAATTGCATTTCATGCATCTGTCTACCAATATGTTGTTTGGGGTCAGAAAAGAGTCCTGCTCATTCTAGAATTTCTAAGACCATTTTTTGAAAATGTATCAAAACATTCTTGCTTACCAGCTGTTAAAACTCCCAAATTCTGCAGGCTTTTCTCAGGCCAAATTCCCTCTGTTTGTAGCCAACTCCAGAGCACCACTCTGTCTGTGGGAGAAATTCCGAATTGGGCACAGGGAACGTGCGCTGGCCTCATTTTTCTGTGCCAGGTACTGTGTTGGCTGGCACACACAGGGGGCATGGGCCGGGTTCTGTGGTTCTACAGGTCAGAGGCTCTGAGCATGATATTCCTGTTGCATCCTAGACTCTGAGTGTCTCTGAATTTTCCAGCAGCCATACGGAAGAGTAATTAATTGTCATCTAAAATCCAGTAGGCTATCCCTGACGGGAAAGGACTAAAAGGCATTTATAGGGAGAAAAGCTCTCTTTTTCTTTCCCTTTCTTCCAAAAAGGTGGCTTTATTCTGAACGAGCTCCATCTTCGCAGGAACCCCATGGTGCCTGTGCCCATCACACCTCCCGTGCCCACACTCACACTCCTTCCCGTTTGGGATTTGGCAGTGAGGCGGGCTGATAGGTCTGGCTTGCAGCGATGCCACCCTGTGGCCCTTCGGGCTGTGGGCCACCTGGCTCTCACGGGGGGCAGCTTCATCGCCCAGCGTGCATTTCTTCAGCTGCCTTTGAGAGGAGCTGCTATACTCTCCCATCTGTTTCGCAGGAGAAGGGGAGAAACTCGCTGTCACATCTGTCGAACCTGGGCAGGATTTGTTAGCATTGCCGCATGGATGGCAGACGTGTTGTCAGAGTCCTGACAAAACTCTCAGTTCTCGGGTGGCTGCCTGGGTGGCTCAGTGGGTTAAGTGTCTGCCTTTGGCTCAGGTCATGATCTCAGGGTCCTGGGATGGAGCCCCGCCCTTCTCCCTCTGCCCCTCCCAACCCCCCCCCCCCCACCGCACGAACTCTCTCTCTCTCAAATAAATAAATAAAATAAAATTTAAAAACCTCTCAGTTCTTGGGGTAGTATAAAAGGCTCTTCAGACTTAGCATTTCTTAATAGTAATTTTAGAGAAGTGGTGTTATGCAGCAAGAAGAATGTCAGAGCTTGTCTTTTATAGATGTCTGTCGTCAACTTCAGTAGTATGAAGTGACATTAAAGATTAGTCATCTTTTCCATCGTTATTCATTAAACAAAATTTTGTGAAACTGCCCATTATCTTCCAGGGAAGGCATGTCATCCTTGCTCTCGCAGCGTTTACGGCAGAACAAAATAATTTGGTATCTTAGACATTTAATAAAGGAGATGAATTTTGTTTGGAAATGATTTGAATATCAAGCATGTCTTTAAAATGTCACACCTTTACAGGAATATAGTGAAACACAGAGAAAAGTCCATCTGTTTATGGGGAAGTTGATGTCTAATCAGGAAACTCTGAAGAATTGTGATCTCTGCACAGTGCTAGAAGTTGGGGGCGGTTAGAGCCTAGAGAAAGCCAGAAAAGCCAAGGTCACCGTCTTCAGCCTCAAGTCCATAAAGATTAGAGGGCAAAGTGCAGAACTGTGGGTCAGAGTGGGGGTAGAGGTGAAGGGGGGGGGCTTGTGATTTGGGGCAGGTCCATCCCCCTCTGTAGAATGGGAGATTTAACCAAGATACTTTCTCAGGCGCATTCCTTCTAAACAATGAGGAACAGGCCAGAAAAAGGCGAGATGTATTCAGGAACACGTCTGGGAATAGGTGGGCTGTATTTAGAAGAAAAGAGACATTGTGGGTGGGCATGGCATCCTCCTGGCATCGTGCGGTTCAGCAGCCTCACCTAGCCAGGGCTGGCCAGAACTGAGAAGGTCATGGTTGGGACAGGGTGAAGGAGGGAGGTGGGGTGAGGCCTCATGGTCGAGGTCCTGGGATGGCAATGAGGAAGTTGAACCCCAGTGAGTAGGAGAAGCCCTTGGATGGAAGGAATGTAAGAAATACAAAAGGAAACAAAGGCTGGAGTCCAGCTGAATGCCCCTCCCTGATTTCTAGTTTGGAGTGGAGGTGGTACCAGTGATCAAATCAGAGAGGTCGAGAAGGGGATCTAGTGTGGGTGGGGTGGGCACTATACATACTACAGAGTTGTGGCCGGTCTATGTTGCCCGGACTCGTAGGGAAGGGAAAACCACTCTGGGGCAGATGAGGGCTTCGTTGTGTATGTGGGAGTCTGTGAACCCAGTTAATCTGCTTTCACAATTGGCATTATTATTTAAATGATAGCTGCAACTCACACGTGGGACTCTTAGCCAAGGCAAAGGATGTTTGAAGGGAGGAAAAGATAGATTGCATAAAAACGAGAACTGTTCATCTGTCAAAAAGTAGCCAAAATGAAATGGCATATTGTCAAACTGATGACAATAGGCACAACAAATAAAACAGAGAAAAAGATGACATCTTTTCTGTATAAGGAACTGCTACAAATTGATTAGAAAAACAAAGGATATGAACAGACAAGTTACGACAGGGGACCCACAACTAGTTTGCAGATGTGGAAAAACCGTTCAGTCCCACTGGGAGTAAAGGTATGCAACTTTAAGTCATTAAGTGTAGGAACACCTTTTGCCTCTCTAATTAGCCCTGATTAAAAAAAAAATAAAAAACCTCAACATACATCACCACCACCATCAATCCCATAATTCTCATACATCGTTAGTGGCCATATAGATTTGAAGGATTCTTTTGGAAATAAATTAGATAACATAAATGGAGAAGATTAAAAATATTTCTTTCTTTGACCCAAAATTTCTTTTCCAGGATTTTACTGAAAACCATAATCCTATATGTGTTTTTCATTCCCTCACTCATTTATTTCTTCACTTTTTAATCAACAAATAATTACTTTGTGTCCCCTATCACTGGGCTGTGTGCTGGGGGCCCTGTTGTGGTTCCTGCCTTCATGGAGTGGGAAAGATAGACATGAAACCAACAATTAATGGCTTAAAATTGTGAGAAATGCCATGGGGGGGTAAGTATAGGATGATATAATTAGGTACACTGGGAGGCTAGCTGGAGTTCTTTATAAATGCAACAAATTGGAAAAATCTGGACATTCACATAGAGGAGAATGGTGCAAGGAATCTCAGTATATCCACTTGAAGGATTATTAGAAAATCATTTAAATGTCTTTTCAGAGAGTATGGAAAATTGCTGGTGATTTAAAGCTAAGGGAAAAAGAGATAGACAATTATGGACCCAGTATAACTACAGCTATGTTAGAGAGAGAGGGAGTGGGGAGAGGGAGAGACGGAGAGACACACACACAAAAACATCTTCCCATTCCTCCCAACCTAAGCGTAAAAGACAAAGAATGAAAGAAAAATACCAGGATATTAGTAAATCAATTCGTGATTTATTCTTATTCTTATTCTTTTTTTTAAAGATTTTATTCATTTATTTGACAGAGAGCAAGCGAGCGCACACACAAGCAGGGGGAGTGGCAGAGGGAGAAGCAGGCTCCCCACTGGGCAGGATCATGACCTGAGCCGAAGGCACACATTTAACCCACTGAGCCACCCAGGCGCCCCGGTTTATTCTTATTCTGCTTCTCTGAGGGTTTTGCATTTCCTTTATGAGTATGCACTACTTTTATAATAAAAGTAAACATTAACAGTTTTTAAAATGATGTTTTATCATGGCTGTGATAAATTATACTCATGTCAACTTTTTGGTTCCTGAAGACCATGGCTGGCTATTTCATTAGCTTCTTGATATCCAGGGAGTTCTTTTTTTAAAAATTTTATTTATTTATTAGAGAGAGAGAGAGAGAGAGCAGAGGGGGAGGGGGAGAGGGAGAGAGGGAGGGGCAGGGACAAGCAGGCTCCCTGCAGAGTGGAGATGGGGCGGGGCTCCATCCCAGGACCCTGACCAGAGATCATGACCTGAGCCGAAGTCAGACGCATAACTGACAGAGCCACCCAGGCGCCCCAGTATCTGGGGGAGTTCTTAATGAGGAGAGCAGTCTCAGCTAAATAAACTTTCAGACTGAAAGGCGGAGGTGATAAGTCAGGAATCGGCTATTGATTTTTTTGATGAGTGGCTGTTATCATACGCCAAAGAAACCATGGAACGCTTACACCAGTACATCATAGAGATATTTGAGTATATGGCTATTGTTTCTTCTCTGTTTAAAAATTAAGTGGGACAGGAAATTAATAATGGCACGCAGTTGGAAATAATAAGACTTGCTCGGCTTGGCCAGAGCCACCCAAGGCAGCCTGGACTTTGAATCTTCATGAGCCTCTTTCCAAGTGAGCAGATACCAGAGCTAATGGTCTGGCTATAAGAGTCAAGTCTTGGGGCTCTTTCTAAACAGCCACCACTGAGAGATTAGGTCAGTTGGTGCTCGAGTTGCCCTCATTCTGGAAAGAAAGGGAGTCCACTTTGCTGGGGCAGCCTCCTCCCAGAGCAGTTTTCCTTCGTAAGAGCATTTCCCCTGGTTAACTATAAATTAAATTATGCTTATAAATTAATGAATATACTTACGAATTAAATTTATAAATTATGCATTAAGTTGCTTAGAACACTTCATTCCTCAACTGCTCTGGATATCTGAGGGGCTACTAGATACATTGAGGTGCATAATCCGGCTGTTGAAACTCCGCTAAAACTCCGTTCTAGGTACTAGTTATTTTGACAGCGTAAAGAATGTGCTTCACGGGCGCCTGGCTGGCTCAGTTGGTTAAGCGACTGCCTTCGGCTCAGGTCATGATCCTGGAGTCCCTGGATCGAGTCCCGCATCAGGCTCCCTGCTCAGCGAGGAGCCTGCTTCTCCCTCTGACCCTCCCCCCTCTCATGTGCTCTCTCTCTCTCTCTCATTCTCTCTGTCTCAAATAAATAAATAAAATCTTTAAAAAAAAAAAAAAAAAAGAATGTGCTTCACAGTGGAAAAGCTAATATCGACATTCCATGACAAATAAAATAAGATATCTAGTCATTGAGTTTAGGGGGAAAAAAAAGTATGGGTGGGAATGTTCTCTTTTCCCTTAAAGCATAATGAAGAATCCAACTAATGGTCTATATCTTCTAATACAATGCCATTGTAAGCTTCCAGAAATATTTGTCTAACTTCAGTAAAATATTTATTGGCAAAAGAGCTTTTCTAGTTTTACTGGGTATTGGACTTCACAGATTATTCTGTTGGTCTTATTGCATCCCATTTGTTATTTCTGCCATTTTGCCTCTAAGAACAGTGTTGAAGACTTTGACACATTTCAGAGCATTACACTAAATAAATCTGTCTTGCACATTCCACTGTGCTTTTTCTGGAATATTATAAATATTCAAATATAGGCACACTTGCAAATTCAAAATAAAATTCAATACATGCAAATTCTGCATAAATTTCATATTTATAACTTAGCAATAGTTATGAACTTGTTATTCTATGATATAAATGTATCAAATAGGAGCTCATGGGAATTTCCAATAAATATATTTTTCTGATTAAACTGTGGATTCTTTTTTAGTCACAATTTAAGCTTCAATTCTGGGATATATTATAAGAGAATAATTTGCACTTCATTTACTCTGAATTGTCAAGAATCATGTTCTTCCCCAATGTAAATGTCTGCAAAAAGGACTTCTTACTCAGTTTGATTGCTTTTTAAATTTTACTAGCAGAGATGCCCTAGTGAGCCTAAGAGAATTGGTCCGTTTCTTGTGAAGAGTTTAGTTCTAATGAATCACTTCCATGCACTTTTCTGAAGGAATACAGAGCAATTGAAATGTGTAATGCATTGATTTACATCAAATGGATTAGGTCTGTGTGCACCATTCCTTGCATTAATTGACTTTCTCCCATAACTGTACTAATAAAGACAAGTCTTCAGTATAGTACCAGCTCCAATTCACTGATGGAGATCATTGGACTTTTGCTAACTTCCCACAGGAGAATGACTGCAAGCAGAGTATTTAGAAATTGACCAGGGTAACCAGTTACAGCCAGGAAACTCAGAGATACTTTAAACAGGTCCTTTGATCTTGGCAGCCAGCTTCTCAGTTGTTATAAATAAATAGAAATTGACTAAACCCCAGTTGAAAGACCCAGATTATCACACTGGAGGAGAATAGAAAATCCAGCTACGTGCTGTGTATAAGAGACAAAGCTAATACATAAGGATATAGGTAGGATTGGAAAGGATATAGTATGCAAATACTAACCAGAAGGAAGCTGAAGTAGTTAAACTGGTATCAGACAAATAGACTGAAGCAAAACCTTTATTGGGGATCAACAGGATCACTGAATAATGGCAAAAAGTTCCACTTTTCAGATAGCAGTTCTAAACTCGTACGCACTTAATACCGTTTTAAAATATATAAAACAAAAATTGACAGGGCTATAAGGAGACATTGTAAAATCTGCTAACCACTTTCAGAAATTGACAGATGAAAAAAACACAAAAATGGGTAAGGATACAGAAGATTTGGTTAACAAGCTCAGTGCAGTGGACCTGCACCCAATTAGAAGAACGCACATTCTTCTCAAGCACATATGGAACGCTTGTAAAAATAGACCATATACTAAGCTGTAAAGTTAGTCTGGAAAAACTTCAGTGAGTAAATATCTTACAGACCATACGATCTGCCCATGCAGTGCTTAGTCACTAGATGCTGTAACCAGTCAGGCAGGAACAAGGGATCAGGCTCTATCTGAGTGCATGAGAAGGAACATTAGTAGTCTGATATATTTGGAAGTATCGCCAATCCTTCACCGACCACATCAGGCTTCCTAATTCATATGCAAGAGTGTAGAACTCCAAGACTTTGTCAAAGAGAAGTACTGGAAAGTGATGGCTTGACCCAGGTAGCTTGGCCTGACTTTCCCTGAAGACCTATTAAGATTTTGGGGTACTTATTAAGCCAGGGCCTATGCCAAGGGCAGATCATGTATTTTTCTCATTTAATCCTCAAAACAGCCCTGTAAGGTAGATGTTTTAAAAACCCATTGAAAGTTAAAAAACAAACAAACAAAACCAGAGAATTGGGCCCAAATCTCCCCAGCCAGCGAATATTGGAGCTGGCAGTTAAAATCAGCTGGGTTACATGTCCTGTCTGATACGTTTTAATGTCTGCTAAATTTGCAGACAAATTTCCAAAAGCCTCTACCCGTTTTTTGGCCGTGTCTACTATACAAGCTAAGTAAAATGGAGACCTGTTAACTGATTTTGTTTTTCAAAGCATCTTTTAGAAAGTTCAGTAAAAATTACTCTTTAAGGGTGAATTCTGCAGCTCTTTTTGCCCCTTCTTAAATAAAGATTTAGATATCCAACAATAAAAAAAAAGTAGATATCCAAGATACTGCAAATGCTTTCGACACTGATGTACACAGAAGAATGCTGTTTAAGGGGAAATAAAAAAAGAAAGGAGTTACGTTAGAGGAAAGATTTTTTTTCAGATAAGGAAAATGAGGACTTTAACTGTATTTTAATTTATGCCCCATGTGGACTTAAAATATGGTGCACACACTTGATAAGATTTGTAAGAGGCCAAAGCATCTTAGTCCTTCTGGAATGTTGGCAGTTGGTTCATTAGCAATGTCAGTTGCACTGCTCTGACCGCAGCCTGTTTCTATAAATGACCATTGCTTTCTTTTGCTGCATTTGGTCTGTGTAGACACAGCCTTTGGAGGGCAGTGTGAACGAGTTTGGCCAGATCAGTTCATATAGCCCCGAAACACAAGGAGCCAGTCAAATAAGGACACTTTCTCCAAAACCAAGTGATGAATCCTGAAGCCTGCTCTCATCCCCGGGGGCTCATCACGAAGAGAGGAGTCACACTTCTCTCTCTTTTGGAAGAGGTGGCTTTGGAAAAGAGAATATGTAAATTAGCATGGGCCTACCAGCCTGGCAGACATTAATGCGGGTGGCCAAGAAATTAGGTTGACGGCATTGGAAGCATGGGAAAAAGACGCCCACGATAACCAGAGGCCAGTGTGACCTTGGAATGGTGGCCATCTTGGCAGATACCTCACTGCTGAGACTTTGCTAAGTAGAAGATTAGCTGGCATGACATCCCGAAGGTTGGAAAATGGAGCCTATTTACTAGATACACTAGAGGCAAAACTACTTATTATTTTCGTGATTGGTTTTGCTGAGGGTGGTACAGTATGTTCTAGGAGCGTAATAGGTCAACTCCATCTCATGAAAGCAATGTTGAAATGAAGCATATTGGGGTGAATGATGCATAGTAGGCTGTTTATGAAAAGTCACTTCAATACGAACTTTAATGGACACGTAGAAACGATTTTACACATAAACACACCATAAGATTAATGAAAGACAATTACGCTAATATGTGACTGTGGACCTGAAGCAAGGTATTTTTTAAAAATATTTTGCGTTATTGAACAAAATGGCCTGTGCATATTTCTCCTTTTAGGTAGGGATCCATGCTTAGCATCTACCACTCTTAGTTTGTTCTTTGTGACTTGGAAGCAAAGCAAAAGATAAAAAAGATATCATTTTAGCTTTAGTATAGCATTTTACAATCTTCTGGCAGCTTTTGTATTTATAACCATATGGGTGTACATTAAATCTGCATATCTCCCTCTCATTTATATGTTTATGAAGTTATAAAGATATACACATGTGCACACAAAGTAATTAAGCAAGTGATATGTGTTTGACAATGTTTGGTGACTTAATGCCAATTAGAGGGGGGTTAAAAAAAAAACCCTTGCTTTTCTAATCCAATTGCTTCCATGCTTTTTGGTTTATGCACTTAAGGACAGAATCCATTTAAAGTGCAGAAATTTGCATACATGCAGCTTTGAGTGAGACTTCTATTTATTCCAGATGGCCTTGAAAAATTATTACCGAGGGCCTTAGAGACCTGGATGTCACAAGATCCATTATGATGAGATTGAAATCACACTTGGGTTTGCAGCAGTTTCTCCTGTATGAGAGGGGGTATACTTTTGACATGGGCGCTAAAGGTATGTATGTGGCTTAGCTAGACTGTTCAGTGAAGCCAGATGAGCTTAGCTCATCTCAAGGAAGGAGTCCTGTGTGGCAGGCACCTCATCTACCCCTATTGTAGGAAAGTGGTTCATGATTTTCTGGAGTTCAGCTGAATGCTAAGTGAAAGGCTGCATATGGGATTTGCATGCATGGAAGTGAGCAGTTACATTGACAGTCTCTCCCCTTTTAAAAAAATATAGTTGGATTGGAATGAGCACGATTGCGGTGCTCCCCATTGAATGTCATTTTTTGTTTTGCTTTTCAATCATGGTGATGTAACCACTATTCATTGTAGGCAGTTTATAGGTTCTAGTGTCTAGGGACAGGATGTGGGGGCTCAGGTTGTGACCTTTGGCTGGGAATATCTTCTCTAGAGAATGTCGCGGAGGTCAGGTTTCCATGATGACCGCAGACAGGCCAAGGACCACGAAATCCAGCTCTTTCTGATTTGCTGGGGTCTGACTCTGGGATGCAGCTCTGTCTGGTTAATGGAGAGGAACTCTTGTATGTAGCGAGCTTGCAAAGATGGAGAGATCTGAGTGCTACAAAGCCTAAGGTATGCACAGCTCAATTATTTGGCTCTTGGTCTCTGAATTTGGCTTAGCACAAGAAACCTAGAAGGAAGAAGATGAATGTTCTCCCACAATTTCAAGCCGGTAGAAATATTCACAAAATGGTGGGAGTTCCAACTGAAACGTCAGAAGCTCAAGTTGGGTCTGAGGAAGAGACATACCATTGGGGGGGATAAAAGATAAATTATTGCCATAATTAAATGGCAGGTTGCCTCTTAATGATTTAGACCTCCCCTTCCCAGGTATAGCTTTGGGGACAATTAGTTGCACAATTAGGCTTCAGGGCCCTAGAGGGAGGCAGTGGCGCCATGAAAACTGCCAGCTGTAATAGTAACCACGTAGGTCTCAGGGCCACTGGTGGCTGTCAACTTGGAATTCTGGGACACCATGGTTCTGCTGGATTAGGGGTGAGAGCTGGTTTGGGGTGCCTCTGATGATTCAGCGTAATTCACTCAAGATTCATCCAAGCTGTTGCTTGTATCAACAGTTCATTCTTTTTTTATTGCTGAAGAATCTTCCATGGTAAGTATGAACCCCAGTTTGTTTAACCACTCACCTGTTGAAGGACATCTGGGCTGATTCTAGTTTTTAGCTATCACGAATAAAGCTGCTATGAACATTCATGTATAGGTTTTTGTGGAATGATCTGTGTTCATTTCTCTAGGATAATGCTCAAGAATGCAATTGCTGGGTCCTTTGTAATTATGTGTTTAGTTTTATGAGAAACTGCCAAACTGTTTTTACAGACGGACTATATATTGTTTCACATTCCCAGCAGCCATGCATGGGTGATCTAATTTCTCCCTATCCTTGCCAGCATTTGGTGTTGTCACTATTTTTTATTTTAGCCATTCTGATAGGTGTGTAGTAATATCTCATTGTGGTTTTAATTTACCTTTCTCTGATGGCTGATGATATTCAGCATCATTTCACATGCTGACCAGCCATCTGTGCATCCTCTTTGGTGGAATGCCTGTTCATGCTATTTGCCCGTTTTCTGATGGGATTCTTTTTTCTTTAACTGTTGAGTTTTGGGTGTTATTTATAAATTCTGTATATTAGTCTTTGGTCAGATGCATTGTTTGCAAATATTTTCTCTATGTCCATTGCCTGCCTTTCATCTTCTTCATGTGGCATTTGACAGAGCAAAATTTCCTTTTTTTTTTTTTTGTGAGAGACAGTGCACATGTGAGTGAGGAGGGGAGGGACAGAGGGAGAGAGAGAGAGACAATCTTAAGCAGACTCCACACCCAGTGTGGACCCCGATGGGGGAGGGGGCTTGATCTCATGACCCTGAGATCATGACCTGAACCGAAATCAAGAGTTGGCTGAGTAACCGATGGAGCCACCCAGGAGCCCAGGCACAGCGAAATTTCTGATTTTGATGTGGTCCAGATGATGATTTGGTGTCAAGTTTGAGAATTCTTTGCCTAGCCCTAGATCTTGAAGGTTTTGTCCTGTGTTTTTTCTAAAGATTTTGTAGTTTTAATTTTTACTTTTAAGTCTATGATACATTTTTAAATTATTTCCTTATTTAGATACAATTCGTGCATCATAATATTCACCCTTTTAAAGCACACAGTCCAGTGGCTTTTAATATATTCAGAAGGGGACCCAACTTATTCTTCTCCACGTGGATATCAGTTGTTCCAGCGTCATTCATTGAAAAGACATTTTTCTTTATGAATTGCCGTGGTACTTTTGTTGAAAATCAACTGACCATCAGTGTATGGATTTATTTTTGGAATCTTAATTGTATTTTATCCATCTGTATAGTCATTTTAAAAATATTTTATTTTGGGGCGCCTGGGTGGCTCAGTTGTTAAGCATCTGCCTTCAGCTCAGGTCATGATCCCAGGGTCCTGGGATCGAGCCCCGCATCGGGCTCCCTGCTCCATGGGAAGCCTGCTTCTCTTACTCCCCCTGCTTGTGTTCCTTCTCTTGCTGTGTCTCTCTCTGTCAAATAAATGGATAAAATCTTTAAAAAATTTTTTTTTTATTTTTAAGTAGTCTCTATACCCAACGTGGGGCTTGAACTTTACAACCCCGAGATCAAGAGTCGCACACTCCACCAACTGAGCCAGCCAGACACCCCTCATTGTAGTTTTAAAGGATGGTTCTTATGTCCCCTCTTTCATTCTTGATTTTAGCAATTGAGTCTTTTATTTTCTTGGTCAGTCTAGGTTATGATTTGTCAATTTTGTTGATCTGGTCAAAGAACCAACTTTTGGCTTCATTGATTTTCTCCATTCTTTCCAACTCTCAATTCCCACTGCAATCTGTAATATTTCTTTTCTTCTGCTTGCTTTAGGTTTAGTGTGCTTTTTCTTTTCCAGTGTCTTGTGGTGAAAATTAAGTTATTGATTGAGATCTTTCTCTTTTTTTTTTACATTCACAGCTATAAAATATTCTCTAAGAGCTGCTTTGGTTGCATCCTGTAAGTTTTGGTATGTTTTGTCTTATTTTAATTTATCTCAAAGATTTCCTAATTTCCTTTGTGCTTTCTTCTTTGGACCATTGTTTATTTAAGAGTGCATTGTTTGAGTCCCACATATTTATGAATTTCCCAAATATCCTCTTTAAGTGATTTATAATTTCATTCCACTGTGGTCAGAGAACATACGCTATGTGATTCGGTCTTTTAAAATATATCGAGAAGTGTTTTATGGACTACCATATAGTCTGTACTAGAGATTGCTCTGTGTGCATTTGAGAAGGCTATGTTCTGTTGATGATGGAGTGTTCTATAGATGACTGCTAAGTCTTGGTTTATTGTACTGCTCAAGACTTCTGTGTCCTTGTTGCTGTTTTTCTACTTGTTCTAGCCATTATTGAAATTGGGGCATTGAAGTCTCCAGCTATTATTATTGAATTTTCTGTTTCTCTTTCTAATTCTGTTTTTGCTTCATGTATTTTTAAGGTATACATTGTAACTTTTTGGAATCGACTTCATATAATACATTATAGTTAGGAATGTTTCTAGAAATGTTTCCCTTAATCTATTCCTTCATCTCCCTTTTTGTGCTGTTATTGTTATGAAATTTACATCTATATTTTACAAAGCCAGCAGTACATTATTGTCCCTAAACATCAATTATTTAGAAGCGCACTTGAGAAGAATTCTACTGTTGTTGGGTGGAGTTCATTAGATCCTGCTCTTGGGTCAATGTTGATTAGGTCTTGTTGGTTGAAGGTATTGTGGAGATTTTGTATATCCTTGTTGATTTTCTGTCTAGTGTTTCTCTCAGTTGTTGAGAGAGAGGTGTTAGAGTCCCCAGTCATAATTGTGGATTTGTCTGTTTCTCCTTTCCGTTCCATCAGTTTTGCCTTTATATATTTTGCAGCTCTGTTGTTTGTTACAGACAGATTTGGGATTGCTACGTGTTCTGGGTCAACTGACTCTTTTATCATTATGTAATATCCTCCCTTTGGTTTTGGTCATTTTCTTTGTTCCAGGGTCTATTTTATCTAACATGAACATAGCCACTTAGGCTTTTTTCTGACTGATGTGTGCATGAATGCATGATATATCTTTCTTTCTACCTCTCAGTGCCTTCTAATGCTTATTTAATGTATCCATACATATCTGTAATTACTTGGAGGAATAGAGAGAAATGTGTATACTCCACCCTGTCCAGAACTGGAAGTACATATAGTTCACCTGGTTTCTGTTTGCTCGGATGATCTGGGTTGGCTGTTTAAGGCATCGAGGCTGTGTGTTGCACACTCCTGATTTTAGCACAGTAATCCCATGTTACTAAGTCAACTTCTCTGTACATCGAGCGTTGTAGTGGCTCTGTTTTCTTTATTTCCAGGGGTCAGACTCTTGAAGTCCAACTATTTTTAATTAAATATGCCCCCACCTTTTCTTATTTTGGTTGCATCCATCTCTCCTTTTCCTTTCCCTATGGAGGCATTTGGTTTTGGAGAGTTGGGATGATGTGGGAGCTGGACATTTCTGTCTGCTGCCACAAGCTCAGCATGAACAGAAACAAAAAACTGTCTGTCTCACGCTAAGATGTAGGACCGGTAACACGACCTACTTTGACTAGGTTGGACTCTTTCTCGTATGTACCGAATGCTTCCTGTGAGCCAGGCTCCGGTCGGGTGTTGGGATGACAGAGCTGGCCGTGCCAGAGACACTGACTTTGGAGCGTTCTCAGACTAGTGAGGGACGGCCAGTAAGCAAATAGGGTGATCAGCACTGTCATGAAGCTGAGCACACGTCGCTGTGAGGATGGAGAGGAGGGTCCCTCAAGGGCTCTGCTGTTGGAGGTGACACCCGGACTGAGTCCCCAAGGCTCGACAGCCAGGCAAGGCACAGGGGAAAACCTAGGACGCAGCACAAGTAAAGGCGTAGCTGCAAGAGCGTGTAGGGCTTGTACGTAGGGGCTGGGATGAGATCCGTGACCTCGCAGCTAGACGCCAGGGCACATGGAGCCTTGTGGGGCATGGAACATATTGGGGACTTTATCCTTAGCACCGTCAGAGGGCATGGGGAGTCAAACAGAGGAGTAACGTGATCCGATTTGTGTTTTAACTCCTCTCCTCGTCGGCTGTGTGGAGAGGGGACAGGAGAGGGCTGAGAACATGGCAGGGAACCCAGTTAGAAGACTGTGGAAGTCTAGGGCAGATGGGGTGGTGGCTGGGCTAGGGGCACGTGGAAGGGTAAATGGTTTCAGGAAGTATCTGGGAGGAAGAACAGCAAGAAATGTGTGGATCCTGGGGAGTGAGAGAGTGTTGTTAATATCAGAATGAGTTGCTTCACTTAAAAGTAACTCTTTTAACCCATTTTCCCCTAATAACAAAGAATATCGTTCAGTTATTGGTGTCCATATGTCTGTGTTCTGAATCTCAGGCTAACCAAGGATTGATTCTGCCCATATTTCCCCGCAATCTTATAGGAACACATTTGAGGGTATCTCTTGATGATTCATCCACTGTTTCAAACATGCTTATGTAAAACCTAAAATGCATCAACTTCTATGATTTTGTAGCTATTGTTGTTCTTTGCTTTAGCTTGAAATGTTTTAATGATCCCCAAACATTGGTATTATTTGAATTTTGCATATATTAGTCAAAGCTTGCAATTATTAGGGCTTTCATTGTGTCCCATAAATATTCTTGGTTTCCAACTTGAGTTGGATATATGGGGAAGAGATGAAGTTCAGCTAATGTGCCATATCTGAAGGATTTTAGGTATTTTAGCTTGCCTCTGATGATGTGGGACATCTGAAGAACAAGGCTTTACCCAATGATGAATTTTAACTGCGGAATAGTTACCTAGTAAGAAGTCTCGTCATCTTTGCAAAGTATTAAACTAGTGTTGGATGCTGGAGGGGAAAATTACATTTTTTGCAAAAATCCAGGTACTGTGAAAGTTTTATGGAGCTCTACAGACGTTTCCGGATGCCTAGAGATTTGTTTTCTTATTGCACATCTGAATAATCTATTTATGAATGCTGTTACATAGTGGGAGGGCCTGCGGTGGATGGCAGTATCCCTTGGAGTAAACGTTCCCAGGTTCCATTCCCAGCTCAGCACACTGACTCTGGACAAAGCCCCTAAAGTGTTCTCTGCTTCAGCCTCCTTAATGGCGAAGTGGAAAATAACACTGTCACTGAACTCATAAAGATGCAGGACTGTGGGCACATGGCTGGCTCAGTCAGTAGGGCATGCAACTCTTAATTTTGGGGTTGTGAGTTCGAGCCCCACGCTGGGTGTAGAGATTACTGAAAAATAAAATCTTAAAAAAAAGAGATGCAGGACTGCTAATTAGATCATGCCTTAAAACCACTTTGAGTTCTGTTGAGAAATACCTTGTTCTCAAATAAAGTAGCCTGTGGTTTTTTAAGTACCAGTATATTGTCAAGAAATGAATCACTGGGGGAGCAAAATATGTAGACCAAATAACAGGGGTTATTGACATCAGTAAACAGATGGAAAAGATGGTGTTAAAGGGAAGAGGAAAGTATTACTCTGCCAATAGAAGGGAGCCATTGAAATGATGGTCTGATTTAGATAAGGTCCATGGCCCGGTGGCTTGAATGGCCTTTTCTCACTTGTTGGTAATGAATTGAATTTGGAGGGGTGTGATAAATGGAGGCAACCAGCATTAGTGAGTACCGGTGAATGGAGAAAAGCCTTTTTAGCTGAGCTAAAGTGATACTCTCCAAATCCGCCTAGTGAATTTCTGAGAGCGTTTAACTGTTAGAATGCTGCGCTGCTTAAGTCTACAGCTTTCTGACTTTACTCTTTTCAGAGATTTGACCTATAAGGCAGCCGATGGAAATGATTGCTCATCAGCATCTGAGCCAAATTATTCATTCCATAAAATGTTCGCCTGGAGGTATCCAAGCACATGATTTGAAGGAAAGAAGCCCTAGGGCCATATGTAATTGACATGTCTGGCTGAAGGATGATGTGGGCTTCTCATTGGCTGAGTAACTTCCCCCTTCAACCTGAGCCCACCCGGGTGGGGTCCTGGCTGGCTCTTGAGCCCAGGATGAGTGTAGGAAGCTGGAACCGTCCTTTGAATAGTGTACCAAACTTGTAGCCTGTGAATACCTCAAACATGGTACTCATCATGCTATAATAAAATTGCCTTTTTAAAAATTTTGTTTCACCCGATGTGAGTTCCCTAAGGCCAGGAACTGTCTTTCATGTCTGTCTCCGCAGAGCCGTTGTCCATAGTAGTCAGTTCATGTTTGTTGAATAAGCAAAATAACTTTCAAGCATCATTAACTCCAATCTTCCAAAAGCTAAATGCGGTTTTGTCTTTAACTGGGTGGTACCATAGCCAGCTTCCCAAAGAACCTGAATGTTCTCTAAAGCATTCTCAAACTTTACTGTGCACAAATCACTTAGGGATCTTGTTAAAATGCATATTCTGATTCAGTAGGTTTGGGGTGGGCCTATCATTCTGCCTTTTTAACAAGCTCCCTGGTGATGCTGATGCTATTGGTCTGTATAGCAAGGATTTAGACCCTGGCCTCTGCCTCATCTCCAAAATTTAGTCCATCATCAAGCCTTGTTGACCCTACCCCTTTTGTCCCAACTCTGACCATTCATCTCTATTCCTGTTGCCACCACTTTAGCGGAACCCTTCCTCATTTTTTTGTGGGGACTATGGCAATAGCTTTCATCTAATCTCCCCAACTCTGTCCCCTCCACTCCATTCTCTATACACACCATAACCAGTATGATGCTTCTCAAATACATTTCTGATGATGCTCATCCTTGTAGCTTTCTATGTAGGATAAAGCAACAACCCCATCTGTTACTAGATTTGTCTTTATATTAGGTAGGAGGAGAGGCAGGGGCAAAACAATGTGAGGCTTGAGGAGCCAAGGGCTTAGAGTGGTGGTGGACCAGTCTTAGGGGCCAACTCATGCAGACAGGGCTGCCTACAGATGCTGTTCTTTCCTTGCATCCATTCATCCATCTATGTATCCACTCATCCATCCATTCATCCATCCATCCATCCATCCATCCATCCATCCACACATCCACCTGCCCATCCACCCACCCACCCACCCATCCATCCATTTAGCCATCCATCCATCCATCCATCCATCCATCCATCCATTTGTTCATCCAGTCTCTTAACTAGCTGGTCAGGCACCCGACCGGCTAAGACTGTTGGCTCTTGGACCAGACAGTCAGCTAAGCTTCTTCATGTCATTTATGGTAAAACCACAATAACCTGATATCCATTGTTTCAGATTCTCTGGCAATGAGACACCTCAGTGTTTTCTAGTCAAAATATTTGCTGTTCTGGGCCCAGTCAGTCCAAAATCCTCTGCTCACATTCTTTTTTTTTCATTTGAATTACTGAGGATTTTATTGTACCCTGGATAGCAATTTGTTAAAAATCCCATACCTAAAAGATTATCTGCAATTTCTCTTTTCTCTCTGATTTCTCTTGCCTTGCTTTCAGCCAGGGTTTGGTAGATGGTTAGTGTGTGCACATTCTCGGTGACGTGTAAGCCTTCTGATACTGAAGCCTTCCCTGTGGGGGGGGGGCGGTGGGGGGGCAGGTGTAGGTTGTATCTGGTCCTGTCACAGGGCCTAGGGTGGCTGTCGCTACCGCACAGTGTCACACTTCCAGGATTCGGCATTTGATTTTGCCTTAACAAAGGAGCCCACCTGTGCTTGCTGAGACCTACTATATCTGGGATGGCCAGACTTGAGGAGGTGGAGAGATAAGGGAGATGAGGAAGGCATCCTATGTTTTGGGGGGATGGATGCAGGGGTGGGGATCTATCTCAGGAATTCTTAGCTCCTTGCCACTTTCCAGTCTTCAGCCAGAGCTGCCCCCCACCCCCCCCCACCCCCCCCTCTAGAGCTTGGCTGAATTCAGGGGAGAACACCGAGCCATGTTGACATTTGGTAGAACTTGTTTTCTTCCCCCCTTTAATTGAGCATCTCATCGCAGGGGTTGTTCTTTGTTCCTCTTTCCAGGGTCTTCTGTACGCTGACTTATGCTCACGGCTGGCTTTCTGTAGGGAGAAGTGCGGGGAAGGTCAATCCAAGGAGATCTTAGAGGGTCAGTCAGGTTTTCAGATGTGTTCGGGCAGCTTCTGTTTTGTTCAGTGAGACGAAGTGCTTCTGAGGACAGAAATCTGCCCGTGAAGTGCTTCCGGGATGGCAGCGGGGGCAATCACGCCCGCCCGGGACCGCGTCCGCTTCTGCTTCGATTTCAAATGACTGTTGAAAACTCAAGAGCGAGGGGGAAGTGAAGTGCCTTTGACTTGAAGGAATTTGCTAATGGAAGATCAAAGTTGTAAAAACTGTACCTTCCCGTGCATTATGGGAGGGCTGGGGAGAGGACGCTGGGAGGGGGGAAGCCTCACAAAATCCCCCTTTTCAGTCATTTCACATTTTCTCGAGTTTTTCAGCTCCTATAGGGCTTAAGAAATAACTAACCTGAAACCTGGATTGTATTTCAGGAAAAACCTCAGAGGGTGTGGCTTAGGCTTTTAGAGCTCAGGGCTGGGGATCTCCGGGTTCTTAGAAGTCCCGCTGTGAAAAAGTTCATCATGGAAATTGACACCATTAGAATAGAGAGTTTGTAGGACCCTAGTGTAGCAAATTGGAAAACCACATCTCGTCCCTTTCTCCTCGATTATGACGTTAACTGTGGTCATGCCTGGAGGGTGAAGTGAATATTCTAGCCACTGGCATGAAGAGATTGGCCTGCCTTTACATCGTGACCTTCTGTCCTAGGTCCCGCAGGGGTCTAGTGGGCTAGCTGTGAACTCTGGGGGATTGGCCAGAGGCATCCCCTCCCTGTTCTACACATTTGGAGGACTCCCTGCCACTGCCAAGCAGGGAAAAGCAAGTTATTTCCACAATCCCTTAAAGAACACATAATTAGGAAGATAATTTTGTAAAGCATCACCCAAAATGGACCACCATCCCATATGAATTATCCCTTCATTATATCCTTTTCTAGACAGTTCTTGACATTGGTCCCCTCTGTCAGCATAAAAGTTAAGGACTGACTGCATAAAGAAGCCGTGTGGACTTAGGGTCAATCTGTGATAGGACCAGTTAGCAACGCTTTCTTACCTTCAGCAGGTCGTTTGTTGTGAGGCACCCTGTCATGTGCATCCAGAAGGGGGACCGTGAAAGTTAGCGTGAGTGTTTGGCTGGCTGTCAGCAAGAGGGGAGAGGCTCTTTTCAGAGCCAACAGGGCAGCCAAAGAGGCTTCCTTCACTGAAGACCACCCAATGAGAGAGACCATGTCTTACCTGACCACATTCCAAGGAGGCGGCAGATGGGCTTCAACTGAACTGTACTTCTGAAGGCTTTCTTCAGGGCGTGGGGGGAAATGCCTCCTATCTGGAAGATCATGGCTGTTTGTGGCCTGTTTAAAAAAAATCACTGGCTCTCAGCACCAAGTGTCCTAGCCTCTCAGGCTCTGTGCCACCATCGTGCCTCGGCTGAGTCGAGTTGCCCGGGCTGTCGATGTGTCTGTCATCTGGCTCTTCCAGAACGGACCGCCTGGACAATCTTCAGAGCTCCCGATGAGTTCAAAGGGAGAATGGCATGTAAATTACTACCACATGAAGCCCCTCAGTTAAAATGAACCTGCTCCCAGGCAGAGCTGGGGTGGCTGTGGGACTCCATGCTGTTAAGGTCTATGAGCAGACAGGTACAGTAGCAAATGTTGCAGACTTTGAGTCCTGATGAAGCAGTTCAAATCTTAACTCTGCCGTTTGCTAGCGAGGCAGCTTTGGGCAATTTAGTTCACCTGTTTGATCTTCACTTTGCTTCTCTCTAAGATGGGGAAGGGACAGTGGCTGCCTTCTCTACTTCTTGGGCTTCTGTTGAGGCATCAGAGGAGGTCACGGGCGTAAAAGAGCTTTGCACACAGTAAAGGCCTTCCCCATTTGCTTGTGGCTAGGCAGGCCCAGGACTCTGCTAAAACCTTTCTTACCTTAATGCGGAAAGAAATATTCTCTCCTACAGGGACATGTGGCTCCATTTCATCAATGAGGGCTCAAATGGGAGGTGTGTACTTTTAGAGAAGTCACCTTGGGAGGACCCAGCATTTCCAACTATGTAGAGGTGGCTTTAAGGTTTTGGGAACGCCCTCCTTGAGAATGGCCTTCAGAACCGGTCTTTTTAGGCACAACGGAAACCTCTAACAACAGGGTCACTCGCTGGATATGCTTGGACCTTGCCACCATCTCTAATAGTTACGTATGGTATTCAAACTCCGGGATGTCAGATTTCCAATGCCCCTTAGAAACATTCTGGTCCAGTAGTTTTCAAACTACATTACCCCCGGATTCCAACTATTTGGAGAAGGGACATGAAGGTTGGGGGATCTCCAAAGCATCATCGGTCTCTGATGCTAAGATGCCATTGGTTGTAGTTGGCATCAATTTATTACCGGCACGTCGGGAAGATTAAAAGAATGGACACCATCCTTCTAAGACCCATCCTATTTTAAATGCAGTTGAAAACGAAGAGGATGTAATGGTTTCTGCTCAACAGTGAAAGTTTACACCATTGGAAAGACATTGTTTCTTTGCTCTGCTTCCTCTGTGGGGTTCACAGATACAGTTCATGTATCTCATTTCATCATGATTCACAGATTTCTGCTCCTGCACAGTTTGAAAATTGACCTCATCCAGTCTGCTGCTTCTGCAGAGGTCCAGAGAGGTGGAGGTCGTATAGTTAGTTCCCGGCAGGGCTGGGGCTAGAACTCGGGCCTCTGGAGTACTAAGCAAATTCTCTTCACCTTGTCCTCCTGCCTCTTGTCCACAGCTGTATTTCATCTTGCTGGGACATCATCTCACTACAGAAGCAGCTCGACTACGTGAGGGGGATTGAATCACCAGGATCCCAGAAACATCAGGTCACTAGGCGATTTCACCTGCAAGTTGTTGCCATAGCCCGAGCCCTGAGGACTGCCTTAATACTGAGCCTCGGTGTTTATCGTAACAGAGATGGCTGAGGGTCACCAGGGGGCTCATGGCCAATGGCAGTGTTCTCTGCATTACCAGCGGGAGCCCCAGGCCAGGGAGGAGCTGGGACTGGCCCCAAAGGGCAAGGCTGACAACGGTCCAATGGCTAATGTGAGGATTAACTGTAGCTTTGAGTAATCTGTCTCCAGTTCAGGCTGGTTACAGGAGAGCCTCAAGGACTCATTGCATTTGGCTGCTTCTCGGTCTGCTGCAATTTTCCCTTTTCAAGTACATCTTTTTTTCGAAAAATTGGATGAGACGTTATTTTTCGAAAGGTGGTCATTTTTTTTAAGCTGGCATAGAAATGTTTATAAATGTTAACACTTTAAAAAATATATAATGGGAAGGAAGAAATGCCCCCCCCCCCCACTTGTGTGGTCCCTTCCGTGAGTGCGTTGGTGCGAGGCTAGCTCTGTGTTGGGGAGGGCAGGCCTGACTCCGCAGGCCCTTCGGATGTCCGTCGAGGTGCAGACGACAGCGATTTGGTCCCTCCAAGAAACTGAACCTTCTTCTCAGTCCTGGCCCCGGGCCAGGGCCAGTGTTGGTGAGTTGGCTGCCTGGAAAATGCCACTCCTGGGAGTTTCCCTTTTGGGGCTGAGTAGGAAGTTTCCATCTAGAGAACTCTATGATGTTAATTTCACTTAGTTTAAGGGGGGAAAAAAGCCAAGCACCCGATTCGTAAGTAAACCACTCTGCAAACATTAGCCACCCTCAATAACATTTGGTGGTTCGGCTGAAATTTTACAGAGTGTGATTTCCCTCAGTTCTGAACAGAGACTGGCTTCAGAGCCAGAAGCCTGTTACAGGATGTGGTGCTTGTCAGATTGCTCGGGTAGGTTTATCAGGCTGGTCATTGTCAGTGGATTCCATAAGTCCCTGGTCAACTGAAGCATTCGTATGTGGGTGGTTAAAGTGATGAGATCATCCAGAAAGCACACTGTCGGGGATGTAACGTTAGCAACGTGATGGCACCTTAACCATCGTTTTCTCCCTTTGGGAGAGCAGAATGGGGGTAAGCTTAAAGGTCTGTTTTTACTATTGAAGCAAAAAATTCACAATTCACATTCTATCTCAGAGAAGATGGTTAGTTAGTGGGCTGTATTGAATTCAACTGAGATAGTTCCATGACGACGGCACCTGGGTGGCTCAGTCGGTTAAACGTCTGCCTTCGGCTCAGGTCATGATCCCAGGGTCCCGGGATTGAGCCCTGCCTTGGGCTCCCTGCTCAGCAGGGTGTCTGCTTCTCCCTCTCCTTCTGTTGCTCCCCCTGCTTGTGCTCTCTCACTCTCTCTGTCAAATAAATAAATAAAATCTTTAAAAAAAATAAATAAAAAAGTGGGTAAAAGGACAGCATTTCAGAGCAAGCAGTACGGAGCCTGAGGGAGGGGTAGGGGCAGAAAGAGGAGATGGTTAATCAGCCACCATTTGCCAGGATGACATATAATCATGTTTGACTTGGTGGAACAGGCTTTTTATGCCTAACATGTTCCTCGGTCCCAAAGCAGGGACTCCTGGGGTGGTTTTAAGAGTCTCATGCTCTACCGACTGACCTAGCCGGGCGCTCCTGGGGTGGTTTTAATTGCTATATCTTCAGATCCTCATGCAGGGCCTGGCATAGGGTGGGGCTCATACATTGACTAAGTACGGAGGACTGAGCTTTGGAGGACGTCCCCGAAGGTTGGTGGGGACTAGCAGTTCACCAGGAAAGGCCAGACACAGAGGCCAGAGGAAAAGCCATGGGTTAAGAGTTTCCGTAGTGGGCCAAGGGAAGGGACAGTGCTCATCAAATGGAGGAGCACAAAGATGAACGTTTGGATTTGGCAAGAAGGTTCCAAGAGAAATGTTAGCGCAATTTTAGAGGGTCACATTCTGAGCCACAAACCGCGGGTGACCCTGACCCCTTTGTTGGTTGTAAAATAAACACCTTTCCAGCACCATGCACAGTGGGGTGCCACAGCCTGCATCTATTAAAGTGCACATTTTATTGAGTTGAATTGAGTGGTCTGGGGATAGCTGAGAGGGAGAGGGAGAGGGAGGGGATAGCTCAAGCGCTACCAGAAAGCCTAACCTGGGCCTAACATGGGGACAGGGGTGTGCCAACGCAGGCTGTCTAGATGTAGAAGCAGCCAGTCTCAGATCAGGGGGGCCCACAGACTTCATTGAATCCTGTCCCCTCAATGAACCCATGAGGAAACGGAGGCTCCATGAGGGGAAGTGACTTGTCCCAGGTCACCCACCGGGTGAGTTGCAGAATCAACACCGTAGTGGAGGCCCCCTGATTCTTTTTTTGAGAGGGAGAGAGAGGGAAAGGACACGAACAGAGGGGAGAGAGGCAGAGGGAGAGGAAGAATCTCAAGCAGGGGCTTGATCTCATGACCCTGAGATTATGAGCTGAGCCGAAATCAAGAGTCGGCCACTTAAAGAGTCCCTCCCCCCCATTCTTAATCTAGAATTTGCCCCCTTTACATGTCATGGTGACTTTGCAATGGAGATCACCCAGAGGAAGGTCAGGAGAGAGAATTAAGTGACTTGGCCACAGTCATACTAGTGAGGGGCAGAAGCCAGGCTCTGTGTCATTTATAGCCTGTGGACGTAACTACAGGAGTGTGTGAAAGAGGGTTTGGTTGTGGGAGGAGGACAGAACCCCTTAAGAGGGATGCCCAGGAAAGGCTACCCTCTGGAGGTTGCATTTGAGCTGAAATCCCAGAGAATAATGGGAAGAAACTAGCCACGGACAAGCTGGACGTAGCTGGACATAGTTTACGCTGACGGAATCACAATTGCAAAGATCCTGAGGTTGACTCGCTCCAAGGAATGTTGACGAGCTCTTTGCATAAGTCCTTTTCGGAGGTAATTCTTTGACAGACCCACTGGACGGGTGTTCCTTTGCTGACATCTCTAACTCAAGAGTTTGCACTAGAGGCTCATGAAATGAAATCCCCTGAAAACTTGTCTGTTGACCTGCTGGATTTTTGGTAAGAGCAGGATGGATCATTGGCATCTAATAGGGGGCCAGGAGAAGTGGGAAGGAAATTAGTTAGGAATGGCCTTTTAAGTGCCTGTAGGACCAGGTTCCTGGGAAAATCCTTGCAAATATTTCCCCTCTGAGACTTTTTATACACGTCATGCTACAGGATTCCTAGAAGTATTTTTTTCCTGTGTCCGTCAGAGGCTTGTATTTACAGAGGCACATGGATCAAAGGCAAGGAACCACTGCTGCTGGAAACCTAAAACCATCCCTGTGTGGGCTCGGCCCCGGAACAAAGCAACGCACGGCCAGGATTTTCCTTCCTGCTCTGGAATCGACTGGCCTTGGACTCTGCAAGTTGTACTTTTCCACTTTATCTGTGCTATGCAGAAAATGCCCATCCTTCTTTCTGACACGATTGTACTCTCATCGGCAGAGTTTATGAAGGCATTCACAAAATCCAAATTCTCCATAGTATGGATCATCAGGGTTGCCGATGGAGACAAGGTAATGGAACCCAAATCTTGGCCTCTTATTTCCCCCTCCTTTTTTTCATGGTGATGCTTTTCAAGGTCACGTTCTTTGATATTCAGTGTTGGCCACACAAAACTGATGAACAAGAATTGGTTCTGAGATCAGTGGCCCCAGCCACAAAGCAGAAAGTGTTTTACTAAAATGGGATCCTTAGATTTGTTTGGATCTGTAGCTTATTTCTGCCTGAAATTCCAAGAAGTGCTGGTGACAGTCAAGAATCTATGATAGCAGTCCGTTACCACAAGTTAGAAGAGAAGAACATTCTCCTATTCTAAGGCATAGGTCCCAATTTGAAGGCTTTCAGGGTCCCGGGAGGACAAATGGAGTGAATGTGAAGATATTGGGAACTCACGATCACATCATCATCTTCTCTCCACTTAGGAATGGCGTTTGGGTGGGACGGCTGGCGGTTCCCGATGTCCTCATTTACTACCAGTTCTCTAGCTGTTCAAGGGATGACCATTCTTGGTGGTGGTGAAGTTAGGCTGCATGAAATCCTACCTCCCTGAGGATCTTACTCCATGCCAGAGGTGGTCACAAGAAATTGTTGCTCCGTAGACCAGGACTAAACCACAAGATGAAGTAATGTACATTTTTGCCTTTGAAAAGTGTGTGGCGGGAAACCAGGATATGAACTATTGCTGAGTGAAATATAATGCCCCAGAAAAAAAGGGAAGATACTGTAAATTTCAAATTGTTGCAAAACTGACCATCTGGGTCATAGATTAAACCACAGCTCTCAATTTGTTATGGCTTGAGGAATGACTTCACAATGCGCACTCCTTCCCCCGACCTTCCTCAGCCTCAGGAAAGCATTTCGTAAATGTTGTTAGCAAAAAGAAATTTACCTAAAGTTCAGTTGTGTTTAAAAAAAAAAAAAAAGTTCAAATCAATGATTCTTAGTCAAGTCACTGTGTTTGCTTTTGTCTTTGCATTTGGCCTTATTCTACGGTCTTGTGTTGCGAATTCCACTTTAGCAGTGGGAAATACACCAGTGTGTAGCCACTGGGCCATGAGAGAAAGCAGATCACTGCAGAGCAGACAGTTGAAAAACCTCTCTGCCTGGATTCAGGAAACAAGAGCCTGTACAACTTACTTTGGAAAACCCTTAGGCAACAAAATCCTGGCATTTCCATGTTTTGAGACCACTCAGTAGTAGCCCTGTTTTGATAATCGTTTAAAAGTATTTTACTTAATTAGAGCAGGATTTGCTCAGGCAGAAAATCACATTTATATGTTAACCTGGCTTTAACACCTCATGGTGACTTGTTGTCTCTAATCAGAAAAGACAGCCTGATGACTGGCTCTGTGATGGTTGGGGTCCAAAGCACTGCAGGCTTTGCAAGGGCCTAAAATCCCAAACCTGGGATTCTGGTGGGGTTCTTTTGTGGGCCTGGCTTGGAACCATTTCCATGATTTCTAATTTAGGAAAGCAGGGGCACAAACAGACCCATGTGTAGCTCAGCTGCTTTGATAGGCCTCTCAAGACCTCTCCTAAATTCTCCTTTAAAAAAAAAAAAACATTTTTTTGGATACATAATTACCATGCCATATAATTCACCCATTTAAAGGGTACAATTCGATAGTTTTTGGTGTATTCACAAAGTTGTGCATCCCAAACCACAGTTTTAGAATTTATTTTAAAACTGAAGCATAGTTTCAATGAAACATTGAAACACAATGTTTCATTAGTTTCAGGTGTTGGGGACAGTGACTTGACAAGTCTCTTGTTTTAGAATATTTTTATTCCTCCCCAGAGAAACCCCACAGTCCTCATCCTTCACCTCCAGTCTTCCCTTCCTCCCAGCCTTGGCAACCACTCATCAATCTACTTTCTGTCTTGACAGATTTGCGTACTATGGACATTTCACGTAAATGGAATAATACAATATGTGGTCCTTTGTGACGAGTTTCTTGGTTCATCTCTGTTGTAGCATCAGTCAGTACTTTATTTCAATTTATTGCTGAATAATATTCCATTGTATGGATGCACACATATTATCTCTTCATCAGTCGATGGACAGTTGGATTGTTTCTGCTTTTTGACTGTTGTGAATAATGGTGCTATGAACACTTGTGTACAACTCTGTGTGGACATGTGCCTTCATTTTTCTTGGATATCTACCTTGAAATGGAATTGCTAGGTCATATGGTAACTCTGTGTTTAATCATTTGCAGAATTGCCAGGTTGTTTTCCAAAGTGGCTGCACCATTTTATATTTCTACCAGCAATGCATGTGGGTTCCAGTTTCTCAACATCCTTGCCAACACTTGTTATTACTGGTCTTTTTCATCATAGCCATTCTAGTGGGTCTGAAGTGGTATGCCACAGTCGTTTGGGCTTGCATTTCCTAATGACTAATTATATTCATCATCTTTTCATCTGCTTATTGGCCATTTTGTATTTTCCTTAGAGAAGTGTCTATTCAGAATCTTTGTTCATTTTTAATCGGATTATTTGACTTTATAGTAGTGAGTTGTAATAGTTCTTTATAAATTCTAGATACAAGTTTCTTATCAGTTGTAGAATTTGCAAAATGTTTTTCCCATTCTGTGAGTTGTCTCTTCACTTTCTTGATGGTATTCTTTGAAGTGCAAAAAATTTTAATTTTGATGATGTCCGGTTTATCTATTTTTCCTTTTGTTGTTTGTGTTTTTTGTGTCATATCCAAGAAGCCATTGCCTATCAAAGGCCACAAAGATTTACAGCTATGTTTTCTTCTAAGAGTTTTATCATTTTAACTCTTCCATTTATGTCTTTGATCCATTTTGAGTTAATTTTTTATATGGTGTGAGGTAGGAGTCCAAGTTCATTCTTTTGTATGTGGCTATTGACGTGACCCAGAACCATTTCCTGGAAAGGCTATTGTTGGCAGTTCCCAGCGCCACCCTGCAGCAGCCTCACTCTAGGGACTTCCAGCAGAGGAGATGTGGAGTCGAGGTGAGCTCACTTTGGTGGAGGCAGCAGAATAACCGCTCTCCAAATCTTTACCTGTGATGACCTGTTCCACCTCAACAGTGTTAACTGGGATCAAGTTATAGAAACTTATAGAATTCCTTAGCCAGAGTATTTCACTGTTGCAGAGGTAGGTGGTGGAGAGTTAATGGGTCACATTATGGGTAAAGTGGAAGACTCCAGTGTCTAGTGCAGAATGGCATGGGTATGGCACAGCTTTGCCTGTTGCCCCAGAATTCTGATGTCTTGCTTTGGCTGCTAAACTTGGAGTTATTACAGGAGATTTCAGAAAGTGACAAGACAAGGCTGTCTCCATTCAGCTCTTCTTTAATAATTTACTGGAAATCCTAGACAGCACAGTAAAGCACAAAAAAGAAAAAGATATGAGAATTAAGAAGAAAAAAACCTGCCATTTTGCACAAGTATGATTGTACAGATAGAAAATCCACAAGAATCTTCAAATAAATGTTTAGAATTCATAAAAGGTAAGCAAAGTTGTTGGATATAAAGTTAGTATAAAAATCAATTCCATTTCTACATATAAACAATAAAATTTGAAAAAAGATGCCATTTGGCATGGCATCAGGAAACATTAAATGCTTAGGAAAAGTAAAAAAAGCTGTGCAAGACCTCACTGAAGTTTGTAAAATTTTATGGAGAAACATTAAGATGACCTACCTATGTGGCGAGAGACTGCATATGTGGATTAGAGAACTTGATGCTATAAAGCTGGTACCTCTCTCGTTATTGATCCATAGATCCAGTGTAATTGCAAGCAAAATCCCATTTGTTTTTGTGGGATTTGTTAAGCTGATTTTTAAACTTACAGAGGAATGGAAAGAGCCAAAAAAAGACAAGATATTCTTGAACGGCAGTAAACTGGGTGAACTTGCCCTTTCAGATGTCAGGCTGTAATAAAAAAGGCTGTGTTGTAATGCTAGAGTAGTTGTCTAGAGCAGGGGAACAGAATTTGAGAAGTAGATACAGGAACACGTGGATTTTGACATTCCCAGGGGGGAATGGCACATCAGTGGCAAATGGATAGACTTTTCAGTAAAGGTAGTAAGACAATTGGATATCCATATGGGGAAAAAAAGAAGTTTCCCAGATTACTACCTTGTCATACAAGAAAATCACTTCTAAATTTATTAAAAACCTAGAGGTGAAAAGCAAATCTGAAAAGCCCTTTGAAAATACTATAGGAGAGTGTCTCCATGACCTCAAGGTAGAAAAACATTTATTCAACAAGCCATTTAGAAAGTGCTAACTGTAAATGAAAGGTTTTTTTTTTCTTTCAAGATTTTATTTAAATTCAAGTTAGTTCACATATAGTGTAGTATTAGTTTCAGAGTGTAAAGGAAAGGTTTTATGTTCAACTTCACTGAAGGGAGGTAACTTTGTTCATCAACAGATACCATAAGGATAATAAGACAAGTCACGAATGGACGAAGATATTTGCAAAAACATCACACAGTGATGAATATCCAGAATATACAGAGAACAACATTGAGGGGGGAACAAAAGAAAAAGAAAAACTATGTGAAGGACGGCTAAATCCTGTGCAAAAGTAGAAAACGAAATGGTCAATAAACAGAAAAATTATTCAGGCTCATTAATAATCAGAAATACAAATGAAAACCACACTGAGCGCTGGGTGTTACATGCAACTGATGCAGTATTGAATACAACATCTGAAACTAATGATGTACTATAAGTTGGCTAATTGAATTTAAATTAAAAAAAAATCACACTGATAACATTTTACCATAAAATTAGCAAAAATAAAAATGTCTGATACTCCCAGACTCACTACTGTGGGAATGGTCTTATTCGGTTCGGTGGGAGTATAAGGCGGTAGAAGTGGGTTGGAAAACATTATCTAATAAAATTCAAAATATGCAAATCCCCATGACCCAGCAATAGCGCTTCTAACTAGAGACCTTAGATAGTGCACCATGAGATGTCCAATGAGACAACTCATAGCAGCATCGTTTGTAATAGTAAAAACTGGAAATGTTTATCAACAGGACGGTGGACAACTTGCGGTATATTCATACAATGGAATGCTAGACAACAGTGAAATGAACAAGCTTCAGAACACACTGAGGCTCACTTGTACAATATCGGCTGAGAGAGGAAAATCAAAAGAATATGTAAAGTATGATTCCATTTCCATATCTAGTTCATAAACAGGGGAAACTCACCTGTAATAGATGGTACAGCTGTAGCAAGAGTCAAGGACGTAATGATCACAAGAGTTAGGATGAGGCTACCCTTGGGTGTGCGAGGGATGTTACTTACCAGAGGGATCCGGGGACGTCAGGGCTATGACCAGTGTCCTGTAGCTACACTGGGACCATGGCCACATGAGGCACTTGTTTTCTAATCTTTAGTTTTGTATCTGTGGGTAAAATGAGCATGTCAATTACTATGACAGGAAATACACAGTAACGTTTTTAAGCCAAGAAGTGGAATTGTGGTTAAAAATACTTTTTTTGAGTTTATCTTCTAAGAAAATATATATTATAGGTTTTGAAACATCAGCATGCAAACAGAAGGTCATCTTTTTGTACTGCAAAATAATTGTCATAAATCCTATGTAATAAAAATTGGAATGATAAAAAGGGCTGTTGTTTTCCCACTGAATTGTTTCTCCACTGGCTTAGTACCCTTGTTAAAAATTAATTGATCAGGAAAGACCTGAAGCAGTGGGAAAAGAAAGGGAAAGAGAGAAAAAAGAGAAAGAAAAAAAAGAAAAAGATAAAGATAAAAACAAAAACAAACAAAACAAAACAACAACAACAAAAAAACCAGAATGTGATCAAATATGATCA